>NC_088693.1:45802166-46427166 GCF_028017835.1 Emys orbicularis
GTCAGGTAGCAAGGGGTTTGCTCCCACTCAAAAGTAACCATGGTTTCACCCCATAAATGCAAGAGTGAAGATTGATGGGGATCTGCTCAGCCCATGGAGCCATTAACATGCCCTGTGCCTCTGCTGCTCTGGCCAACTTGCATGTCTGCCCTTACTCCCTGGTATATCAGAGCTAGATTGCTGGGGACTGCCTAGCTGGTGCTTGCTCTTGTTCCTCAGCATAAAATGGACTCTGCTATTATGGAGTCCTTTAACACGGCTTCTGGCTTTTCCCCTCTATAAGGAGCTATTCCAAAAGCCACTTAAGCCAATGAAAAGATCCTCTGACTCCAGTGGGCTTTGGATCGAGCCCCATGTGCTGCATGCAGAGGGGACAAAGTACATCCCCGCCCATCTCTGTCACTTCTAATTCACTCCCTCAACTTGGAAATCCACAGAACTACTGAGAGTTCTCAGAGACTCAGGAGCAGAGAGAAATGCTGCTGTGGAGGCAATCTGATGCTACCATATAGAAGGGGAGATCCATGTGTGGAAAGGACATATCCCTCAGGACTACAGCTGGTAGGAAAAACATAGTTTCTATTGTGCAGGAAATTCTGACATTGTGAAATTTGTTATTCCGAACTGGAACGAAAAGCCAAAAATATCAACATTTCTCAAAAAACACAAAATTCCATCAAATGGTTTTGATAATGTTGAAACCAATATAAACTATTAATCATTATATTAATATATAATATTAAATTCTAAATATAAAAGTCAAAATGAAATTAATCTAAATGATAAAATAAAAACAAAACACTGACATTATTGAAATGAAATGAGAAAAATAAAAACAATTTGTTAAGCCTCTCCCTTTCCCCCGGAAATTTGGTTGAAATCAACACATTCCTGTGAAATGTTTCAATTTTGATGAAACTATATTTTCAGACAGAAAACTTTTCCATCACATTTTTTTTTTTTATCAGCTTGACTCTGGGCACAACGTGGCTCACAGGAGTTTTCTTCATGAAATATGTCTGCTTGCACAAAACAGTCATCTACAATAAATTACATCTCTAAAGGGAAGGAAGTATCACAAAAGGTAATTCTGTGTTGTCAGCAATAAATCACCTCTCTGTCATGAACTGAATGAGCTACAGAAAAAGTGAATAGAATCTTCCAATGGAAATTGCAGTCACAAACATGTACTAACAGGAGCAAAAGAAAAGAAAGATCCCTGAAAATGTTGTGAAAGATTGTTTGATTGAAAAAAAATCATGCAAAAATTACCCAGATCCATGCAGAACACACCTCAAGACGATGACATCTGTTTAGCCTGGATTGGCAGAAAATGATGACTTCCTTTTAGGAAAGAAGAAATTTGACCTTCCCTAGGGTAAAAGACCCACAGTTGTTTCCAGTATAATCAGAGAAGAAAATACATATGGAAAATATATTCTTCTTTGACTGAAAGGTTAGTATTCATCTATGTTAAATGGTTGTTTTATTGTAGGAACAGCTGACTATTTAATGGGACAAATGTTTTCCTTTTTCATAGTTGCATTTTGTACCATCAAGTACTGATTAAGCATGATGAACAGTGAACAAGAGAACGCATAGAAATATACACACATGCCACTGTGGCAGTAATGGAAGACCTAACTGCTCAGGCATGGACTATAGAGAATGTTAAATGAAGGGCTGGAGAGGAAATAAGGCTGCAGTTAGTTTTTATTGGATCACTTATAGTGGCCTTTTAACTCAATATACACATCAGTTATATAGAAAAGAAATAATACTAGTTTCGGCTGGGAGTAACAGAAGATGTGATCAAGGGCACAAACATAGGAAAAACATGGGAAGCAGTGATCATAATCTTATTTGATAAAGGGATTGAAGTTGCTATCACTGAAGGTTTAACTTCATTCTTTGTCCCAGAGTCAAAAGAGACAATAACAGCATGCAACGGTATTAATACAGTTAAGAAAAAAAAAAGCAACTAGAACATCCCAAAGACTGAGACACATTTCTGTTTGGAGGCTATTTGGCAGTTTAGAAGCATTAAAAGCTGACAAAGCAGGAAGACATATAGTGCTTCAGAAAATTCTGAAGGAAATACCAAAGCTTCTGGCAAAGAATGTTTTTTAACAGGGACAGTGCCAGAAATCTCAGCATCTAACACAGAACCTAAAATTCATGGACAAGGGAGTTTAGATCTATACATTCTATCTATAGATTCACTAGCTGCCACAACTTCTGCTTCGACTACTGCTGCTGGTCTTGCCTGTCTTGTACCACTGCTGCTTTTGCCCAGATTGCTGCATTTTCTTCTCTCTTCTGCTATTGCTTGTAATCAGGGCCGGGGCTACCATTTAGGCAAACTAGGCGGTTGCCTAGGGCGCCAAGATTTGGGGGTGCCAAAAAGCGGTGCCCCCAATTTTTTTACAGCGTTCCTACGCCCCCTCCCCGAGCGCGCGGTCTCCGCTCCACTTCTCCCGCCTCCCACGCTTGCAGCGCCAATCAGCTGTTTGGCGCCGCAAGCCTGGGAGGGGAGGAGAATTAGAGCTGGGGCGGCGTGCTCGGGGAGGAGGCAGAGCAGAGGTGAGCTGGGGTGGGGAGCTGCCGCACAGCTCCCCGGAGGGGGGGAGCTGCCGCGGGGGGGGGGTGCCTCAGGGCGGGGAGGGAACTGCTGTAGGGGGGGGGGAACCTCAGGGCGGAGGGGGGCAGGGAGCTGCCGCAGGGCTGGGGGCGGGGGGCGCAAGGTGGCCCTGCTTGTAATGCAATTACAGAATGTGACCCAGACAATTACTACTGCTTTTGCCAGAATCATGAATGATAGCAGCATCCACCTCTGCTTTTACCTCTTTTCTTAAATCAAATAGTTTGAGGGACTTTATTGATGCTGGTTTAAAAACTGTACAAAACTTTTCCCTGGCTTGGTTTCCTCTTCCTCCTTTTCCCTCACCCCCCTACTTTATTGTTTATATTTCCTTTCATTTTTGTTTTTTTTCCAGTCTTGTATGCAACCCATCAAATTCTCTTCATCCAGTTCTCCTGCCAAATGAATGATTCCTCTCAATACCAGAAAGAATGGCTAGACTCAAGCGGCCAGCTTTCACTGCTTAACACCAAGTTTGTTTGTTTTGTTAACAGTATTTGGGCCAGATCAAGACCTGGGGCAATGTAACTGCAACTCCATGGAAATCAGTAAAGTTGCATCACCCTACTTACATCACCCCAGGACTCTTACCAATTCCTGTTTGATGTGACCTATGCATTTTGGTTTTGTTTACAAAGGTGCTGAACTGGTGACAGGTGCATCATTACTTTTTGCTTTCTGGTTAAACTGAAAAAGGGCTAAACCCAACTCCCCCTGAAGTCCATGGAGAAGCTCCCAAGAGTTCCAGTTTATTTTCCCACATGGACCATTTCACAAAGCTATTTCACAGAAATGAAATTCTGAAAATCAAGGATGCCGAAATCTGTGGAGATAGTATATTCCATGCTGACTGCATTTCCATCAACTATATTAAATCACTTACCTAAAGCTGTTTAACAACCAAAGTGCTGCAGTTATCTAGGTGATTCTGTGGTTTTAGATACAAAATCAGACCTGGGTAAGTGCTGACAAAGCCTGGTTAGCAGTTACATTTGCTAACAGATGACTTATTATTAAAAATTATTAAAATATAAAAATACATTTATTAATCCTACTCACTTAATCACTGAATGATACATCAGCTAGGGAACAGAAGTGCATGGAAGTTGTGTGCTTGGATTAAAACATTTGCTGTTACCTTTTATTTGCATCTTGAGGTAAAATATCTGCTACCTAGCACATTTGCACTCATAAACTCAAATCTCTGAATTGTGTGTCCAACATAGTTGAGCAGGTAGGAGATCTCTTTGATTAAAAAAATTAGAAAGACCTGATTTACCATTGCTCTGCATCTGTGTAATTATTTTCACCAGTGCAAAATGCTATCAAATCAGAAACGTAGCATTTTGCATTGGTGTAAACAGTACAAAGTGCACAGCAAAATGAATCAGGTGCAAGAATGTTCCGTTCTTACAGAGATTTGTTTTTTAACCTTCTCTAATCCAACTGTTTGATATAGTTTAAGCAGTTTTAAATATGTTCATTTCTTTTATGTGAATACCTCCACTTCCCTAAAGATTTATGCCTGGATTGCATCATAGTTTGCCTATAAAAGTCAGGATAAACATAATAGCGTGAGGGGCTGTCGTTCTTCAGAAGTACACTGTCATTTCGTTGAGCACAGGTAATATCTGAAGAAAATAACCATCCAGAAAGGACCCCGTTGTTTTCTGTTCACATGTTTCTGGCCCTGAGTATCTTTCTGTGCCATCCCTTTAGACCTGTGGTCATATGGAACTAGGTGACTGCCATTCCCTTCGAGTATACTGTCAGTCCTTGTCAATACATGTTTCGCTTTAATGTAATTTATCTCCTTTTAGCTGATTTAGTATTTTCTGCACCGATTACACTAGGATGCTATTACTTCTATATGCCCCATTATTTTTTACTGTATGTTCTACACTCAAATTTCCTCTTTTATGGGAGAGAATGTATTAAGAATTCTGTGGAGCAAGTTAGCATTAATATACTGGAAAACATGGTGAAATGAGACTTTCATTTACAATTCTATGAAAACACTGAAGCTAAAATATCATAACAGGAAAACAAGAGACTATTCCATTTTCATTTATCTGAGGAAAAACAAAATAAAGTGTACACAACTGTCTGGAAAAAAAATCAGTTCAACCAATATTATTATTATGATTACTTATTATTTGTATAGCAGTATTATCTAGAGGCCAAAAACAGGCAGGAGATGGTCTCTACCCCTAAAGAGCTTCCAATCTAAAGAGACAATGCACAGAAAATGAAAATAAGAAATAATCAGAAAATTCAGGATGAGGGAAACAGTAACAAGGACCATGTATTTACCTGAGCTGGCTGGTGACAAGCAGCAGTCATTATGATGAGTGAGAGAGTTGATCCAATTGGAGGTCAAACAAGGTAGTGAGGACGAGAGGGCCAGAACCCAAGGGTCAAATGAGATTTCATTGTGGAAGTTGCTAAGGAGGAGTGAGAGACTGAGGTGAGAGAATTGGGAGTCAAAAATCAGGTGGTTGGGAAAGTAGGGGAGCAGATGATTGAGGGGGAGAGGAGAAGGAACTTGAATGGGGAGGAGGGAGGATTGGTAATGGCTTGATTGAGAGACAAGCCATACACCCCCAACTTGATCTTCTGGGGAATATTAAGGGGCAAGGTGTGTGAGAGAAGAGGTGGATGTAAAAGATGGCAGCTGCGGAGGAAGTGTCAGTGAGGGATTGAATACAGGTCTCAGCGAGTGCCAAGAGATGGCGGAAGCGAGAACTGCAGAGGCTGTGGATGTCAGTGATCTTCTTGGAGCCAGCATTGCAGGGGGAGCGGAGGAGGAGAAGGGAACATGTAAGGTACCACATGGAACGTTCAAGAGCTGAGAGATGTTCAGCACTGGATATTACAGAGATACCTGGAAATTAACTTTAGCAAAAGAAAGCCCATGCTCAAAGACTGCTTTGAGAGCCAGTTATAATGTGACAATAGCGTGGGTCTGTGGCAATGAAGCTACTCGGTATCCTGAAAAATGGGTACATTGGAGTAGTCATTGAAATTAGAGCTGGCTGAAAAATCTTGACATTTTTCATATGGAAAAAATGGGAATAATTTTTCCATTAATATTTTTGTGAAAAAATTGATCATTTTGAATCAGCTCTAGTTGAAATATAGATCTTATTCAGAGGTCAGTCAGGAAAAGAAGGCTCAATTAATGTACAGTTGGATGTATCCTTTGAGCAATGCCAAAGAGCTGATTTTTATATATATAAAATTGTACAGTTACTCATGTGTAGCTTGCCTAATGGTGAGCCC
Source organism: Emys orbicularis (assembly GCF_028017835.1). Lineage (NCBI taxonomy): Eukaryota > Metazoa > Chordata > Testudines > Emydidae > Emys > Emys orbicularis. Next base: position 45,808,090 of record NC_088693.1, read on the forward strand.
CCGCCCCCACACACAATATATGGCAAAGTCATCATAAAACGCTATGTCTAACTTTACAGTGGGACGGTGTACTTGACTGGAAAATAAAAATGTATTGCTGAATACCTGACGAATTAGTACTGGTTGAGGGGGTGGCAATTCATTGGTCACAGGTCCATACGGCTATGATATCTGCAAATTGAACAGTGATTTAACACAGCTGAGGAGCCAACAATGCACCATAGATTCTAGCGACATGGGTATTTGTCTGTGCCTAAACAAGCATTTTAGTATCAATATTTCTCCCAATTAAGAGAATAAGACATAGAATAGCCTTTCCAGTTTAGAACAAAGGTCCATATAGTCCAGTACCATATCATAGTGTCATACTTCAGAGCAAATGCGAGCAAATGCAAGTAACCCCATAGTGGACAATTATGGACTAAACTATTCATAGGTGAAGTTTCTTCCTGACCCTTATCAGTTTGTGGCTGATTTATACCATATACCAAGCACAAGCGTTTATATCCCATCATAAAAATTAATCCTCCCTAATGCAACTGAGGATGTTCCCCTTATCCATATAAATGTCAAACCTTTTTTTGAACCCTACTAAGCTCTTGCATTGTATGGCAGTGAGTTCCACAGCATATTTATTCACTGTTAAAAAATTGTTTCCTTTAATTAGGTTTAAATTTGTTGCTTTTCAATATCTCATTCTTGTATAGGAACGCCAAATGTAGCTCCCTCACACCATTCATTGTTTATTTCTCTATCTTGTCTCCATTCAAAACTAAAAAGTTCCAATCCTGGATTACATCTCCCATCATGCATCACTATATCTCCTCTTGATGTATCAGTTTGTATTTGTCAAAACAATTTCATTTGCTATCCTGCCTTTCATTCCCCCTACCATTGCTAGGTCCCTTTGAAGTTATAACTTTCATTTACCTATCTACCAGTAAATAATTTATTGTCATAATCCCCCTCACCTCTGAGCACCCTCTTGCAGCTGGGTGCAATAATGACCACGGTCACCACCTCAGTTTCCACTCTCAAGCTCCTTCAAGACTCCACCACAAGTTCTCTTGGACCCAATATTATACCTACCAAGGGCTAATGTATTATTCCACAGAGTGCAAATAGTCCTTACAAGTTCCAAAACACACTCCATTTATCCCATGTACAGTGCAGTCCCCATAAACCCAGTTCCAGAATCTTCTGCTGTACCTGGGCTTTCCATTAAGTCCTACCTATTCTTTTACTGGAACAACCACCCTGGGTTCTTTCATCAGAATAGCCACCTTGCAAGCCTTTGCCTGGGAAAGGTAAGCAAGCTAGCCACTCTGCTGGTCTTCTAGCCCTCAGGTCTCTTCAGCCTTCCATACCTGGCTGTCTAACTGAAGGCTGTCAGCAGGCTTGCCCCTCTGATGGTCTCCTGCCCTCAGCTTTCCACAGTGAATTCCAGCAACTCCCTCCAGGGACCTACTTCTTCTTAGCATATGCACAACATGCCTCAGGTGGCATGTGACCAGGATTCATCACCGAATTTGGTCCACTGGTTGGATCATTAGCTTCCCCGGCCCGGGCTGGGTACCGATGGGAAGTGCGACGTGAACACTGACCTACTCCCCAGTCATAGCTGTCTTCCTCTCATTTATTAGCCCCAGATGCTGCCCCACCTTCTTAATCAAGTCAACCTAGACCACAGCCAGGCAGGCACAGGGGAGCTGGACCCACTTCACTTACTGGAGCCAGCCACCCTGTGACACTTATGTCACCAGCAAAGTGGCCAACCTCTCCATTCACCCTCTTTCCCACATCACTGATAAATCTATTATTTCAGGCACCCCGCTATTACCCTTTTGTCATGTTGAAAATTGACCATTTAGTCTTACATTTTGTTTCCTGTATATTAACAGAATCTGCAATGGCACATCCCCTTGTGTGTGTTGGATGGCATGCAGTGGAGGTGAGTATATGTTTAGAGTCCACATAGTTCTGTTTCCAGAGATTGTTCTGACAAAGACCCTTAGTAGTCTCTGATGCCCCCTGGTGCTTGATGTGATGTGATGGGTAAGCAGCCATCGCTGCAAACAAACTGCTAGGAAAGTGTTAACTCAAGTCTTTTCCTATTTTAAAATTATACTAATTGTTTTATAACAAACCTTCCCCCTTTTATTTTTGACTGTTCTTATCTGATGAGACTGCAATAATTTCATTTGCACACTCTTACATTTTACACATGGCTCTTCAATGAGTTTGGTTAGAATTTGGTCAACCCCGCCTTCAGGTGTTATAGATAGCTTAAGTGTCAGAGTAATACTCTGCACTTCTGTAGCGCCTTTCAGCTGGGGAACACAAAGCATAAAAAGCAATGATTTTAGCCTCACAGCACCTTTGTGACGTAGGTAAGGATTATCCTCCTCATTCTACAAGTGTGGAAACTCAAGCACAGAACAGTTCAGTGGTCACAATGTGGCAATGCTAGCTATTGGCTATCTGTCCAGATTCTTGTAACTAGGCCTTGGAAGGATTCTTTTTTTAAATCGACAAACGTTGATTTCACCGTACATACACAAACTGATGAGAAAACATTTCCATCTATAGTAATCGAAATTTACAGATAAGCAAAGTAAGAAAACTGGTGCTTGAGAACTTATTAGAGTTTGATTTAAGGATATTTGTTTTGTAGATTTTAACATGTAATGTTGACAAGTTGTATTTTAAAGGTTATAAAGCTTTACCTTTTGAATCTCAATGTCTACTGTCATTAAATAATTATTGTCCTAATTCCCCGCACCAGTATCTGATCCCCCATAATTTCCCACAACTGAAGGTTTAAATGGAAAAACTGCTCATGAACACATATTATCCATCAAAATTAGAAAAAAGTCAAATTCTGCCAACCCTAATTACATGCTGCCTCTTTCCTCTTCTCTTCAATGCTGCTTCAAGCCATGAAGGAGCATAATAAATCTAAAAAGGTCATTGTTACTCTTTGCTCTGCAGACAGTGAGTTGTGTAGTCATTCTTATCTGCTCCAGTAAGGCATTTGAAAGTTTTAACCTGTTCCTGAGAAATCTGATGAGCTTTCCCCATAAAGCTAAGAGCTTCATTGTTCCTGAAGAAAGTGGATGGCAGACAAGAACACAGCCCGAGAATGAGAGGCACTCCAGCGAACGGCATGGGGAATGTTCCATGGAGAACTTTGAAAATTAACAATGATATTCTGAAACTGACCCAGAATCCTGTGGGGGAGCCAGCATAGTAAGTAGAACACTGGCTAGAAGTTCTCTTAGGTCCCAATTCAGCAAGGTAATTAAAATATTGTTAGTGGATAGGTGTGCTTGGAGGTAGTTCTTCATTAGCTTCTGTGTTATGTTACCCCAAAATGTGAGGTTTGACATTAGGATGTAATTTGCATGGTCTGCTGGATCTCAAAATGGTTTTGAGACAACTAGCTGAACTATAGCCTAGTTTAGGGTGGATGGTAGGTTCCCCTCTTCACAGTTGGTGTAGACAGTTGTTCAGCAGCATTGCCAGGTGCTTCTGAGCATCTTTTACCAGCCAAAATGGCCATGAGTCCAAATCACAGGTGATAACTGATTTCTTTCAGCACTGCCTTACCCCAAGAACATGCTGAAATCTGTGTGACGGGAAGAGAGGTGTATTCTGTCATGGGGTTGGTGTATGATTACTGCCATCTGGAGAGGACTTGCCATATGCAGTTGATCTTCTCTGAAAAGTATATTGTCAGTTCCTTACATTGTACTGAGCTAGCTTCTGGAGCGCAATGGATTCAGTCTAGGTTGACAGAGCAAAGGAAAGTTTTACAGAGCACGATTCAGCTGCTTTGATAGAGGAGGGGAAAGGATCTCTTAACTTTTACTTTGGCTGTAATGTAGAATTTAGTAAACTTTTGCAGTAGATTTATCTATAATGATTGTGTTTCTGCAAATTTCATGATTGTGTTTCATGCTCCAATTTCCTTTCTTTCTACTTCAGCTCATGAAAACCATTAGAGACTGAAGGCAATTTGCAGACCCGGTCGACAGGGATAAGGATGCAAGAGTGTCAGTGCTAGTGACTACTCTGTAGCCATGTGTCTCCCAATTCCTTGGCTTCTCGGTTCATGGGTTGGTTAAGGTACTTGTGTGCATGAAACTTAAAGAATGGACTATGATGGCTGAACCTTCTTGTTTATAAATATGAGTGTTGGTGTCTGCTCGAAGGAGGTAGAATAGTCCGACCAAGGCAAAGGTGTACTTATTATATTCCTCAAGCCCACTTATAAGCCAAAGAGTTAATTTAAGAATGTGACAAAACTATGTGCTGAACTGAAGATCACCTTTATGAGATCCATGATGGACAGCAGATTTGGGCATAATCTGCATGGATGCTGAAATCTCCTAGAAAGATGAGCCCTGGAGACCCCAACATCATATTAGTCAACATCCCTCCTGGGAACCCTTTCCTGCTGGGAGATCTACAGATTAGCAGGATTCCTAGACAGGTTTTTTATTCATCAATTTTCAGATGACATGGATGTACTCAAATTATTCTTTTTCCTCGCCTCTTTTGCATGACTGGATGGCATAGCACAGCTACTATATCCTTGGTTTTGAGCATCCTGGTGATATTGTGCATGGCAACTTGGGATGAGTTTGGTTAGCCTGGAACTGTGGTGTCATCTAACCTGATTTTAATAAGGCAAGTCAGAGTGGATTTCTCAACCAGCTGTGAGGGTCAGAGACTAAACAGTTTTTTTGATCAGGCATGAAGCAGCATGAGTTTGAGCTCTGTTAATGTAAGCACTGTACAAACATAGAAACACATACAATTACTTCATGTAAGAGCTTTTGAGGGAATGAAATAATTGCTCTACCTCTGTGGGTACTCTTTACCACATTGTAGTAAAGGACACAGCTAGTGGAGATCTATTCCTGAGTACTGAGGAGCGGTGGAGGAAAACATGCTATTCTTCCACCCAGTTCCCTTTTTTTTTTTTTTCTTTTTCTTCTGGGAATATAACCTTAGCCTACTAACTTTCAACCCTGTGCCTTATATTGTATATACTATATATTACTCATCTGTATTGTGCCTTTTGAGTTTGTCAATAATGTTTTAACTGATAAGGAATAATACAAAGAAAACGAGTAGATTTGGAGCTTTGTAAACCGTTTTCACATACTCATTTATTTGTTGGATAGGATTCTAAAAATGCACAGTGTAGGAATTTCAAAGAGAGTCAGCAGTTTCCTCAGTGCAGGAAACTAAACAGGTTTTGTTGTTGTTGTTTTGTTTTTGCAGAATTTCACACATTCTGAGTCATGTGACAGTTTTCACCAATGGGAACTATACTTTGCCAAGTCTCTATAGGCTTATCACTATGAATTTGGCCATGTGTACCTCCATGAAAGATTTGCTAATTTTTCTTTATAAAAATAAGGTAAATATCACACAAGCATTTTTGCTAGAGCTATGTCCTATCTAGATATTACACCACTTCAGAGTATGTTTGAGACGAAAGACTAGGCAAATAGTAGAAAATTATACATTGAAGTCTATTAAAATTGTCATCAAAGTGAACATGATTTGACAATTTAAATTGACTTCTCATGGGTTCCAAAATTATTTTATCTTTGGACTGATGCTGAGATGGAGATACTGTGTATAAAACACTGACCTCACTGGGAGCTGTTAGGTGCTTGGCACTTTTGAAAATCAGGCCATCTGCTTAGGCACCCAAGTGGATTTAGGAACCTAACTTTAGGCACCTATTTTTAAAAATCTTGGCCTCCATATATTGTCCCAGTTCAATCCCCAGTCACATGAGAGCAACTCCACTGTCCAAGAAATTGCTCAGTTAATGATTTTCTTTTTGCACTAGCATCAATACGAACTAGTCACAGGGAAATAACTACTCAAAGTCCTATTCATGCTATCATCAAAGGCCAAGAGACCAGTCTTGCCCAGGGATGAAATAGAAACAAAAATAAGCAGAACTCAGGAATCATGATATGCATTAAAAAAAAACTAAACAACTTAGAGTAATTTAGGGATAAGAATAACCACAAGAGAAGTTATTTATGGCTTTCAAAATCAGGGATATAGTACAAAGTGAAATAATCTTTTGATGGAAGATGTCCGGAAGCAGCTTCATCAGCATATTTTTCCCACTATTTTGAAAGTAGCATCATGTTCTTATTTATTCTACTCTAAAATAGTGCTCTTTATTTTTATTTAACCAACTAATCCTTTTTTAAAAAAACAACAACACTGCATAATATTCACTATAGGCATTAGCAGAAATACTACAAGAAAAAGTAAAAGGCAACCATCCGAAATTCAAATTTGACGAGGCAGGATTAGACAAAGAAAATAAGCAAATAAGGGTGGCTTCAGTTAAGTTTGTTTCTGTCTAGTGTTCTGAACCACTGCTGTTTACAAGATATGAGAACATCTTTTCAGCTAACCGATGCGCATACTAAAGCATTTTAAAGTTGTACTTGAGCATTTGACAGCCACTCACTACATTAATTTTTCTGTTATAGTTGCAACTTTAACCTCAAGAGGACTATAACATACATAGGGAAGCAGTGTCACACAACTCTCCCGCCTGAAAAGATACAGCAGGTTGAGTTACATATTTATTAAATATTATAAAAAGATGCACACATTGCGGTGCCACATCTCATTTACTGGGGGCCCCAGCAGCAGCCAGGATCACTTTATTGAAAGCTCATCACATTTTAGTTGCAAACATAAAAGCGAATGAAACAATAGACGACACAGATTAGACTTTGGGACGAAGACGGGGCACACTCACCCTTGAAGCACCCCCTCCGCTTCCATCCATGCACATTGTCACCAGTATCCTCGGCTCAAGCACCTCCTGCAGGCTGTCTGCCTCTCACTATGTCTTCCATGGCTCAGCACCTCACCCAAGTCACATAAGTCACTCCCCTTCCGGGGTAATAAAATCCCAACTGAAAGGAACAAAACCCTTCTCTCTTTCCACACTCAATCCTCTGCACACTCTTCGCCCCGCTCCTGGGCTCTGCAGAGTTCCGCCTCACTCTCCCCAGAGGCCTGGCTCCTCCCACGCAAATGACCATCAGGGCTCCTTCTCTGGAGCTTCTCTTCTCCCCAGCTGCCCTCTCCCTTCAGTCAGTCTCAGGGTACAAGCTCCTCTGTTTTTTCTTTCCACTCTAGTCTGGACCTTCTTCCATCATCCAACTCTCTTAGCCTTGCCTCTCTTTCAGAGCCTTTTCAAAGCCCTCACCCAGTCCTGCCCTTCTCTCAGAGCCCACTGCCAGGGGTGTCCTTTTTCCTGCAGCACAGCTTTTCAACCCAGCCTTCTCCTAGCCCAGTTCGGATACCAGGGCTTACTCTTCCTCCCCCCCTCCCCCTCCCCGCCCTGTCCCCTTCCCCCCAAGGGCTTCCTTTTTACTTCCTCTCTATTCCCAGAAAGTGACTGCAGACTCTCTCCCTATCAGGAGCCCGCCAGCTTTTCTGCCGCCCTAGGCGGCGGAAGGTCCCACCCTGAAATGCCGCCCCCCACAGAGGCGGCGGAAGGTCCCGCCGCCGAAATACCGCCGCGGTTGCCGCCTCCCAAATTGTAGCGCCTTAGGCGACCGCCTAGGTCACCTAATGGGTTGCGCCGGCCCTGCTCCCTATGAGCCTATTGTACTATAAACGTCCTCTCTTTATAGTAACCAGCCTGTTCCTGCCCAAGTGGGCTTCATGTCAATTAAGCCTGGCTCCCCCTCCAGGTGCAGCCTGGTACATTAATTGGCCTCTCAGGCCCACATTAGCCCATTCGGGGCCTATGTGGGGTACACACGCCATTACAGGGACAGAGACAAGTTTAGCTGCAGATCATAGTACTTTGCACTGTCATTTGGGAGACTTGTTTTCTCTCATTTACTTAGCTGAGAGTGCTGGGGTGACACCACATTGAACAGGCTGGATTGGCCTCATGTCTCTCAATAGACAATTATCCAGCCCGTGAAAGAGTGCCATGAAAGGCTCCAAAGGAAGACCTGTTCATGCCTTGCCTGGAAAGAGTATGGTGGCCAAAATAAGTGTGAAATAGAGAACTTCATTATATCATGATCTGAAAGACAAAGGGAAATGGAAATTTCCCTTTGAAAATACAGGATATGTAAGAAGAGCTACCTCACACCTTCAGATCATAACCACTTTTGAATGAAGTCTTTCTCAGAAAGCTGACAAATGGTACTAAACCAGTTATTTAAAGACAGCTTCATTCTCACATCACACAGGTGGTGTGACAAAGAATGTGCTTAATATTAATGATGACCCATGTTGCCATCTACAGCACCATTTCACTGTTCCCAAACTTTTGACTAATTTTGGTGAATTTAACCCTCAAATCCATTCCTTATAGCTTCCTCAAACTTTTGCAGGCATCCTGTGCTTCTCAGGTAAGTCAGCTGATCATGATTCTTTGAGGCAGATACTTCTTCTCCACTGTAGACTAGGTGAGTAGGCCATGCTGACTTTTTCACCAGTGCAGAGGACCTGACAATAAATACAAATATTTTATGGCCCTTATCCTATAATTATTGTGTACTCAACCGCTTCTAGGTTGGTGTCTCAGTTGCTACCATAATACAAATATCAAATAATAATATTAGTGCAATCCATTTTTATCTCATAGTAACCACTGTCCTAAAAATACTTTATTCATTCCTTTAACTTTGCAACTGTTGCGTTTCTAGCTCTGGCACTGCAGTAGAATTTCAACAGGTATTCAGATTCCATAGTGTGGTATGGAAACATACATAGAACAGAAATACTTATTGCTATTCAGAGAGTCATTTACAGCCAGGAATAAGAGCATTTGATGAAGATGGAGCAGACAACTGACCGTGTCAGTCAAGCTGTTCCTAAACATGTACTGCCACAACCCCGGCATTCTGTTATCATTGGTGGGGCCTTATGCTATTAGAGGTAGGGGAGTCAAGCAATGAGTTATCCTTCTCTTCCCAGTTCTGCTGCTAGAAGGGGAAACTTGCTTTCCCTGCTGATTCTGCTGTCAGAATGGGACAAAAGTGTCAGGCAATTAGTTACTTTCCACTACTGCACCATCTGCCAAATTGAGGGGATGGGGGACTAAGTCATGAGTTCCTAATCCTACAAGGGATGCCCACATGCGTGTAGCCCAAAGCATGCACCAATAACAACTACACATCTGTGTTCTGTCACAATAGCCACTGAGCCATGTCCAGGAAGCTGAGCTTCTGAAAAGGATATCCACAGGAGTTGATGAGAGCATACCTGATGCCTCTCCATTTTGCCCAGGAACAGTGCTTTTGATGGTAGGATCAAAAGAAACAGCATCCAATGCACATATTCAATGTTTGTGGAAAGGAAATGCAGGTATCCCTCACAGGCAAGTGTCCTGAACTTTTCAGATCAATCTGAACTGTCCTTAGTTGAGCTTTGCACTCATTGCACCTCACAATGCTAGCTCTTTTCTCATAGTTGTAATGAGTTGATGGAAAAGAACATACGTAATAGGTACATCAGTAGTGATCTGGCTGATGTCAAATTATGAAGAATAAGATTAGTCACCAAGTTCACGGTATGTTGTTTTCGTATTACTGTCAACAAAATTCGCATTTTCCCCTCTGGCTCTGACTGTACCATACCTCTTCAATAACCTACTTTATATACCTTTTTTATGTAATCCCTTTTTAAAAGTCAGCTGACAACATAGAAATAATAAACAACATACGAAAGGAAAACACAGCTTCTTAAGAGGGAAGTGTCATCCCTTGGGACTTGATGTCAAAGGAATGAATATTCATTCAAATAAACATCTGTTACATCAGCAAGTTGCTGTAATAAATCTGTTTGAAGATGAAGATACAAACAGCTGAAAAATCACATCTAGTTTGTCTTTTCACTTAATCCCTGTTAAATGGGCTCTCTTTTTATTTTCATTTTACATCCTAAAAGCCAAACAGGAACCAGTATGTGGTAGCTGATATGGTGAGCAACCTTTGACCAGTCTAATTATACTCAACCTGCATTATCATTTCATAATTATCCTTCTCTGGATATGTATTGCTGGGATGTATTGTTCATTTTCACCTATAATAAAATATTATTTAAAATACTTAATCCTGACTTTCAAAGTTATCTGAATCTACTAGGCACCATATTGTAGCATCATCCACATCTTAACAAAAGCCTTGTAGTGCTGACTGTTAGATTTTGATATTGCCATGTCTCTCTTTTACTAATTATGCCCAGATTGCTCATCATACTAGATACTGTTTATGCTAGGAATTTTCTACAGCATACCTCAGGGGCAAATTGCCTGTAGTGGTGAGCAGGGAATTCTCCATAGCGTACTTTAACAAACAAACCTCCACTATTTCTCCACATCACATCACTACACTCTTCCACCAAACCTTTAGCATACTTTTCATTTGTACTAACTTCAGTTACCCAGAGGACTGTCAACTCAGACACATCCAATTGTTTATTCCTTTTAGACCACAGAGTACACAATCTGGCTCCTTGTTCCCATTAAGCCTAAAAAAATACAGTAGTTTTAAGTCATTTGGCTAAAGGTGTGCACTGTTTTGTTGGCAACACTTTTCGAAAAAAGCAACAGAGGGTCCTGTGGCACCTTTAAGACTAACAGAAGTATTGGGAGCATAAGCTTTCGTGGGTAAGAACCTCACTTCTTCAGATACTTTTCGAAAGAGATTTCTTGTTAATCACTGTATTTGGTCTTTGCACAAACATTTCAAGTAATACATTATTTTAAACAGTCCTTTCCCATCCCATTCTCACCCATCCACATCAGCTACTATCTACTCTACAAATATTGTTGGGCTATGATCAATTTTCCAATACAAGGTGATTTAATTTTCAATATGATCATCTCTTGCACAAGGTTGAAATATTCAGTTTTTCATCCTTCTTGTGCTAGATTCATACTGTCCCCACTTTTGCCATGTACAAATACCCTAGCTGTTGATTGCGCTTAGTTATTTACATCATATAGTGGACTAGTAACCACCAGAAATTACTCTATGCATGACTAGACAGGGGAAGGAAATGACTCTCCCTCCTAAACCAGCTTCTCTGTAAAATGATCCTCCAGCTGGCATATATTGTGATCATTATTCTTGACACCTCTCCCCCCTAAAAAATAGATTTTACAGCTTGTATGGCTGGTCATTTATGGAGTATCTCAGATCAGCATGCTGTTGCCAGTACTTTAGAATAAACAGGATTTTGAATACATATTGCTAACTTTGTTGCTGTTTGTTTTATGTAGTTGTGAATGCATATCTCCACCTCTTTTTGCAGCACAGTTGCACAATAATACCTTAAGGCCTGGATTATTCTAGTGCACTAAGAGAAGCTGTGTAATTTAGATGTAAAGAAAGGGGGCATGGAGCCAAAAGTTGGCTGGATGCTCTAGGACACAGGTGCCAAATAAGAGTTTTTACAACTTTCTTGTACTAGGGTGTTTAGATTTTTTGTTTGTTTGTTTTTGTTTGTGGAAAGGTAGCAGCAGCACTTCTTGCCTATTTTGATGGTACAGTTTCTGGGTTTGTGGCCATTATTTGTCAAAATCCAGACTGATCCAAATGCCGAATCAGAGTTTTTGTGGGGCTGTGCTGCTAGAGGACAGCAAGGTCTGGAATTTTAAGGGGCAGTAAGAGCAGTTAACCATCTTCTCTATTTACACATTTTTAATTTCAGGGCTGGGGGCCCAAAAATTGGCTGGATCCAGAAGGCCCTGGATTTCTGAGGCACTCCTGTGCTAGGGCACATTGGGGCCCGGCTTTTGCTGGTGCAGCAAGAAAGACTGAACATTTGAGGCAGTGGGATTTGGTGCTGGGGACAAAACCTGGCTGGATTTAGTTTTCACTCAGACTCGACATGCCGTATGTTAAGGCACTATATTATTCAAACCCAACCAATCCCAGTGCCCAGATACATACATTTACTCCTGAGTGACCTGCCTCTTTACACCGCAGGTTCAGTGACTATAAACAGCAGTGAGTAAGAGAGGGGGGACCGGCAAAAGCAGAGCAAGTCAGTTTCCTTGCTCTGGCGAGGCCCCAGCAGGATTTTGCACACTTGTGCATGGCACTGAAGTAATTTCAGGATCTCAGGCTCTCCCTCCCGTAGTGGCTGCTCGGGAGTTGCAAGCTTGCGAGAAAGGTATTTGTATGGGGGGAAGGGGAGACGGGACCAGCCACTAGTAAGACACACAAGCAAGGTCCAGGCTGCCAATGCCAACTTGGGGGCTACACAGGGACCAACTCTTTGTCCTTGGCCAGGCCGGGAGAACGCACGCTCCCTGCAAAGGTAGAGGAGCGAGAGAGCGTGCGCGTGCCCCAGCCCAGAGGGGGGCGCGCTCTACCAGCCAGGGAGCGAGCGCCCCCTCCCCCGCCCCCATGTCGTTTGGAACTTTGCTGACTGCAACATTCTGAATCCGAACGTAGCGACACAAGGGGGCGGAGGCGATAGAACGCTCGGCTCTTCCCCGTTCCATCCGGCCTCCTTCCCCCGAGGGGAAGATCGCCTTCTCTCTCTCCCCTCTTACCCCCTGCCCCGCCGCGGGAGCCCGCTTTGCAAAAAGGGGGCACGCCAGCGCCACCCTCCGGCCACCGAGCCGCACTGCAACCTCCCCCCGTCTCTCCCCCCTGCTCCGACTCTCAATGTTCCACACTGCCCGGCCACAGAGCCTCCTCTGCTGCTTTATATCCCCCCGGCTTCCTCCAGCCCCTCCACCGATACTGTATCCCCTTCCCTCCCCCCCTCCATCCCTCCCCTCCGACCTAACACCGGGACAGGACGCCTGCGAAGGTAAAGGAGAAGCGGGTTAGGTGGCTGCAGCAGGAGCCTGGGCGAGCTTGGTGGGGGGAGGAGGAGAAGGAGGCGGCGCGGGGGGGGAGGTTGGTAGAGGGAGCTTTGTTCTTGTTTTCAGCGCTTGCTGCCTGTCGGTGGCCGGGAGAGAGAGGAGCCGGGACTGAGTTCACGCCTCACTTGGTGCACACACACCATGCTGATCCTGGAGAGCCTCCTACCATAACAACCCCTCCGTACCCTCCTCGCTGGGAGCTCGATCTCTCCCCACAAAGCCGGGGGAGGGGGGGGGGAGAGAAGAGGGCGAGTGTGTGTGCAAAGCTGCATTTCAACCCTGCTGCAATTTCCTACTAGGAGCTTCATTTTCTTTTTCAGCACCCCCCCCCCCTCCAATTTGGGTGCCTTCCGCGTGCATCTATATAATTTCCCCCCCTAAAAATGTCGGTCTGTTTTGTAGAAACTGATCAAGAATCTGTGGCGTTGAAAGCTTTGCAGAAGGTGCAGTTTTAATTAAGCTTCTTCCCCCTCCAGGAGCTTTGTGGTGGCCAAATGCAATTCTTGCTGCTGGCCATGTAAATAACCGAGGCTTCTGCTTTCTGAGTTGTTTTAAATGTATAGTGTTTAAAAAAAAAAATCACTCCTCCTCCTCACGCCCTTTAAATACAAAGAGACAGAGTGAGTGTAAATTTCAATCTGAAATCGGCCGGAGTGTTATTGGCAATATATTGTCTCAGAGAGAGGGGGTAATCTGGCTGCTTGGACCCAATAAAATACTCTACTCCAGTGTAAATATTTACAGGGTATTAATGACTTTTTAAAAAACATTGTCAGCGAGGTCTGTTACTTACAATGTGTCATAAGTTATTAATGTTCATTGCCTGAAGGACCCTGCTAAAATCCCTGTCTGGGCTTTGAACAAAGTAGACAATTGATATGTTGTCTAAAGTATGAAAAAAATGTGAGTGGGCTTTAAAAAAAACTGGAGATGTCAATATTAAAAAAAAGTGTAAATATTACTTTAACTGTCAAACTGCAACCTAAAGTGAACTCTGCTTTTTTCCCCTCCCCTCTCTTTTCCTCCCCCAAAAGTTCACCACGATGTCCAGTGACAGGCAAAGGTCAGATGATGAAAGTCCAAGTACCAGCAGTGGTAGTTCAGATGCAGATCAGAGGGACCCACCAGCACCAGAACCTGAAGAGCAAGAAGAAAGAAAACCTTCTGCAACCCAACAGAAGAAAAATACCAAACTATCCAGCAAAACTACTGCTAAGCTATCCACTAGTGCTAAAAGGTAATGACTATAAGAAGTGATTGTTAAACATTCTATCACTGTATTTTTTGAGCTATAATATTTGCACTGCATTTTTAAGACAGACGGATTCTTGCAAAGCTGTATTAGGGAGTCATTTACTGAATTACAAACTTTTTTGAGTTAGGTGGCTGTCAATCAATAGCTTCAATAATGCGACGGTTAGTAAGCTAACCATTAAATAAACTTGTCACATTTCTTTGGAAGAGACACTTAAGAACTTTATAACTTTAAAAATTAAAATACTGGCTTCTAAAAGCTTTTATTCGCTAACATGAATTTTATCCTTGCAAGAAGTATGAGAACTATAAACATCTTTTTCACCTGAGTTCAAAGGCTTAGCCTTTCTTCCTTTATTTGTGTAGAGTACCATCCTTCTGGTGTATTTCAATAGATTGTGTGTACTGTTGACAATCAGTGCTATTGAATATAAAAATATTTACAAAAACTTAACTGGCACAAAAATAGATGGTTTTAGGATTGTACTTATAACTTCCTTTTCATGCCAACATACAGTATATCCTTTATACACAGTAACCTAATATAATGTGTTATTCTGTAGTTCTTCCTTTGGAAAAACTACCAACTTCAGTAGGACATTTGTCTTAATAGGGCCTGCAGAATCAGACTCTGGAGATTAATATATAGCCTCTACCTTTAAGTGTCAAAAACGTCACAAACCTCTTGTAGTCTATTTGATAAATATCTGTATTTACATATAAAATTTCTGTCAGACTGGCTTTCAGTAAGTGCACACTGATCATTTTCTTTAACTTCAGACATGTGAAACAGGCAGACTTTAAATCCCTTGATCTGCTGTGGTCTTTTGAGATAAGACACAATTTATTAATCCTTTCCCTTAAATTCACTTTTCCTTAGGAATACATATTATATTATGGCCAATAGCAAATAGATCTGAAGAGTAACAGTGGGAAAAGGATTTTTTAATTTTAGAGTCAGTTCTCTATTGAACAACTTTGTGCTTTGCTTATTCAGCATGGACACTATAGCTCAACCTTTCATAAAGATCTCAGGAGTTTTATATTCCACTTTAGTAAATATTCCTTGAAACGTTAAAGTGTTAGCCATAAGTAGAATACTACCTGTATTTTCCACTGATTTTTGTACTTGTAAAGAAATAGAGGTCTAAAATAGTAATAGCTAAGGTAGATACTTTAAATCAGGCCTGGTCTACACTTGAAACTGAGGTCAACCTAGCTACATTGCTCAGGGGCCAGGCTGTGAAAAATTTCGTACCATGTGACATAATTAGGTCGACCTAACCCCCACTGTAGATGCAGGTAGGTAGGTGGGAGAAATCCATCGACCTAGCTATGTCCTCTTGAAGGGATGGATTTACTATAAGTGACAGAAAACCCCCTTTTGTCGCTGTAGTAAGCGTGTACACTACTACAGCAACGTTGCTTGACACACTACAGCTGTACCATTTGTCATGTGAACATACTCTCAGTAAAGAAGCTAATGTATTTGATTGTTTTTATAACTTGTAGTATAATATGTTTAAGATAATGCTTTTGCCAGCCCTTTTGAAAAGCTTGAGATGTATTGTACAGAAAATCTCACCACTGAATTTTTCCGTGCAACTTTACTTTCCTTAATCATGATGGGGTCTGATTCCACATATCTTGAGTAGTTCTGAGTCATCTAATTGAACTTAATGGGACTATTCCTGAAAGGTCTTTCAGGATCAGGTTCTGTTGATCTCATTTAAATTGGAAACATTAGCATACTGACAGCTGTTCAATCTTATTTTATGGGCCTTCTTTTCTAAAAAGTAAGTATCTCTTGTTTTACAGACAATTAGCAGCAAGAAACAAAATTTCTTTAGTCTTAGAAGTAATTTAATACACACCTTTTAAACCAGGAGTATTTTTCTGGATAACTTGTTTAATTGGCAAAAAGTTTAGAAAATATTCTGGATATTATTAACACTTCTATAACTACACCTCTACCCCAATATAACGCTGTCCTCAGAAGGCAAAAAAATCTTACCGCGTTATAGGTGAAACCGTGTTATATCGAACTTGCTTTGATCCACCAGAGTGCGCAGCCCCGCCCCCCCCCCCCAGCGCTGCTTTACCGTGTTATATCTGAATTCGTGTTATGTCAGGTCGCGTAATATCGGGGTAGAGGTGTACTATCAAAGGAGACAGTGACTATCATGGATTATTTCTGATTAAGATAATGATTTATTTTACTAATATTATATAAAAACAGCAAAAATACTGTATTGTCTTGGGGGAGGAGATGTACCAAAAGGTGTGTACAGAAGCAAAGTTGATTCTCCAAGAATTATTCCAGTAATAAAAGCAGCTTGGGAAATTTTTAGAGTCACTATTTAAATACTGTATGAAGTAGCATGTAAAATATTGTCAAAAACATGTATTTGTTCACAATATAGCTTGTTAATTCAGTCTCAGTTACAGCTCTGTTACACTGGTTTAAAGTCATTGTCAAATATGCTTGTATAGTCCCCCCCCCCCCTTCCCTCATTTGCATATAAGCTTGAAAAGAAAATCTCTCTGGTAAAAAGCATTTAGATATGGATAATAGTTACTTTTATGAGTACTTGTGGGATATTTCTACCTATATCAGGTGAAAATGTTCTGTTCATTTACTGTATCAAGTAAGAAAAAAGCTGCAAAGTTTCTCTGTTATGGGATTTGGGTTATGCCTCTGAGAACAAAGAGGAAGCAGCCATGTTAGCATTACTGAAGGCACAGCCAATCTTGCATTTAACTGCATGGTGGTAGAGGGCAGTGTAATTCCTGATTTATTCTATAGACTATCTCAAATGCTTTGTGTCTGTTCTCATTTCACCCACAGAATTCAGAAGGAGCTAGCTGAAATAACCCTTGATCCTCCTCCTAACTGCAGGTATGTAACAACTTTTTAAATTGTGGACAGTGATAGGAAATTAAAATGGGTAGAGATGTTTGCTCAGCAGAACAGACAAGCAGTTCTTTAATGTTTGTAAGTGGACAACTATAATACAAACATTGTGTAAGGTAAATTGAACAATTGTCTGGGAACATTTGATAATGTATCACAAAGTTTGGATTTTTAAGTACATGTAGTAGTTGTCTCATTGAGATTGATATGAATGGTAGAGTTTGTTCAGTAGATTTTTCTGTAGAGGTTCATTGTGTATTTTAAAGTCAGTGTTATATAAACTTCCAAATGTACTGAAGCTTTGAAGTTAGTGCTTGTACACAATTTTAACTTACCTTTTGCATGCTGAGATATATGAAAGTGATGCTACAATGCTCTAAAATTTAGATAAATAACTGTGTGAGATTTTTTTTTTACAGTTTTCATCTTATTACAGTGAAGTGGTTTAGAGTAAAGCTGAAGTATTACATTTAAAGTTTCTGTCTGTTAGCCAGAGATTGTATTGTCTTGATAGATGGTATTTTAAGGAAATTCCCCAGTGGAGTGGGAGATTGTTGGTAGTTTTAGAAAATGAAATTAGAGTGTATAAGAGATAAGTGACTTATGCAGTCTTAAAGAAAATTAAGACTAGTGTGGTGCACAATCCGTAAGAAACTTAAACGGTAACAATTGACTAAACTAACTTTTTATCTTTAAAACTTGCTGGAAAATTATCAGCTGTGATGCATATTTATTTTAAGAAGATTTCATGTTGACTGTAAGCATCCAATGTTGAAATCTATAATAAATCTTCTTAGGTTTAAATAAGATACCTAATTTAATGTTACCTTTCTATTATACATATTTCAGCAGGCTGTCTGTGCATAAAGTGTACTTAGTTTAACAGATACTGTGCAATGCCAGCATTGTTCATATGTGAGAATACTGAAAATGTTCTGGAGTTTTATTTTGCTTTTTTGGAATATTGAGTAGTTGGAAGGCTTTGGTAAAAGGAGTTTTTACAACTCAGTAAAGATGTATTTTTTCATATTTTTATCTGGATGACTGGGATTTATCACAACTTTGTTCTTTTATTTGACTCTTACGGTCAGGGTATCTTATCTGGAGAGGTCCATGCCATGGACACCCTGTAATAGTATGATGTATATGTATGTATGGTCACTGTCTTCCCTGATCAAAGCAGTATGGGTCTCCAGTTCTACATCCCCTTCATGTTGGTGCTATCAGAGACCAAAAGGTGGCATGGTATGGGGGAAAGGGTATTACAAGGAAATAAGCCAGAGGTACGTCACCTTTTAATTTCAAAGCGTGTGTTGCTCTTTACCCATTTTGGGCACATTACGTTACAACTGACTTTCAGAAGGAGATAGTTACCCTCTGCTGTAACATCTGATAGGAGCATATTTAGCCTCTGGGAAAATTTGCTCCTCTGGTATCAGTTTAAGTATATCTACATACATAGATAAAGTCTTCAGGGTAGACATGACCAACCAAAGCACGGGGACCATTGTTAAGAACTAGGGAAAAAATAAACAAAAAAGTCTAAAATTATTTGAATTTCTCTGAGAGTGCGCGGAAAAAATATTTTTGGCCAGTGAAGAAATCTATAATTCTGTTCCTATGTGTCTCATACGTATTATATTTAAAGAGAAATTGCACCATTTTCCTCAGTGCAACTGTTTGGCATGTACCTTCCACCTTGTGTAAGATCAGCAATAAATGTGAAAAAGACATTGGCATCACTCTGGAGACAAGTCAGATTTTTGGGATGAACAATTTGGAGAGAGAATTCCATTGACTCCAGGAGTACCATGGATTGGAACTTAAAACAGTTTTTTTTTTCTTTTCCCCTTCACAAAAAGCTTTTCTATTAGGAAATGAATGCAGCATTTTGTTGCATGTAGAACAGTGAAGCGGAAGACATCATATACCTTCTTATAGTACAAATTTGGCAGCACAAACTGACACAGCATGTGCATGATATACCTTAATTGCTCTGCGTGCAATAAGCAACAAAATGCTATATCACCCCTTGCATATTTGAGGGAAATATAATTTCTTGGAGATGGGGGGAAAAAAACAATGTCAGTTAGTTTTAGGCTCATAATATAGATTGTATGTGTGTTTAAAAAGTTAGAGAGCTTTGCTATTCATTACAAATGTCCAGAAGATGTTTCTTAATGTTAATGAAGAGTGTTTTTTTCAATATGACTATAAATGTGCCTGTCTTATTTGCAACCATAATGTTGCAGGATTATGGCAGCACGTAATACAAAATTGAATGGTAACAAAAATGACTCACTGTACAAGCAGAAATGGTAAAAATAAATTAGATTTCTAAAATTCCTTAGTTCTAATAAGGTGATAGTACTACATGAAAGAAAAAAGTATTAGTGTTTAACAGGATGCAGTACAAGGGTTGATTGATATTTATCCATTGTGTAATGTATTTTGTGTAATGTATTAACAATTTTGGTAAAAAAACTGTTGGGGATAATACATCATGGAATAATGTTTAGTTGCTGCTCAATAACTATGAGCATAGTACTGTACAAACTGTTTTCTATGCCATTTAAAAAATGTAACTCGTGTTAAGTGTAATTGTATTAGCTGATGAATATTCAATGTTCAGCAGACACTTGAGGGTCTCAGCAAGTAAATCTGGTCTGCATTTATCTGGCCTAAATTTATCCATTTGTTACAGCTCTGTCAGCAGTACAGGGTTACAGTCAGGATGATGGCTTTAGGTATTAGCACATCAGCCACTGACGTGCATACGTCTGTCTGATTTAACACAAACCAGAATACACTTTTGTTCCATTTGTAGCATTGGGTAAAAAAGTTACTTAAGTACAAAATATGAAATGCACTGAAATTACAAATTAAAAGAAAAAGCTTAAGAAAACTAACCCTTTGTAGCTAGACTCATGTCTGACTGGTGGGTAGACCTCAATTCACGAACAAGAAAAGTGTGGATTTCCCCTGGCTGATTAAACCTTCCCACAGCCACATCTATAGCATCTGTTTTGTAAACATGCTAAAGTCCTACGTGAGATCCACATTGCTTGAGTGCTCAGGGTTGCCCTTTGGTTTCTCTTTAAGGTACACCGCTACCTCGATATAACGCAACCCGATATAACACGAATTCGGATACAACACGGTAAAGCAGTGCTCCGGGGGGGCGGGGCTGCGCACTCCGGTGGATCAAAGCAAGTTCAATATAACGCGGTTTCACCTATAATGTGGTAAGATTTTTTTGGCTCCCAAGGACAGTGTTATATCGAGGTAGAGGTGTACTTGGTAAAGGCTGTACCCTGCTAAATCATGTCACACTCTGAACTTCTCTGACTTCAGTAAGATTTCCCCAAGTGCAATGATGGCATGATAGGGCCCCAGAAATCTATGGTAAAATAAAGATTCAGATTTAAACAACAAACACAAGGAAATTAAGTGCCACTTCATCCTTAAGACCGCTCTTGTGTCTAAAGACAGGAGTCTTAGATGAGTGATTCCAAGATATACTGTAATACTAGGACACAGAGATAGATTGAAGACAGAAAACCTTAATGCCAAATTTTTCTTGCTTTTGTTGGCTTAACTGTTTGATGCAGTGTGTTGTATTTAATGGCTTTTGTGTATTTCACACTATAAAGCAAGGCTAAAAAAGGCCCTTCTTACCCCATTGCATCTAGGCAGCTCTATTTCAAACCATGGCCAAATGCTCAAACATGCTTCAAGGTATGGAAGTGTGCCAAATCTCACCTTTATACATGTTCAGAATAGTATTACAAGGCTCTTTTTCACATAATACATTGTAAATCCATGCTGCTGAGATTCTCTGATAGGTTTGACGCATGTCTGGAATAACTGTTTAGTGCGTAGCACAAAGCTGTTCTGGAATGGAAGTCACCACTCCTTGGTTAAGGCTGCAATTCTGAGATGTGCAGCTCAGAAGCTGCAGCTGAAAGGGAATGGGGGAAGGCTGGCTTTGTGTCATTGTTGTCGTTTCTGGATTCTTGCTGTTCATTAGCACAACTTAGAGCAGTTCCTATGATTCCGTAAATTTCAGCAACTTCCCACGATTGCTGATGAGCTGCTCTGCTGGTCCAGAATAGCTGGAGTGCACATTTCCTGTTTCTTTTCTTCTCCTGCTTTACATTCCAAAATTAATCAGGGCTTGTCTATGGAAGAAAGTTGCACCAGTTTAACTTAACATCTGAATTTAAACAGATTTAGTTATACTGGTGCAAGTGTAACCCATGCCTGCTTGGTGTGGCGCTCTGTCCTCCTTTAGTGGCACCTAGCCCAGCTAGAGATTGAGTCTGCTACAGCATTAGCTAGCGGTAGAATCTCATGCACTCAGCTTCAGAGGTCCCAGGTTTGATCCCGCCTGCTAGCTACTGGGGTCTGTTGGCGTTACACAAGGCCTATGTTGCCACATTTATTTCAGTTTAATAGTGGGTGTTTTTTTTTTGGTTTAGCTTCAGTTGACTGGGAACAGAAAACAAGTCTGTTCACCACAGGGCTTGCCCTAGTGTAACTAATTGGGTTTAAAAACAGCTTGAATTTAAACAGGTGCAACTTAAACAGGTAGACCAAGCCATAGTCTCAGAACTCTGCACTGCTTTTCTAGCATAGTGCTCACACCCAATGCTTAGAAATTTTATCAGACGCCTGATAGCTATAGGCCTAAACGTACTAGGCAAAGACTGCAAATGGAAGTGTCCAAGAACAATGCCCAAATCAGACAGTCAACTCCTCCCTTCCCAGTTGTTGGAAAAGTCTCACCAAGATGCTATCCTTGTAATCTGCCGAAGGCTCCATCTTTTATATCGGCCTCTGGCTATTAGACAACAGACTAAATCTGAAACCTCATCTCTCAGGCTGCTGAAAAGGAGTAGGAACATTTTCCTTCTGTATCTGGTCTCACAGTGCTGCTGCAAAAGTGGGTGTGAGGTGGGGGGAGCTCTGCCCCTGTACATTTCCCTAAATGTGTTGGCTGAGCCTGAGGAAGATGGATAGTGGGTCTGCTATCCTCTGCAACCTCGATTTTCCACCTCAATGAATAGCTCTGGTGTCCATGTTACAGGCTTCCCAAGCAGTAGCAGAATAAAATTTTTCTGTTTCACTGATGTCCACATTTTTCTGAGTGCCAACAGTTTTCACTCAGCAGCTTGGGAAAGCTCTAAGGCTTTGTCTTCACTACCCGCCGATCCGGCGGGTAGCAATCGGTTTATCGGGGATCGACTTACCGCATCTAGTGAAGACGCGGTAAAATCGATCCCTGATCGCTCTGCCGTCGACTCCGGAAATCCACCTCGGCAGGAGGCGGCAGCGGAGTCGGCGGCAGCGGTAGACTTTCCCGCGTCCTCACCGCTAGGTAAGCCGACCTAAAATACGCAACTTCAGCTACGGTATTCACGTAGCTGAAGTTGCGTATCTTAGGTCGGACCCCCGCTGCAGTGTATACCTAGCCTAAGTAGCAGCAGCAGCACTGGAGTTGTCTTTCTGCAAGCTTGGGAAGACAGCACAGCAATGGTTAATACACTTCAGATTTGGAGGATTTTCTTTGCAACAATAGGTCGGTCTAGAAATTTAAATAAAAGGTCTGAGTTTGTAAAAGCTGTTGGACATCCCAGGGAAAATTCCTACTCATCATAGATACAAACAGATTTTTCCAATAACAGTTTCTTGATACAAGAACGGTGATAGACTGCAACAAAAGCTGCCCTTAGCCCTGCTTAAACTCGCAACAAAATTCATCATTTGTGAGCCGTTCATTTTAAATTATCAGTGTACAGAATTGCTTTGAGGTTTTCCCAAGCTTTGTTTTTAAATAAAGCTTTTCCTTAGTTACCTTCATTTTATGATTACTTCATTACTCATACGTCCCTTGAAATAAGCTCTTCCACGCAGATTTTCAGTTATGTTGCTTGTATAATTAGCTTTCAATTAGTTTATAAACTTCATATTTTAAAACATGAAGGATTTTTGCGAAGGAAATTTACATATGGTCTCTGCCTTCATCTGGTTGATTTGAGTGATATGTAATTTGTACCTGTGAACATCGGTGTGTCTACATTAAAATAACGGCAGCCTATTCAGTTTACAGTTTATCATGTGTCTATAAACAGGGGAGCTGCATGCCAAAGACTGCCTTTGGCCCATACTATACAATTAGTAAAAAGAACAGGAGTACTTGTGGCACCTTAGAGACTAACAAATTTATTAGAGCATAAGCTTTCGTGGGCTGCAGCCCACTTCTTGCATCCGAAGAAGTGGGCTGTAGCCCATGAAAGCTTATGCTCTAATAAATTTGTTAGTCTCTAAGGTGCCACAAGTACTCCTGTTCTTTTTGCGGATACAGACTAACACGGCTGCTACTCTGAAACCTATACAATTAGTAACAAGAGACTTGGGTTTTGTTATATTACCTTATGTAATGGTCGTACTGTAGCATGCATTGCAGTACAGTGCAGCAGGACTCTGGTTTTTCCAAGTATTTCAGCTTTTGGCTAGTAGGTACTTTCAATATTTCAGTACCACTGCTTAGTTCTCAGGCACCCTTTGTCCCTCTGTTAGGGCTTTAAAACTTGCCAGTTTACTACTAAGGAGTCCATTTGGTGAGCCAATGAGTGCATCCCATCCTGAATTGTGTGATCAGAAGGGAGCGGCATGCTGGCCCCAGGGTAATTCTGTTCTGCCCTTATCAGAGGGCTCAGCTCTGGGAGAGACTGAGATCTACCAGAAATTCTTATGGAGCTTTACAGAGGAATGCTTCTTGTGTGCCATTGTGGCTCTATGCCACTCAGTTCAATGGGACCTTACTGGTATTACAGGTTATACAAGTGTTGTCAAAGTACAAAAGGTATCTGTGAAAAGTAAGATCCGCCCACAGTAGGGTAATACACTGTTTGGGTTTGATCCCCTCAGTGCATTTTTCAGTAGAATCCATTCCTGATCTGTTAGCACAATGCTACCACCACCAGCCCTCCTTCTGACTTTTGGCTTAGGGGGACATTGCCAGGGTCCCCTAACCCCTGCTGATGGTTGGCAGCTGTAGTGGCCCCTTAGAGCTGTTGGTAGTCTCCTAGGACTGGGGTGTGTGGGCAGAGGTGGCTACAAGCCACTTTTCTGCTCAACCTCAGGTCAGGCCCTATATCATTTCCACTAATATCTTCTGTACCAGCCTTAAATACCAGTAGTGATGGTGCCTTGACTAAAACAAGTAGGGTTCTAAATGCTAAAAATGTTCCTGATATTTATCTTAAAACTTCACCTGCTTGTCCTACCATCTTCACAGGCTATGAATAAATCCTTTCCTTCATGTGTATTATCTTGAAGCTGTTTATCGACTGTGATCTGATCCCCCAAGTCATCTTGTTTCTCAATAAATCTAATTCCCTCCATCTCTCCTCCTGTGTTTTATCCTCCAGTATCATTTTTGTTTTTCTACTTTGTCTTTTCTTTAGTTTACCTACATATCTTGGTGAGAGCAGAGCAAGTATTCTAGGTGCAAGCACATCAAGACTCTATAAAGCAGCACCAGTACTTCCCTAGGTATACGAATGTATGAATATAGAAGGGAGTCAATAGCACTGGCTTTTGATGGGGATTTCACACTACAAGCTAATTTAGTTATTACCCATTATCCTTCATCATCCTTCTCAGACGTGCTGCTTTCTAGATACAGTAGCTGTCCTTTAATTTTACATTTATATTGTTTATTTCCTCTGATTGGCAAAAGCCTTCACGTTTGTATGTATTACATTGTTTGATATCACTTGGCACTAAAATCTGAACTGTAACATTAAACAGCTCCCAGTAGAGAGAGGAGTTGATTAGGACATGTAAGAATGCGTAATGGGAAGATCCACAAAAATGCCTATGCTGGGGTTAGGGATCCTCTGTGGTGGGGGAACAAAAGCAAAGAAATAGCAGCCAAAAATGAATACAATGTCAGTTATACAATGCCTTTCATCCAAAAAGAAGACTTCCTTACCACTGTTTAATAAAAAAAAAAAAAAAAAAAAAAAAAAAAAAAGACACCCTTTGTGTAATTACTATACCAATTGGGCACTAGAAAAACAAAGATGTGAAGCAAAGCTTTCAATATGGTCTGTGAATATATATTTGCACGTTATTTCCAACACTATATTTCTGGATACATTCTTACCAATAACATTTTGCTCCTGTAAATGTGACCGTTTAAGGAAAGGGGTCACATTCCACAAAACACACTCAGTTCTTATTCAAACAAATGTTTAAATACTTGTAGCATTGGTCCAGCTCTAATGATAGACTATCAGTTCTATCTGAGATACTTTCTTCATCATTAATCTCTTCAGAAGGTAAATCAATGGGTTGCAACCATTTAAAGATATAGTTATCTAATGATAACCTTAATTCAGCTCTAATAACTACTTCTATTAAGGAATTTCTTGTGTTTAGTTCTTTTTTCTTATAACAAGGATGCAATTTTGGAGGATTAGACTAAACCAGTGAAGAGTGATATAATTTAGTGCAGCAATCACAAATCAAATATGTTTGCCCATTTGTACTAACTGCCTGGTTCTGTTACCTTTTCTCATGCAGAGCAGCTATTACCTTACTTTGTGAGTAGTCAATGGGAGTACTTAAGCAGTAAGGTGTAAAACACAATCAGGATCTGAGGAAGGAGTACCAGTAAATATGTAATCTATAGAAAAAGTGTGTTATTACTTAATGGATTTTTGATAAACTGGAGAGTGGAAGATGGCTCCAAAATATAGCAGTAAGAACCACTCACATCATGTTCTCAGCAATACAGTTTTTTGTTAAGGAATTATTCATTATTCTCTTGAATGTATGTATTAAGTATAAAAACTTCCTAGTCTTTTTCCACTTAACCTTTCTTCTGTGCAGAGGTTTGGTAACTACAACTATTTTCCAAAATCTTTTTCTGAGCAGTTATTCTTTCCCCTGTACTTTTGTGTTTAGTTTAGCACCTTGCAAGGTATAGAACAAGATCCTGCAAAGAGTTTTGTACATGATTAACGTCACTCATATGAGTAGTCCCAGTGAAATAGTGAATTAAGATAGACTGAAGAAATATAAAAGCCAGCAGGACTAGTTATGGAAGTAAAGCTTCATAGTTTATAGATTCCAAGACCGGAAGGGAGCATTATGATCTAATCTGACCTGTCTAACACAGGCCATAGAACTTCCCCCAAAATAATTCCTACAGCAGATCTTTTAGAAGAACATCCATCCTTGATTTAAAAGTTGTCAGTGATGGAGAATCCACCATGCCCATTGGTAAATTGGTCCAATGGTTAATTACTTTCAGTTAAAAATTTACACCTTATTTCCAGTCTGAATTTGCCTAGCTTCAACTTTCGGCCATTGGATCATTTTATATCATTTTCTGCTTGATTACCCCTCATTAAATATTTGTTCTTCACGTAGGTACTTATTAACTGTAATCAAGTCAGTCTCTCTCTTTGTTAAGCTAAATAGATGCATAAGTGTTTGCAGGATTGGGCCCTTATTATGTAAGCAGCATCCACAGTTTCCCTTTTATATATGCTCTGAAATATAGCTATAATTTAGTCAAAGGCTTCATAAAGCTGGTGCCAATCTTCATAGATATTAGCATCTAAACTGAAGAAATAAAAAAAAAATCCTCTTTATGATAAACTTGTATCTACTCTGGAGCTGCATAAATCATTTCACACACTTCTTCCCCAAGGACTGGTTTAAGAAAACTGACCTCCTTCTGTCTGTCTGGAAACCCTAAGAAAAGTCCCAGATAAAAAATATATCTGTTAAAACTATCTAATTTTATTTTGTTTGATAAGATTTGTAAAATTTAAAGAATTGTGTTCTCAGCTTTAAAAAAAATCAGCTTTTCAAATACTCATTCAATAGTTTACATAAAGGCCCTTCAGACACTATGATAATGCTGATTAATCCTGTTTACTTTACACCCAAGCTGTGTATTAATCAACATCAGCAGTCTTTCACACTTATTGTTTAATAAACAGTATATATGGTCAGGTCTGAGCACACCGAATGCATCTCCATCAGATTGTTTTGCCTGTGAATCTCAGTTCAGAGAGTTGGAGTTGCCACTTCCTGTCACTTCAAACTTTCTGTACATGGGAACATTTAGGAAAATTAATCTGAATTAACTGAAGATGTGAATTTGAAGTGCCTTAGTTAAACTTCATTGAACCCCTGTGTAGACACTCCCATTCAGAATAAAAAGTGGCCATAATTCACTTTATTTTAAGGCCACTTCAATTCATAGAATATCAGGGTTGGAAGGGATTTCAGGAGGTCATCTAGTCCAACCCCGTGCTCCAAGCAGGACCAATCCCCAACTAAATCCCCAAATGGCCCCCTCAAGGATTGAACTCACAACCCTGGGTTTAGCAGGCCAATGCTCAAACCATTGAGCTATCCCTCCCCATGAAAGCCTCCACACAGGTGTTTAATGCAGTTTAACTAAACCACTTTAAATTCACACATTTAGTTAATTTGGATTAATTTGCCTGAGTATCCCCATGTAGACAAGCCCCCAGTTTATTTTCTGATTCAGGCCTGAGCTGAAACCACTCTTTGATTATATACTATGTCTTGTAGAGACTGACCAAACCTTCTTTAAGGATCTTCTAAATAGAGATAGTGAAGAATATTTTCATTGAGTTTAGGATTTAAATTAGCACATCAAAGGAACAAAGTGTTACTCTCTGAACCTTCCTATAATAATAACATTTATTATCACATCTGTAGCATAATCATTCAGCAACGATACTAAGTCCTGTATTTTAAAAACACCTCAAAAATTATTCAAATACATGTTTCTAGTCCTTACATCACACAATGGAACAGCATGCAGCAAATCTCTTTTCACAGATTCCAAGGCCAGGAGAGACCACTGTGATCATCTAGTCTGACTTCCTGTATAATACAGGCCAAAGAACTTCCCCAGAATAATTCCTTCATTCTCCATTAAGAGCTTAAGATACCAAATAGGTTGCTTCTGGGGAATCTTGACCTCTGTTCCTTTTTGCCTTTTTTTTTTTTTTTTTTTGCTGCGGGGAGGGACAGGGTCCAGTCCTACATTCCTTGCACGCACAAAATTGATTGGATAGCATCACGGAGTAGATACGTCTCCACTGCATCACTAGCTCGAATGCCAGCAGCACTTGAGCTTCAAACCTCCTGATGGGCCAGCCACCTCAAGTTTACAGTGCCACTGAACTTGAGCTAAAGATTTGGGACCGGAGCTGAGTTAGGGGCAACACTCAAGGTGTATCTTGAGCTCACCCTGCAGTGAAGATGACAAGCCCTGAGACATCAGTGAGACTCTGCATGGACACAAGGGCCACCCATCCTGATCAGATTGCAGGATGGGGGCCTTATTCAGGTTTCTGGATGATCTCTTAGAGGGGACAATGTAGCTCCAATTTCAGTGAGGAGAATCCCATGGAGAATCATCCCACAGGAGGGAAGCAGAAGAATTCAGAGAAGGTTCCCCACCAGGTGAAAATGTTGATAGATTTAAAACAAAAAGCCAGCCACAACTTAATCTGCCACTATGTTTATACAACAGTTTTCCCATTCATTTTCTGCTTTCCTGTATGGTGACCTATAGCACAGGTTTGATATTTTCCTCTCTATAATCTACAATAATAAATGGAAAAATGTTTACTTTTGTTTGCATTTTAAACAGAATTTGGACTTTAAATGCTTTGAGAAAAAATGAATCTGAACAAGTATATTATAATTAGTAGCAATATGAAAGGAGATATAGATACATTTCTGTCTGCTGACACTTCTCATTGGGAAGCAGCTATTAGCATAGCTTCTATTTAAGCAAAGGGTGATCAGCTAGTGTTTTTCTCTTCATCTCCATGCAGACTTTCATACAGGTTGCAGTATACAGGAGGCAGCTAAAATATGTATACCAAATTACACAATCCAACAAACCCTCTGTACACAAAACCCACTTTGATTTCTGTGGTTGGAGCTCTGTGCACAGAGGGCTTGCTTGAATGATTTCCAGCTTTATTTTCCTTCTAAAGGAAAAGTGAAGATGAGGTCTTTGTTAGTAGAATAGAATCCATCTACAATGAAAAATGTAACCAATGCTATATTCCCATGAAACTGAACTTAGGTGAATTCAACCTGCTATATGCCAAATACAGTTTGTGAGTGGGCACACAATTTCTCACATGAAAGGAAAAATACTGTAGTATCTAAGACTATGCAGGCAACAGCTCTTGGGCAGTAAACGTTACAGGGAAAGCTTAACATTAAAGTACAAACATAGTACATGACTACAAACAATTCTCTTTGCCAGAAAAGTAGTTTTCTTCCAAGTATGTACTTAGAAATATATGGTAGTTATTGTAGTAGCCAGTGTCACCCTCCTCTCCTCTCTCCAAATCTTTAATGTGGCATTTATAGTATTGAGGGTATAAAATAGTAACATGACTGATTTTTTTTAAAGTGAATTTCAGCTACAGAAATCGCTAGCTAATAGTCTGTCTGATTTGGTTAATATTTAAAGCCAGAGTCCAAATTCACTGCTGGCATAAGAGTTTCTCTGTGGAATTGCATCCAACAACACCAGCTGTTGGTTTGGCCCCAAGTGTGGTAATTGAATTTTGCATCTAAGAGGCAGATTGCTGAAAGGGAGCAAAGCAAAAAAAAAATAGCACTGATTCATTTACACATATGAGAAATACAAAAGCAGAAATGTCATATAAAGTATTACTGCTAACACAAAATACATCAAAATTCAAATAAAGCAAGTAGTCTCTGGAAAAAGTAAATTTTAGAATAAAATTCTTTAAGGAAGTTGTTCTCTTTAAAATGTTTTAAATGTCTGTTTATGCTTCATTGTTTGTAATTTTTCCAGATTAGCATCATTATCAGTTCTAGTCATTTTTGCCATTTGACAAACACTGTGCCTCCTTAGCAATAAAAAAGAAAATATAATAGGAATTAAGGTCTTACCCGCTCCAGAGAGGAAGGTGCAGTTGCTAGTTGTAAATGGCCACTTTAGGCCTGCAGCTGACTGGTTCTGCCAGATATAAAGGGCCAGCCTCCCACAAAGCATGCTGGGAAAAAATCCCTATAAGACCTCAAAGCTGCTGTGGTAGGAGTTAAGTAATTAAAAAAGGGGGTATTCTGGTGTGTGTTAGAGTTCTTGTATTGCAAAATATTTTTCTTTGAAGGCAGTATAGTATGGCAAAAGATTCTTTATACTAATGATGTATTACAATATCTCTTAGTTAAGTTGGGCTCTCAGTGAATTATTGTTCTAAGTTTGCAAAAGAATAAAAATGGAGGGTTTTTTAATAGGTCATTCATTCCCTAATAGATTCTAACTGTTGTAAAATAGATTAAATCTGGGACCTAAACTTTGTGGGGGTGGCTCTTTTCATGTTGCACCTTCTGTGTCTGGGAACATGTAAAACTAGACCTTGATCCTGCAAGCCTATATGTATGGGTGGATGCCTGCACAAAGTGTGAACATCCTGGAGGGTGTAAAGATTAAACCATGTGTATGAGTTTGCAGGATTGGGGCCTTACTTACTTTTTGCCTACCAAATATAAGACTGTTCCCAATATTAAGAGTTCTTTAAATGTATTAAAGCATATAAACCACTAGAATTTACTTTTCTGACTCTTTTTAACATACAAAATACATCTACCTTGCCCTTTCTTTTTGTAGCAGTTTCAATTAAAACATTTTAAATACATTTTAGTCTTCTCCTTCTGCTGCATTTATGTTGCAATAAAGAAGCTACATACAGGGGCTTCACAGAGGGATCAGCATTTCTGTCAGTTCTTTAATCTTTGGGGAATGTTATGTAGATCCCATATAAACTAGCTTTTATTTTAGAAGCCTAATATTTTCAAAATCCCCTGCCAACCATTCCTTTATGCTGTTATGAGTCTTTACCTGTGGATAAAAGTGGTAGTGGCATACAGTGTGATGCACGCAAAGGTCTGCTGCTAGATGTCTGGGTACAGGCCTTCATGAGAAGTACATTTGTATATTTAATTTCACTCTCTGGATTTGAGGAGCCCCCCGTGATGTCTGTGGGTCCCTGGTACTCTGCAATAAGTTGGACCAGAATTCTGCAGCTATGTCCCTGCATGTTATAGTGTAATGCTGACAGATCCTGGTCATCAGCTGGCTGGATCGAACCTGGGAGCTCTGGATCTTAGTGCATGAGTCTCTAGCACATCAGCTAAAAGCCAACCAGCTATTAGCTAAGGCTGTAGAGCAGACTCATTTTATCTCTCTCTCTCTCTAAGGGTACGTGTATACTACCCACTGGATCGGCGGGTAGTATTCGATGTATCGGGGATCGATTTATCTCGTCTAGACGCGATAAATTGATCCCCGAATCGACGCCTGTACTCCACCTCCGCAGGAGGAGTAAGCGGAGTCGACGTGGGAGCCAGATAAGTCGAACTAAGTCGAATAGCGTAGCTGAAGTTGCGTATCTTAGTTCGAACCCCCCCGCTAGTGTAGCCCAGGCCTAAGTGGTGTCAATGCCACTAGATGGGACAGAATACCACACCCAGAAGGTGTGTGGGTTACAATAGCACTGCAGGGAGGCTGATGGGAAGATCTGCTGAAGTTTCATTTAAATGTTTTTTAAATTTATTACTTCAATATGTAAATGATTAATGCAATCTGTACACTTTATATGGCTTGGTATTAGATTTGATTTACTCTATGCCATACCCACATTCTGCAGGAGATTTTG
This sequence comes from Emys orbicularis, assembly GCF_028017835.1. Classification (NCBI taxonomy): domain Eukaryota; kingdom Metazoa; phylum Chordata; order Testudines; family Emydidae; genus Emys; species Emys orbicularis. The sequence continues at coordinate 45,839,942 of NC_088693.1, forward strand.
TACTGACAAACTATCATAACTACATAGAGAAGTTGTTTGGGGAAGCAGAAGCTCTTGTACAGTTTAAATTTTGGTACATGGGGAAGCATGGCAAGCAGTTGGGGACGGGGAAGTGGGGGCGGGACAGGCATCTTACCTGGATGTTTCAATTAAATGGTAAGCAAGTGAAATTGACATTTAAACTGCCACTTTGTGGTTTCCAATTTAACACATTGAAGTGAAGGTGTTAGCAATTCACATCTGTGATTTTTTTCAGACTTTCTGCAGACTCATGGAGACACCAGTGCATCAGTTTGTACTTGGCTCACGTTTCCTAGGCTGTCTTCACAAATATGTGGGCTAGAAGCCTACAAACACAAATTAAATCTTTCAATCTGGAACACAGTTCTGAGGCAGAGTGTGGATGTTGTGCCAGATTCTTTGGCTGCTGAATTCTTGGGAAGGTAGTGATACCTGTCATTGAACACCTATGTGCAGAACTGACCATTGAAATACATTGAGGCTGGAAAATAAAAAAGGACAACAGGATACATCTCTAGGCTGGCAAATCAGTTATTGTATAGGAGATTATCCGTACTTCAGAAATTGTTTTAAATTAGGGGTGTTTCAATCAATGGAGGAGTTTGAATCCCTCCCAAACCATCAGACATCACTTAGAGCAACCTACGGCACGCGTGCCAAACACGGCACACAAGCCGATTTTGAGTGGCACGCTGCTGCCTGCCGCAGTCCCAGCCCCCAGCCCCACTCAGCCCCCCTGCCCACTGCTCTCCCCTGCGGGGGCAGGAGGCAGAAGCTTGGTCCTGCGGCAGCCAAGCTTACCCCCACCCCCGCTTCTTCCCCCAGCGTGGTGCTTTCCTGCCCCTCCTCCTCTCCTTCCCTGCGCCGATCAGCTGATGGCCCTTGCGAGGGGGAGGGGGATAAGTGGCAGCGTGCTCGCTGCTCTGTAGAGGAGGCAGAAAAGAGGTAGGGCCGGGGCCTTGGGGAAGGGGATGGGACAGGGCATATCCCTTCCAGCCCCCTGCCATGAGCTGCTCAGGGCAGGGGGCTGGGAGCACCCCAGCCCTCTGCCCTGACCCCCCCACACACCCCCAGCCTTCTGCCCTGCACCTCCACACACCCCGCAGCCCTCTGCCCTGACCCCTGAACTCCCCTCACACACCCAGCCTTCTGCCCTGACCCCTGAACCCCCCCACACACCCAGCCTTCTGCCCTGCACCCCGCAGCCCTCTGCCCTGACCCCTGAACCCCCACACACACCCAGCCTTCTGCCCTACACCCCCCACATACCCCAGCCTTCTGCCCTGCACCCCCACACACCCCATCCCTCTGCCCTGACCCCTGAACCTCCCCACACCCCCAGCCTTCTGCCCTGCACCCCCCACACCCTCCCAGCCCTCTGCCCTGACCCCTGAACCCCCCCACACACACCCAGCCCTCTGCCCTGACCCCTGACCCCCCCCCCCACGTCGGGTCCCAGCTGCCAGCCCCTTGCCAACTGGCGTCCCGGCCGTAGGCCCCGCTCAGCCCGCTGCCGGCCTAGGTGAACAGAACCCCAGGCTGGCAGCGGGCTGAGCAGGCTGGCAGCGTAAGATCAGCATTTTAATTTAATTTTAAATGAAGCTTCTTAAACATTTTGAAAACCTTGTTTACTTTACATACAACAATAGTTTAGTTATATAATATAGACTTATAGCGAGAGACCTTCTAAAAAACGTTAAAATGTATTACCGGCACGCGAAACCTTAAATTAAAGTGAATAAAGAAGACTTGGCACACCACTTCTGAAAGGTTGCCTACCCCTGACTTAGAGCATGAACAAGGCTCTTCTATCCCTGTCTATCCTGGGCTACTTTTTTGTATATCTTCTGTGTTGTTAAGGGAAGAATGGAGCTGGAGTGCCAATGAGAAGCGCAGTCAGGAAAGTAACAAATCCTTTCCTCATGGATTGTATTTTCTAAATGGACAACCAACCTAATTCTCAATTACTGAGGGACAATCTCCACTCATTGATATACTTTGCTTTCCACAACCAAATCTCTGTACAAGTTTTCATGAGTGATGTACCCGAGTATTTGGATTCTAATATCTAAACTGTATTGTTAAATCTATTCACCTAAATTTAGGTTATTGCTGATTATTTACTCTATGTATCAGATGACTTTTAAAAACTAACTGTGTATTTGTGGATAATCTAAGCACTATACCCAGATGTACAGACACTCTTTTCCCAACCTATGTATTATATAATTTTTTTAACATTAGCTTTAATAACATTTTTAAATCTAAGTTTTAAAGGACTACCACTTACTGGGCAGAATTGTAATGCAGGATTAGGGTAACTCTCTGCTTTGTTTCCTTAGCTGTTACACAAACTTGCAACTGCATTAGTAGCCTTACATCAGTATTTGCTATAGTTAATTTTTTCTTTAACTTTACTGCTACAACAGGCATTTTCAGATTTTGCACATGGAAGACTAAGCATTTTCTGATTCAGGTACCGAATAATAGAATCCATGATCTGAGTCGTCAGAAATTGGGCTCTGCCTTCTTGTTTTGGTATGGGTGAAGGAAGGGTGACAGTAAAAGTGTTCCTACTTCTATACATGAAATAAGCTGGCTAGCTCCCATTTAAAATCCTCCTGAAAAGCCAACTAATCTGGGAAACCTTCCAGCTACAATGGTCACCCACCCACTTCTGTGATTACCTACATTGCACTAGATTTAGAACTTGAGGTGGTAAAATGTTGTTTTTTTTAAAACTGATTCACAAATATAAGTGCTGAGACTGGTTTTCTGTAATTTGCTAGGCCCATGAATGTTACTGTTTGGAGTCTACGAGGTATTTATGGACATATTTGTGAATAACAAGTTTCCACAAATCTTAGCACAAACCAATGTTCATCCAAAAATGTTTTTCTAGAAGTTTCTTAATTTAGAAACCTTCGGTTGTCCAATTATAAAGCAAACACAATCATACAGCACATTTAATAAATAAGGTAGTGTCCATAGTCCATAGACCATTGTTTGTGTAAACTGTTTGTGTTTGTTTTTTTCTAAGTGTTCACCATTCAGAGAAACAAGAGGTCAAATAGGACTAGATTTGCAACAGATGTTATTTGCAATGAATAATTTGACAAGCTGTGTTTATAATATGTCTTGTATTGTACCCACTCATACCTTCAATACGTAAAATCTGTGCAATAGGGATTGCTAGTTGTGTAGAATGCTAGAAAAGTGTAAAATGGTATCAGTCATTATGACACTACAGAAATATTGTTTGAGCCATCTGAAAGACCAGACCCTGAGGGCTAGTCAAACTGCAATGAAGAGCAGGTCAGAAAAGGGCAGGAAAGCTCACATTTGCACTCTGATTCTGGGGCCACTAGTGTAAAGTTACAGCAGCTAGAGGGGCTGGTCTAAATTATACTGGCTGTTAATTATCCTCAGGGTCCGAAACCTCAGTCAGGAACTTGTGCTTTCTAGGGGTCCCATAACCATGTTCTAACACTGGGAGAACAGAGTAGGGTCTGTTATGAACCTGTATCTCACTGAGAAGTGATCCTTGTGACCCAGCTATGCTAGCTGTATGGCCAAATTCTGCCAGTGAGGTAATGCAAAGTGGCTGCACTACATTGCACCCAAGAGCTGAAATTGAAAGGGCTAAGAAGTGAAAGTGTGATAACAGATGGTCCAATTTCCTGTAGAAGTTCTAATAATACAGTGGACATGGTGCTGTGGTAATTGAGATGAATGCCTTAAAACAGGGTTTTGGAAGAAGGATGTTCCTTGGTATGATTGTTCCTGGGTATGATTGGTAGAGAAAAGCTTTACAAGAGGTTTTCTATTTTCATTTTTACTATCTGCTATAAATTGTTACCACTAATTATTTAATGCTTCTGGTTTGCAGAGTTAATTCTAATATACAAATAAATTAATGCTGCTAGGTGGATTGTAAATTTAACTATTGTCATGGTGCTCCAGGCTTTTTGCATGGGTCTTCTTTTTTAAATGTGAAATATAAAAAAAAATAAAAGAAGTCTAAAGTTTTTATTATTATTATTGGTGTTCTGTTAGATAAATTTAAAACACCAGGATACCCAGCCAGAATATGAATACTGAAGAGAGGATTTACACTGCTGAATGTGTTGTAATTTCCTATGGTGTATTCCAGTTTGTGGGGAGGGAAGGATACCGATACATATGTTTTACAAACGCTGTTGAACACAATGCTGAGCAGGTAAAAGTGCTTTGCTTTATTGCATGCTATAGTTTCTTGTATTTTTAAGACCAAGTCTGTATAGCAATTACAGCCAAGAAGAAAAGCCCAAATGTAATATTGAATTAACATGGCCACAACAAGAAACAGCTCTCTGATCCACTAGATAGATGTTAATAAATTAACATTTTTAAAATTCACATTCTTCTTCAGTTACATTATATATCAATTATTCCTTTGACTGTTCCCAGCACAGCTTTTATCCACATTCCTCACGTACTGTCTTGCTCAGTAAGGCTGGTGTGTGTGTGTTTTTTTCCCCCTTCATGTCCCAAAACTATTTTCCTTTGTGCTTTCTCTAAAGACTTCTTAACTACAAAAGTGAATCATCACATTTAATTCCATGAAGGGACTCTTCACAGCTAGATAGCTTCTCTTCTTAGTAAGAGTAGAGTCCAAAATCCAGGAAGAACAAAATCTTTGCTCTGCAACGCTTGTTTTTCCTGTCAGCTACTAAACTTCTTTAATAATCTCAGTTTTTGCATCCTCCTTATTAGTAAAGGGCCTTTCCCATTAATTCTGTGTACCCTGACTCATTTTCCATATCTAGATTTAGATTTTTTTTCCCCCAACCATTGCTTAAAATAGCAGATCGGATATCTCTTCTTCCTTAGGGAGGCCAAGAATACACAGATTAAATTTATTTATGTCAATACAATAGTTTAACTGTTTGCACTCTTACAGTGTGGAGCAGTGGTTCTCAAACTGTGGGTCAGGACCCCAAAGTGGGTCGTGACTCCGTTTTAATAGCGTTGCCAGTGTTGGCATTAGACTTGCTGGGGCCCAGGGCTGAAGCCCTGGACGGTGGAACTCAGGTTACGGGCCCCGCACCTGGGCTGAAGTCCTTGGACTTTGGCTTTGCCTTCCCTCCTCCAGCCTGGAGCTGAAGCTCTTGGGCTTCAGCTTCAGTCCTGAGTGGCGGGGCTGAAACCCTTGGGCTTCAGCTTTGGCCCCACTGCGTGGGACTCGGGCAGGCTCAGGCTTCAGTCCACCCTCGTGGGGTCATGTGGTCAGAAGGGGGTTGTGGTGCAATGAAGTTTGAGAACTGCTGGTGTAGAGCTTACTGTGTTGGTTGATCTGTTTCACTGGCTGGCTTGGGCATGTGCGCCAACTCAGTAAATTGCTGCTCCATGGTTTCTGGATGACTCTGTTCTGCACTTGTAGTTGAAAGCTGTTTGAATTTAGTGAATTGAATGTGATATTCATCTTTTGTAGTATCACAAACATCAGTTTAGTTACTGTCTGCCACTTCCCCTGTGATGCAATCATGATTGCAGGTTCCTGATGCTAAAAGGTCACTGTCAACTTGATTTTTTAAAATGATTGATTTTTGTTAAATGCATTAATTTTCAAATAGAGCAGCCAATATGTTTTTTTTAATTCTTGGGGGGAAAAAAAGGCTTTTCTCCTCCCTTGCTGAGATTTAGCAGGATTGTTTGGGCAGGCCTATGAGCAACAGTATCTAGCTCTGGCTCACTCCTCTTCCACCCTCCTCTGCGTCTCCATTCATACACCTACCTGTTACTTCTTCAGTTTGTGTCACTGCTTTAGGAAAGTCCTGAAGTATATATCTCACCCATCGTATTCAGGAAAACATTTAAGCATGTAAATAAATATTAAGCATGTGCTTCAGTGCTTTCCTGAATCTGGTCTTGTTTCAGCTGACGGTAGACAGTTTTACTTAGCAATACGTGCGACAAGAAGTGCAAATGGCCATCCTCAAAGTAGTGAAATTGATTATGTATAAAGTGGTGTCAACTATGCAAAGTAAACAAACAAAATATGTTTCTTCAGTCTTTGTGATAATAATATTTGGTGTTATTAGAAACAATAATGGATACCAGGGTGGATTGATATAAATCAAGATGGTTTAAATCACCCAGTGCAAAGTCTTGATTTTAATCAGCTTTTCCATTTGTACTGCAGTTATTTTCTTAAGAAAGGTGCAGTCTCACTGGGTGACATAACCATTAAAACATGCTGATTTACAGCTAAATGGAGCCTTTTCACCAGATTTGGTACATTTTTTTGCTACCTAGGAGGGTACACGGTACCTAAATAAATTTATTTAAGCAATTATGTAGCTTAATACTTTCAGATTTTTATTAATTGTACATTTTAGTATGTTAGAAAATGAATGATATAGTGCTTATTTACTAGATAATTTTTGCACATGATTTGGGTCAAGCTGCAATAGGATGATAACTGGAATTTAATTAAACACAACAGCATATAAATTTATTTTTAGTAACAACGTTAAATGTTTTGTATACATACACTGCTCTTATCAAAACGTTTCACATTTATAACAAAATGGTATATTAAAGGAACAGATGGATTAACTGTAGTCCCTGAATTAAACTGATTATTTCAGGTCAACCTGGGAAAATTTTAAATATACCTAAGTGAAAGTGACTGGAGCTTAAGTTCCTACTCGCTAGGGTTGTCAACTTTCTGACCGAACACAACCAAACACCCTTGCTCTGCACCTTCTCTGATGCCCTGCCCTGCTCACTCCATCTTTCCCCCTCTCTCTGTTGCTCGCTCTCCTCCACCCTCACTCTCTCGCTCATTTTCACCAGGATGAGGAGGGCTGGGAAGGGTCCCTTTTCAACCGGGTGTTTGGTTGAAAACTGGACACCTGACAACCCTAGTACTCGCCTAAGTCTTTTGAAAATGAGACAGTGTCCTAAGTTACTCGGGCTGACCTATTGTGCTATATTTATAAAGCTTGACCTCAAAAGTTAGATTTTTCCCCCCTGATTCTTATTTTTATATATATATATATATATATATATATATATATATATATATATATATATATATAGAAAAGAAGCCTTTAGCTCAGTTTTTGATAAAGTCTCATGGATTCTGCATATTTATTTTTTATTTAAATGTTTTAAATAAATTTTTTAATTGATTTTTATCTACCCTGGTGGATCCAAAATATTCGACAGGAATTGTGATATTTCAGATTGGTGTTCTTAAAAGGAAGTTCTTTGGGGGGAAAAATCGTGGGACTAGCATTATTTTTTACTCTTTTGTTGATATGCATTGGAAACTCTCAATAGTCCGTTATACTTCAAGAGTAAAATTTGTCTGATGCATCTCCTAGAGCAACAGCCAAAAATATATATTCTGCTTTCATGCCAGATTTTTTCCACTTCCTTTGTTGTTGACATTTAAGTTAGTATCACTGTCGTTAAAGATACTTCTTTATCATACTGCAAATGATAATTATAGAATTTTTATAATTTTGTGCTGTGCTTAGACTTTAAGTCGTGTAAAGCCAGCTATCAGTCTGGAGTCTTTATTTTGGCCTCACTATAAATGTGCAGTTTTAGCCTTCTCTGATTGTTAGAGATGAGGTATGTTACTGATGGTTGAATGTTTGGAACTGGAAGGGAGTTTGTTCTGGAGCAAGTCTGCACAGCTTTGGGCATAATGACAATTGAGAGGCGGTATGTGAGAAATGAAGGTCTGAATGTCAATATCTTAACTGATAATTTGCTTTTTTTTTTTTTTTTTTTTTAGTGCTTGTTCTAGTCTGTGCCAGGGAATTTTTTTGAAGCTTTCTCACCATTACCTGCAGCCGTTCAGCTCCATTGGTGTTAGCATTGTAGGGAGACTTCAGAGTCCATCTGAACCTGTAGTCCCACTGTTGCTAACCCTGGTGGGACTGAAACTGAAAAAATAGATTGTGTGTGTGTGGGGGGGAGTGTTAAATTTCTCTAGTGTAGACAATGCCCTACTGTTACAGAATGCACATGATGAATTTTAACTGTTCATTTAAATACATTTTTAGTGCAGTATTAAGTTTAGAGTAAGATTAGGAAGTAAGCTCTTTGTAGCTTAATTTAGCTGTCATGCCATATGTTTATAGTTGTAGCTCATGGACTACCTTAAATTCTGAGGGGTTTTTTGGAGTGTGGTTGAGGATGGATAAGATTTTTGAGTACTTTATTACAGAAGGAAATGCAGCAGTATCAGACTGTAAACTTCAGCTCAGTTATAGGGAGGCTTTACATGAGTGTTTGGGGTTAATGTAAAATCATGTCTTTATTCAATACATTTGTTCATTGTTATGTCCTTGTATTATTTAATAAAACCACGCATGCAGTGAGACAGTGCAATTTCTGAATGTTGCATACAAAATATAAAGCTCATGGGCTTCGTTTTCCAAACAGCTATTGCTATCAAAGCATCATAATATACTTCATTATGCAGTCATTTTTCCTTGTAGCAGAAAGGTGATTTAGGAGATGTATGTATTCTGTTCATAATTTTTTTTTTTAGTACTCAGAGTATGTAGGAAAATTGTGGGGTTTTTATTTTTTTTTAGTTTGAAATCAAGTTAACGTGCATTATAATTTTGGAAGTAAACATTCAGCTATGTAAAAGCTTGGTCTTTGAGTTAACATTAAAATGCACTGAAAAACAAAAAAAATCATACAGCCCAGTTTTGTAGGTTTATCTTGTTTTGAAGGTTAAAGCATTGATAATTGTTCTCCATGGACTTTTATACCTACATTTTCGTTTGATTGTATGTAGATGATTAAAACACCACAAGACATTTTGATTATAAAACTAGAATGATGTTAAATTAACATAGCACACAATAAATGGATTAAAAATTGCCTAACAGGTCTCAAAATGGAACTCTAAATAGAGAATTGTTTCAAGCAGGTGTGTTTCGGGGGAGAGGGAAGAGTCTGCCTGGATTGGTTCTTGACCTACACTATTTAACATTTTTATAAATGACCTGGAAGAAAACATAAAGTCATCACAGAGTAAAGTTTGCAGTCATCAATGGATCGTTTGGTAAACTGGGCGCAAGCAAACAATATGCGTTTTAATACAGCTAAATGTAAATGTATACATCTAGGAACAAAGAATGTAGGCCCTACTTACAGGATGGAGGATTCTATCCTGGGAAGCAGTAACTCTGAAAAAGATTTGGGAGTTGTGGTGGATAATCAGCTGAACATGAGATCTCAGTATGAGGTTGCAGACAAAAGCGTTAATACGATCCTGGAATGCATGAACAGGGGAATCTCAAGTAGGAGTTAAAGAGGTTATTTTATTTCTGCATTTGGCAGTGGTGGAACTGCTACTGGAAAGCTGTGTCCACTTCTGGTGCCCAAAATTCAAGAAGGATGTTGATAAATTGGAGAGGTTTCAGAGAAGAGCCACGAGAATGATTAAAGGATTAGAAAACCTGCCTTACCGGCAGAGTTCAATCCATTTAACTAACAAAGAGAAGGTTAAGGAGTGATTTGATTATGGTCTATAGGTATCTACATGGGGAACAAATATTTAATAATGGACTTGTGATGGGCAGTGTTTGCTGGTGGTGTCACCTAGGGGTACGGGTTTAGGTCTCTGCTTACCACAACTCTAATCTTTCCCCTGGGCCATCATCATGCCCTGTGGCCATCTGCCTTTTGATGGGGGTTGACCACCCTCCAGTCAGGTCATCAATCAGTCTTCTCTCTTTCAGGATTTCAGGGAAGATACAGGGTCCATCTATAGACCCCCATGAATGTCCAGTCCCAGACAGTCTTTACCCTTTTCTTCTTGCCCTAAAGGACGTCTAGAAATGAGCTTTTTGGGCCCTTAACAAGGGGGGTTGGTAGGGGAGTCCAGGCTCTCCCACTCTACTGGGCTGCAGCCCAGGGCCCTGTAAGAGATACCAATGTCCAGTACCCAGGAGTGCCTTAAGGCTGCCTTCCTGGGCTTCTTCCTACCACCCACTCTCTTCCCAAAGTCTTACAGTTTGCCCTAAAGTAGTAAAAGAAAAGATAATAATTGAGCTGTCATCCCCTCCGGGCTCAGCAGACAGGTGCTTTCTCTCCAGAAGGAGGTTTCTGCAGCACCCATCTCTAGGAGCCCTCAGAGTAGGCCTCTCTCCCTACCCTGTCAGGCCCCTTCTGAGCTGACTGGCTCCACCTCCAGCTGGAGCATGCTCTGCAGATTCAGCTGGGGCTGGCTGGGACCAGAGTTTCTCCTTAACCCCTTCATAGGGCTCTTCAGTCTAGTGAGAAAGGCATAACGTGATCCAGTGGCTGAAAGTTAAAGCTAGACCATTTCAGACTGGAAATAAGGCATAAATATTTGACAGTGAGGGTAATTAACCATTGGAACCATTTACCAAGGATCATGGTGGATTCTCCATCACTGATAATTTTAAATTAAGACTGGATGTTTTTCTTGAAGATCTGCTCTAGGAATTATTTTGGGGAAGTTCTATGGCCTTGGAATCTGTGACTTTATGAACCACTGATATGCAATCAATCGGATCCCATCATTACTTCTGCAGCTGGGTTTGGTATAGGCACACTACAAATGTTTTCTCTTTTTTAGCTCGCAGGAACCTTTTCCTTTTAAAATTATGTGCCTTTTTAAATGTGTCATGGCTCAATGATCACATTCTGTTTTGGCTGCCAAAATAACCATATATATTGTCTAGCAAGTGACAGGCTGGGCCCTTATCTCTTTCTGGCCTTTTGCCAGCTGTTTAATTGGAGCCCTTTATTTGTTGTGTGTCAAATCTTATGGGGGTCTATTATACCCAGCTAAAACAATATTTTGAAAATATTTCAAATGTAAACTAGTGCTGTGAGAATTTATGTTCTCCTTTGAGATGATCTATTGAGTTGGAAGTGTTGGTAATTATTTTAGTTTTCTCCTGTAGAGGTGGACATGCAGACCTCAGTCGTCATAACATATGCTTTCAAGATAAAATACTAAACTGTGATTCTGACACCTTTTTCCTCCTGGGCTGGATTCATTAAAGCTATACGCTTTCCATGTCATTTCTCATTTGAGGAATGCATTTCAAACTATTGGCCAAATATTTCCTTTTGTTCTGCCCTTTAGAAGGCAGCAAACGTATATAAACTGAAAAGTCAGAAAGGAGAACAGCAAAGCCTAACGAGGGATACTCATCCCTGACAGATCCAGTGGGAGAAAGCTGCACATTGGGGGTTGAATGGCATTTTGAATGCAGTGAGCCTTAAGAAGGCAAAGCCATGGCATAATCTCTCTAGGCAGTATGCCGTACGTACTTGGCAAGGCATGTATTTTGTTTTGGGAAAGTCCTGGGGCTCATGCTACTCATAGCAGCATTTGACTTCTGATTTGTGGCTCGTAGCCCCACAAAGCCAGCCATGTTACTCAGGGCAAACAGGGTGAGGCCAGAATATGTCAGAGGACCAGGCACCCCAAATGAATGCACCCAATGTGTAGCTTAAATTTCCTTTGGCTCTTTGGACTAAGCAAGAATCTGAGGCCATTTTCCCTGTTCTCCTTCATGTGGCTGCTAATCTCTCTAAAAGGAGCATTTGTCTGGAAGGATCTCAATTCATGGGCAAAATCATCAGCTGGTGTCAATCAGCTTAGCTCTGGGAGCTGTGGTAGTGCACATCAACTAAGGATCTGGTCCATGTCGTTTCCAGCAGAGTCTTTCCTCTTCCACCTTTTTAAATGAAAGAGCATGTTTTGGCCTATTATCTGTTTAGTAGGAGTAATGATTATATTACAAGGAGAGAAATGAAACATAGCATTAAAATTTCAGGTGCCAAATAAGCAACAGGAGCAAATGAGATCTTAAACGAAGATCCCGTTTTTGTACAAATCCCCATACTAATAGTTTTAAGTATTAAGTGGTGTCTTAAAAAAATAGAAGATAGTACATAGACAGGACTGTCTTGACAGACTTTTTTCTGTTCCTGTAACAGAAGGGGGGGGAAAATCATACCCCGTCTAAAAAGCCAACATCCCATACTAATTCAGATATTAAGATGGTTCTTTCAAAGAAAAGAATCATGGCAAAATGGCCTTTACAAGAGTTATTTTGGGGGAAATATCTTAATATTTGTTTCAAATGGTCTATTTTTTTCCCTTGGAGATGGAAGAATTCTGAAACAATTCCCCCTCTCCCGCTAATATCTTTTCAAAAATTAACAACATTAGTAAGAAAAAGAAGTGGATGCTAAAAGAGCATTTGGGAGAGGGGAGCTGTAGGTAAATGGGACATCTGGAGTGTGAGCGATTATGGCAGTTCTGCTGTGCTGTCACTGTGCTGCTGGTCGGGAAGTGCAGCAAAATAATAGCTAGCAACACTTTATTGTAGAAGGATCTACATAAATTCTATGAGTTTTACAATGTGACCAGTCCATCTAATGTCAGAAAAGGTTACTTTCCCATGCCTGTGTTTCCGCTTGACTAAGCTCTGCCCTCTTCCAGTAAGCTTTCATGTAAACATTGTCCTTAGTGTTGTGTGTTACATCCCCCAAATCAGTTAGTTCTTGGGTAAGTCTGAAGTTATCATTGACTGAGTTTCATAACAGACAGATGGTGCTGATGCTGAAGGGTAGCTGAACAGAAACTTGTTTCTGTTTATATCCATATGGGCTTGTTTGATAGGCTGGTGTACACTGTTGAATTGGAGAGAGTTTAGGCAGGCCCCAGTTTTATATTTAAATCGCTTGTAGAGAAATTGCCATTTCAAAAAGGTAAATAGACCACTAAGTTATGTATATGGTCATATAAAAGAAGATCGATAACGTGCAAGATATTTTCACTGCAACTTAAGGATAGTCTTGGGAAACTAAAGTGCAATGGAAACACATTGACCATGCCAGGTTTGCAGGTATCCCTAGGTGCTAGAGACAAAATTCAATTAGAGCAGGACTAATGAGTCCAGAGTTTGCTTATTGCACACAAACCAGCATTGGCCAAGGAGTCATGTCCGTTATTTTTCACAGCTCAAAAACTAGTGTCTGCTTGCTACAGCTTGGGTGAAAGAGGACACTGTCAGAAGAGATCAGGGATGTACAGACTCTATGACAGCACAGGGCAGTGTCACTCTGAATATCGGGATAATCAAACACTGATCAAAAACAATGTCTAGTTGAATATATTTCCTAGACCATAAAGCAGAGCAGGGGATAATTGAATGTTTATACAGCAATTGCTGAAATTTTACTTGAGAGGGGCAGGACTGTAGCCAAAATGCAAAGGTTCACAGAATCTGGGGAATTTTGGGTGAAGCCTGAAACAAATGAGCTATACGTAGTTTGGGGGTTTGTTTTGCTCCCCTCTGTTCAAACTCCTTTTCCTGATGCAAGTCCTGTGACCCTTCTTATCCTTATTCACATCTTCTCACCTTGCAACCTGTCCTATCCATCCTCCCATCTCCATGCCTGTGAAAAGAAAATAACTAGGACGGAAAGCTATCCCCATCTTTTAATTATTTGTTCCAGTTATTTGCCTTATGGTTTAATGGGAAAGAGAACCTGAACAGTGTATAAAAATATATTGAGCACATTCATAGTTAAAATAGACCACAGAAAAGGACATTTTCCCTACTTGTCAAATTGGCTCGTAGATTCACCATTGTGGAATGCAGGCCTGAAACTCCAGTTTTCTCATAAGAAGGAAGCAGAACCAATTGATTTAAACTTCTAGTTGTGTCGGTTGGTAATTTCCATCAGCAGCTAATTACAGCTAGTTGGTGGCACCAGTGTTTGTCCCACCTTTCAAAGCAAGCAACTTTCCAGTGCTGCTTTTTGTGTGTGTGTGTGTGTGTGTGTGTGTGTGTGTGTGTGTGTGTGTGTGTGTGTGTGTGTGTGTGTGTGTGTGTGTGTGTGTGTGTGTGAGAGACACATTAGGGCTAGATAAAGCTGCATATAAATTCTCCAAATAATACGTGTCGTCACAAAAAATACCTCAAAAAGCATGGAAATTCTTTTGCTATGTAATATAGATTTTTTGCAGCTTTTCTTTCTTTGAAAAGGAGTTGGTGAGTTTTGCCTTGTGTCTCCTTACTATGTGCATTCAGACGCTGATATGAATAACCATATCTTAGGGATGTAAATATCATTTAAAAAGTAAACCATTTAAACGATTAAAAATATTTCATTTAAACAGTTAACTAATTAAAGGGTTGACTGGGGTCAGCTGGGGCTGGGGCTGCTCCAACTGGCACGGCTGGGACTGCTCTGGCCGGCACGGGGCCACTGGGGGGTTAACATTTTACATCCCTAGTCTCTCTATATTGTAAGTTTCCTAAATTAGTTTACCTTAAACCTGAAATGGCTCCGTTCCTTTGACCAAATGAAGATGTGGATTTTAACTTTTTAAAATGTTTACAGGCCTGGATTTTATACTACATGTAACAACAGTAGGGTTACCATACGTCCGGATTTTCCCGGACATGTCCGGCTTTTTGGTCCTCAAATCCCTGTCCGGGAGGAAATTCCAAAAAGCCAGACATGTCCGGGAAAATAGGGAGGGGTCGTGGGGCTTGGGTCCGGGCTGGAGCTGCTGGGGCCGGAGCCGAAGCCGCTGGGGCCGGGGCCGGGGCCGCTCGGCCGGAACCGGGGCCCGAGCCGCTGGGACCGGGGCTGGGGGTGCTCGGCCGCCGGCTGGCACCGCTCCCCAGGGCCTGGGCCGGGCCAGAGCCAGAGCTGCTCGGCCGGAACCGGGGCCCGAGCCGAGCCGGGTTGGAGCCGCTGGGACCGGGGCTGGGGGTGCTAGGCCGCTGGCTGGCGCCACTCGGCCGGGGCCGGAGCCGCTCGACCGGGGCCAGGGCCGGCGCCCCAGGGCCCGGGCCGGAGACGCCGGGGCCAGAGCCTCTTGGCCGGGGCTGGCCACCGGAGGGAGTCGCTCGGCCAGGGGGGCCGGACTGGGCCGCGCTTCCTCGCGCCCGCCGCCCCAGCTTACCTGCTGCCTGCCTGCCTGTTTCAGGCTTCCCGCGAACATTTGATTCGCGGGAAGCAGGGGAGGGGGAGGAGCAGGGGGTCGGAGCATTCAGGGGAGGGGGCGGGGCTGGGGGCGGAGTTGGGGCGGGGCCGGGGCCCCGTGGAGTGTCCTCTTTTTGGAGCATTAAAATATGGTAATCCTAAACAACAGCTCCACTAACACTATATTTCCTACAATAATTGATCTTTTAATAAAGCCTGAGGTGTGAATTTTTGTACTCTGTTCACTAGGTGGCATTGTATATTAGTGTAACAATTGTATTATTAACTATTGTCATAATGGAATTGAAACCAATAAAACATTTTCAAAAATTTGAAACCTTAATAAATAAATAAATTAATGGAGATATCCTATCTCCTAGAACTGGAAGGGACCTTGAAAGGTCATCAAGTCTAGTCCCCTGCCTTCACTAGCAGGACCAAGTACTGATTTTTACCCCAGATCCCTAAGTGGCCCCCTCAAGGATTGAACTCACAACCCTGGGTTTAGCAGGCCAATGCTCAAACCACAGAGCTATCCCTCCCCCCAATATAGAATATCAGGGTTAGAAGGGACCTTAGGAAGTCATCTAACCCAGTCCCCTGCTCAAAGCAGGACCAATCCCCAACTTTTTTTTTTTTGACCAAGATCCCTAAATGTCCCCTTAAGGATTGAACTCACAACCCTGGATTTAGCAGACCAATGCTCAAACCCCTGAGCTATCCCTCCCCCAATGTGTGGGGTTTGTTTTTTTCCTACTAAACAACCTATTACCTTCCCTGTCTCTCTAGACCAGTGGTTCCCAAAGTGGGGTTCATGAAATGTTACAGGGGGTTCTCGGAAAAAATTCCCTAATGGCAGACAGAGCTGTCCCTTGGGACCCTGGACAGCAGGGGCCAGCAGCCTGGAGCCCCTGGACTTCCAAGAGCTAAGCAGATCAAAGCAAGCATATCTATCACACTGAGGAGATTTAAACTTCAAGACTCCTTATAAGAAATGGAAATGGAGGTGGATATTTTTTGCTGTTTTTAAAATTAAATAGGCAACTAATATTGTTTTTAAAATTATTATGAAGAACAAGTTTAAGCTTTGTTGTAACGTGCGTTGTTTGCCTGGACTGCTCAAGACCTGAATGCTTGTGTAGGAGGAACTCTTTGAGTTGGCTTCTTAAATAACTTCATGCTGTTTCACATCTGATACTCCTTGATGAAACATAGGAGCCATGTCTTCTAACAGGCTTATTCAAAGTGATACAAGCTATGAAAGTGAGACCTTGGAAGAGTGTTGCCGTTTTCATAATGTAATAAAAATACTGTAATGATAATTAATAATAGTGTGTAATAAGCATGTCATAAAAACAAATTTTATATTTCCAAGATCACTGCTTTTATAATTTATACTCAGGTAAAGGGGAAAATCCCTGGAAATATTCATTTTTAGGAGGGGGTTCGCGAGACTTGACATTTTAATGAAAGGGGTTTACAGGTTGTTAAAGTTTGAGAACCACTGCTCTAGACAGTATCAGAGGGGTAGCTGTGTTAGTCTGAATCTGTAAAAAGCAACAGAGGGTCCTGTGGCACCTTTAAGACTAACAGAAGTATTGGGAGCATAAGCTTTCGTGGGTAAGAACCTCACTTCTTCAGATGCAAGACCTCACTTCTTGCATCTGAAGAAGTGAGGTTCTTACCCACGAAAGCTTATGCTCCCAATACTTCTGTTAGTCTTAAAGGTGCCACAGGACCCTCTGTTGCTCTAGACAGAGAGACCATCTCCTATAATTGAGCATCTCAGCTACTACAAAGCTCTCCCAGCGCTCTAAAAAACCCACCTCCATGAGGGGCATAGCTACCAGCGCTGGGAGCGCGGCTTCCAGCGCTGGTGCACTGTCTACACTGGCACTTTACAGTGCTGCGCTCAGGGGGGTGTTTTTTCACAACCCTGAGCAAGAAAGTTGCAGCGCTGTAAAGTTCCAGTGTAGACAAGCCCTTATGGGAGGAAGCGTTCCTAAACCAAAATATATAAACTCAGAGTGCCTATTCAGATTCCAGAAGCAATTTGTACAAAACATTACTATAGTATCTTTGAGGAAACTAAGCCTATATTATCATTTCATGCTTTGATCTTTTTATTCAAATAACTGTAGTTTCTTTTAATCCTATAGCTAAATACTAGAGAAACAGTTATACAAAGGATACTAGATTTTTAAAATTATATTTATGTTCCTTAAAGGTACACTATAAACTTGGAAATCACATTTGTATAAAATTTTTGTGCCTACAGTTACAGACAATGTGAGTTTAGTGACAATATTTTTTCCAATTGTTGACCTTGGGTGTTAGGCAGCACTCTGTGTATGGTCAGTTTCATTGTTTTGTTAATGGATAATTGCACTTCCTGTCTCATGCACTGGCATGTCAACATTGCGCTCATGCCAGATACATGCTCACTAGTGTTTCCTTCTCCAGATGCTGCAGCAGGGTGCTTGCCAGCAACTTCAGCAGTAAAAGCTGAAACTGAAGAGACATCAGGCAGATGTGTGTGTACAGAGGGGAAAGTAAAGGGCCAGAGACCCAAGCATGTTGGATGATGTTGCTGTCTGCCCACACATTTTCCTCTGTACTACAAAGACACTTCTAAATATCATCAGAGATGCAGAAAATCCCTTAATTTTTTTAAGGAATTATTTAAAAATATAGGAGTACTTGTGGCACCTTAGAGACTAACAAATTTATTAGAGCATAAGCTTTCGTGGGCTACAGCCCACTTCTTCGGATGCATATAGAATGGAACATATATTGAGGAGATATATATGTGTGTATATATATCTCCTCAATATATGTTCCATTCTGTATGCATCCGAAGAAGTGGGCTGTAGCCCACGAAAGCTTATGCTCTAATAAATTTGTTAGTCTCTAAGGTGCCACAAGTACTCCTGTTCTTTTTGCGGATACAGACTAACATGGCTGCTACTCTGAAACCGTTTAAAAATATGTTCTTTATTTAAAGGGTATTCAGTTCAAAACTTGAATCCTCAAACAATTGAAATTGCAAATATCCCTTTAAGCCTGTTACATATTCTAGAATTGGGGGGGGGGGGGGAGAGTATGGGGAGGCTGGTGTGATTTGATTTGTTTTGTTTTTTAATTTAAACCTTAGTGCTGGTTAATGTCAATTGATTAACTTCTGGTAAAACAAGCCACAAATTAGGTATAGACCAAATGCACTGCTGTAAGTGTAACACTTGTATATGCAAAATTATATTTCTTAAATTGTGGAGCTTTGCAAATTTGTACTAATGATTAAGGGTGGGATCCACAGAGGTATTTAAGTGCCCCTATACCCCAGACTTTAAGTGCCTAGTTCCCAGATTTAGTCTCTACTGCCATCCATAAAACTCTGCCCAGCATGTCACTAGTTTTTCCCTGCCTCTTCTCAGCCGGGCCTCGCTGCTGAGACTCTGCCAGTCTCTGTTCCCTGGGCGCTGGACTGATGCAGCTTCTCCAGATTTTATATGATCAATGAAAGCAGGAGCAGTTTTTCATTTTAAAACATTTTTAAAAATCCCAGCTTTGAGACAGACTTGGGGGTTAATTTAACTGAATATTTCTGTGTGGGTAAGGAAGATATCAGATGGTGGCAGTCAGATTTTTAGTGGGTATGTGGAGACCAAAGCTGAAGGTCAAAGCTCTTTTTACAAACAGTTTAAGTCAGTACAAGAGTCCTGTTCTGCCACATGTAATTCAACTACTCTGGAAAGTGTTGGGCTGTCAGGATAGCATATAAAATGTTACTAAGTTCAAACCTTGATGCCAGGCATGTGACTCTCTCTGCCTGGACCTCTATCAAGAGGTAAACTTCAGTTTGTCCCTAGTACCAGAAACTACTTTTCTGAAATTGCCTTTGAATCAGTGTCCTTCCTGGCTGAGTTACTCGCTGGTAGAAATTGGAATATGACTACCAGCAACGAAGATAAAACACCAGGCTAAGGCAGGTCTAAGAGTTGGTGACTTCTGGCTGAGCTGCTTTACTGCTCACCACAGTGTGTTGTGAAGAGGATCTAGGACGGGTTCTTGCAACAAATTTTTTGGTGGCCTCAGAGTGCGGCCACCAACTCTTGGTGGTGGCTGCACTGACACTTTTTCCTAAAATTATTTATTTTTCCTATAGTTAATAAAGTAATATGCACATATATACATCCAAATCATTGTAATTTATTTATGATAGGTTTGGGGGTTTTTTTTGCAGACTCGATAATAAAAATAATGCACAGTCTTCTCTGTTCTTTACTGATCTAACAGAATAGAAACACAAATAAGGTGCTTTGCACGTTCTTGTCTTTTTTACTATTGTTTCTTTTGCTTTTTTGGTGTGTGGTTGTCTGTACAACAATTCTGAAGTAAATTTAAAAATGCTTTGACATAATAGAAGACCAAATAATAATTAAAAACATATCTGGGTGGCTTGGGTCTGGGGAGGGGAGGAGAGGAGAGGCGCAGCTGCGGTTGGCCCGGGGCTCCTCTGGGCAGGTGTGGGGGGGGGGGAAGGGGAGACTTGGGGCTTCGGCCGACCCAGAGCTCCTCTGGCTGGGGGGGGGGGGCACTCAGGGCTTCTCCGGGCGGGGGGCTTGTGGCTTCAGCCGTTCGGGGGGAGACGGGGAGATAGAGGGTCTCAGGACTCCAGCTGTGGGGGGGGGGAGGGCGCAGGCAGAAGGGGTATAGTCAGGGGCTAGCCTCCCCAAAGGGGTGATCAACCCGCTGCCTATGCGCCCACAGCTTGCCTCCTGCATCCCTCCTCAGTCCCCAACCTGCCGTTTGCCTCCTCTTACTCCCCCCACCCGCTGCTCACCTCCTCACTCCCCTGCCACAGACACCCCCCTGCCCGCTGCAAGAACCCCACTCGCTGGTAGCTCACTGCTCACCTCCTCACCTCCCCCGCTCGCAGCCAGACACACCCCCCCCCGCCCGCCTCCTCACCCTGCTGTTGGCTCGCCGCTCGCCTCCTTATTCCCTCTCCAGATCCGCCCCCCCCAACCACTCATCTCGCCGCTCGCCTTCTTGCCCCCCCGCCCCCTGGCTCGTCTCCTCACCCCAACGCTTGCCTCGCCGCTTGCCTCCTCACCTTGCTCCTTAAGCGTGTCTCCAGAGAGGCGGCGCATGCAGGAGCAACCGGGAGGAAGGGAAGGGGCTGATGCTTCCTCCCTCCCCTCCCCCCACTGCCCAGGAAACTGCCGTGGCCACAGGGGAACCCCGGGTGGCGGCCACGGTGGCCGCATTTGAGAAACGGTGATCTAGGAGGAGCAGTTTGCAGGCAAGCTGCTAATGCTGATTAAACATGCTGCAGGAACTGTCAAAGGGTAGAAGACTTTACAGCAAAGTGAATAAGATAAAAATTAACCAGCTGACCTAACTGTACTCAGAAGGCTACCGACTCACTTACAGAAATATCATTGGAGTGTAAAAGAGGAGTCACGCTTATGTGCTGGAGACCACATACAAATGAGGCAAGACACCCAGCAAGCCTGGAAGTGGGATTTTGACAACTGTCTCACCCACCCTCTCCCCCCTTTCTGGAAGAGAGCACAAAACTAACTTGACGGGGCTGGCATAGGAAGAAATGCCACCCACCTGTTTCAGTGGGCGGGGGAACTTGATGGGGCCAGCAGTGAAAGGGGGACGGTCCCAGTAGCAAGAGAGGGGGACACTTGCCAAGGAACAATAGGTAGCTCCTCCCCCAGGGAGTGTCTAGCTCTGATTGGCCACCTCTACCCACCCACGCAGGGGCCATGTGAAGCCCCTTTTGGCTCTGTTTCAGCAGCCCGTGATACCCACCCGAACTTGGAAAGGGAACCCAGCCGGACAGATGCCTTGGGTCTAGCTGATCCCTGTTTCGGGGGTCGGGAAGGAATTTTTTCCTCCCGTGGGCCGATTGGCAGAGGACCAGGGAGTTTTTTGCCTTCCTCATAGCACCTTCAAGCCACAATGGGTTGAGTAGGAATGTGCTTAGTACCTAACTGAGGTTCTGGAGTAGAGTTTTTTATTTGTTGCAACTTGCGGCCGGTTTCCAATGTGGTTAAGAAAATAAAATGAACAGTTCCCAGAGGTAAAAGACCTGGGATTTGTTAATGGGCCTTGGGCTCACGTGATATGGTCAGACCTTGTGGCCTTCTCAGGCCAAAGTCCCCACCCTGCTGCACGCTCTGTGCCCTTGCAGGAGGAGGGTGCTAGGACTCAGGGAGAACTGAGTCCGGGGAGATGGGGGGGTATGAGGAGAGCCTAACCAGAGTTTATATGATAAGGAGCCCTGTAAGCCTTGCATTGGAGCCAATTAAATCCCAGGTATAGGAGAGTTTGGGTGATGGGTGGGTAGTGCCCCTCCGGTGTTAAAGTTTAATAAAAGTTGTAGCCTGCTGCTTAAATCCATGCGTGTGTCTGTCTTCATTTTGCTGCGCTGTCCGCAACAGTTGTCAAAAGCATACTTCACAAGCAAGAAATGACTCTTTCCTGGATTTTTCCTTACAATTGTACAATTACATGATGGACACATCCTGAGCTAACCACCGTCTGCTTCCCCCACTCCACCCTCAAAAAAGGCACTGCAAAACAGAAATGGTATATTAAAACACCTTTCCCATAAATAATAAAACTAACGTATGTAAAAACATAATCGTAATTGTTGTGGGTAGAGGAAGGGAGAAAGGTGAGAGCTAAAATGCTGCTGTCTTATATAAAGTTTATGTGAGATGGTTCTGCTGCTTATGTCCCGCTACAGGGGCAGCCTGGAGTATCTCTTTTTACACTCTGCATGGATCAGCCATTAGCAGCGTTCTGAAGTAGCAAGCCAGCTGGTATTTTCCCTTAGAGACTGGAAGGTATCATGCCACCAGGACTGCTTATATTACATGTACTAAACACATTTGGTTCATTTCTTCTTTCTCCTTGGCATCAACTGTTTAGAGCAGGGACTGAAATTAGCAACATTTGTAAGGGGGAGGGTGCTAAGTAAACAATTAACCAGTAGTAGCCTACAAAACATACATGATCCAGACCTTTTGCTAAGTTTTTCAATTTCTATTGTGAAAACCCTCAGAGGAAGGCCGACACTTGATCCTTACCTTATCCAGATGGGGGCACTTACAACTGCTTAAGTGTCAGCCTTAAAAAGGACATTCTCCTTTATGGGAATCTGCTGCTCTGTCAAGTTTGGTATTATTGGATTTTTTGTTTGTTTGTTTGTTTTTTCAAATCTGAGGCAGGCGAAAACTCTGCTTTGTAAATGCAAACTGGATACAAGATGAACTATTGTGGGACTATTAGGCCAGATCTACACTTAAAATTTAGATCAACTTAGCTACCTTGCTCAGGGGGTGTGAAAAAGATATCGCTAAATCTGCCTGAACCCCAGTGTAGACACGGCTAGGTCAATGGAAGAATTCTGAGAGATGGATTAACTACAGCGACAGAAAAGCTCTTTCCATCGCTGTAGGAAACATCTGCACTATGGCACTGTAGTATAGATATAACCTTAGAATACCAACATAGTCAAGTGACTGGATTGCTAACAAGGCAGGGCGATAGTCTGGTTTAAAATAAAAAGGAAAGTGTGTGAAAAATTTTTTTAAAAAAAGGTTTCAACAGATATAGCTTTAAAGTTAAATAAATATGTGAATGTGAAAAGGAAGATCTCATTCAGTGCTGTATTATATTGGCAGCTGAGAGAATTGGTTTAAAATTTTATTAGGTGATCTCATTAAGGAAATGGGGGAGTAGGATTTATACTCTTCCCATCTCATAAGGCTTATATGGAGTGTTTCAATATTTGAATGCTTAAGCATCGCAGACTAATGAAAAGATTATTGCAGGGCTCTTGAACAGTTTTATAGGTTGCAATAGCTGAAAAGATATGTTTATTTCAGGAAAGATTATTTAACTGGTACAGAAATGTGTGCGTGATCTCTCCTAGAGCAATATGCCAGCAATTGTGTGAAATGTATATATAACACAGTAGCTGCATCTGTGGATGTAATCTGTTGACTGAAAAACCCAAATGATAAGATTGCAGTTTTGCTTTTGCTCAAAAGAACAGCAAATTAACCTGAACATATTTTATATCATCTTATTCTAAGAGATTTAAAACTACCTTTCACTTTAAAACTAATATTAAACCTAAAGGGCTATTAGACCATATTATCGGGTTTTACCGTTTATTTTAATTTTAATTTTTTGTCATCTGCTTTTTACACTGCCAGTTAGTTTACTAGCTATAAGATGAAGCACGTTTGTTGTAGGGAATGCTGTATTGGATTATTTTGAACTGTCTAACTTAAGTGTTGTCAAGGGTGTGTGTGCGGGGGGGGGGGGGGAATATATTATTACACTTGTGTGAATCCAGAGAAACTTCATTAACTTAGTGCTATTACTCAGGATTCACACCAGTGTAGATGAAAGCAGAATTTAGCTAAATGGGAATAGTATGATTAAGTCTTAATAATTCTCTGCATATTCAAAGCTAAAAAAATATTTCTAATACCTCTTAGCCCTGGTAAATGTACTAACCAGGGCAAAAAATTACTATCTGGCACACTCCATGCAATTTAATTGAATGAAACAGCTGTCTACTATTTTACTTTGTGCTGTCATTTTTAAATACCTATATTCTTTTCCTCCATTATATTATCTCTTTTGTTCTTTTACAAAAAAATCTATATATAAAATCTCTCTGAGCTTTACTTTTTTGCCATTTTAATCCATCAGTTACTCCCTTTGCCTCACCCTCATAGGGCTTGGAAACTTTCTCAGAGAACGAATAACCAGAGAAATAAACCCACTAGTCAAAGATTGATTCAAAAGATGAAGGGATACCACTGCCAAGGCAAGAGTGATCAGGTGAGAGGCCAACTCTCCCTGCTGGGATTCCTACCAGATGCTTTCCCTAGGCCCTACTTGTGGGCTCATCTTTCATATCCGCATTCAACTACCAGACATCTAATAAATGTGAAGCCCACCTCTCAACCCCTCCTCATTCAGCCCAAAGCCTCCTGTCTGCTGCAGTATTGCGAGTGGCATTTCCATTACTCTAGCCTTCCCGCAGCTTTCTGGCTGCTGCAAAGTTCATGTTTCTGTTTCTCTCCCCCTCCTGCAGCCTCTATTGAGTCACTCTCCCCCCAATGAATAATCCTATTGCTTGCCCCCTCCATTATGTTGCTCATAGCTTTCCCAATGAGCTTCAGAGCAAAATGGATCAAATTTGTCAATTTTGCTGCTGTTTAAGATGCTCTGAATAACCGCAGTGAAAGCATAGGAGACTGGTTGTGTGCAGATACAGTAAGACCACACTGCTTTGGCTTATGCCAACTTTGACAGGTCATCTTTACAGCCAGAATGGCTATACACTTA
Source organism: Emys orbicularis (assembly GCF_028017835.1). Taxonomy (NCBI): domain Eukaryota; kingdom Metazoa; phylum Chordata; order Testudines; family Emydidae; genus Emys; species Emys orbicularis. The sequence continues at coordinate 45,864,359 of NC_088693.1, forward strand.
CTTTGAAAATTCCACTCACCAATGAAAAGCAGGCAGCTTACCCAGGCAAGTGCAGAATCAAACCCTACTTTTTTTTTTTTTTAATTCCTGTGCATATCGACTAACTTTTCATATTAGAATTTGTCGCACTTTAAATGGCTAAGTGGCCATCTAATTTAGTTGTCATTTCATATCATGGTATAATATGTTGAAATGTTTTTATGTAACTTCTGACTACAACATTCCTGATAGCACAGAAAGGGATTTGTCACTATGCAAGGCTATGGCCACACTATTGAATTTCACAGAAAAGTTTCCACTGGTTTAGCTTGACCAGAACTATAACCAGTCAGAACTGCAGCACAGACGGCGCTAGTGACTTCGAGTGTTTTCTTACCACCAAGTTAACTAACAGGTTTCAGAGTAGCAGCCGTGTTAGTCTGTATCCGCAAAAAGAACAGGAGTATTTGTGGCACCTTAGAGACTAACAAATTTATTAGAGCATAAGCTTTCGTGGGCTACAACCCACTTCTTCGGATGCATATAGAGTGAAACATATATTGAGGAGATATATATACACACATACAGAGAGCATGAACAGGTGGGAGTTGTCTTACCAAGTCTGAGAGGCCAATTAAGTAAGAGGGGGAAAAAAAAAAAAAAAAAAAACAACTTTTGAAGTGATAATCAAGATAGCCCAGTACAGACAGGTTGATAATTAACTAAACGTTAACTAAACAAGTTAACTAAACGTACTGAAAAGTTAAACCATCCCTGGGAATCTTGCGTATGTTGTGACTTTTGTGGCATCAGCAGCAATGGAAATTCTTTATGAAATTTCCAAGCATATCTAAGGTTTTAGAACTTTGGTCCTGTTTACATGGCACCATTAAGTACAGACAGTGTAAATATTCAGGAAGAAGAGGGGTAGAAAACTTTTCAAATACACCTCTACCCCGATATAACATGACCCGATATAACACGAATTTGGAAATAACACGGTAAAACAGTGCTCCAGGGGGGCGGGGCTGCGTGCTCTGGTGGATCAAAGCAAGTTCGATATAACGTGGTTTCACCTATAACGCGGTAAGATTTTTTGGCTCCCGAGGACAGGGTTATATCGGAGTAGAGGTGTAGCTGTATAGACATTTTATGAAAGGTATTGTTTTCATTTTTATGCTGGCTAAAACATACATCTGCTTAAGTACTTCACCTTAATCAATGATAGCTTTTGACAGCTATTATGTTTAGTCCACTGAGCTGGTACTAATAACTTCATGGCCCCCCTATCTACACTAGAACCAAGCCTCAATCTTACTTTCTGTAACTGTGCTGAAAGTGGCTGTCTGCAAAAGGAGTTAAACCATTTGCTACCCATTTGGAACCCTTTGGTTCCAACTTAATCAGCAATGGATGAATTTCTAAGTGTAAGTAGGGCCCTAATATGTGGTTTTTGGTTTTTTGGCTGGTGTTTTTAACATTTGCTCTTCTAAATCAAAACCAAGATTGGAGCCAGCTGTTCCAGATTATTTAAATGTTTCTGAATGTGTGTTTGTTCTGGAACCATTCAAATGAACAGAACATCAGGCAATGCCAAGTGTATACTTGGCTGCATTGAGCAAACCCATTTTCTAGATGTGTTTTTGATACGTTATTCAACAGTGAAGCAGTTTTATTGAAATGTAATTGACCATAATTAGACTTCAAAGTTCCTACCCTACTGAGGTAAACAGAAGTTCACTACTCTCTTGGAGCTGCTGTTTCAGACTCTAAATGTCTGACTTTATGCTCATCTCAGGATGCCATGAGCTTGTCATCATGGCTCCATTTGTAGCCAAAAGTGGTAGAGATGTCTGTGTTAAAACAAAAGTGTAATAGATTCTGGAAAATGGAAATTTGATGAATTTGTGATTGGGAGGCAATAGATGAAAATGCATAAAAATCATAGGTGCAGTTTGACTTCTATATTTGGGGCGGGCAGCTCCAGTCAGGCCAACAGGGCCATGTGTGTTGGTGGTGGGGGAATTCTGCTCCTGCCCGAGGCTTGCAGTTTGGGCGGGGCAACGCCCCCTGCCCCTCGCCCGTGATAAAATACTTGTTTACTGATTTCTTTATTTTAAACCCACTAGATTAACTGTACAGATGTAGCGGCTCTATGGAACCCTGTATTGCAGAAACAAAACAAATATCAAAATTGCATATGCTTGTAAATGCCATACATTAAAATTTAGGGGGCAGTTTCACTGTCAGGGCATGGTGGGCAGAGGCTCTTCGAGTGGGACAAGAAGGAAGCTGCAACATCGATGACTCACATCACTGGAAACTGGACCTAAGTAACAGAAGGAATTAACTATATTCAGCTAACACTACTGAATTTGCCTGTATTTCTTTGCTAAAACTTTTGGAATTGGATTCATTGCAAACAGAAAGAGCAAAAACTTAATGCTAAACAGTCCTCCTATCCCAGAAACAGAATTTATATCTGGATGCACATCTTTTTTTGTCCAGACTACTGGACAAAGATATGCATCCAGATTGAAGAGGAGGATCTTTTCTGGTATGAACTCCATGGGGAGAACATCTGCAGGCAATACTGCTCTGCTGTAGTTAGAAGACCATGTTACCAAAAACTTCTCAGGCCACCACTTAAGCTATAGCTGGAAGTGGTAAAATGAAGACTCAGAAAGACAAGGACAGATTTCACTGCATAGTTTCAGATCCCCTTTTTGCAGCCTAATTTTTGAAACTGCTCTGTAAACATCCTATTTCATTCGATGCCCTTCAGCATCAAAGATCTACCAACACAGTCTGACATACCTTCTGCCTATAGACAAATTACTCCCTTCACATACCCAATAGGGTTTATTTCCTCCATTCCAAAGTGAAGTGTGATACGAAGCTAAAGTCCAAGTTCTTCTCTGTTACCTGCATGTAACCATATTGAAGTGTGAAGGCAAAATTTGGCTCTCGGTTACAGTAGTTTTGTGAGAGTGTGGCCCAAGCCTTTAAGAGTTCACTACCACTTGCAGTCTGCTCTGCTCCCTGTACAATGATAATAGCAAATTATAAGTTGTAAGAAATAAAATAAGTGATAAGAGAAAAGTCCAGAGAAGAGCAACAAAAATGATTAAAGGTCTAGAAAACATGACCTATGAGGGAAAATTGGAAAAATTCGGTTTGTTTAGTCTGGAGAAGAGAAGACTGAGGGGGGCATAACAGTTTTCAAGTACATAAAAGGTTGTTACAAGGAGGAAGGAGGAAAATGGTTCTTGTTAACCTCTGAGGATAGGACAAGAAGCAATGGCCTTAAAATTGCAGCAAGGGTGATTCAGGCTGGACCTTAGGAAAAACTTCCTGTCAGGGTAGTTAAACACTGGAATAACTTGCGGGTGGGGGGCCGGGGAGGGGATCTCTGTCATTGGAGATTTCTAAGAGCAGGTGAGACATACACCTGTCAGAGATGATCTAGATCAGCAGTTCTCAAACTGTTGTTCGGGACCCCAAAGTGGGTCGGGACCCCGTTTTAATAGGGTCGCCAGGGCTGGCGTTAGACTTGTTGGGGCCCAGGGATGAAGCCCGAGTCCCCCACCCTGGGCAGCAGGGCTCAGACTTCAGCTTCAGCCCTGGGTGGCGGGACTGAAGCCCTTAGGCTTTGGCTCCCCCTCTCCCTGCGGCGGTGGGGCTCGGGTGGACTCAGGCTTCAGTCCCCCATCCTGGGGTCGTGAAGTAAGTTTTGTTGTCAGAAGGGGGTCACGGTGCAATGAAGTTTGAGAACCCCTTGTCTAGATAATACTTAGTCCTGCCTTGAGTGCGAGGGACTGGAGTAGATGACCTCTGAAGGTCCCTTCCAGTCCTACCGTTCTATGATTGTCAGTGCTCATTTTTCTCCATTCTCCATTTTTTGCCTGGTGGGATGATGTAAGAGAGCGATGATCAGGTAATACCCTTACCATTTGTTCCTGAAGATAATAAATAGGGAAAATTTTGAAAAGGAAATGGGTAAGCAATTTTCCCTTTTGAATTAGAGGGAAGGTGAGACTAGTTATTTACAGAATCAGCTATCAGCCTCACACTTGCATCTCTGCAAGCTAAATTTAGTAGATCAACTGTTTTCATTGCAGATAATTTATGTTGGTGTTGATCATCATTGATTTAAGATGTTTTAACAAACTGTGCACTAAAATTCCGCTACTGATTACACCAGAGTAGCCATACCAAGTAGTCTTCTTCCTTGATTCCCATCTGTCAGCTCAGCAGCGCCGAGAGGGCTGAACAAAGTCTTTCCACCCCTTTATGTCTCATACCAGCTCCCTGGCTTCGTTCGTCTTTAAACCTTTCTTAAACTTTCTTTTTTTAAACCACACCAAGGGCCAGAGCAGAATTTGGCTCTGTGTATGTGCTGAAAGGAAGGAAGAATTTCTTACTCTTATCAGCTATATGATATATAATGACCAGGGGAATAAGAGCAAGCCAGTATTGTGCATGTTATTTGGCTGTGAATTCAGTGTGAACGGTGGAGGAAACCGGACTTTAAATGGTGTGGCACTGTTCAGTTTTATTGCAAAGGAGCAGACGGATTTATATTTAGAAAAAAGTTGAACCTTGTGTGGGTCACTTAACAAATGAGTATAAAATGATTAATATTCATGTGAATGTATACATTCAGGTTTAGCACTATGATAAACACATTTCCAGCAATGTTTTAAAATTGTTGTAGTATTTCCATTTAAAAAACCTATTCTCTGTTGCTAATATTAATGTAAAACTGTGCTTTAGGCAAACACTTAAACAGGTTAGTCATTTTTAGTTATTGTACAAGTCTACATGATGTTTTTCTGCACAAATATAACTCAAAAGTGTTTCAATTAAAAAAAAACCATAGCTTTTCCAAACAGTCCTTGTAATGGTCTATTCATGTGAATAATCTGAACCAAAAATGGCATAAGTTATTAATATTTTTTAAAAATTGCTGTGCATTAAGATCTCTGTTATCTTATATGTGACAAACTAAAGATTCATAGTCCTAGGGGATAAAGACATGTGTTCTGTAGTAAATTTAAGAGAATATTAAGGAAATGATTAAAACAAGGTCGCATGTACAATCTTAGTCTGTTGGATGCATATGGATCACAGTACCTTTCATTACATATTATTTCTCAAATAGATCCTACTGTTTTTCCCCAACATGACATACAGATGTAACATCTTTGTAATATTTTCCTTCTTGTATGCTTACACTATTTTCATGTCATAAGTTATCTTTGATTTTTTCCCCCTGTGTTCTTCTCCAAGGTATATTTTGTTGAGTGTTGTTAGAATTATATAATTTGTTTCAATAACAGCTCAGTCTTCCCAATGCACATTTCTGGGGATAGTCAGTTAACTAGATTACTAATTTAACTGCAAATTTAAGTCATCTGTACAAGCCATCAGATTTTCACTATTACTTGGTGCACTTAATCTGTAGGAAGTTGTGTAAAAACTATTTACTACATGGTCTTCATATAAATAGCTGTCATGGATTCTGGAGTAAACTGTAGAACAGGGGTCGGCAACGTTCGGCACGCGGCTCGCCAGGGTAAGCACCTTAGCGGGCCGGGCCAGTTTATTTACCTGCTGACGCGGCAGGTTCGGCCGATCGCGGCCCCCACTGGCCACGGTTTGCCGTCCCGGGCCAATGGGGGCGGCGGGAAGCCGCAGCCAGCACATCCCTCGGCCCGTGCCGCTTCTCGCCGCCCCCATTGGCCCGGGACGGCGAACCGCGGCGAGTGGGGGCCACGATCGGCCGAACCTGCCGCGTCAGCAGGTAAATAAACTGGCCCGGCCCGCCAGGGTGCTTACCCTGGCGAGCCACGTGCCGAACGTTGCCGACCCCTGCTGTAGAAGATGGTATGACAGATTTTATATCGAAAAATGTTGGCTAGACAATATGTGATAATATAATTAAAGCATTATAATGCATATGCAGGAGGAATTAGAAGTACGGTTGCGTATGCAGTTTTAACATTTTCTGGTTTCTAAAGACTTATCATATAACATTAGGTCAGCTACTCTTGGGGAACTCTCTCTAGAGGTCCTAGCTTTGTCCTAACCAGTCTCCTTCTATTCATCTCCCATTAGCCCAGTCCATCAACTTAACCTAAAATGAGTTTATCAGCCCCTAAAGGAAGACTGCAAGCCCTAGAGTTTATCTCCTTGTTTGTTTCTTGGAGGTAGCCTAGCATAAAGCTGTTATCCCTCCACTATGCCAGGCCTTTCTGCCTCCCCATTGTTTACTGTTCTCCTTCCTTTATAGCTGGGCTTGTTTTCCTTATTGGTCCCAGCTGCCGGCACATGCCTCCGTGATTGGCAGTTCTGACAGGTGTGCTGGGGTGTGGTCAGCCTAGTCACCTGTAAGCAGGGGAGACTCTCCTCTTCCTTCTGCCTGTGCTCTATGTGGGGTTTGTAAACCCCATTACATCTTAATGTTCCCTTTCAGTCCCTCCCCAGCTCTGGAATTGAAGTATTTCTATATCAAAAGAAAGGACTTTAAGAGGAAATAAATTTTGTCAGTAAAAATGCAAGTACTGTAACAGAACAAACTATTTCAGGTAACTATATCAGATTTACATAAACATAGCCTCTTGAGGTTAACAACATAAAAACAGTTAGAGGCAGTGCTTGATCCTTTTTAAACTTATTTGATAATGAAAACATTACAGATTATGACTATATTATATTGTAAACTGCTTAACGCTCACTGGGAAGTACCTTACCAGAGACAAAGAAAGGCCTCCTTTTGTTCTTGAGCAGGAATACATGAATAGCAATATTTTTAGTTTTAATTATTTAAATTGACCTATTTAACTTTGGTGTGACTTAAGGACCTCTTGATGCTAACTGGCAGAGGGCATAAATGCATAAGGGTTACAGCCCTCTGGTATTTACATTCTAGCTCCCCAGAGAATGTCACGTGTGGATTCTACTGAAACCCCGTGTCACTGGGCATCAATATCATTGCAAAACGCATGTACAGATTTTGTGTAAGGAGTTACGTATAGACACAGAAAACTATGTTCTTAGTATTGTGTCTAGGGGCTGATCACCAGCAAAAGTGAAAAAGAGTTTTCTTTCAGGCAAGAAATGTTTAACCATCTGCCTGTTTACATGTCAATTCACTATTGTATGGTTCACGGTGAGCATCCACTCACAAATCTGAACTGAATGTTAAGGATTATGAAATCTTCAGAGAGAGAAATGTAACAGGAAGAGGTAAACAATGGGTGTGTGTGGGAGGAAAGGTAGGACCCTAGCTTGAGGTACACATCAGAGGTCTGTGCTGGTATACTTAGGGGTTCAAATAGATACCCTGGCATCCTTCACCTAGGAAGTAAACTGACAGCAAGTTTGCTTCATAAAAACAGGAATCTCAGCCAGGCTTGGTTGAAAACACTAAAGAGAACTTTGGGTGAGAAACTTCTTTAGATAGGAGGGGAGCTTGTAGTTAAATTCAGTCCCTAGAAAGCGTGTTACGATTTGTTTCAATGTAACCATTTGTTTCCAGTATTCTTATTCAACAGAATAAACTTATTCTTGTTTTCACTATAAACATATCTAAGTACAGTGTGTTCAATGAGGCTGAGTGCTAAGGTATAGGTAATACGCTGCAGTGTACTTTTTCTTTGGGAAGAGCAGGCCTGGTAATTCTGAGTGTCCAGCGAATAAGGGCTTGAACCCTACAGGGAATGCTCAGAGGACTCAGAGATTGAGGCTTGCCTATCGCTAGCCTGGACAGAGAGAGTGAGGCCTGTGGAGGGCTGGAGGAGCATGCTTGTGTTGCCAGAGGCTGGTGTAATCAGGGCGCTGACGCACAGCAGACACAGACAAGGACAAGACTTCCTCATGCGGAGGGCAAGTGGTGAGGTGCGTTACAGCCCTGGGTACCCCTGGGAAGTGTCACATACATATGGTATACTTTGTGTTTTATAGAAAGGGCTCATTATACCAAATCTTGCCAGTACGAATATGAAAAGATTAAATTGCCAACAAGAGGTTACTTGTTCTTTGATAGAATAAATAAGTGGTTCTCAAACTGGGGCCGCCGCTTGTGTAGGGAAAGCCCCTGGCGGGCCGGGCCGGTTTGTTTACCTGCTGGGTCCGCAGGTTCAGCCGATTGCGGCTCCCACTGGCTGCGGTTCGCTGCTCCAGGCCAATGGGGGCTGCGGGAAGCGGCGGCCAGCAAATCCCTTGTCCCGCGCCGCTTCCCGCAGCCCCCATTGGCCTGGAGCGGCGAACCGTGGCCAATGGGAGCCGCAATTGGCCGAACCTGCGGACCCGGCAGGTAAACAAACCGGCCCGGCCCGCCAGGGGCTTTCCCTACACAAGCGGCGGCCCCAGTTTGAGAACCACTGGAATAAATTATAGCGACAGATCAAATACTTCAGCCTGTCTAATTACTGTTTTTAATGGTTGTGAAGATATTAGCTGACATCTAGGTCATCTCTAAGTTAGATTGTTTTCACAGGCAGTTCAGGACACTTGTTGGAAGAACAGTAGCAACTTGGAAGCATTTCAGAGGCACATGATCACATGAAAAGGAAGAGTACACCTGAAGCTGAGTAGAGGGCTATATGAAAGACCACTGACCTGGGACAGGGAATGCAAGAGAGGCAGAGCAATGTCTGAGGAGCCGTGGGAGAACTAGGATATCTGGGAGGCAGAGCAAGCCTGAGGTTTTAAAAAAAAGATACCCACTTGCATTGTGTTTTTAAAGGGATGGCAACGAATGGAGTCAATGTTTGGGAGAACGTGGGAGGGGAGAGCTCCAGAAGCTGGGCCAGGAGGAGGGGTGTGATTGTGTAGTGGTGCTAAGGAGCTAGCCTGGAGGAATTTATCAAAACTTGATAAACTGCAACTAGTGACTGGTGTTGAGGAACCATTATTTGTAAATCAGGTTATCTATTCAGGGGTCTTCTAGAGCTGTGCAAGTGACAGCAGTGTTGAAGAACTATATTCATTTGCTCTTGGTGCAGTGAGTGCAACCTGTTTGTTCTGGATGGGGACCTTTTGTTTTGAGGACCCTGCTACACTTATCTATACCTTAGTCACCTTGAGATTAGATTCTGTTATACACTTTTCTCAGAACTACGCCTGGAGGCCATTCAGAAGCTGTAATCCAGCATATGGCTGTTAAACTAAACTTTTCATAACTCTGGTGCTCCACAAACTGCCTCTGGGCTTCCAGATGGATTTCAGTGTGGTATGTTTGACCTTTAAAGTCTTAAAGGTTTTAGGATGTGGTTACCGGAGAGACTGCCTCTCTCCTTGTTTGATAATACTTCAGCAGCAGTTAGTCGAGATTACTCTGGTTTCCTTAATATATAGCATTCTCCAGGAGGGCGTCCCTTCCTTTGGTTTGCCAGAGCCTCCCAGACTTACTGCAAAATTCTTCCTTTTCCTCCTTGGTGAGCAGGCAGCGTTATTTGTAAATACAGTATAATTGATCTGAAGTGGGATTAGATTATGATTATATAGGAAGGATAGCAGTTGATTTTAAGTGACCAGTGCAGTTATTGATTATTAAGAGCTAAATAGTGGAAGGGATGCCTAGAGTTTGGGATGGGTGTTTTGAGTAGGATTAATTTTTAAAATATGCAATATAAATAGGTTGTGATGGACTGGGAATTTTTGATAATATTTTGGATGACTATTGTGTGCCTCAGTTTCCCCTATAGCTGCATGGTTAACTAGGTGGGAGGAAAAGGTTGTTTATTCTTTGCAGAGACCCAGCAATCCAGGTGTAGCTGATGCCTAGCTGTCTGGGGCCTGGGCCCAGACAATTGCCTGGACATCTAGTACCTAGCAACTAACGACCGGGGGGGCCTACGTCAGCTGGTTATGACCAGTTGGAGAACAAAGGACTAAGAAAGATGGCCGGGTGACCATGTTTGCCTGGGAACAAGAACAAAGGACTGAGGAGGGATCACTTGGTAAGAATTTCAAGAACTGGGGCAGGGCCTTCTGGGTGGGAGGTTCTCTGCTTTGCAGCTCTTTACTTTCAGGTGGATGAGTCCAAGCTTGACCATATTTAGAGTATGGTGCCACACTCATCTTACCCAAAGCCTCCAACCAATAACAGTGGCTGAACAGTGCATTACCTGACATTGTAGTGGTTTAACACCTGTCTACTCCCAAATGAGCACTTGGCTGGTTCTAGGAAGGACTGAGAACTAGGGTGACCAGACAGCAAGTGTGAAAAATCGGGACGGGGATGGGAGGTAATAGGAGCCTAGATAAGACAAAGCCCCAATAAAATTGGGACATCTGGTCACCCTACTGACTACTGAGAACAGAGTCCGGTGCAGACAGACAATGGAATTCTTAATTTTGTCTTTAGTCTGCCTACAGACTGTGGGGATGGGCCTGTGACGGGGGCCATAAGGCCTTCTCAGCACCCTGTGGGAGGTGTCAGTGCCCTGACACCCCCTGTTCAGGGAAAATCCACTCCATGGGGTTACCAACAAGGCAGTAGTCCAGGGGGCTAGAAGAGCCAGGAGGAAATACTGGCCAGTCAAGGGCCAATAGGCCAGTTAGGGCGGCTTGCCTGCTTCCCCTCAGAACAGTGCAGGGTGAGGCTGGGAGAGAGGAGGAGCTCCTCGGTGCTAGCCCAGAACCACAGGGCCAGACCGGGGTCTTGCCCTCAAACACTTCATTGGCCTTGGAGTTCTGTTGTGTTGTTTGTTGATTTATTTAAAGGTGCAGGCTGCCAAAGGTTGAGGGTTTTTTGTTTTTACTGTTATTGAGTTGGGTATAGGTTGATGCCAAGCTTATGGCCACAACTGGTGGATGGAGGGAGGGAACGCCTTTAGTACCATGATTGGCCTTATAAGGGGACACCACAGAGTGGCCCATCTGCTCTTTAGAAATGACAGGTCACATTCTCATTGACTGTGGAGAGCAAAAGAGTGAAATGGAAACAGTGTCATTGCCTCAACTTTGGTTCTGATTTAAGGAAGGACACCAGATTTAGCAGTGTCCCTCTGCTGAAAATATAAACAGCATAATTTCTTCAGATTTGGAAAAAAAACCTCTGCTGCTGTCTGAGAATTACATTTTGGGCTCATATGATGTTCCCACATAAGCAACAGGTTCACATTTTTATAGTGCTGGAATGGTCCTTTCTTTCACATGCTGTAATTTTATTTCTATGAAAAAGGGTAAGTGTTCTACACTGTTCTTTATGCTGAAATAGCAGATGTGACCTTTCACTCTACTTCTGAAGGCATGAGGAATAGAATGTAGAAGGCAGAGGTGTCCAATCTTCTCTTATTGAACTTTGCCCTTTGAAAGACCTGATTCCTAATTTATACCTTTGTTATTTACAGTGGTGACACAAATTACCTGTAAGCAGATTTGAAAAATTGAGCCAAACATCTAAGACTCTTAGGCTCCTAAGTCCAATCTTGAAAAACACCTGAGTCATTTAGAAGCCTAAGTCCAATTGGAAGTCAGTGGGTCTCAGGTGATTTTGCAAGTTTTACCAGTAGGGCCTGATTTAAAGCCTACTGAAGTTAATGGAGAAATACTCATTTACTTCAGTGGATTTTGGATAAGGCCCATACTATAGAGCCAGTCACATAAGTTTCCATAGTTGTTAATGTTAAAAAGCTCCTTTGTAATAGCCCAGATGGGGAAAAACTAGACCCCTGGCCAACACAGCTAGGCTGACATAATCCCCACTATAGATGCAGCTATGTTCATGGAAGATTGGGCTTCTGTACTGCAGACGCTTCCAACGTCAACAGTACCACAAAGTGTTCAAAGGATTTTTCCGTCTGTGTAATTAATCCATCTCTCCAAGAGGCAGTAGCTAGTTTGACAGAAGAATTCTTCTGTTGATCTAGCTGGGTCGACATAGCATTCACGGCACAAACTTTTTCACAGCCCTGGGGGATGTTGCTAGGTCAGTCTAATTTTTAAATGTAGACCACGCCTCAGTGAATGTTGTCTCACTTCTGATAGTTTTTGAGCAACTACCATATTGAAGCTAACATAGTTGGAGACTGAAATTCAGTATAGGGTCATTAATGAACACTTTATAAGGATGATAGTTTACTGACCATTAATAACATCTGTATTGATACTCCATGTATCAGCCATAGTAGATCAGTTCAGTGATATTTTAGATTACAAGCTTAAAGAATAAAGAGTTGTGAATGCTGTATAATGTACATCCTAAAAAGTCTGATGTGGACTGTTAACTTCTGATTTCAGAGAACTGGTTTACATTGGTGTGGTATTCTCTTGAGACATTTGGAATTACCATGGAAAATATTTTATGAAAGAGGAGTGATATTTTTAAATGGAGTTGCCTTTACCTGGCAAGGTTAAATGAAAGCAGTTAAGCTAATTGGTCAAAAGGCAAATAATACAGGTTACACTTAGCAATATTGGATCACTTTCTCCAGAGATGAAATAAATGTAATTAAGAGGCTTTAGAAACTAATTAGTGACATTGCAATATACATAAAATATATAGCCGTACCTTCTGTCACACAACCATGCTTATTTAAAAAAAAAAAAAAAGACACTGAAATCTTTCATTGGCATGTAGAGGAAAACAGAAATCCCCTTTTTTATAGGTACTCATTACACTTTTTATTTTAAGGTACCAACTGAGCTGTGCAAGAAAGATACCTGGGGTACAGAATCACGAGAAGTTTAGACTTAGACATTTTGAACTGAAGTGATAGTTATTTTGGAGTTTCAGTAAGTCATGGAACAGTGGAATCTGAAGAAAATGTTCAGTTTATATTAGTGTCTAGGGGGAAAAAGTTTTCTATTCATGCAAGCACAGAGAACTAGAAACTCACCTGTTACCTGGCCTTAATCATGGAGCATTTCAGAGATGGGATAGACAGAAAAGTGACAGTGTCATCTAAACTGGTTGTAACGAAAGTGGCTTGAGCTGTATACAGGCTGCAATGTTCCTGCTCTGTGGCAGTTACTGGAGAGAATTTGCTTTTTGACTAAATGGAAGCTTTGAGAGACTTCATTTTCTTCAGATTTCCCCCTTCTCTCCCCCATACATTTTTGAAGCATGATTTTTCAAATTTTGGAGGGAAACTTCATTCTCTTTTTAAAGAAAAGAAAAAAAAATTCTCCCCATACTTTTTTTACCATGTAAAAACCAGCAGGGGAAATAGTATTAAAGTGAAAACTTATTCCTGCACTCTTCCAAACACTTTTTAAAAAAAAATTGTCCCTCCTTTTTCAGTGGAAAAAAGTGAAAACAAGCTCTTACAAAAATTTAAAAAAAAAAAATTGAATTTATCAAGAAAAAAAAACAATCAAAAACACTTCATTCCTTTTTTAGAAAAACTGTTAAATAATTTGTCACCAGCTCTGATTTTGACCTTTTATTTTGAAGATGCAAAACAGCAAAAATCTCTCCTCAGAGAGAATACTAGACCTATGATTGGCTTATCCTTCCATTTCTTTGCATACTTTATTGATTGAGGAAATATGATGTTACATTGTTTTGTTGGGTTTTTTTAAACCAAAGTGAGCACTTAGAAGAATTTTGAATTTTTAAATGCTTTTTTATTAGCAAATTTGTGCCACTCTTCAGGGGGCCAGCTCATAAGTGGTCAGTTTTCCAGTGGGACTTTTCTCCTTCTGTAATGGTATTTTCTCAGAACATGACACTTTCAGCAGTAGAAGGCTTGTGCTTAATATTGCTTTATTCTTTCAGTTTACCTTCTATTAGCAATGGCAGCTCAAATCAAGATTGTAATCTAAGTGCTTCTATTTTTTGGGCTAACCATTCATCCTAGAATGGCAGGGCCTATATGATTGATTTATTCTGAATATTCTCTGGAGTGTAATCTGCTGATAACAGTATTTTAAGCACTTAGGCTAGTACTAACTTGGAAAAGACCTCTCATGTCAGATTATGTGCTACAATAGGAAATTCAGGAAGAGTCAATGCCAACGTATCTAAATCCAGTATAGTTTCTGAATACTTGAGGCATCCCATAGCATAGCATAGAAGTTAAAAACTAAGGTTTTTCTTCCAAAGCTGCTTAGGATGACATATCTACACAGGGTATAAAAAACAGTGGGCTAGATCATTTGCCTGAGATAAAAAGCTGCTCTAATTAGGCAGTTAACGATTCACCACGTACCAGGCAGTTCCTTCCATTCCTTAGCACATGGGATATTCCAGAGCAAGGAGGGGGCAGAGCCAGGGAACAATGTGATTCTGAGTAGGCAGAACCCACCTGTTTAAAGTACAGTAGACCTGTGGCTGTCCTAACTTATGCCTGGAACCCATTTGGCTCCTGTCTGCTCCCAGGAAAAGGAGATGCAAATAGGTGGCTTAGAGCCACCTTTGCTTCCTCAGCAACACTGATACCTAAATTCAGCAACACCCAGTAACTCTTCATCCCTTAATCTTCCATGTTTTCCTGCTGCATTACCTTTTGGGGAAAACAGAGGATGCATGCCCACAACTTACCTAAATGTTTCACTGTGTTCTGCAGAACATCTATGCACAACCCCTGTGAGCAGTTTTGCAAGTCACACTGGGCAATCCTACCAGACAACATTTAGTTCTAGTAGACCCTGATAAGATGGCCATCTGTTTGAAAGAAGACCTTTCTTCTAAATTCCAAAGTAGAAGACTACATAGTTTTGAGGGGTGGTTAAAAATAAGTGTTATGGAGAGAGCGCCTTACTAAATTTTTCCAAACCAACACAATTAGAAATTCAATGAATAAGGTCAAATAATGGGTTGCAGTGGCACATGCAGATGAAAAGGAAGGTGTAGGAGTCATATGGTTTTCCTTTGTGGTTTACAAGCCCAGTAGTTCTTCAGAAGAGAAAGGAAACTTGGGTAATCCTCTACCACGGGTGGACAAGAGCTCAGTTGGTTAGTCCCTCACATCCTTTCTCATTACTTTTACAGCAGACTTTGAAAAGGTCTATTTGTATGTTATGATTTGAGACTAATAAAGCTAATTCTTCTGGTTGCTGAAAGATTCATTACAAGGTTTTTCAGTATAGTGATCATAACCCTAGGTCAGAAACATGTTTAGAGAGTTCTTTACCACCTTCCTGAAAAATTTTCCTTTGTCACATAGAATCCTTGTATGGAAAAAGTTGAGAATTATTCTAGGTGGTTTACAAGTTATAAGCAATTTCTAGAAATTGGTGTATAAAACTGGTAATTCATCAGGAAAAAATATAAAAACAAATTTTTATTTATCTTAGATGTTAGGCAGATGACAGAACAAGGAGCAATGGTCTCACGTTGCAGTGGGGGAGGTCTAGGTTGGATATTAGGAAAAACTATTTCACTAGGAGGGTGGTGAAGCACTGGAATGGGTTACCTAAGGAGGTGGTGGAATCTCCATCCTTAGAGGTTTTTAAGGCCTGGCTTGACAAAGCCCTGCCTGGGATGATTTAGTTGGGGTTAGTCCTGCTTTGAGCACGGGGTTGGACTAGATGACCTCCTGAGGTCTCTTCCAACCCTAATCTTCTATGATTTTATGCTTCCATTGGGTAAAAACTTTAGACTTTCTTGAAGGAGTTGGAATGTCCCAGTGAAGAGTCGATAGATCGTCTCTTGGATCACTTTCAGTAATTAGTTAGATCTTTTGAATAAAACATTGTAAACAACACTTTAATCAAGCACAGCCTCATTGAAGTAGACATCTAACTCTACTCAGTTCTCTTTTTAAACCCCTTCAAGATGTTCCATTTAAGTTGCCTTCAATATATATATTTTAGTGATCATAAGTTTGGCAAGGCATGTATATAATTTCAAGCATTGTTGGCATTCATTTTTAAAGTTCCATTTAGATAACAGTTATTTAAAGAAACTATCCTAGGATTTTTTTCAAGTATTAATACATTTTCACATAAACCGGAAACTCCTTGGGATTTGAGCAAAGAGTACAGAAAACTAAATTTAATTCACTATTTTCATGTTGAAGTGTTTAACATTTGTGGAGAACATAGAAGCCCTGGTTTATTGAAAATTTGTCGCACACAAATGAAAATGAATAGGTTCCAAAGCATTGACGTTAAGCAGTGCAAACTGGATTAAGTTGTGCAGATTGAAGAGATTTCCAAGACATCTGGTAATTAACTTCCAACTCAAATGGAGCCTCAATCTACAACAGCTACTTCTGCTTCATGAACAGAAGAAAAAAAAATAAAGTTGAAACCTAGCATTGGAGACCAGGAGTCTTGTGTTCACAAATAATCAGTGGGATATTGAAAATTATTTGAACATTTTTTTGGAAAACTGCCTTTCCTCAAAAAGTTTAAGTAATTCCCCAACCTTTTCCTACTTTCAAAAATTTGTTGTAGCTTTTCTCCTGAGCAGAGATCCACTTAGTACATTGTACTAAGGAGGACAGATAGTCAGGGAACTGCTTCTGACTTTCCCATTCAGTGAGAATCAGTTGCTCTAATTTATACCAACCTGTTACCATCCCAAAGAGACCATATACCAACTAGGAATAACTGGAGTGCACTGTGCTGTGGTCACAACCCTTTTCCACTTCAGCATGCCTTCTGTGGCTTAGGACTGGTGTTGGAGGCAGCTACACCAGCTCTAAAGCTGGTAAGTATTAGCTGGGGATGTATTGGGACTTTCTCCCTTTTGGCTACAGGAGTGGCACAAAGGGTAACAGAATCAGGCAAGAGAATTTGATCTGTTGTATTTTTCAGGAACTACTTGTTCATTTCCTAAAATTAAGATTAAGTCAAGAAAGAAACCTTTCGTTTTTCAATTCTTGCTAATTAAATCTGTCAGTTAGGACCATCCTTCCCTGGTACTTCTATAGGAAATTTGTCAGTGTGTGTGGGGGGTGGGGGTTTCTTGAACGGTAGCCGCTCTCTCAGCCTGAGTGGGCGGGGCCAGGCCAAACTTACTCCACCCCCCGGAAGGGGAGGGGTGGAACAGGAAGTATAAAGGGCGGGGCCCTTAGCTCACTCAGGGCAGCACCAGGGAGGGAGGCAGACGCAGACCGCGGGCTGTTCCCTTCAGACCTGCTGCCGTGCCAGGGGAGGCCCTGGACCAGGAGAAACCTGGAGGAAGGACTGGAGCTACCAGGACTGCCCGCTGCTGAGTACCCGGAGGAACCTGACGCGGAGGGGGAGCTGGAGCTGCCAGCAGCTGAGTACCCGGATGAGCTGGAGGGACCGGAGGGACTTGCTCGAGCGACTGGGTAGGAAGTAGCCCAGGGACAGAACTGCACAGTGCGCTGAGTCTATTTGGTCAGCGTGTTGCGGAAGGATCCCGCTGACCCAGTGGCGGGACTCTCGCCCCGCCACTTTCAGGGCCCTGGGCTGGAACACAGTGGAGTTGGGTGGGCCTGTGTTCCCCTACCCCGGCCAACCCGCCTCGGGTAGCGGAATCCTGACAACGCTCTAGACCCTCCCCCGCCGCTCCCCCCGCCTGAGGGGCGCGCTCTAGACCCTCACAGGCGCCCCTCCCTCCGCTAATTCTCTAGTGACAGACGGCGTGACTCAGGCTGGCCAGTGAGGCAGTAGCTCCCACTGTCCCCTAGTGGCTCGGTGGGCCAACTGACAAAGGTCACAAATGGATTACAGAAGTTATAACACTAAGATTCTAGAAGGATTTCCTCGAGTTAGCTAGACAGATTTCACTGAGGTGGTATTAACCTTTTTCTATAATAAAGTTTTGGTTTTATATAATCATGTAACTATTGAGAGGAGATCTTGATGGTTTAACTAGTAGTGCAGTTTGATCTCAACAGCTCTGTTTCTGTAAAGTGCAATGAGCGTATAGAATGAGAGCTGCACAAAGCTTTTTCTTAAATGCCATTTCTTCGCAATACTGTCCAAGTTTTAAGTTAGAATGGCAGCAAGTGTGTGTATTTTATATATGATAGACACACACCACTCTTTAGTTGGACTGCTTGTCAAAATGGACACTAGTTGCACTGGATTATTAACTAAATGTTTGTCTAAATTAGCAAGGGTATTAAATTATGTGACTGAAAAATATTATGAAAACAGAGCTATATATCAGTATACAATATTAAGACATGTTGAATGAGTAATCATATCTAATTTGTACATAACTTGATGAATTTTACAACAGTGGTAATTCATTAAGCTTACTCTTGTCTAAGAATAAATCATGCTGAATGTCTCCTTTCAAAATTCTACCCCGATTAAGACTTTCATCATTTAAATGTACAATCAAATTATGTAACCCAAATAAGAGAGCCATAGAAGGCCCTGAACAAAATGTAGCTTATGTGGTTCCATTTTCTACTGGGGCAGGGAAATGGATATGGTGAGGCCAGGCAGGGTTCTGTGGACCCCAGATGCTCAGATGAGGATTGCTTTGAGGGCAGTGGTCCTTGTGCCATACTGCAAAGTGTTCAGGAAGGAGGCTTCTGCTTCTGTAACAGATCCACTGGCCAGCATGAGCCAGGGATGGTTGCTTTTGGTTCATGAGTCTGCAGCATGTGATGTGAAGGTTATCAGATTCTTGGCAGCACTCCCTGCCAGCCACCCATTCAGACAGCTAAGAGAGGAAACCAAGCATCTATGCTCTGGATCCCTTGGGGTGTAAAGTTTCTAGAGCAGTGGCGGGAGTCTGAGCGGCGCTTTTGGGGGGGGGGGGGCTTCAGCAGTTCGGGCGGCAGGGGGTGCGTGCTCAATTTTTTTACTGATAGGGGTGTGTGATCAAAAAAGTTTGGAGACGACTGTTTTAGAGTCTCAGCAGGCTGCAGCACTGGTTCCTCTCTTGGCCTCTCTGCTACATTTCCTGACTGTCTGTTACCTCTTGTCAGCCCACCTGCCCTAGGCCCCAGGACCAGCACTGACACAGAGATACCCAATTACTTAGACACACCCCTCTCTCAGACCTCCACTCAAAAAGTTTGAAGCTCCTGGTTTAATTTAACTCTCTCAGGGGCACACACTAGTTGTAAGGGCACTCAACACACACACACACTAAGGCCTTGTCTACACTGCCACTTACAGCAGTGAAACTTTCTTCACTGGGGGGGGAGGTGTGTGTGTAAGTTTCAGTGCTGTGAAGTGGCAGTGTAGATAGTGCTGCAGTGCTGGGAAAGCTCTCTCCCAGCATTGGAACCGCGACTACACAGCCACATTAAAGTGCTGCCGTGGCATTGCTTTAACGTCGGCTCTGTAGACATACCCCAACACCTTTTTATACTTAACTGTGTGACGCACAGGAGACTACAGATCATATAAAACCCTAAACAAGTTGTTTCTTGACAACTCCAGGGCTTCCTTTGGGCTGTCCAGAATCCCTGGGGCCATCTGAGCTCCAGAAAGTAGGCAGGAGCCTTTGTTTGCCCCAAAGAGTCTGCTTCCTGCTGGAGCCCCTTATCCAGCTACTATGACCTTGCTTTCTGCTGCCCAGCACTTTCTTTTCCTGTCTGACCCTGCCCTGTTCCTATGTCTTTCCCCACTCCTGGTCCCCTGTGTTCTACTGGTAAGTTCCCACTTTGGGCAGGAGGGTGAAGCTAAAATGGGAATGCATTTTTTTAGTGTTACCTTTGTGAGAGCCAAATACAGTCATTAACCTTAAGTATTTCCCCCATGTGTCTGTCTGGTATGTGCCTGTTAGCAATATGGGCCCACACTCCTGGCAGCCATTTTTCACATTATCAATCAGAATTCATAAGTTGTACTGATATAGCCCCAATTAATGACATAGGGAAGGCGCAATGAACGTGTAGGGCATTTGGTCCTTTACCATCAATGACAGCTCTACTACAACATTCTCTGTGGGCCACTAACTTCTTAGCTGTTGAAAGTGCCTCTTAA
Source organism: Emys orbicularis (assembly GCF_028017835.1). Lineage (NCBI taxonomy): Eukaryota > Metazoa > Chordata > Testudines > Emydidae > Emys > Emys orbicularis. The sequence goes on from NC_088693.1 coordinate 45,884,162, forward strand.
TGCTCTGCTGTGGCTGACAAGCTGTTCAGTGAAGTCCTGTGTATTTGAAGCCCTACTTTCATGCCTAACTGGAATATGTACTATTCAGTGTGGTACACTTCAACAGCTGCCCCAACATAGCTCTTTGAGATGATTATTCTATTTCATTAAATTAACACTGTTAAAGAGCTCAAAGAATTCGGAGGAAGGTACATTTTCTTCAGTCTGCTTTTTCTTAAACTATTTTTTCCTGAACAATACAGTGTTCCATCTGCAATGGAACAATTCATCCATTTCCCAGGTGTCTAACATAATACATTTTTGTAGTGTAAAATTTATTTATTTTATTGTAGTGTAAAATATATATATAATACAAATACAATTAAATATATATATATATATATACACACACACACTATGTATTATATTTTCTCAAATATCACTTGAATTGTAATATTAGTGTATATATATATATATATATATACACACACACACACACTATGTATTATATTTTCTCAAATATCACTTGAATTGTAATATTTTAGTATTAAAACTAATATTCATAGGGGTTTATATTTCTGATATATGTGAGTTGTACATCCATTCAATGTGCAGTGGCAGTCAAAAAGCTAAGAGAATGTTAGGAACCCTTAGGAAAGGGATAGATAATAAGACAGTAAATATCATTATGCCACTATATAAATCTATGGTATGCCCACACCTTGAATACTGCATGCAGTTCTGGTTGCCCCATCGCAAAAAAAAAAAAAAAAAAACCACACACACACACAACACTTATTCATCTTGGAAAAGAGGTGACTATGGGGGGATATGATAGAAGTCTAGAAAATCATGACTGGTATGGAGAAAGTGAAGGAGGATGTGTTATTTACCCCTTCACATAACACAAGAACTAGGGGTCACCCAGTGAAATTAATAGGAAACAGATTTACAATAAACAGAAGGAAGTACTTCACACAATGCACAACCTGTGGAACTCATTGCCAGGGGATGTTGTGAAGGACAAAACTATAACAGGATTCAAAAAAGACTTAAGTATCAGAGGGGTAGCCGTGTTAGTCTGAATCTGTAAAAAGCAACAGAGGGTCCTGTGGCACCTTTAAGACTAACAGAAGTATTGGGAGCATAAGCTTTCGTGGGTAACAACCTCACTTCTTCAGATGCAAGTAATGGAAATCTCCCAATTTCCATTACTTGCATCTGAAGAAGTGAGGTTCTTACCCACGAAAGCTTATGCTCCCAATACTTCTGTTAGTCTTAAAGGTGCCACAGGACCCTCTGTTGCTTTTTAAAAAAGACTTAGCCATTGATGGACCTCTCCTCCATGGACTTATCTATTAGTCAAGATGGTCAGGGATGCAACCCCATGCTATGGGTATCCCTAAGCCTCTGACTGCCAGGTGCTGCGACTGGATGACAGGGGATGGATCATTGGTAATTGCCCTGTTCTGTTCATTCCTTCTGAGGCATCTGGCATTGGCAACTGTCAGAAGACAGGATACGGTGCTAGATGGACACAGTATGACCATTTATGTTCTTATAATTGTCTGCTGTGTATAAAGTATCCAGAATTCCTTGTTGTAGACAAAATGGGGTCATGTCCTCAAATGTCATACGTGGATTAAGATCAGGTAATTACATTGAGATCATTAAGTTTAGATGGGGGAATTTTCAGTTTTCATTAATATTAATATATTTAGTATTATGGAAACAGCCTAAAGGCCACACAAAAAACTAAGGCCCTATTGTGCTAGGTACTGTACAAATGCACAGTAAGGGACAGTTCCTGCCCAAAAGATTTTACAATCTAAATCAGGAGTGGGCAAACTACAGCCCACGGGCCTCATCCAGCCAGTCTGACCTTTTAATCCAGCCCTTGATCTCCCGCCAGGGAGCAGGGTTGGGGGCTTGCCCCGCTCTGCATGTGCCGTGTCTCCACACAGCTCCCGGAAGCAGCGACATGTCCCCCTTCCGGCTCCTACACATAGGGGCAGCCAGGGGGCTCCATGCGCTGCTCCAGCCCCAAGCGCTGGTTCTGCAGCTCCCATTGGCTGGGAACCGCGGCCAGTGGGAGCTGCAGTGGTGGCGCCTGCAGGCGGGGCAGTGTGCAGAGCCATTTGGCCGCACCTCCGTGTAGGAGCCAGTGGGGAGACATGAGGCTGCTTCCGGGAGCTGCTTAAGGTAAGTGCAGCCTGGAACCTGCACTGCTAGGGCTACCATATGTCCGGATTTCCCCGGACATGTCCGGCTTTTCGGTCTATAAATAGCCGTCCGGGGGGGATTTTTAAAAATCTAAAAATGTCCGGGATTTCCCCCCGGTCGGCTATTTATAGACAGAAAACTGGCGGCCAAGCGCCGCTGGGCACCCAAAGCCCCTTCCCGGCTCCCCCCATCCCCTGCAGCCCTACCATGCTGTCCGGCCCCGCAGCTGTCTTCCCCCTCCTCCACTCCCCTGAACGCTCTGCCCACCTGCTCCTCCCCCTCCCCTGCTTCCCGCGAATCAGATCTACGCGGGAAGTCTGAAAAGAAGCAGGGGCAAGCGGGAGACAGCAGCGGGGGAGCACAAGGAGGAGAGCTCCGGGGAGGCGCGGCCCGGGCCGAGCGGCGCCCAGCAGCCCAGCAGCTCCGGCCCAGCTCGGGCCCCAGCGGCTCTGGCCCCGGTTCCGGCCCCAGGGCGGCGACTCCGGTTCCGGCCGAGCGCGCCAGCCCAGCGCCGGCCGAGAATCCCCAGCCCGGCTCGGGCCCCAGCAGTGCCGGCCCTGGTTCCAGCCGAGCGCGCCGGCCCAGCCCCGGCCAAGCACCTCCGGCCCGGCCCCAAGCCCCGCAACCCCAGCCGGAGCTCCAGCCGGAGTGCAGCCCGATTCCTGGGCTCTTTAAAGCTGGCCCTGGTCAGGGGACAGGGAGGGGGGGTTGGATGGGTCGGGAGTTTGCGGGGGGGGGGCTGTCGGGGGGCAGGAGTGTGGAGAGGGGTTGGGACAGTCAGGGACAGGGAGCAGGGGGGGTTAGATGGGTCTGGGGGGGCTGTCGGGGGCAGGGGTGTGGAGAGGGGTTGGGACAGTCAGGGACAGGGAGCAGGGGGCGTTAGATGGGTCTGGGGTTCTGGGGGGGCTGTCAGGGGGCAGGGGTGTGGAGAGGGGTCGAGGCAGGCAGGTAGCAGAGGGGGTTGGATGGGTCAGGAGTTCTGGGGGTCCTGTCAGGGGGCGTGGAGCAGTTGGATAGGGCATGGGAGTCCCCGGGGGTCTGTCTGGGGGCGGGGGTGTGAATATGGGGTGGGGGTGTGGATAAGGGTCGGGGCAGTCAGGGGACAGGTAGGGTCGTAGGGGGTTCTCAGGAGGGGGCAGTCAGGGGACAAGAAGCAGGGCGGCTTAGATAGGGGGTGGGGTCCTAGGGGGCAGTTAGTGGCAGGGGTCCCAGGAGGGGGCAGTCAGGAGACAAGGAGCGGGGGGGGTTGGGGGTTCTGAGGGGGGCAATCAGGGGTGGGAAGTGGGAGGGAGTGGATGGGGGCGGGGCAGGGGTGGGGCTAGAGCGGGGCTCCTCCCCCCCAGTGTCCTCTTTTTTGCTTGTGGAAATATGGTAACCCTATGCACTGCTGACCCCCTCCCATGCCCCAACCCCTCCGTCCCAGCCTGGAGCACCCTCCTGCACCCCAAACCTCTCATCCATGACCCCACCCCAGAGCCCGCACCCTCAGCTGGAGCCACGCATTCCTGTACTCCCACCCCCAATTTCGTGAGCATTCCTGGCCTGCCATACAATTTCCATACCCAGATGTGGCCCTCAGGCCAAAAAGTTTGCCCACTCCGATCTAACTAGACAAGGCAGACAAAGGGGGGGGAGGGGAAACAGAGGCAGAAAGAAGTGAAATGATTTGCCATGGGTAACATGACAGATCAATGGCAAAGCTAGCGAAAGAATCTGTTTCCTTCCTGGCCTGTCTGTTGGAGCACATTGCCACTGATATTTGCCGTTTGTCCAAGTTATAATACCTAGTTCTTACATAGCATTTTACATCAGTGAATCTCACAGCGAGACTTAGTCACACCTTCTTGTCAACTGTTTGAAATGGGCCATCCTGATTATCACTACAAAAGTTTTTTTCCTCCTGCTGATAATAGCCCACCTTAATTAATTAGTCTCGTTAGAGTTGGTATGGCAACACCCATTTTTTCATGTTCTCTGTGTATATATCTTCCTACTGTATTTTCCACTGCATGCATCCGATGAAGCCCGTTTTAGCCCACGAAAGCTTATGCCCAAATAAATTTGTTAGTCTCTGAGGTGCCGCAAGTACTCCTCGTTCTTTTTTCTTCAATTCAGTTAGCTAGTGACAAAAAGTCGTCAGGTGACCTCTGTTTTTCCCCAAAGGAACCACATCAGAAGAGCCATCATAACAGACACTAACTAAAACTCCTGGTACCTACAGCTGTATGCTCAATATGTCTAGTATACAGGGCTCCCCCTTTTGTCTATTTTAAAGAACTTAAAAATTTGGTCCCTCCACTGTCAGTCCTGAAGCACGTGGACTGCTGAGGAGAATCTTCACTGCTGATGCCCATGCTGCACTTTTCTGTAGAGCAACAGAAGGCTTCATTTTAAAGTACTGTCAATCTTGAAACATTAAATTCACTTAAGAAAAAGTGACTGGTGCTTTGACAGCTTTGAAGCATTCCCCTTCTCTGCAGCTTTTGGGAGTCAAGGGGAGCTTCAGAGCATCCGTATGTGCCACCTCAGGCTCTCGCCACACATTGTAAGGCAGAGGGTGTTTCTCTTATTAAAGGATATCCCTGCTCAATTTCTTAAGTCCAACAATCTGAATGTTCAAAAAGGTCACAAGCGGTTAGCAGCATAAACTACACTACGGGATGAATTTGAAAATAGAATCTTTAACTTAAATTGGTACCTCCATGTGTATTCATGATGGTAATGTACTTGCTAAAAATTGCAATTTGTGCCACATGTGGTCTGAGAGCCCCTGGGTCAGATATGCTATTTCAAAAAAGTCTTCCTGTTTCGATAAGGTGAGTCTCATTAAAGGAAGTGTCAGCGTTTTCCAGCTTTTGCCACACGGTGTCAGAGACACCATGGTATTTCCCTATGCTTAAATTTAGGAGCTAGCTACTGTATCTGATAAATGTCTAAACAAGTTAGTTATTTTTATGATTAAAACAAGTGGATACTTACTACAGTCACTTACAGAAAACTGGTGCATCTCTGTTGTCATCTGGATTTCCCTTTGCATCTAGTTGGTAACCACTGGCAACTGGCTCAAATATACTAATTGTAATTAGATTTTATTTCAAGTGTATTTCAGTTTTTGGTCTTAGTCATACTCATTTAAACTTCCAGGTTTGCTGGGTCATTAAGAATCAGTTTGTTTTTTCTTTTAAGATTATTGCTCTGCACAAACTTGTAAGAGACCTGGGTTCTCTCGCCAGTTTCCTGGTCTAGTCTCGCTCTCCAGAATGGCAGAAGCTGTAAGTGTAGAGGCAGCTCATTCAGAAGAGGGGAGGGAGGAGGATGACCTCCTGGGGTTACTGCAGCAACAATCATCTGCCACCAATGCTGACTGAGTTCCATCCTGCTCTCTTGCTGAAGGAAGAATAGTGTAGTGTAGGGACTGCAGTGGGGGTGATCCTGTCACGGGGTGTTCCACTCACCGCTGGGCTGGTACATCATCCTGGTCACTCTAGGGATTAGCTCTCAAGGTAGATGCCCCCTTCCACGGTTTGCACTCTGTCGTTCCAAACTTTCTCTCTGGTCTGCAGCCCATCTTGCTCCAGGAACCACAGTGTCCTATTTATGACTTAGCGCTCCAGCTGGCTCACTCAGTGTTGCCCCCTTCCAGGGTACAGTCCTTTGAATCCTTTGACCCACAGTGACTCAGTCTTCCAGTTCACTGCCCCCATCACTCTATGCCACGCTCTTGGTGGCTGGTAGGGTAACCTGGGCCCGCCCTCTTCTCCAGATTCCAGTCCAGAGACCCTTAACCCAGCAGTTCTGGGCTTTTCACTCTCTGCCCTCACTGCTCCTACCCTGGACTGCTTCCTACCACTCGGGTTCCCCTCCTCTCTCTGGGTGTACCAGCTCCAAATCCTCTTCCCAGAGAATGGCTGCCCTATCCCAGCAGTAGCCCCATTCTGTTGCCAGCTACCTGGCTCTTATCAGCCTCACCTGTTCCTGCCCAGCTGAGCCTGCTTTCAGTTAGCTACCAGCTGCTCTTTGAGGTGCAGCCTGTGGCGTTAATTGGCCTGCTTGGGCCATCTTAACCCCTTCCAATCTTGTGTGGGGTGGACACCCCATCACAGGTTCTAGGAGGTATATGGAGGGAATCAGCTATACAGCTATGCTGTGCCACTTTTGGGGGAGGGATAGCTCAGTGGTTTGAGCATTGACCTGCTAAACCCAGGGTTGTGAGTTCAATCCTTGAGGGGGCCACTTAGGGATCTGGGGCAAAAAATCAGTACTTGGTCCTGCTAGTGAAGGCAGGGGGCTGGACTCGATGACCTTTCAAGGTCCCTTCCAGTTCTAGGAGATGGGATATCTCCATTAATTATTATTTATTATTATTATGTCCTTCTTGCTAACCTAATCCCCAAAGGATTAGGCTGATATTCAATTCCTCCGTCCATAGACCCCTAACAAATTAGATAGCTGCATTTATTCAGTCAGGCTTTGATCAAACTGTGAAGGTGGTGTAAATTCACCTGTGAAAGCAGGTGGTGTCTGCAGTGGCAAGATTCTATTTAATATCTATTCTATTTTTCTTGAGTGATTAGTGATATAGGCTGCAATGATTAGGATTTGGAGCAGGAAAACTAACTTGTTCCTACTTCAAAAAATGTATACGTTGATGATAAATTACTGAATCCGTAACTAGCAAGACTTAAACAACATATCTGTTCATGGAATAAAATCTGTGATTTGTAAACAGGAGAAGCAGAAGGACTATAACAGGAAGCTTCTGGAGAGGATAGAAAAAGGTCAAGCATGTGAAGAAATTCACACCTCCTTGCTTATCACCTCAAATAGTTGAGCACTAAGTGGATTCAAAAGGGGTAGAAGATTTGTACTTTAGAATTCCTACACAATTGCCTACTTTAATCGGTTGTTGAGGGTTATATTGAACAAGGAAGAGCTCTACCAGGAAAATGATTTCACAAAAACGATTCTATCCAGCCTGTGTTAACCCTTGTAAAGATTGAACTAATGCTGCTTCACTGAGGCATAGGTGGCTGGTGGAGGTGGGGGAAAAATAGCTCTTAGAATGAATGGTAAAAGGCCGTTTGGCCCTCTTTGTTTGGAGTGACCATTTTATTTTTGATGAGTCCAGCCTTTTATTGCTACTCAGAGAGATGCTTGTCAGATTGTTACGGCCTCAAGGGACTTATCCAGTGAATTGAGATTCTCCCTATTCTTTTTTGTTAACTTTATCCATGCTTAGTCTTGGATGTGGAAATGAATTGGGGGGGGGGGGGGAATTTTCAAAAGAATAGAGTTAAACTTATATGCAAGTGTGCCCTACATACCAACGACTAAACCACTAATTGACTAAAGCTATGCTTACTCTGCCCTGCAGTTTGGATTACAGGGGTGTGAATAGCAGCATGCACCAAAGTGCTGCTCTGTAACTCCCCCACATGGACATTTCAGGCGCTAATTAAAAGGTTCCTAGTTTGCATTAACATAATCCTGTTTGACAAAGATTACATTAATGTATAGTTCATGGCCACAGTGTCCTCATGGGGGAGTTACAGTGCAGCACTTTGGTGCCCGCTGCTATTCATACTCCCATAGTCCAAACTGCGGGCAGTGTAGGCAAGGCCTTAGGTTACGCCAACAGTTTGATTTTGAGGTAAAAAAAATCGAGATGTTTTGTTGTAGAGAAAGGTTGTTAGAGAGCGAAGTAATTGTATCCACATGACATTGCAACAAAAGCAGAGTCGCACAATCCTTTCCCAGTACTACCAAAAATTTAGGGTGTTGATTTTCTGATAGGTGGATACAGATAAATATCAGTAAGAGTGACTTCATGGCGACTGTCTCTTTCTTGATTTCTCACAAAGTCCCAAAATAAATTCTGTTCACTGCATTGCATTTTTTTTTTCCTTGTCAGGATACAGGGATATATTTCCACAATAGTAACAGCTTTCAATTATTTATTCCTGGAATCAGCCTTTGGACCTGAACTATAATCTAGAGTGATTGTGTAATGAGCTCTGTGGGTCTTGTGTTGAAAACACTCTGTTCATCGGTGGAGTTGTTTTGCATTGCTGTCTGGAAAGGGAGTTTAAAATATTCTGGTGTATGTGTAGAGGTTTTTTTTAATTACAGTTGTTAATGTGATCAGCAGAAGGGAATGTGTAGAATATTTTATTAAATATTTAGGCCAAAAATTTTCAGTGTTGGGTGTCTAAAAGTTAGGCATCTAAATCCACATTTAGGTACATGCATGAGTGGCCTGTTTTGACAGCTTCCAGTGACTTCAGAGATTCGTCCCCCTGAAAATCAGGCTACTCATGTTACCAGACTGATAGATTAGACACCAAACTTTGTAAATGGACTAAGTGTTTAAAGCTATTTTTTTTAAATTATAAAGGACATTCTCAGTGAGACTGCTTTGTGATGTCATTCCATATTCTTTATGAAAATATGCTTATGATATAGAATGACCAGACGTCCCTATTTTATTGGGACTGTCCCGATATTTCCTTGTTTGTCCCGCGTCCCGACCAATGTTAGGTCGGGACACTGAACAAACAAGCAAATACTCCGGAGGCCCGGAAGTGCTCCCCCCCCCCCGCCCCGTCTCCACGTCCCGATATTTGACTTGGGTGATCTGGTCACCCTATTATGATATGAGTTACATAACTGAGATATACTTTATGCCAGATGGCTCATGTGAGATCATTGGAAAGGTTATGATTTACTGAATGTCATTATCCAATTTGTATGCCTGTATCATTTCTGAATTTGAAGTTAGGAATATTGACTATGTATCTGTATTTCAACTATGTTACTTTGGGTGACACCCACTGCTAACGCTTCAGGTACAACAATGGAAAAGCCAGACAGGGTGGATGGGCCCTCAGGGAGGGCAATGAGCTGTGAAAAGCTTGGCCTTCCTATGGATGCTCCATACTGCCATTGACTCATGGACACTGATACTACAGGGTCAGGTGGTCTTGTCACCTGACACTAAAACATTAGCTGGGACTTCTGGTAACTTTCCACTGTAAGGGAAGGGGGGGGGGGGGGCAAGTTTGGGAAACAAACAATTCCCGCCTTAGTAAATCCTATTTAAGGGCGAGGAGGAAGGCAAACAGGACTCCTCCTCTCCATGGCCTGTCTGCCCAAGAAGAAAGACTGCAAAAGGGAAGGCAAGGGGGGAGTCCAGACTAGGGTTACCATATTTTAATTTAAAAAAAGGAGGACACTCCACAGGGCCCCGGCCCCGCCCTGTCCCCAAAGTCCCCCAGCTCCGACCCCTCCCCTGAACGCTCCGCCCCCCTGCTCCTCCCCCCCCCCCAAATTTTCGCGGGAAGCCTGAAACAGGGAGGCAGTAGGTAAGCTGGGGCGGTGGCGGGGCGCGAGGAGGCGCAGCCCAGTCCAGCCCCCCCGGCCGAGCGGCTTCCTCCGGCGGCCGGCCAGCCCCAGCCAAGAGGCTCTGGCCCCAGCGTCTCCCGCCCGGCTTGGCTCGGGCCCTGGGGTGCTGGCCCTGGTTCCGGCCGAGCGGCTCTGGCCCGCCCTGGCTCCGGCCCAGCTCGGCTCAGGCCCCGGTTCCAGCCGAGCGGCTCCGGCCCGGCACCGGCCCTGGCCGAGCACCGGCGGCTCCGGCCCGGCACCGGCCCTGGCCCGGCACCGCCGGCCCCAGCGGCTCGGGCACCTCCGGCCCCGGTCCCAGCGGCTCCGGCCCAGCTCGGCTCGGGCCCCGGCTCCGGCCGAGCGGCTCAAGCCAAGCACCGCTGGCCCCAGCGGCTCGGGCACCCCCGGCCCCGGTCCCAGCGGCTCCGGCCCAGCTCGGGTCCCGGTTCCAGCCGAGCGGCTCCGGCCCAGCACCGGCCCTGGCTGAGCACCGCCGGCCCCAGCTGCTCCAGCCCAGACCCAAGCCCCATGACCCCTCCCTCCCTATTTTCCCAGACATGTCCGGCTTTTTGGGATTTCCTCCCGGACGGGGATTTGAGGACCAAAAAGCCGGACATGTCCGGGAAAATCCGGACGTATGGTAACCCTAGTCCAGACTGAGACAGGGGTCTAGTCGGAAAAGGAATATTACTGGAACTCTGAACCACAGAAGCTTTGCAAACTGCCTGCAACAATATCTAGGGTGAGAGAGACTATTTGTAACCAATTTTGTTAGTGACATAGCTTAGTTTGCGTGTTTGATTTCATTTGCTTAGTAATCTGCTTTGTTCTGTTTGTTACCCCTTTTACCACTTAATCAGCCTTTTATAGTTAATAAAATGTGTTTTGTTTATTATTAAACCCAGTTTCTGTAATTTCTAATTGTGGGGGTAAGAAGTGTGCACACCTTTCTCCACATTAAGGGAGGGGGCAAATTTCATACTATATCTTTGGGTCTGCACTCCAAGGGAGGTGGACATCTGAGTGCTGGAGCAAGTCACTTGAGCTGAGTCTTCCCAGAGTGGATCTGCAGCTGGGTGTGGCCCTGCCTGTGTGTGTATTAGAGGAGGTTTTGAGAGCCTGGCTCAGCAAGACAGGTTAAAGGGAGCCCATGCTGGCAGAACAGGTAGAATCAGTGATATCTCAGCACATCAGGTGGCTTCCCAAGGGATCCAACCCATCACATGTTTATTTGAAATTTGGATTATTTCTCTAGGAATAATGGCTTGGAGTGTGTGTGGGGGGGGGGGGGCGGGGGGGTGGAGGGAGTGGGGAGAATGTTCTCTTTGCTGATGTAAAGATGCTATGATGCCCAGCAGAAATTAGACAATTGTTAGGTTGCAGGAATATTGAGACCACTGCCTGTCAAGCAGACCAATATTGTCTCCGTTTTTTCATATTCGAACAGTCTGTGTGGATCCATTTGTTGTCTTTTGTCTTATACTTTGTTTGGAAGCTCTTTGGGGCAAGGACGGCTTCTTTGTTCTGTTTGCACAGTGCCTAGCACAGTAAGGGCCTGGTCTATGACTAAGGTTCCTAGAAGCTATGGTAATACAAATAATAATGAAGATGGCATATAACATACTGGTAGGCAATTCCAAACAGGCTTTCTGACACTTAAACTTTCAAGATGGGTGTTTCCCATTGCATAGTAGAGGTGTCTGAAATACCTGAACTCCATTGAATTGATTCAGACCCCAGCAGGGGTCTCTCATTCTACAGTGCTAGCTTGGGACATCAGAGACTTGGGTTCAGTTTCCTGTGCACCACAGCCTTCTTGTGGGACGTTGGGAAAGTCATTTAGTCTTTCAGTGCCTCACTTTCCCATCTACAAAATGGGGATAATATTTCATTACTTCCTGGGGGTGTTAAGGATAAATACATTAAAGATTTTGAGACACTTAGTGAGGGAAGTATAGAACTCTGTACGTTCGGTAGATGTAGTTACCGCAGCAAATAATGGGGGGGGAAGGGGGGAAGAGAGAAAGAGAGGAAAAAAGTTCTCCTCCATTCGACCATCAGAGAAAAATGTCTCTGGGTGATGAAGTGAATTACAGAACTATTTGCAAATGGGGTTCATATTTGAAGAAGGAAAAATATGAAAATATGCCTCCACTGGTGCAACTACTTTGCAGCGGTCAGTATTTTAGTGGCACAAAAAAACCCTGAGCATCTCGTTTTCTTATTTTTATTTCTTGCTAGAGTAGGTGATTGTCCCATTTGACTAGAATAGGGAATCCCACACTTCCTACCGTGTGTAGGATGAGCTTACTGCACAAACCTGGGGCTCCTTGCATCCCTCCATTACCCCACACACAAGCTCTCTGATACCCATCTCTCTTTTTCAGGGACTCCCCCAGTCTTCCCGCTGCCAGAGGTTCTCTGTGTCCCCCATTTCTCCCTCTTCCCATACCAAAATCCCCCATTCTCCCCTCCCCCCCATACGCAGTGAGCTGATGCTGCGGGGGAGGGGGAACAGCAGGGGAGGGGCCAAGGGCTCAGGGGCCGGGCAGGAGGGTCCCGCGGGCTGTAGTTTGCCCACCTCTGTCCTAGAACATGCTTTGGAATTGATCGGATGCTGCATTCAAAAATTATTGCACACACAGAAATGCCATTGAGTTGAGAAGTAAGGCTTTCACAGGCTCGGACAAAGAAAGATTTCAGAGTAATTCAGTGTTGATAGTAAGGAGACACGAGAACTGGCATTTTATTTTCTTCTTAGCAAAGTCAGCTACTGACCCATTACAAAATGTTTTGAAATAGCAGGAAATATTTTCCTTTGCTTTTTAAACTAAATTTTTGAGGGGAAATTATTCTTTAAGACATTTACTATAAATGTGCCTGTAGCATTAATGGAGTTTTATGTTGATTTCAAGTTATTTTTTTAAATCGTCAAAGTTCAGATTTGGTGTAGGTCTTTTAATGACCACAGATCCCGCTATTTGGATTTCTCTTCTGTGACATTCAAAAAAATAAGTGCGCTGTCAGAATTATAAAACTGTATGTACTGTTTGGGTAGAATATGTTTAATTACAAGTAGGGTTACCATACGTCCGGATTTTCCCAGACATGTCCGGCTTTTGGGATCTCAAATCCCCATCCAGGAGGAAATCCCCAAAAGCCGGACATGTCTGGGAAAATAGGGAAGGAGGGAGGGGCCGGCGGTGCTCGGCCGGGGGCCGGAGCCGCTTCGGCCGGTGGTGCGGCAGTGCGGGGCCGGGGCCCGGCGGGGCCGTGCCAGGGGCCGGCGCCCCAGGGCCCGAGCCGAGCCGGGCGGGAGACGCCGGGGCCAGAGCCTCTTGGCCTGGGCCGCGCCTCCTCGCGCCCCCCAGCCCCAGCTTACCTGCTGCCTGCCTGCTTCAGGCTTCCCGCGAATCAAATGTTCGCGGGAAGCAGCGGAGTTGGGGCGGGGCCGGGAAGGAGCGGGGCGGGGCCCCGTGGAGTGTCCTCTTTTTGGATATTTAAAATATGGTAACCCTATTACAAGTCTATTGTTGGAGGGTAGACTAAAATGACTTTTGTATCCCTTGTTAGTGACAATGAAGCAACACATTGATTGGCTTAAACTCAATATTTTGTATTGTACCAAATTAACTTTTTCAGGATTGTGTTGCCCAACAGAAAAATGGCAAGAACTCGAACTTTATGGATTTCTTCAGTGTGTATTGGAAAAAAGATTGAATCTGGTTACGATTAACATTAGCAAGTAATGGGATTAAAAACTAGCTCAAATACAAATGTGAAAATAAGGCTGAGCTACAGTAGCAAGAAATTAATTGAATGGTTCTTTGTCCTATGTCTTCTGGCAGAGAAAAACTATCAGCCTTCCAAAATACATTACTTGGTAGCTCCATAGTGTAGCTTTGACAGCAGTATCAAATGATTAACGAATTACCCAGCTGTGTTTATTACAATGCTGTGTTCTTTAACTGAAGAGAAGTTTAGGGTTAGCAGTTTTAATTGTCTAAAAAACTGGAGTTTTTCTGTCAGCAGTGCTAAAATACTCAGGAACAAGTTCTATGTTACTTCACAATCAAGCCTGAATTAGCAGGGGATCCATAAGACAAAGAAATAGGGATTTCCAGCAGTGATTTCTAGACTTTAGGCTTAAGGGCGTGATATACTTAAGGAGTGACAAAAGCAAGGGTTTGTGCAGTGAACTAGACTCCATGTATCTTCAGTTACATGCTCCCTTTGTGGATGTTTTAGAGCAATAAACAATCTTTCTTGTTTAGGCAAAAGGCATTTGCCACTGAACTATCAGCTATAAAATAATGACAGTTACAGCTATATAAAGTGCACAGTGGACTAGAACTTTTGAACATAAACCAGAAACTGATGAGGCTACTTCAAATCTAGTTTCCTAAATAAACATTATCAAAAAAGGCACTTTGATTAGATCCATCATTATACAGTAGGACCTCAGAGTAATGAACACCTTGGGAGTGGAGGTTGTTTATAACTCTGAACAAAAACATTATGGTGGTTCTTTCAAAAATTTACAACTGAACATTGACTTAATACAACTTTGAAACTTTACTATGCAGCTCAGAAATGCTGTTTTTAACCATCTTAATTTAAATGAAACAAGCACACAAACAGTTCCCTTACTTTGTCAAATTGTTTAACTTGCCTTTTTTTTTAGTAGTTTACATTCAACACAGTACTGTACTTGTTTTTTTTCCCCCTCTCTCTGCTGCTACCTGATTGCATACTTCTGGTTCCAAATGAGGTGTGTGGTTGACTGGTTAGTTCGTAACTCTGTGGTTCTACTGTATGTATCCTGCTTTTCTAAAAATATGTCCTATGTCATCAACAAAACTATCGGTCTTTCAAAATTAGGCTGCTGTAGAGATAAAATTGCATCTGAGGGCCTTGCCAATAAAAGCCATATAGCATTCTGTGTATGGAGGACATAAGTAGAGCCCCACAAATCTGCAGATATCCCCTTTATAGCCATGGACTGTGTTTGCAGATTGGATGCAGATACAAGTTTTATATCCATGCAGGGCTCTACACATACACACTCAGATACTGTGGTGCTAAGTACTCTAGAAATCCCCGTAAATGTAAATAATGAATGCATTTCACACTGACTTCACTTCCATTCCTGCTGGGTCCCTGTTAAGTGTCTCAGGGTTGAAATTCACAAAAGTTTTACTCTAACGCATTTCAATGTCATCACTTATGGAACATAGCAAAGGTTGCAAAAAGGGCTTTGTCACCGCAAAAGGGGTACTCTACTCACCGCTCAGTGGCTTCTGGCAATTCTGGGTATTAGCTCCGCCCAGGTCAGTGCCCCTTCCACCATTGCCGCTCTCCTGTCACTTATGGAATCGCTGTACAGCTGCTTCGTGACTCAGCCTCCAGCCATATCAGGTCACATCCTGGTTCTACCTTCTAGGCAGGGCCGGCTCCAGGCACCAGCTGAGCAAGCTGGTGCTTGGGGCGGCAGCTTGTAGGAGGCGGCATTCCGCCCAATCCTAGGGCGGCACGGCCGCTTTTTGTTGTTGTTGTTGTTCCGCTCCGGCCGCCCTGTAGGGGGCAGCGGCGTGGAGGACGGGAGCACCCTGCAGCAAGCCCGGCAGGGCAGCCTGCGTCCTTCCCTCCCAGCCGACCGGAGTGGTGCGGAGCCCTCCCGGCAGGGGGCACGGCGGGAGGGGCCGCGTGGCACCGCCCCGTTGAAGCCCTGGCCGCCCCCCTTCTCTCTCTCCCCCTGCTTCCTCCCCCTCCCCCTGCTAGCCGGGGCACATCTGCAGGGCAGGGAGTCCCCCTGCATCCTGGCTCCGGCCGCACCGCAGGTTTTTTTTTTTGTTTTTTTTTTTTGCTTGGGGCGGCCAGAAAGCCAGAGCTGGCCCTGCTTTTAGGGGACTCTTTCAAAGTCTCTCTGCACAAGCAGTATCATTCAGTTCTCACGCCTGCTGTCCTAACTACATCACTCCCACAGTGACTCAGGCAGTCTTCCCATTCACTGCCCCAGCAATACCACTCTGCATTGGTTAGCCTAAATATGCCCTATTTGCAGCTTAATTGGATGCCTGAAGCTGCCTGGGGACAAGGCCACTCCCCACCATAAATCAGAATGTCTTAAATTCACTCAGCATCCTAAGGGGCCATTCTGACATGTGGGGATCCCCGAATTAGAGCTGTTCTAACCATGCCACTTTATACAGAGTGTAAAGGAGTCATGCCTGAAAAGGTGAGTGGCATAGGAATTGCTATGGTAGCTTTATGCCACTCAGTGATTCTCGCATGCTGGGGGAAGCCTCCACTGACATCCGCATTATGGCTGTTGCACCACTCTGGCAGCCATAATGGGGCTATAGAGTAGTATCTTTTGTTTTATTGTATTTTTTAACTTTTCAGTGCCCTGGTTGGGAAGGAATTCCAATCAGAGACTGAAAAGGTCTCTTCAGTCACCCTGTGTCCATTGCAGTTGTAAGAGCTTGTCTTAGGAGGCTGTTGTACAGTCAGACAGATCCCATTGTTTGGACGTTTTCCTGGTATTCAGCCAATCTTTTTTCCCTTTATTACATCTCATTATTACCTTTGCATATTACGGTCCTCCATTACCTCCCATAACTAAGGTCAGCATAGAGTTGACTTTGCGCAAGTGGCTGTAAATTACCTTTCTCTCCCCCTTCCTTTTTATTTACCCAACCCCACCATTATGAAATTATGAATCGTGCCTAAATTTTAGGTCTAATTATTTAAAATGAGAAGTATTGTCAGTGGAAGAATACTTAATAATATATGGTATTTTACTGTCACTTGCACCAGTTAAGTTAGAAATTATTGTCCTAGACAAGGTTCCTGCAACTGGCTCCAGGTGGGCGGTTTGAATGCATTTAATGAACTGTAACAAGGAATCCTGATCATTAGGCTCAGAGAGGAAGTGTAGCACATTAGAACATTCATGTTGTAATTCTAACATTTAATAAAAAGTACATGAATAAAAATAATTTTCCCTAAATTACACTGATGTGCATAATAGACTGGTAAATTTGACCAACTACTCTTGCACCAAATTAACATAAGACCAGTACATACAAACTGTATTTCATGAAAAAATATACATCCATTATCATGACTAGTCAAGACAGAATGGTGGTGTCTGTAAAAATATGGCGCTGAAGGTACCTATGAAACAAAGTGCATCTCAATATTGATGAACAATCCTTGGCCAATCTTTGGCTAAATAAATTGGGGCTTTGATGGCAGAAAGCTTCCTAGGATTCTCTCTTTTGTACAGGAAGAATCCTAAAAAGAATCCTAAAACAATCCTCTTGTTTGTTTTCAGTTTTTTGTCCAAAACCAGTACAGTCATGGGAAGCTCCCATTGAAATCTCAGGATCAGTCCACCTTCTGGACAAGTGTTTGTACAAACTCACACTTTATAAGGAAGGACAGGTGCATTCTGATGAGAGATGCTTTTGTTTCACTGGTCTTGTAGTGCTACAAATCTCAGATCAAATTCATACTAGAAATTATATTTGTGTTTATTTTCAAATTGCCCCAGAGTATCCTAGGCACTTTACAGAATCATATAAAAAGACCAAGTCCTTGTCCCAAAGAACTTACAAGCTAATAGCCTGCTCCTGCTTCTATTGACATCAGTGGTACAGGACCAAGCACTAAAACCCTGATCTCTGTGCAGACAGTCCCCTGCACCCACACAAAGCTCATTGCAGGATCAGGGCCAAGGGATGTATCTACACTAACATTTTTCTCTCAAAGTTTTCCACCTTTGCAACCAATGTGGCAACTTCACAAGCATAGCATTGATGGAAGTCCTGGTGTAGACAGGTCTCCAGGCTCCTGCAGTTTTGTTCATCACTTAACTCATCCAGAGCAGATGTAGAAGACATGAGAATAAAACTGCTGGCACTTTTTCTACACTAGAGCTGCACTGGTTTTAGCAATGGCAGGAAGTTTTAGGGAGAAAAGACTAGTATAGACAAGGCCTAATTTTAGATGCCCTGCAAGAAAAGGATGGCCAGGGAAAGGAGTATGGGAGAGCAATGGTTACAGTCATAGGATTACACAGTATATTGCTTCCGATTGTCATTCAGATAAGATATGTATATGTCCCTTGTCTTGGGATATGTCTACAGCAGTGGTTCCCAAACTTTAACAACCTGTGAACCCCTTTCACTAAAATGTCAAGTCTCACGAATCCCCTCCTAAAAATGAATATTTCCAGGGATTTTCTCCTTTACCTAAGTATAAATTATAAAAGCAGTGATCTTGGAAATATAAAATTTGTTTTTATGACATGCTTATTGCACACTATTTATTATTAATTATTATTTATAATTACATTATGAAAATGGCAACACTCTTCCAAGATCTCATGTCCGTAGCTTGTATCACTTTGAATAAGCCTGTTATGAGACAAGGCTCCTATGTTTCATCAAGGAGTATCAGATTTGAAACAGCATGAAGGTATTTAAGAAGCCAACTCAAAGAGTTCCTCCTACACAAGCATTCAGGTCTTGTGTAGTCCAGGCAAACAACGCACGTTACAACAAAGCTTAAACTTGTTCTTCATAATAATTTTAAAAACAATACTAGCTGCCTATTTAATTTTAAAAACAGCAAAAAATATCCACCTCCCTTTCCATTTCTTATAAGGAGTCTTGAAGTTTAAATCTCCTCAGTATGATAGATATGCTTGCTTTGATCTGCGTAGCTCTTGGAAGTCCAGGGGCTCCAGGCTGCTGGCCCAGTGCTGCCCGGGGTCCCTAGGAACAGCTGTGTCCGCCATTAGGGAATTTTTTCCCGAGAACCCCCTGTAACATTTCGTGAACCCCAGTTTGGGAACCACTGGTCTACAGGGAGGTGTAATTCCCAGCACAGGTAAACATGCACATGATAGCACCTTAAAATAGCAGAGTGGCTGTGGTGGCTCGGGCTGACCACCCTTTTTTGTACCTGGAGGTTGGGCAAGATTGTACTCAGGGCAAGTCTACGCTATAGTGCTACTTCGGTGCAGCTGCACCGCTGTGGTGAAGACATGCCATGCTGATGGGAGCGCGCTCTCCTGTCAGTGTGATTACGTCACCTCGGTGAGAAGCGTAAGCTCTGTCAGTGGGAGAGTGTCTCCTGCCAACATAGCGCCAGTGGGGAAACTTGTCTCACTGGGGTGTTTCCACTCCCATGCACAGTGTAAGTTAGATCAAATTAAGCAGTAGTGTAGACCTGCCCTTAGCTAGCTTGAGCAGAGCTAGCACATGTATGTGTACCCATGCTGGGAATTACACCTTCCAGCTTCTATGTAGACATACCCTGAGTCACAGTCCTTCCCATCAGTGAAGCAGCAGGTATTTAAGGAGCAGCTGTTTTTGGTTAACTTTATTTTAGCAATAAATCTCTAATTGCACTAATCAATTTTTTTAACCTATAAAGTAAAATTTTCTGTAAATTTTAAAGCATAGATTTCTCGTCACTGAAAAAATGTGATTGCTTTGTTCCTTTGTCTGATTTGTTTAGCCTATTTGCAAAAAAAAAAAACCCCCAAATATTGCATTATTAAAGTGTGTTAACTGAATTTTGGATGTGCCGGCAACTAATGTGGTAGGGCAGCAAGACAACAGCAATTAACTGCACAGATATGCTACATAGCTAGAATACTTAGATGTATATGTGTGCAAGAGCAAATCTCCACTACTCCCAATCTTCTGCTGGCCTAGGTGAGGGCTGCCCCTTAGCTTTTGCCAGGGCTGAGTCCGCGAGCTGCATCTGGCTCCCTGCAGCTACCGTGCTCCGCCATCTCTAAGCAGCATATTGACCTAGTGGAGAATCAGGGCCATGGGGCTACTTGCATTTTTACATGTAGACACTTTGCTGAATTAGGCCTTTGGGTTCCAATGCTCTCCACAATCTCGCTAATCACTGGATCCTTGGTGCCCTGATCCTATTGTGAGTGGTTCTAGTCTCTGGTTTGCTGATCCTTGTGTCAGTCATACTCCATCAGCACTGTGAGGGAGGGAGTGTTGCTCTGTTCGACAGGTAGAGAAAAGAATAAAATGTAGTTTGGTAAATTTAGCCGGCGGCTGTTCAGTATTTAATGCTTGAATGTGCTGTAGAAAAAAACTGATTGGAAATAGCCTGGTGTGTTGTCTTAGCTGTGTATTACACTCTTTAGTATGGTCTCCACATATCAATAATGTCGCAATTGCTGAAGTTTTCAGTCACTAGTGAAGCTAAAGTATCTCTCACACCATTGGAGCATGGGGTACTGTTTCCAACTGTTGTAACACATTTCCCAAACCTCAGTTAAAAGTAATACAATGACTAACCTTTTGATTTAACAATTTTCTCCTTTTGAGTGTATTTACTGTTACAGTGTTATCTTATTTCTGAAGTTGTGGCAGTGTTTTCTCAACTGTGAGAGGGATGTTGAATATTGTACCAATAGGGCATTTTCTTCCCCTCTTATAAAGGTGAGACTATTCTAACCTTCAAAATAGCATTCTCCTCCCCACATGTAACCGTATCCTTTTACATAGGACTAATAGTAGCATAGATGATAACACTAAATAATAAATGGAGAGTTATTGCACTTAGATACTGGGCTATTAACGGATAGGTGCCTTGTTCCAAGATGGTGAGTGATTACCAGATAGTTTGGCTCAAAGCTAGACGCCATAGCAGTACTTAATTGTGACTGATTCATTTGGCTGAAATATGTCGCTATTGTAATTCAGCTAATTAATCTGATTGAATGCCGTCCAGCCATTAGAGTTGTGTGAGAGAAAGGTAGCTGACACATGAGGCAAGAACACTAGCCTCTGCATTAGACTATAAAATAACCATTAGGACAACTAATGCTGAAATTGAATTGCTTCATAGAAATTTAGTTTCCAAGCATAATATTAATTAGCTATAAGCCTGATTAATATCAAGAATTAATTAAAACTTTTCAGTGGCCTATGTGGGTTTTAAATATTATCATTATTGCTCCAGTATTTTTAGTTCTTATGCTAATTGCTTTTTAGAAAGCATGAATGGAATAATCTACAGTAGCGATGTGAGGTACAAACAATTTACTGCAACATTAAGAACTATTGCTTGGCATCCTCCTACACACTTTTCACTTTTTCTTCTAAAATTTATCTGCAGTTTTTGTTAACTCCTTTGTACATGCAATACAAATCAAAAGGACATGGGTCAAGGTTTACAGGCCCAAATTTTATCCGTAGTATTTCTTTTCAACAAAGTTAAAATAATTATAACCTGGAAGCTGTCTACTTTTATTTTTGGTAAAGGGACAATAGCTACAATACCACCAGAGATTATTTTTAAAATTTATTTAAAAATGCTAGCTAGAATTCCTGATTATTTTTGCAATATAAAGAAAAGGCCTCAAACAGACTAATTATTTAATACATAAAACAGTCACTGATTAACAAACATGAATAAGCTATGAATTATAACTGGAAGAGAATTCATAATTAAAATCAGCATTTGTCTGTCTCTTGAATGTCATCTTAAGGCTAAAAAATGCTTCCATGTTTATGACACAGGATGTGTGGATGCATGATGATGAAAAAGTTCCTCTTCTGCGTATTAAAACAGGAAAGAAACTGGTTTATAGTAAGACATGAGTGCTCATATTGCCACTTTCTCAAGCTATGTTACTCTGCACAGCCATCAGCGTGGATCTCATCAAGAGAGGAATCTGCAAATGTAAAATCAAAACATTACCTTAAATTATGGTTTTGTAGAGGCGTACTTATGTTTTTTTAAATCAGTGCCTGCTTTATGGAGAAATAGTTTTGTTTTGGATATTTGTGAAGGGATCTAGACAGACTCTCACATTTTTATAGCATTAATTCTAACATCCCAGCAGTTGGGAAAGTGCTAGCTCATTATTTCATAAACAGTTTTGTAACATTGACATCAATTCAGTTGCTAGAAAATTTGTATAATATGCGCTTTCCTTCCTGAGGAAAATGTCTGTAATATTACCATTTTTAAAATATACAGCATGTAGTAACACAAATATAGAAATATGGGGTTCTACACTCCTATTAATTTGGGGGTGCTGTGTTACAATAGATTCAATTCCTTATTTTTTTTCCCATAAGAGAACCTTAAACTTTCCAGGGTAGGGAGTACAAAATTTTACTCTATCTTATCCTAAACAAGTGACAGTAAACATGTAACAGCTCAACACTACTACACTCGTTAATCACACTTTAAGGTACTTTTATAATTTAATTTTATAAATGGTTAATAGATATTACAGACTGGAGTAGTATATTTTACAGTTGGGTATAAGCACATCCATAGAAGGTGTTTATAGATGGCTATAAGCCATGGTTACAAACAATCTGTTCACCTGTTGGAGCCTAACAAGCTCTAAATCAATTAACCACTTATCAAAACATCTATTAATTGTTTATTATATTAACCCTTTATAAACTATTCATAAATGTGCCCTTAATATAAATTGTGACAATTTTTTTTCTAATGCCCCAGAGCCAGTGAGTGGGTGTGAGGTATAATTTCTTTTTTATATGTATGTTCCATGTAGCTGGAAGGACAGAACACAGAAGCTTACTGCAGCTAAATACTCCAAAACACAAAGATGGGAATTGTGCTTAATACAGTGATAGTCCAATGAATCCACTACATTGCCAGAACATGGAATGGTTAATCCAGTCCATTGCCAGAACATTCAAAAGAAGTAAGGTCCTGATTCAGCTAGGTACCTACGTACAATGCCTAGTTTTAAGCAATAATCCCCCACTGAAGTCAATGAGAAGCTTGGCACCTGCTGAAGTCATGTAAACGATTGATATTAAACATAATAACTGGTAAAAAGGTAATCACTACAGATGTTATTCACAAAGGTACAATTGATTCTCTCTCTCTCTCTCTCTCTCTTTTTAAATAGTGCTGGCCCTAAAGGAGATAACATTTATGAATGGAGATCAACTATACTTGGACCCCCAGGTTCTGTATATGAAGGAGGTGTTTTTTTCCTGGATATCACATTTTCATCTGATTATCCATTCAAGCCACCAAAGGTAAGGGTAAGGTTTTTATTTATAGTAACCAAGATTTTTTTAAAATGACTAGTGATTTTTGGAGAAAGGCCTTGATTTTCAGATGAGTGCTCAGCATTTTCTGAAAATCAGGCCCCTTTAAGATTGTGACGGGTTGGATCAAAGAAACCCCCTTGGGAGCTGCCACCCGATGTGCAAAGACTACCCCTGCTTCTGTTTTCCCTGCCAGCTCAGGACTCCAGCACCCTGTCTTGCTGAGCCAGACACTCCCATCTGGCTCCAGACACAGACCCAGGGTCTGAATCACTTGTCCCAAAGCTGCAAGTTTACCTGAAAACAGCTCACAGAAGTGTGCTTGTCTTTAGCACTCAGATGCCCAACTCCCAATGGGGTCTAAACCCAGATAAATCCGTTTTACCCTGCATAAAGCTTATGCAGGGCAAACTCATAAATTGTTCGCCCTCTATAACACTGATAGAGAGATATGCACAGTTGTTTGCTCCCCCAGGTATTAATACATACTCTGAGTAAATTACTAAATAAAAAGTGATTTTATTAAATACAGACAGTAGGATTTAAGTGGTTCCAAGTAGTAACAGACAGAACAAAGTAAGTCACCAAGCAAAATAAAATAAAATGCGCAAATCTATGTCTAATCAAACTAAATACAGATAATCTCACCCTCAGAGATGCTTCAGTAAGTTTTTCTCAGACTGGACACCTTCCAGGCCTGGGCACAATTCTTTCCCCTGGTACAGCTCTTGTTCCAGCTCAGCTGATAGCTAGGGGATTCTTCATGATGGCTCCTCTCCCCCCTTTGTTCTGTTCCACCCCTTTATATATCTTTTGCATAAGGCGGGAACCCTTTGTCCCTCTGGGTTTCCACTCCCCCCACTGGAAAAGCACCAGGTTAAAGATGGATTCCAGTTCAGGTGACATGATCACATGTCACTGCAAGACTTCATTGCCCACTTGCCAGCACACACATATACAGGAAGATTCACAGGTAAATACAGCCATCTGCAGACAATGGTCCTTGTTAATGGGAGTCATCAAGATTCCAAACCATCATTAATGGCCTACACTTTACATAATTACAATAGGCCCTCAGAGTTATATTTTATATTTCTAGTTT
Organism: Emys orbicularis; assembly: GCF_028017835.1. NCBI lineage: Eukaryota > Metazoa > Chordata > Testudines > Emydidae > Emys > Emys orbicularis. Next base: position 45,907,934 of record NC_088693.1, read on the forward strand.
TAGGTACAAGAGTGGTACATTTCTACAAATCGGATGATCATACTCAGTAGATTATAAGCTTTGTAATGATACCTTACAAGAGACCTTTTGCATGAAGCATATCCCAGTTGCGTTATACTCACTTATTACCATATTTTTCTAAAACTATCCCAGTTACATTATATTCACTTATTATCATGTTTTTTATAAAACCATATAGACTGCACAATGTCACAAAGATGTCCCAAAACCACCTTTGAAAATCTTGGCAAACAATTTCCAGAAATGTGTCTGCTTCACAATTCATACTGTTTTTTTCCAACTTTCCTAGTGGTCAATTGAGTGATAATTCTAAAGTAATTGGTCAGGAGTAATAGGTAGGGTGACCAGATGTCCCATTTTTAAAGGGACGGTCCCGTTTTGGGGGACTTTTTCTTATATAGGCACCTATTACTCCCCATCCCCTGTCCCCTTTTTTCACAGTTGCTATCTGGTAGCCCTAGTAATAGGTGAAAAACTAATTCCAATAAAAGATATCTTCTCTTTACACATAAGTTTCATAGCAATCAGTAACAAAAAGAAAGGATATTAGAACTGAATAAATTCAACTAAAAAATGTTACATTGTACCTTCCGGTTGGCTAAGAATCCTATGATAGTATCCATTATTATAAAATGTCAGTGTAACTGAAACTGATTAGATCTGCCTTTTTGACTGCCACTGCACATTGAAGTGTCTTTTTTATTTATTTATGTATGTTGGTTCCTTGGGGCACTACAACATAAAGAATAATGCATTCTCAGACTTCCCGAAAAGCACAAAACACAAACCATAATGTTCTTTGACGTAAGTTTGTTTTCATGGAATGATGAAGAGTTTTTGCAGAATATTTCTAATTCCACATCAAGATTATACTTTTATGTGAGTTGGGTGAGTTTCATCAAACATTCAGATGTCTCCCAAAGTACAGTAAAATGAAAATGGATGTTTTACTCATCTCTGCCATAAACTGTGCCTTCTGAAACTAATGCATTGAAATATTTCTCACTCATTTTGTTTATGCACAGAAACTATTTTCATACTATACGAATATTAATCTGAAATCAATTAAAACAGAAGGATGATGGCACTTACTGCAGTAGAAATGTGTTATAAGTATAGTAATTCCTGTCTAACAGGGATGTGATGATGATGATTTAGTATGTAAAATGCTTTGAAGATGACAATAGCTATACATTCCCAAAAAAGCAATATTTAAATGGATACTAGGGTTGCACAGTTAGGTACAGAAAAGTAAGGAAAAGATAAAGCTAAGATTACACATGCAAGCCAATTTTTCATATGTATGCATTGCAATAAATTGTAATATAGTCTTGCTCATGATCAAACTGTTACTCAAACACAATATAATATTTATACTGAATACACGCTGCATTTGTATTACTATGTATGACTCTGTGTGCATGCCAAAGAGTCTGTATAAAAGTAATTTACCTACCAGATGTGCAGTGAATGAGGCCAAGACTCCTGCAGAGTTACAATGAATGAAGCAAAATGTGCACTTTTTTAATAAAGTGCATTTTACAAAATATGCAATGAACGAGAAAGGTCTTTGCAGAAGTTCTGCTCCATTCAGAGTGCATCCTTCAAAACTTCTGCTACCCAAAAGCTAGGGACAGGCTATTCATAGATAGCATTTAATGATTTTTGTCTGTAACTTTAGGTTACTTTCCGTACCAGAATCTATCACTGCAACATCAACAGTCAGGGAGTCATCTGTCTGGATATTCTGAAAGACAACTGGAGCCCTGCTTTGACTATTTCAAAGGTTTTGCTGTCTATTTGTTCTCTCTTGACAGACTGCAATCCTGGTAAGCAAATTCTAATTTACCAAGCATGAACTCTTGCTCATTTGCTGCAAAAATGATTCAGTAGATGATTCTCTACAGAATAATTCTGTCATTCTTAAAATAGATGTTTGAGATTAGAGATTAAAACCCCTTGTTTTATTTAAATCCATCTAAACGTGTATCGTGGCAAGATTGCTCCCTGTAATATATTTTCTAGCCTTTGCATAGCCAGTGCCAAGATCTGCACATCAGTCCTTAGCTCTCATATGGCTCTCTTCACTCATCCATCTTTAAAGAGGGTAAATAGCATTATCCCGTTTTGCAGAAGGAGGAAACGGGGATACAGAGAGTTGACATGACTTGCCCAAACGTACACGGCAGGTTAGTGGACAATCCAGAAACAGAACCCAGATCTCCTGACTCCCTGTCCATTGCCTTAACCACTTGACCATTATATGAAAAACACCTTCCTGTTCAGCCTCCTTAAATATATTTTTTGGGGAGGGGAGGGGAAGAGAATACAAACTGGAAAGAATATGGGCCAATACTTTTAAATCAATGGATTTATTCTGGATTTACACTAGGTTAAATGGGAGCAGGATTTGGTCAAGGGTTTTATCATGAAAGAGCCTTGAATTCGTTAATATACACAACACTATGCATCCAGCACTTTGCATTCATAAAAATGTTGTAAATTAGCACATACAGTTACTCTATGAAATATCTAAGTTTTCATGTTTGTTCATTTGAAGCTACACTCTGATGTTTTCAAATAAAGGAAGGGGGAAAGCAAAGAAGGTAAAATGTTAATGGTGTATCCTATCCCTGTAAACAAACAACATTTCAGCTCCCCTGCTTTTCCTTCTCTTTTATTTCAAATTGTTAAAGGGGTTGAGTTGGGAGTGAGTTGACCAGGGAAGGGAGCCAGAGCTCAAATTGAATGAGACTGGGGGAGAGCGCTTCCCCTGGTGCTGGGGCCTGGATACCTGCGCCTCGCTGCATGTGTCTGTTTTTTTGCAGTGTAGACATACTCTATGAGGGACCAGTCAGGAGAATGGGCTTCCAGTTGAGGCGGTAGAGTCTGGTGCGACTGTATGAAAATTTAGATGACTCTGTGGTATTTAATAAGCGTGGAAGTAACCAGCTGCTCTTTTAAGGGTGTCATGAGGAAATCTTTCAGTCCATGCTTTTGTCACCTCTGACTGGTGATGTGTTAATCTGCACAGGAGCAGTTTGGCCTCCTGTGGCATGTGAAGTTTTTATTTTTTAAGTTTAACATTTTAAAAGTGTGAAAATATTCTATATACATTGCATAATATCAAGCAGTTCCAGACACAAATGGCTCATGGGTTGCTTCTAGTTTTACACAACTCCAAGCCTGTGTAGCTGTTGTTCAGACAGTCAGCTAAAATTAAAAGCTATAACATTTTAACACAGATGTCTGTCTGTCTTTTAAATAAACTAAACGTTGGAGCCTGCAGATAATCAAAACAGATTAAAATCCTTCCTATTCATTCTGCTTTGGGTGTTTGTTCTTGAAAATGTCTTATGTGTCAAGCCCTCTGCTACAAAGCCTAGCATTTTCTGGCCTAACAAAGAGAGTGTATTGGGAAGCAAGTAATTTTTTTAATGTTTCCTTTTTTAATAGAACGATTTCTGATGTTGTTTTTCTTCCCTATCTTCCTCTCCTTTTACCCCAAACCATTACAGCTGATCCTCTGGTCGGAAGCATAGCCACTCAGTACCTGACCAACAGAGCAGAACATGACAGGATAGCCAGACAGTGGACCAAGAGATATGCAACATAAATGACATAAACTACTTGTGCTCTGTGAGGGTGCAGGAGGCAACTTTACAGTGTGCAACAAATCTTTATAGCCTTTACAATACGGACTTCTGTGTATATGTTATACTGATTCTACTCTCTGCTTTTATCCTTTTGAAGACCGGGATTCTGCCCCCTAAAAAAGGTAAATGCTATCAGGAGTAGAACTTTGTAGCTGTAGATTAGTTATGTTTAAAAAGCCTACTTGCAAGTCTTGCTTCTTTGGGATATCAAAATGTATTTTGTGATGTACTAAGGATACTGTTCCTGAAGTCAACCAAATATTATAGTGCATTTTAGCCTAATTCATTATCTGTATGAAGTTATTAAAGGTAGCTGTAGATTACTAGGAATTATGTCATTTGTATTAAACCCAGATCTATTTCCAATATGTGGTACATGCTGTTGTGAAAACTGTTTTAACTTTTACCTTTGTCAGTTTGTAATGAAAGGATTTCCTTTTCCCCTTTGTAGCTCAGAGAGCACCCAGTGTATCATCTCAAACACAATAAACATGTTCCCCAAGGAGCAGTTTCTTTGTTTTCCTACTTTAAATTAGCATTTGAGTGAATTTAAATATAACAGTGATGCAAAGCTATTGTATCACAGGTCCCAATGGATCATCTGGTAAATTAATATACACAAGCAAAGGCTTGCTATTAAATGTTTAATGTATACCTCTGGATTGTTTAAAAGTAAAAAATTTCCACTGGATTTTTTTTTTTAAACAGGAAATATTTTCCCGTATTTTTTTTTTAAACTAAGAAGGTTATTTAAGTTAAAATGAGAGCAGTTAGTGAGAGGTTGATATGGCAGTTACTGTGGATAAATTATATGGGCCCAATCCTACTCCCATAATAGTCAATCTGAGTTTTCCATTAATTTGTTCAGCTGGAGCAGGGCCAGGCTCTTGATAGCTTGAGGCTTCATTTCTTAATTTTAATGGCAAGAATGTGGTTCGCCCAGCCAGAGAACTGCAACTGTCCATTGAAAAGAGTCTTCCAAAGCCCGATTGGATGCTTTGTCAGCTCTCTGGGAAAGAAAGGACTAGAGGAGATTTAGGCAGGGATTATTATAATAAGAGATTGGAAACACTTGTGGGGAAGTGCATTATTGCAAGTGAAACTAAAAATCAGAAGAGACTTTTAGACTTCTCACCAGGAAATCTTGTGTGCAACAAAAATGCAAGTGTATATTCTGTACAGTTTGAAAAGTACAGTCACTAATTTTCTCTTTAGGGCGTTGATCACTGTAGTGATGACCCTTGAGTAATTGAGTACAGCTAAAATGTTCATTGATCCCTTTAAAACTAATTTACAAATAATTGGCTCCTTTTTTAAAAGTAATTCTCTCCTATGTGACCTTGTGTTTTTGGAGATGTAGCTCTTCCATTATTAAGATGTTCTGTACATTAAATGTATAGAAAGCAGAATTTCAAGGTTTTAATATCTAAGCAGTGGAAGAATTTAAAGATTATCTAAAGTTAATTATCACTGTTAAATCCCTGTTCTTGGGTCAGGTGGCCTTTAGCATGTGTCATTTGCTCTACTCTAAATATTTGTACTGTTTCCTCAAGGTGGCTCACAGGACTATATATCCCAAACTAGATATATTTAGGAGCTGTGAGGTGGATTTGGAGCTTGGGCTGTGAAGGGAATAAGAGTTAGGGAACTGGCCAATACAGTGGAGATCTTAGTGTGGTAATAAACTAGTGCAAGTGAACAAAGTACTGGGAACCACTGCTGAACGCAACCTCAATTTCTCACTACAGAGTTGTACGTAGTGAGAAATAATACATATTGGCAAAGAAACATGCTTCTAAAAACCAAGGAACTATGCTACATACAAAAGATAACTAAAGTCTGGAGAGAGGCTTCAAAGACCTTGATGATCACCGTACGTAGAAGAATGCATGCACAACACTCCAATGAATTTCCAATAAGGGGCAAAATATATATTTCACATATTAAATATGTGACCTACAGAATTCAGATATTTATAATCACAAAAGATATGCTATAAAAGAGATGTAATTCTTATTTTAATGTACTTGGTTTCATATCACACATCAGACTTCAAATACCTAGGTGTACAGGTGGGATGCCTTCTTAACATTGCCCCATTCTATCCTTCCTAGACATTTGGTCCTTTACTCTGAATTCCCATCCTTTTGTTGGTTTGTCATGATTCTGTTCTTTTTAATGTAGTTTGTGTGTGTAAATTTTATATTTACTGAAGTAAAGGTTGTTTTTGTGTAAACATTTAAACTTTAAAAAAATAAGCTAATTTTGTTTCTCAACTTCTCTCTGCTAAACCAAGCAGTAGAAAGAAAATTTGTATTGTTAAATAAATCAATTAGTTGTTAAATGAGCACGTGTGTCTGTTTCCCTGGGGTTGGGGAGAAATCTCCTCCAGTCCTGACTGCATCCAAGAACTCCTACAGCCAATTTGAAATGCTAAATCAAAAGAGAAGTTGAAGTGTATAACAATCCATTTTCTTAGCTCCCCTACTGCGAATAATCTCTCCTGGCAAATCAGTGTAGGTGTGTATGCTTTTATTTTATTAAAAATCCAGTTCTGTGATTTCCTAGCCCCAACTACTAGTGCTGGCTGGAAAATGTCAACACAAATGACATTTTGGCGAAAAACATATTTAAAATTTTAAAATTTCAAAATTCCCCCTCCTCCTTTTCTGGACCTTCTTTTTCCTCTCCAGAATCTACATGATTTGCAAGTCAAACACAGTGAGCTCAACTAGCGCTCTGGTTCCAGCTCTTTTGCACCATTTGGAAAACTACCCTAACGGGGCAGCCAGGGATTCCCCATCACAGGAAATCCTCACACAGGGAACTAGTACAGGCAGTTTTGTGCCACCCCTTTCAGCATAAGCTTGTTGGAGGGCAGGGAGGGAAAGAAAGGTGCATGCCGGGGCAAATGGAGATTTGCACTCTGCCAACTTCTTGTCCACTACAGCCACTGCCTCTGCCTGCAGGCAATGTAACTTAGAGCAGCTTTGGAGCTGTTCTAAATTATGCCCAGGGCATTTTCAGAAATACTGTAGTATTCAGTTTCCCATGAAAAATGATAGATTTAAAGGAACAGAAGGCAGTTGATATACTAAAATATCCTTATTTGTATATTTACAGAAGCTCCTGAATTATTCATAAGACAGCAGTTTCCTGGTCTATGATATCTATCCTTGTAAAACATCAGCTAGCTAAAAGGAATGTGATCAAATACAGTGTAGGCCATAATGCCCTGTGATTATCAGAAATACATCACTGGAAGAGGAGGGTATCACTTGAGGCTAGATTGTGAGAATGTAATCGGCCCGGAGTTGCACTGCCCCACAAGCAGGCCTGAAACTGAATTAGCTCAGAGCCACAAGCTGCTCGCTTCCTTCCTCCCTCTAGGAAGAGGTCTGTGCCAGCCTATTAGCAGGTGCAGATTTGTTCTCATTCTGCACTGGCTCAGCTGTGTTGGGAGAGCATCATGCAGGGTAGAGTCAAGGCTCTGCCCTTTGCCGGCCTGCCCATGTGAGGAGGAGCTGCAGCCCCAGGGGGTTCTCCCCTGCCCCCCATGTTGTGACCTGTGAGGTGGGTACAGAACAAGTCACAATCCTGCCCTTCACAGTCATCTTATAATGGTGCATTAACATACTTGTGTTTCAAGGGATTTATGATTTATCTAAACATATTTACCTGCATATCTTTGCAGCTCCAAAGGGCTTCCTGCTGATCCTGCATAGGCCACCACAGAGAGCTGCAAGGGAGAGGGCCAAGGAGCTGGCAACTGAAGTTACACTTTACATTAATCCTGTGGCCCCAAAGTCCCTTGGGCTCAACTTGTGTGGGGAAGAAGCAGCTACTTCTGCCTCTAGCTAGGGAGCGAGTGCAGGAGCACTGGGCGGGTGGGCAGGAGGACCGGGCCAGGGCACCAGGACATTCCAATTGGGGCCTGGGCCCAGTTGCCCCAGTGGCTAATCCACCACTGAGTGGCAGTTGTCTATCAAATGGGCATTAGCTCTCCAAGGAACACCAGTAAACCTGGAAGGGAGATTTTGTATTTTTCTGGTACTGGCTGTTTGTAGGGGTAATATGTTCTTTACAAACTAATAGCAACATACACTGGGAAGGTCTCATTGCATAGAAGGGGTCCCTGACGGCAAGTTATCAACCTGCTTCTGCATGGCCCAGGTAAAAACAGCAGCCAGCTCATGTCATCAATCTGGGCTTTGTCTCTCTCTACAGAATAAACGGCAGGCCATCATTTCAAGAGGAGCTCCAGATGGCAAAAATTCCAGGCTCCACTGAATGAGCTGTCATAGATGAGATTTTTGGGATCTGATATAGGTAGCTAATAGGGGTGAGCCTCAGTCCTGTGGGAGACCATTTTCCGGTATGCACCAACTGGACATATCCCTGAAGCAAACCGTTGAGTTAGACATCAGCGATCTAACATTTATCTGAGGAGCCACTCAACAGCAGTAGGAAAGGATATATAGGGACAATAAATGGAAGCTAAATGAAACTGCTGAAGTACAATTGTGTGTGGTGGGATTACTTTCAGCCAGTGATTGTAGCAGCCTGTCTTTGTGCTTATATATTCCAGTACTTTAGATGTCCTTTATATTTATGAAAATTTGGATCAGACTGCAACTTGCTATTTTGTTTCTTTTTTCCGTTTTTTGCTGGAGCTAGTATGCTAACTGTTCATTATCAGAATTATTTGTTACAAATATGCAACAACATTTTTCATTCTAATTCAGTTGTACCATTGTTGATTTCCAATTAAACTGTTTTATAACTATGGATTTAATGGCAGTAAGAAACACATTCATATAATCTACCTTTTAAATTGCACAAATAGTTTTAGTAGATATTTTAATGGAATATGACTTGAATTATTTCCCTTATGTTAGAGAGCACAAATCAAAATTACATAATGGTTTTCCTTGATGATTATGCTATTTGTTACCTTTTGCAAAGATGTTTATCTAGTTTGGTATATAACATAAGCAACTAATTTACCTTCACTGAACATAACCACAGTTTTGTATTGCCTGCAGTATAATATTTGATCCAAGCATTTCTAAAATAGCTCAGGAAAATTAAACCAGAAAATGGATTGTTGTTGTGTTAAGGGAAGTAGTATTAAGTGAATCCTGGAGGGATCAAAACTAGGCAGATTTCTATATTTCTTGAGCTATATTATTGACTTAGATATGGAGACTACTTGCTTTGCAGTCCTGAACATGAAAGGTGTCAGAGGCAGCCAAATACACTGACTAGATAGCTAGCAAAATCCAAAGGTTGTTAGCTTTGCTATGGATTTTCACTGACATGAGTAAAAAAAAAAAATTGAAGCTGGCCATTATGTGAAAAATGATGATGATAAAAAAATACTGAACTTTGCATTAAAAAGTAAAGCTAGGACAAATCAAACACTTAGTCCTAAACCTTGGTCTTCATAGTTCTGTCAATCCCTTGAACTTTCATGGAAATTGCACAACTAAATGAAATATTTTGTAAATTTCTCCTTAATGAATTTTATATCAAAGTTTCAAACCTAACTTCATTGGGAGATGTGTGTAAATAAGGCCATCCATTCAGAATTTTACACATCCCAATTTCAACATTTTGGCCTTGAAGCTGGATTTTCTGAATGGCACTAGGCTTAGTTCATTTTCTGACAAGGACCCTCTACAGTCCTGAGAAGCTCTCTCTTTTAACCCAACCTAGTCCAATTTCACTGCTTCAGCCTAGGTGAGGAGGACTGAAAGAGACTTCTCATCAGAGCCCCTCAACAACAGTTGTTTAATCAGCTGAAAGGGTGATTTCTAACTGACTTAGGACACTCCTGTAGCAATTGCAGACTGGCCTATTTCCTCGGTGCTGTGATGGGAGTATCCTAAACATCTTTGGAGGGTCTGGCTTCTTGTTACTGGCTGGGAAAGAACCTTGTTCCTGGCACATTTAGGAGAAGGCTCTTCCCTTGTCGCTTTTAGTAAAGTGCTTTAGAAATGGCCGCCTGCCCCTGCCAACACCCCTCATTTCCACATGGTTGTGAAAAGGAAAGAGAGAAGTTCTGTTACCTCCACCTCACCTGGTTCCTTGAGGGAGGAATTGTGAGGCACTCTGGCAATGTCCCATCAGCTCTTTGTCCACTGTTTTACCAGGTAGATATCAGCTTTCAAAGCATCTCCTGGCTTTCACCAGGAAGTGATCTGGGGATTGTAAAAAATAAATTACCATCTAAAATGAAACAGCATTTTGTTTTAAAAGACCAGGTTGGAGGTTTTTGAGCATGTGGGTGAGGGTTACAATAGCATTACACGCTGGGGCATGTCAGGTACATCCTGATCAGTGAGCGGGCGGGGGTTAGTTAATAAGGGCACTGAGAGCTTCACGTACTGGCTTCATAGACAGTGGTGTTTCAGTCATAGGTAGAGTACCTGTCTGTACATCCCCAGTTTGAGGGAGTATTTGAATGGCCAAGTCCACTTCTCCCCCTCAAATAAGCTAGGGGTGCAGGGCTGAGAAGGAAGGCCCTACGGCCCCACTGCACATGAAGGGAGAAAGGGAAGAGCCAGAAACTCCCCATATAATATGTGGGAGAGGTGGGAGGAGGGAGAGGGGGATAATCTTCCCATTTGCTTTTGGTTTCTGTGAGTCAGGAAGAAATAGAGAGATCTTTGGCTACTTCGTTATTTATCAGAGGTGGGGAAAGGGTTAGAAGGTTTTGCCTCTGCTCAGAATAGGCTTTCCCTGGAGATTCCCCATTGTTGGGATTAATCAAGTTGTAAGAGCTTGTCTTTTAGAATAATTGGCAGTTTTATCATGTTAGATGAAATAAATCTCCACTAGATGTCAGCGTAACACAGTTTAGAGCCATATACTTGACAGCACCTGAAGTTATGTAACACACTGGCTCTCCTGGAAATGAGCTTTATAGAAGCCAAGGTACTTGAGCTTACATGCCTTTCCTTCCAAATGCCTTTTTGTAAATAGGATATAAAATATAACTTTGGAACGAAAAGCTGCCTGTAGAAGGCTGGGGATTCAGGTAATTTGTAATGGGATAGTGCAAGGTTCACCTCCAGGTCACCAGTTCAATGATACCTAGTAAGCCTGGAAATTGTTTCCATATGTTGGCTGTGTGACAGCCAGGCTCCGTGGAGTTCCTAGTGGGCATAGATAAGAGCACAATTGCCGTCAGGGCCAGCAGACAGGCTGAAGGAGGCATGGGCATAGGGTGACCAGATGCCCCGTTTTTAAAGGGACAGTCCCATTTTGGGGGACTTTTTCTTATATAGGCACCTATAACCTCTCCCCCTGTCCTGTTTTTTTCACAGTTGCTATCTGGTAACCCTGCATGGGCATGGAGACTGAATGCCTCCTGGGGGACTCTCTCCAAAGCAGGGTTGAGGCCTATTGATGGGGTGGTATGATGAAGCTTGCACTCCTCTTGCCTTTGCATTACCTGGCCTCATAGTAAGCAGAAAGCTTTATTCTTCACTGCTGCCAATCTGTCATCCTCCATAAGCACTAAATTCAGTTAAAAAGTATTTTTTAATTTGTTCAAAATGGGAAGACCCTGCTACAGCCTTGTTAAATAGAGGTGTTCAGCACAATACTCATTTCTCGCCCACTCTCATAAAACAGGTTTGAAACCTACAACAGTAAAAATATTCTTATCAACCTAAGAAGATAAGAAAAACATAAAACATTTTGGGTACTAGTCTATGACCATCCCACCTAACACTGTACCTATCTGCTTTGGGTATATCTTTATCCCAGATAAGAGAGAAGATATATTTGGAATTGTAACGGGGTGCACTCACCTGTCACATGCACTCCCTTGGCCAAGTGCGTATGCCTGCCCTCTCTCTCAGTTTGCTCCTGCTCCAGGATAGCGTGGTGCCCGAGGGCTCCCTCCCTGGGGACAAAGTCTTCAGCCTGTTGGGGCCTTTCTAGTCACAGCTCTCCAGATGGGCCACCACAGTTCAGTTCCCCCTCTGGGGTACCTCAATGTCCAGATCACTTCCCCCAGTGGCTAATGGGTGGGGCGAGGAGGGACCCAGGCCTACCCACTACTCTGGGTCCCAGCCCAGGGACCCTGTAGGTAGCAGCCATCTACTGTGTCCCTTTATGTCGTACCGGTGCTCTAATTCGCTGGGCCACTTCCCTGCATTGTCTTCACCCTTACTTCAGGGCCTGGCCCTAATGGAGTCCCAGCAACCAGTGCTACCCAGGGTCCTTTCAACCCAAAGCTCTTGGTAACTTTACTCTGTGCGAGGAGGTGTCAGGAAATAAATCAGGGGAGACACGGCCGTCTGACCGATAGATGGCTGGCACCAACAGGACAACACAAGAGTGCTTTCACTTAAAGCTAAACTTTACTAGTCTCAAGCACTTACACATGTCCACAGCAAGATTAGTAAAACACCCCCAACCCTTGATAATTACCAAAGCTGAGTTTGGCTTTTGAGTGACACAGCGGCAGGCTTCCGGTGGTCAAATCTTCCGTCTGCCGGTGGGGACCGCAAGATGTATCCAGAGGGAGAGTCCAAAAGAGTCCCCAAATGAGTCCAACTATCTCAAGCTTTTTCCCTTTATTTATACACTAGTAATAGAATGACATGTCCCTTAAAGAAACCTTGTTAAGTAAGCAGTTTCAAAAGCAAGAGGTGCCTTCTGATTATTGATTAACCAGGTGTGGGTTTTTCCAGAGTCTGCAGCTCTGAGACCCCAATAGACATTCCTGCTCTTTTAAAATGCATGAATCAGCAACTTCAACACAGTTCTCATCAGGAAGGACGCGGAGTCAAGCTGCCCCTTCCGTGGCACCCCAAAACCCCCTCCCCTCCTGCCTCAGTCAAGCTGAGTTTGCTGAATGGCCAATTTACAGCTTGCTGACTAGGTTGCTTTTTAACAATAAGCCATAGTGGTTTTAGGCACTTTACTGGTTTGCCAAAGTCTCCCCGTACACCAGGACTCCTCCTCACACTCCCCAGCTTCTGGCAGCACTGCCCTGTCTGGGGTTCTGCAGCTCCATCAGCCAGCCACACACCATCCATGCTCCTGCAGCTCTTCTTATACTAGGCTGCTGGGCTCTGATTGGCTGTGTCCCACATAGCCACTCTAGGCAGTTTAGAGGACCCTCTCCACTGCCCTTTTCTGGGGAAGGGTGTGGCAGGGCCAGGAGGCCTCCAGCAGGGGGCCTCTGAGTGTCTGGCATACCCTGTCACAGGAATATTGACAACTGGCTACAGTACCAATAAAAATGCAACGATATCAAATAAAAATAGTCTAGGTTGAAAGACGATTGCCTTGAAACAACAGCCAAGGCAAAGCATGGAAGAGAAGGGAAACCTGAATGTAGGAGAGAAGGATTTGGATCATCTTATTCAGGTCAAGGCTTTGCAGATGGATAGCGTAGGCCTGCCTGGACAGGGGAACTACATGCCAGTCAGCCTCACCTCAGTCCCTGGAAAAATCATGGAGCAGGTCCTCAAGGAATCAATTTTGAAGCACTTAGAGGAGAGGAAAGTGATCAGGAACAGTCAGCATGGATTCACCAAGGGCAAGTCATGCCTGACCAACCTAATTGTGTTCTATGATGAGATAACTGGCTCTGTGGATGAGGGGAAAGCAGTGGATGTGTTATTCCTTGACTTTAGCAAAGCTTTTGATAGAGGCTCCCACAGTATTCTTGCCAGCAAGTTAAAAAGTATGGGCTGGATGAATGGACTATAAGGTAGAGAGAAAGCTGGCTAGATCATCGGGCTCAACGGGTAGTGATCAATGGCTCCATGTCTCGTTGGCAGCCGGTATCAAGTGGAGTGTCCCAAGGGTTGGTCCTGGGGCCGGTTTTGTTCAATATCTTCATTAATGATCTGGAGGATGGCATGGATTGCACCCTCAGCAAGTTTGCAGATGACACTAAACTGGGAGGCATGGTAGATACACTGGAGGGTAGGGATAGGACACAGAGGGACCTAGACAAATTAGAGGATTGGGCCAAAAGAAATCTGATGAGGTTCAACAAGGACAAGTGCAGAGTCCTGCACTTAGGACGGAAGAATCCCATGCACTGCTACAGACTAGGGACTGAGTGGCTAGGCAGCAGTTCTGCAGAAAAGGACCTAGGGGTTACAGTGGATGAGAAGCTGGATATGAGTCAACAGTGTGCCCTTGTTGCCAAGGCTAACGGCATTTGGGGCTGAATAAGTAGGGGCATTGCCAGCAGACTGAGGGACGTGATCATTCCCCTCTATTCGGCATTGGTGAGGCCTCATCTGGAGTACTGTGTCCAGTTTTGAGCCCCGCACTACAAGAAGGATGTGGGAAAATTGGAAAAAAGTCCAGCAGAGGGCAACAAAAATGATTAGGGTTCTGGAGCACATGACTTATGAGGAGAGGCTGAAGGAATTGGGATTGTTTAGTCTGCAAAAGAGAGGAATGAGGGAGGATTTGATAGCTGCTTTCAACTACCTGAAAGGGGTTTCCAAAGAGGATGGATCTAGACTGTTCTTAGTGGTAGCAGGTGACAGAACAAGGAGTAATGGTCTCAAGTTGCAGTGGGGGAGGTTTAGGTTGGATATTAGGAAAAACTTTTTCACTAAGAGGGTGGTGAAGCACTGTAACGGGTTACCTAGGGAGGTGGTGGAATCTCCTTCCTTAGAGGGTTTTAAGGTTAGGCTTGACAAAGCCCTGGCTGGGATGATATAGTTGGGGATTGGTCCTGCTTTGAGCAGGGGGTTGGATTAGATGACCTCCATCCAATCCAAAACTGTGTACTTTAATGTATAGAAAATACAATGTAATGTGTAAATGTATATAAAGAAAGAGGTTGTCTCTGTAATTTTGGATGTGTGATACGCTCGATACCCATGCCCTATGTTTGAATCTGATCAACTCAGCGTAGCTTTGCTGTCTGACAAATAAAGGAACCTGATGAAATCCAGAGTCAAACTGAGTGTTTTGGATTCCAGAGAACAGGATGAAGTGTTCTCCCAGAACTGGACAAGGTGTTCTAGATAAGCCAAATGGAAAAGGTCTTGGAAGGAATCCCAACAAATAGCTATCATCCACATGAAGTGAAAGAGTGTTCAGTCCTTTATTTTTTACTAGATTAACTATTAGACTGCCTGGATTAAACACACATTCATGCATATCTGCCATCTGGAAATTAGCCAAGTCCTGTTAAGGTGCTTTAAATAACAATTTGTCTTTCATTGGAGTGGTTTTATGCCTTACTCTCCATGTTCTATTCCAATGCTCAAATCTTGGAAGAGTTTATTCTAATCAGTGAAAGTCATGATGAACTATTACTGTGTAATTGATCAGGGATTTTTCTTGGCACTTGACTTATATTTTGTTACTAGAAGAGTGACCTCAGCTAAACATTATAAATCAGGTAAAGCTGACATAGGTGACTTGTAGGTTTCTAAGGCTTTCCACTTTGATGATATACACCTCTACCCCAATATAACGCTGTCCTCGGAAACCAAAAAATCTTACCGCGTTATAGGTGAAACCGCGTTATATTGAACTTGCTTTGATCCGCTGGAGTGCGCAGTCCCGCTTCCCCCCCCCCCCCGGGAGCGCTGCTTTACCGTGTTATATCCGAATCGCGTTATATCGGGGTAGAGGTGTACTTGCTTATTTAGCTATCAGGGACTAATATGGTTCTAGAGTAGCAGCCGTGTTAGTCTGTATCCGCAAAAATAACAGGAGTACTTGTGGCACCTTAGAGACTAACAAATTTATTAGAGCATAAGCTTTCGTGGGCTACAACCCACTTCTTCGGATGCATATAGAGTGAAACATATATTGAGGAGATATATATACACACATACAGAGAGCATGAACAGGTGGGAGTTGTCTTACCAAGTCTGAGAGGCCAATTAAGTAAGAGAAAAAAAACTTTTGAAGTGATAATCAAGATAGCCCAGTACAGACAGTTTGATAAGAAGCAAGTGTGAGAATACTTACAAGGGGAGATAGATTCAATGTTTGTAATGGCTCAGCCATTCCCAATCCCTATTTAGCCCTGAGTTGATTGTGTCTAGTTTGCATATCAATTCCAGCTCAGCAGTCTCTCGTTGGAGTCTGTTTTTGAAGTTTTTCTGTTTTAAGATAGCCACCCGCAGGTCTGTCAAAGAATGGCCAGACAGGTTAAAGTGTTCTCCCACTGGTTTTTGAGTATTATGATTCCTGATGTCAGATTTGTGTCCATTAATTCTTTTGCGTAGAGACTGTCCGGTTTGGCCAATGTACATGGCAGAGGGGCATTGCTGGCACATGATGGCATATAGCACATTGGTAGATGTGCAGGTGAACGAGCCCCTGATGGTATGGCTGATGTGATTAGGCCCTATGATGGTGTCACTTGAATAGATATGTGGACAGAGTTGGCATCGGGCTTTGTTACAAGGATAGGTTCCTGGGTTTTTGTTCAGTGATGTGTGGTTGCTGGTGAGTATTTGCTTTAGGTTGGGGGGTTGTCTGTAAGCGAGGACAGGTCTGTCTCCCAAGATCTGTGAGAGTAAAGGATCATCTTTCAGGATAGGTTGTAGATCTCTGATGATGCGCTGGAGAGGTTTTAGTTGGGGGCTGAAGGTGACAGCTAGTGGTGTTCTGTTATTTTCTTTGTTGGCCCTGTCTTGTAGGAGGTGACTTCTGGGTACTCGTCTTGCTCTGTCAATCTGTTTTTTCACTTCAGCAGGTGGGTATTGTAGTTTTAAGAATGCTTGATAGAGATCTTGTAGGTGCTTGTCTCTATCTGAGGGATTGGAGCAAATGCGGTTATATCTTAGAGCTTGGCTGTAGACAATGGATCGTGTGGTGTGTCCTGGATGGAAGCTGGAGGCATGTAGGTAAGTGTAGCGGTCAGTAGGTTTCCGGTACAGGGTGGTATTTATGTGACCATCGCTTATTAGCACAGTAGTGTCCAGGAAATGGACCGCTTGTGTGGATTGATCTAGGCCGAGGTTGATGGTGGGATGGAAATTATTGAAATCATGGTGGAATTCCTCAAGGGCTTCTTTTCCATGGGTCCAGATGATGAAGATGTCATCAATGTAGCGCAAGTAGAGTAGGGGCGTTAGGGGACGAGAGCTAAGGAAGCGTTGTTCTAAGTCAGCCATAAAAATGTTGGCATACTGTGGGGCCATGCGGGTACCCATAGCAGTGCCGCTGACTTGAAGGTATATATTGTCCCCAAATGTGAAATAGTTGTGGGTGAGGACAAAGTCACAGAGTTCAGCCACCAGGTTAGCTGTGACATTATTGGGGATACTGTTCCTGATAGCTTGTAGTCCATCTGTGTGTGGAATATTGGTATAGAGGGCTTCTACGTCCATAGTGGCCAGGATGGTGTTTTCTGGAAGTTCACCGATGGATTCTAGTTTCCTCAGGAAGTCAGTAGTATCTCGAAGATACTACTCCCCTTGTAAGTATTCTCACACTTGCTTCTTATCAAACTGTCTGTACTGGGCTATCTTGATTATCACTTCAAAAGTTTTTTTTCTCTTACTTAATTGGCCTCTCAGACTTGGTAAGACAACTCCCACCTGTTCATGCTCTCTGTATGTGTGTATATATATCTCCTCAATATATGTTTCACTCTATATGCATCCGAAGAAGTGGGTTGTAGCCCACGAAAGCTTATGCTCTAATAAATTTGTTAGTCTCTAAGGTGCCACAAGTACTCCTGTTATTAATATGGTTCTCTTATTCTCCAGTAGCCATTCCAGAGTGTAATAAATTGACTTATGATGCAAGGTTAAATATTTTAAACACACCAAATTGCTAATGATTTGCAAAGGCTTTAACTGAGTGATTAAAGTGGCCATTGATTTTTCAGGTCTCAAAGTGTAAATCACACATTTTGTAAAGGAAGTCTTGCACCATCAGATTTAGACAGTCTTCAAAGTGAGGCCTATGTAATCACCACAGCACACGTATAGGCTTTCTTTGCCCTATTAATTTACCTTAGGAACCTGGAGTGAAGCTATTAAACTGCAGACCTGCAGTTGCCTGTGGTAGGGTCTTTATTGAAGCCAATTACAGAGTCAAACTGCAAAGGGTTATACATTTATGCAAATTGCTCAAATTTACACTCGAGAGCCAACATAGCTCTACAAAAATGCTGAAATCCCTACAGAATCGCTGCCAAGTCCCACAAATTGCACTGCGGGGATCCAGGACTTTCTAGCTTATGGCATATATAGTCTCCTGCTCGAGACAGAGCGTACCAGGGGATTTGTAAGAGAAATCCGGTGGGCAGTGAGCCATGTAATCTACAACTTGATCATGTTCCTTATTTCTGTTTGGAGATGAATTATTTTAAATCAGAGCATGCCTCAGGGCATACTAGGTCTAGAGCTATCAAATGCCAGAATTATATAGCAGGCACTTGTGGCTCAGGCTTGGTTGTGTCCTGACACTTAGTGGGAACATGCACTCCACAACTTTGAAAAAAAGCATGAGATTAAATGCAGGCTTAAAATGATCATCTCATGGTAACGCAGTTGTGCAGCTATGATTATGTTGCTAGTTTCTTTTGGCTTCAATTTTTCCCTTGATCTTAACTCCTTTTGCTTTGAATGTATTGATCCTAGTAAAGTAATACTCACCTTCAAACATTGCAGCGTGATGGTTAAATAGGATTATACTTTACTTTTTTGGGCAATCCTGGAAGACCTAAAAAGGTATTCCATTGCCTTGAGCAAATGCATAGATATCCATCCATCCATCCTCCCTCCCCCTCTCTCCCCTTCCTCTGTGTGGTTGGGTTTAGAATAACAGTCTGAGAAGGCACTGTTGATACTTTTTCTTTGTCCTTCAAATGATGCACATCATGATAACAGTCTGGGTTAAACCAAAATTGTGCAGATCAAAGTAGTTGCTCACCTTGGAAGCTGCTATGCTAGGTTTGTTAGCACCGTTTGTTTATTTGGATTTACACAACTCCATTACATTAATGGATAATCTAACCAGCTAAATACATGCCTACTCTCAGCCCTGGGAACCTTTGCCACATGATAATGCAAAGAAAAATAAACCTAGAAACTTCCTCAAAGCCAGAAAGGAAAACCAAAACCACTGCAGACCCCAAGACCTAGTTCTTGGCACAAAAATTCCACTTACCCTGGGAAAGAGATGACCTTTTCAGAGTTTCACGAGGCTGGGGGTATTCTGGACCTTGAAGAAGAGGGAATTCAGAAGTTCAGGGCCCATCATAGCAAATGCTCTATTAGCAGCTCACTTTGTCCCTGGCACTAACTTTGGCTGTAAGGACCTTATTTGTTGCTTGGGATTTCTTGAGTGTTTTTATTATTATTGGGGAGGTGGGTAGGAGTCAAATGTCACTAGACAGGTTAAGGCCTTGCCTCTTTTTTGTTTGTGTGTCTTACATCTAGCAGAAGTTTCCATACTTCTCCAACACTATTAGGATTGTGGTGAGGCACAAGCTATTGGAACTGCTGCTGCTTCAAAAGGGTGCTCAAGTTACTACTACAGCTGCCAAGCACTCTGCAAACATCAGATGAGAGTACCCTTGATACTTCATATACTGCACACTTAACTCTCTTTAGCACAAGTATTAAATGCTGGCATGGATCAGACTCAGAAGACAGCAACAAATAAAAGTTACTCATCTTGTAGTGCCTTTGCTTTTCTACCTCTTCCTTTTTCTAAGAAATTGAAAGAGGAAGCTATTTCCCCAACTGATTTTATGAGAAATTGACTAATGTGAAAGTTTGAGCTCAATATTCAGCTGATGTGAGCTTAGTGCCAACTCTCAAGACATCTGATTGGTGGGGGAAGCAAAGATGGCTCTAACTTATGCTGGCTTGAATAGCACTCTAGGGGCCATAACATTGGTGAGGACCATTATGTTATAGGCGCTGACTTACTCAGATCCCAGGGGGTTCTGGACCCCCACTCTGTCCCAGGCCCCGCTCCCACTCCACCACTTCCCCCAAGCTCTCACCCCTTCCTGCCCCGCTCCGCCCCTTCCCCAGACCTCTTCCTGTCCCCAGCGCCTCCTGCATGCCACTGAACAGCTGATCCACAGCGGGTGGGAGGCGCTCGAGAGGAGGGGGAGGAGCTGGCTGCCAGTGGGTGCTGAGCACCCTCTCCAGTCCCGGAGCACTCACGGAGTCAGTGCCTATGTTGGGGGCATTACACTGGCAAGCATCAGCTGGAGCCCAGTGCACTCCTGCTGGCCCCCTTCTCCTCCATCATCCTCATGCCAGGGGCAACATCGCCCCTCCCCCCCCCTCCCCGATTTGCTGCTTGGATTGTACTGAGCATGCGTACATGGACTAAGCATGCTCAGTAACACTGCTGAAGCCTGCTGCCCTCACTCTGCCCCCCTCACTATTGGCAGGCATGGGTCATCTGTGCCTCATGATGTCAGTCTTGCCCTTACCCACACACACTACACCAGGAGTGGATGGCACTGAAACAGTTAAATCAAAGACACTGAGAATTCCTCGCTTCCTGGGGAATCTTCCCCTGCCCTGAGCAGTGCCAAGCAGGTAGAAGTGGAGCCAAAGGATCTGGCCCATAGTCTGAAAGTTGAGTTGAATTCATGGTTCATGGCCCAATTCTGCTGCTTTGCTACCTGACTAATTCAGGAGCCAATGGGGTTACACTGATGTTAAAAAAGTCTAAATGAGATCAGGATCAGGCCTTCATAATCAGACACATATATAGCATATAAGTATTATGGGCCATTTACTGCCTTTACTCCACCCATGCTCCCACATCACATCAGTAGGAGTTGTTTATGAGCAGTGATGAGAGCACATAACCTTTGGTCTTAGCTTGCAGCCTCATGGGCAAAATTTTTCTCCTAGTTACATTGCTGTGAGGCTGAAACCAATGGAATAATGCCTGATTTATGACAATGTAACACTAGATTTTTTGGACCTGTGGGGCTGTTCCTCTTCTTACTTACAAAACGTGAAATCACTAGTAACCCCACTGCAATCAATGGAGTTAAATCACTGTGGGATCACAATCATGGCCTAAGTTTCATGTCACACACTTTCTTAGATTAAATATTTGGGTTGTGGGTTCGGAATCCTACCTGAGTTCCTACAGAAGGTAGGGCAGAGATACAAGAGGGAACAGGAGTCCATTCAATTCAGATTTACACCAACGTATCTGAGAGCAAAATGTGGCCCTTAGTCTGCAAGATGACAATAATGGGAGATGTGTGTGCTCAGAACCCTTCGAAAAAGAGACCACATATTTACATGCTTAACTTTTGGCACCTAAGTCTGGAAATTTTGGCCAAAATATTTTCCTATTGATTCCATTGGGCATTCTGTATGTGGATCAATGGTGTTATATAAACCTCAGTGCATGTTTTATTCAGGTGTTTATTCTCATCTTCTGCTTATAATTCAGTGTCAAAGGTTTGAGACACATCAGGCTCTATTGTCAGCACAGCTCTGATGACATGCAGCTGTATATTTTCTGCCCTGCAGTTGTGCTCAGCAGTGTCAGAAAAATGTGCCTGAAAGAGATTAACACCATGATGACTTAAGAGCTGGCTCAAAAGTGTTGCTGGTGGGAAGGCGTATAACATAAGCTAGCAAACACTGATCTTCCTCTACCACTGCACTTTTAGGGCTTACTAGATTCAGAACCAAATTTTGAACAACAATGGAAACACCTTCTTTCACCTCCATCCTGCTAGGAACCCTACTCCTTTCTCTTGGCTGAGAACCTAGCCACACCAATCCCTTCACTCATCCCCTCCAGGGTGGACTATTGTAACTCAGTGTACCTACAGATAAAGATGTGGGAGACAATGGAAACTGCAGCTTGTGCTGGATGCAGCAGCCTGCCTCATTAGCAGGAAAGAAAGTGACAAACACACATCATGCAAGTTCTCTACCCTTCACTAGCTCCCACTTCATTCTGGGTGCTAAATTATGACTCTGGTATTAATCTTTCAGGCCCTACATGGTTTGGGTCCAAATTACTTCAGAGATCAGCTATTCATTCATGACCCACTGCGACAGCTCTGCTCCTCTGGGCAATGCTGCCGACAATGCCCAGCGTGAAGCCCAGGAAAGGGCACTTGACTGTGCAATAACCTACCAGAAGGGATAAAACTAAAGCGGATGTCTGATTATTTTCCGAGCACATTGCAAGACTCCCTGCAGTGACAGAAGACAGGGAATCATAACAGTCAAAACCAATAGTTAGCCAAAACTATTGAGTC
Organism: Emys orbicularis; assembly: GCF_028017835.1. Lineage (NCBI taxonomy): Eukaryota > Metazoa > Chordata > Testudines > Emydidae > Emys > Emys orbicularis. The sequence goes on from NC_088693.1 coordinate 45,929,840, forward strand.
TTAAACAGGCACAGAGTAGATCCCATTAATGAATGCACAATGGAGATCTTCATAGCAAATCTTATTACTATAGGGGGCACTAATTGCTATTATGCTGATAGGTGCCCTGAAAATACTTAGGATGGATCAATAGCTTTTAAAAAGTGAAGAAACCTGTTTTAAGGAATGGGATGACATATGGATATATTTAATATAAATGGTAGTATGGTACAATGTGGTACGCTATAAAGACACCCGAGTTTTGGTGACTTTGTTCATTCCCAAATAGTGCAAATAAACCCTTTACAACCACAGCATCAGGGTCTTTTTTTAAATCAACTATTTTTGAAATATTATAGTGTTTTTAAATTTGTCACTTTCATACTCTTTAGAGCCAGGCAGCCTCAGTACTATGAATCTAATTGTACAAGACTTAGACAGAAAAATAATACATTTTAGAACATTAAAAAATTAGCAGAGGTAGCTGTTCTGTTCATAATATCATGATTTTATTAGCTTGTAAAATTCCCCAGCCTTTACTCAAGCAAAACTTCCATCAGCTTCAGTGGGAGTTCTGATTAAGTCATTACCACCACAGAATTTGGCCCTTTAACTTTCAGAGATAAGGGCAGAGATCTGCTATTGATAAATCAGAGTTAATAAAATATTTATAGGCAATTGCTTTGCTTGCTGCACATTTTCTAAATGCTTCCTGTGATAAGACATGAACATAGTGTTTTGGGTGAATGTTGTCTTTTCAGCAAAAAAAGCAGGAAGTGAAAAAGAAAACAAAGGATTCCACCCTCTATGTCCATAAACAAATTACCAGGCTCTTCTCTGCCAGGGAGTGCTATTATGCTTTATGGGCCTACTTTGTCTCTGTCACACCAGCAGAGCTCCATTGAAATCAATGGCACTAGGCTGAGGTAACAGAGTGGAGAATTGGGGGCCCCCAGCATTTCATTTAAAACGTGTAATATAAAATCAGTGTCCAACCAGAAAAGACAGATGTACATGACCACATGATTTAAAAAACCCAGACCGAATGGTAGGGATTTCCCCCACGCTCAGCCCTGCTCATCTGCACTGCTAAGCACACACCACAGTCTTGAAGTAAGGATGGAAACTTGTCCCCTAAGAGCTGAATGAATATCACCAATTCATTTTGCTTCAGTTACCAAAGAGCCAGAAGGTGAAGACTTTGACTCACTACTATATTTATAACAGTGCAAAGTATTATCATTATCATCGCAGTTCTAGTAACTAGGAGCCTTGTTGAGTAGGCAGTTTGAGCAGAGATGTAGAGGACCGAATGGACAGAGAGAGTGAATTACGGCTAGCTATGGAAGTGTGTTTGGCAGGGGTAATGTGGGACACCTTGCATTGTAGCATTCATGCTGTAGGTTTTCTTATGGACAAAGCAAGGATTCCAGTTGTCTAGCCTGTCCGATAGCTCTTTCAGTGAGCACTACATTCACTCATTAAAAAAGACTGATGCATAGCACTTTAAAATATGTCATTGAACTTAGTGCTGCTGACAGCTGCTGATTGACCACCCTGGAGACTGAATTCCTCTTGCTCACTTCAGAACAAGCACAGCACAAGCCAGAGTGCAAGCTTCCTTTCCCGCACAGTGTCACCAGTGTGCTTCGGCTCTGACCCAAAGGGTCTCCTGTAGCAGTGAGAGATCAATCAGTCTCCATGCCTATTGACTCTTTCCACTGCGCTGGGAGTGCTACCAAAGGTGCTGAGACTACTACTACACCAGCTGAGGATCTGAACTGACAGGTTCCTTTCATCTTCACATGGTAAAGAGACATTACCAACCTGGGCCGAATTTGAAATGACATGACATAGGCCCAATACCAACCTCCGGAAGCAATGAATGCCCCAGATTTATTTTGCTAGTCAAGGCACAGTTTGTATAAACAAAGTAGTGTGAAGTACTACATAGTATGTGTGCTAATAGTCAAAAAAGTATATACTAGTTTTCCTGCACTGTTACAATAAGTTCAAAGGTGGTACTTTAAAAAAAATGGTACTCAATTCAATGGGACTACTCACATGTAAAGTTAAGCATCCCTCTTAAGTAAAGCACTTATATACTCGCTAAAGTTTAAGAACATTCTTACGTACTTTCCTGCATTTGGGGTCTGCAAGTTCTTTGGGACAGGAACCTTGGCCCAGATCTTCAAAGATATTTAGGCCCCTAATTCCCATTGAAATCTCGGGATCTATGCCCTTGTCTTCATACGTCATGTTGCTCTGCATCTAGCATACAGTTGGTGCTATATAAATAGCAAATAATGGTTTCCTTATAAGTTATATTAGGTATCTTATCTATTTGATAAGATACCTTATCAGGTAGATCCTCCTGACTGGCTGTCAAGAATCTCAAATTATTTCTACTCCTCTTATGTCTACTATCTCCTTTCAATGCACCATGTTGGTCATTTCCCCCCTGTGTTAAATATCATTTCTGCTTTTTATTAGAGTAACACATGCCAGATTGTGCATTTCTGGAGCTAAATTTATTATGGTCCTTGGTGGCTGAAATCTCTCAGCTTTTCAACTACGCAACTCATAAATGCACTCAAGGTACATATTTATATATTCTCTCCCCTGTACCCCCCGCAATTAATGCACATCTCGTTATGCTTTATTGCTGCTGTATTTGTACTGTTATGTTTATTCCTATCCAGACACACAATGACTCTAACAGCACTTATTGCTAGATGTACAAAGCATGTGTGTTTTTCCTCCAGCGCGGTAGTGGATTTATGTGGAAACAACTATAATTTCTTTTCTTTAGAGTATGAATTGTGTTTTCATTCACAGCATTGTATACTTTTGTGTTATACCTGTTCTGTGGTCTGCTGCAAGTCATTCTACATTGTCTCTGGTCTATGTCAACTTTGTGTCTCTATAGTTCAAAAGTGTATTTGGATTTGTACCTGAAACACATGCACAGATGTTATTTCCAGCTGTTCCTGGCCTTTGGGTACACAGTATTTTCAATATTGAGTTCCCAAGTCTCTTTCAGAAACTGGAAAGCAGATTCCAATGAATGGAGGTCAGTATATTCTGAGTCTTGGCTACCTTTTGTTTGCTGTTTTATTCACATTTTTCCATTTGCACCAGGACATACAGCTCTGTGCCTTTCATTCTTTGACATACACCACTAAAATGTGGAGAGATGTGTACGACATTAGGCTATGAGAAATTTTTAACTCATTACATTATAATTTTGTTATGTATTTTATAAGAAATTCTCTCTCATATCCTGTGTGTTCCAGTTTGAAAGGTGAAGTGCTGTATGTTCTGCAACAATGCAAACTGGAACATGCAAAAATGAGGAGACAGGGAGTGTAAGTCAGAATTTCACTTCGGGACTGAGTCCTGTGGGTGGGCAAACTGATTTAGATAAAACCCAGATCCTTCCCCAAAATTTTAAATCAAGCATTTTTTTGGAATTTGAATCAGCTTATTTCTTTCCCCACCCTCCATTATTTTTTGTTTATTTCAGTGTAACTAATGAACACTGCTTCCTGGTCCTGGCACTACCTGACAAATCTCATGTGAGAATCAGCTCTAGAATGACTTCTAGCCCAATACAGAACCAGTAGGTTCAGCTAGTTTGGATAAGTGTCCAGACGTTTGGATGCTTTTCCTAACCAGTCCTCTGAATATTTTGAGGCTCACCTAGCCCTTAAAGCATACACTCTGCTCCAAAAGCAGTCACCGATGAGTGCTACGAATCATAAGGACATAACATTTTGGAAAGTATTGCTAAGGTACAGTGTACTGCAAAGTCTCATTTAACATAATTACATGATTTATATAGAACATTATAAATATTCTATTGTAAAAGTGAAAACATACTCTTATCAAATCTTGCTTGGTACAGTAAATGTTTCAACTGCTATTAGACTGGATGCCGATGTAAATATGCCTCAATCTTATCCCCATACTAATTTTTATATAAATATATATGTTCTAGCTGGAGCATGTAGTGATAGCATCAGTTAAGTATTTAAAATAAAATGAAGTGATGTAGTGTAACGGTTTTGGCAGCATGATCTTGAGATGGGCACAGAGTGTCAAAACAATGCATGAGTTATGTCGGTTATTTCAAATGAATGCCAGTGATAGCACAACATAATTCTTCTATAGCAACCATCCCAGTGTTTGATAAGCCCTGATATAAAAGGTAACAACGTTTGTGCCAGACCACAAAATTATGCATTCTGTATAGCTACATAAGTTTTAGGAAAATTGTTTTACATATTTAAAAGAGCTGTATGTATTTTTAACTGGGACATTTTTTGTGTATCTGTAAAACACCTTAGTGCTAACCTTAGTTACTATCAATCCAACTGCACAGAAATCAAACACCTAAAAAAGCTTTTCTATTCATAAAAGTGTGATAATTTTAAGATCTGTATCTCTGGATTTTCCTTGACTGGGATATCTCGCTGCGAAGCTGGGAGTATCTCTTTTTCAATTATACACCTCTACCCTGATATACCGCAATCCGATATAACACGAATTCGGACATAACGCGGTAAAGCAGTGCTCCGGGGGGGTGGGGCTGCGCACTTCGGCAGATCAAAGTAAGTTCGATATAACGCGGTTTCACCTATACTGCGGTAAGCTTTTTTGCTCCCGAGGACAGCTTTATATCGGGGTAGAGGTGTATAAAGCTATACATTTAGCCCTGCAGGACTGTGAGATGTTAGATCTTAAACCTTATTCCAGTGTGTCTGAATATTCCTTGTCCTGGGCTTTGATCAGGTGATCATTTTGGGGGGAAATTCCCCAATTAGAAGGAAAACAGATCTTTGGAAGGTCATTAAACAAAAATGGGAACCATCTGAAGCTCCTCTCTGGTTTGTTATGCTAGAAATAATCCTGGGGAGCTAGTTTTGTGGGCAGAGTGTAGGTGAGAAGGTTGAAGTTGCATGAAACAAAATGTATCATGTGATTCCATAGTTTATCACATGGGCATGCAATTTATTACATGAATACCACCACCACATATGATTTATGTCAGAGTGTGTGTGTACACACAAATATTCTGTTAGCCATTTAATGGAGAAAAATTAGTTTAATTTGCCTTCTGACTCACTGACTAAATAGATGTAGTTTTTGATGATTTTTTTGTAAACTCTGATTTTGATCATTAACAAGATTATGGATCAAGCATGACTCTCAGGTAAGTTTTCATTTAAGGATATTTTCAAGAAAGGAAAAAAGTATTCAAAATGTAGATTTTTTTAAATGAATAGATTTATGCTAGACAGTGATTATCCATCATTCTTTGTAGTGTTTGACTTTGTTGTTCACGCTTCAGAGGGCATGGCAACCACTAGACATGTGTGATATTTTGAAAGCACATACCATACCATCAATTAGTGATCCTTCTTCATGAAGTATATCATTTAGTTATGAAGATGTTAATAGCTATGTGTCCCATCAATAATTCTATAATAAAATCTATATTTCATTGATAATTTTTTTAATGACTGGCTGCAAAAATAGCTCTGGGCCTCAATATACTCAGCAAATAATTTTGATATTCTTTAGTTGTGTTTTAGGAATGTTCATAATAATCCAGTTGAGTCAGCTCTTTGGAAGTAACAGTTTACATTTTCTCATGTACATTTAATGTCATAATTAAAAATGAATGGAAGATTTTTGTGAAAAATTGCCAGCACTTAATCCATAATTTGGATTATACATTTAGTGTGACATTCTACCAAAGAAACCTTGGGTGAGTTTAGCCTTTTCCTACAGGTCGGAGGGCTAGATAGGCATTTTGCAATCCACCATGAGCAGCATGTAGCTAGAGGGGCAACTGGTTGCTTCCAGAGATGGGCTTGACCCAAAATACCAGAGGTGAAACTCTGAAATTCCCCAGTCTTCAGGAAAGTTTGGATATGTATCTAAACTTTGTGGCTCAGGCCCATGTCTAGTCTATTTTAGTACAGCAGCGACCAGTTCCTAATACACTGGCTCAACAGATTAAAATACAGCCAGAGTGACAGCTAGTAGTTTTAGCTGTAACTCTGAACTTCCTTGCTTTTCGATCTATAAATCAGACCATTAATGTTAGATTAATGCAGATGTTTGAGGTTTAATTCACATAAAAGCTCCTCATTTTCTGACATGAGGGCTTGGTCACTTTAAAATCCTCTCTATTAAGGTAAGCACTGTCATTGTAAGCACAATTCTGACATATCAAAATTTCCTTTCCTCTCAGATTGAAATGAAAAGTTGAAATTTCAATTTCTCATGAAAAGAAAATTCAGACAAATTGTGTTATGGAAACATCCAGATGACTTTTTAAATGTTTTGCTTCAATAAGGTTGAAGTGCTTTATTTCAGTGTCATCATTTTGAGATAGATTATATATATTATAACACAGAAGTCAAAATGGTAACATTGAAACAAAGTGCTTTGATCTGATCAAATTAAATGTTTCAATAATTCATGTGAAAACTTCAAACAAAATCAATACATTCCCATGAAAGGTTTCAAGAAAATTTTCGACCAGCTCCCGTGATGAGTGAATAAGAGTCAAGTTTTGTTTGGGGAGGGTGAGGCAGGAGTCCGGAAAATTTGGTGGGGAGGGGTGACTAAAGGCAAAGTTTTCTGTAAGCCTGGCCAAAATTACTAAGAGGAGCCTTCCTAAACATACCATTATCTCATTCAATGTATGTCATCTTAAACAATATCTTCCCACCACCAGTTTGCTGCTCACAAACATCTATATGAAACTAGAAGCACTTCCTCTATACTGTTCTGCTTTAGATATTTTGGAGTTTCTCAGACACACCCTTTTTGAGTTTCCTCACGAATTCTGCGGCTTTTCTACTTCTTTAATCATACCCTTAGTGCCTGCCTTTCTGTCTTGTTTCCATTGTATCTGAGACTTTCACATCCTGCTGTTGCAATGAGAAAAATATCCTTCTCTTTTTCTGTAATTTTAAATTAATAACTGTTCTTTGGAATTCCTCTTTGAAATAAGGAGAACACTAACCCACTGACTGTGGACCCAATCTTGCTCCCATAGGCGCTCAACAGGAGCAGGCCCAGGCCCTTATCTGTTTGCCTTTTAAACTATCAGTTTGAGGCAGTATGACACTTGATACAAAAATGGTCTACTGGCTTGTCACTTTGACTACGTCATCCTCCCTTTGCATCCCTCCATTGGCTCCCCTTTTCCATGACCTCAACCATTAAATACTTGTCCTCACTTTTAAGGCCCTACATGTTCTAGAGTAGACCTAACCCTATCACTCAGGGCCGCCCAGAGGGGGGGGGGCAAGTGGGACAATTTGCCCCGGGCCCTGCAGGGGCCCCCACGAGAGTTTTTCGGGGCCCCTGGAGCGGGGTCCTTCACTCGCTCCGGGGGCCCCGGAAAACTCTCGCGGGGCCCGGGAGCTTCTTCCGCTCTGGGTCTTCGGCGGCAGTTCAGCGGTGGGGGGTCCTTCCGCCCCGGGACCCGCCGAAGACCCCCAGGCCCCCTGAATCCACTGGGCAGCCCTGCTATCACTTATACTGTATTGAGTTCTCAGCCCCTGACTCGTCTCTTCTTTGTGTGTTTGGCAAATTTTCCAACAAGCAGCTCCGTGCTTTCTCCCAAGCCACCCCTTATGCATGGAACTCTCTGCAAAAGCCCATAGAATCCATTATCCTTCAAATCTCTCCTGAAACTTCACCAGTACTGAGGTGCCTCAAAATACTCAGTAGTGGCTTGGGAGTTGATATGCTGTGGTTGCTACTTAGTATAATAATCATAACGGTCACAGCATTAACCTTGAGATCCCTATGTCTGTTTTCCGTATCCACCTATTCTCTCTCCTCTTATACTTACAATGGAAGCTCTTTGGGGCAGACACTATCTTTTAGTTATGTGTGAATGCAGAGCCTAGAAGAGTAGAGTCCCAGTCTCTGGGTGCTACTGCAATACAAATAAACACTACTGCAACTACACTGCTTTGTACCTGCTCTACTATCATATTTATCTTGGACCTAATTCCAAGAGAACCTGGACCAGTTTGTGGTTTAAACCTGAAATCCCAAAGGATAAACTTCAGATAGCTGAACAAATGTAACTCTGAATTAATGAGTATGCTCTTACAAACCCCTTCAAATTAACACCACCCACCCACCCCATGTTTTGGGCAGCACAGACTATGAGCCCAACCCTGGTAGAAGCTGGATGCCTCCTTGAGTTACCCAGAGCCCTCAGCTCTCAGTGGAGTCAGTGGGAAATGAAGGTGCACAGCATCTTGCAGAATCAGATCCCAGATATAATAATGTGGAACTTGAGCTACTTTTATTTAACCAATTATTTTTCATACAGTGGGGCTGATGTGGCAGTTCTTATTCTGGCAAAAGTCTCCTCAGAATCAGGGGAAATAAGGATTGTGCAGTGAAGGCCAGAATACTGAGGCAAATTATTAGTGACTTTTACTAACTGTCCTAGAAAACAATATTGCTTATAGGCTTTATGAATATACATTTTATAATCCCTCCCCATTCTAACACTTATTTACAAAATGACGCCCAATCATTTCACTCAGAGAGATCTCTTCTCTTCATGTGCAGGCGTTATTCCCATTAGTGTTAATGGGAGTTATTAGTGTATCAAAAAGTAGAATCAATAGATTCTTTTAAACATTGTAATGACAAGGATGTTGGAAAATGTAAGCACGAGCAGCCTGCATGTATACAGCCAATAACCCACAATGAAACAAGAGATGGGCCTGAATCAGAACCTCACCTCTGATTCCCCCCCCCCCATGTGTTTTGGGGTGATTTAAATAAAAGGCCTCTGAGTTTGTTGCTGGTTGGACTGAACAGGCACAGAAGTTCTTTTCCAGATGTGGTTTGGTGCATCACTAGCTGGTGAGACACTCTGCCCCTTCCTCACCCCACTGCCCCCTTTCCTCCTGTTCTTAGCTTCAGGGGCGGCAGGTTTGTAGAATTTTTGGTAGTGCCCAGAATAGGTCCAAGTCCCCCCCGCCCCCCATACCTGCCTGTAAGCTGATATATATTTTTAAAATAATATAAAAATGGACTGGAAACAGTAAGCGTTTAACAGTTTCCCTATATAGCACAATGTGGGGTGGGGTGGGGAAGAGGGCTCTGGCTGAGGGTGCGGGCTCTGGGCTGGGGCTGGGGATGAGGAGTTTAGGGTGCAGGCAGGCTGCCCCAGGGCTGGGGCCAGAGAGGAGGACTCCACAGTCCCCCCAGCCCTCTCCCCCCCAGCAGCACATTCACCTGGCACCATCACTGCACATGCTGCTAGGGGCCGGGCCCCTCTCAGGTCCAGGAAGCCCCCTCACCTCCCCTGTGGTGGGTGCCGGGGGGGGGGGGGCAGGGCTGCCATCACATGTGCACCTATTCCCCTCCGCAGGAGGCAGCTATGGCCACCGTCTCAGCCTGCTGCCAACGCTGCTTCCTTTTGTAGCCGGCAGTGGCCAGTGAGGGAGCGTAGCACAGAGCTGCAGGGCAGCCGCCTGCTGCTGAGGGCGCAGACAGGGACACTCCGGGGGAGGTGCACTGGGGTGGCAGGCGGGGCCGGGAGATGCTCCGGGAGGGACGCTCCGGGGGAGGCATACAGGGCGGCAGGCGGGGCCAGGGGAGAGACCTGGCCCCGAACATTGGTGGAGCTGGGCCCCCATGCCCTGAATTTGCTGGAGCACAGGCACCAAGGGCTCATATAACTCATCGCCACTGCTTAGCGTCTCTTGCAGTCACCTAAAGGGGGAGAGAGAAAGAGAGAAGAGACTTCCCTCCTGGCTCTCTGAGGTCCCTGGCCTCTACCTCCCCTTTTAGCAGCTTCCTTCCCCCACCCCTATTTCTGAACACCATCTTCTGCTCCCAAAAGCAGGGGGCAGAGGCTTCTCCTCTCTTCCCCCAGCTCCAGCTTCTCAAGATGAGGGGAAGGGAAAGAGGCTAGCCCTTCTCAAATTACTCAACTCCCCGATTCCTGGAGTCCATGGTTTCTAGGTTTCCAAAGGCTCCACACCTTCTTTTCTCAATCCTCACAGCCACCGCTCTCCCAAATTCTCATAAAAGGCTTTGCTCTCTCTAGCCCCCTCAGATTTGCATCTACCCCAGACTGCTGGTCCCTTGGCTCCTATTTCCTTGTCAACCTTCACTTCCCATGTTCCATCTGCCCCCCAGATCCCTGCCTTCTTTAACCCCAAACCCAAAGCTCGCCCACCCACCTTCAGACTCTGGTGCGTCTGCAGGCCCTGTTCTTCAAGTACTATATCGCCCATCCCCCCAACCCCTTCAAGGCTCATCTCCCCTATCCTGCTGCACTTAAATTCAGCAGTCTGAGGGGGTGGGTGGTCTTTTTGCTATCCTTTTTGCAGTCCTTTCAGCTTCTTTCCCCCAGCTCACACAAAATAATATGTTACATTTTAGAATACAGCAAAGATTACATATTCCTTCATGTGGGAGTGAGAGTTCAAATAACATATTGCAATTCTGCAATAAGGGATATGTATTCACTGTACTTTACAAAATCATATGTATTCATAGAATTGTAATGTAGATGCCTTTGTCAGTAGCACAACACATGCTATGTAAAGAGCAAACCAGAGATCTGTAATTCACATTGCCATTTAAGTTTACTTTTTCTAACATCATTCATTGTTCATGGGATTTGCTCAGTTATAAAACCTATTAATCAATCAAGTCATTCTAACAAAACAATCAAACCTGGTAAACAAAAAAGTATCTTTAGCTCAGTAAATTCTCATTTGTCTCTGCAGAGAAAGTCAGGCTAGGAACAGTCTTACCACTAGATGGTGCTGCGGGAATGTAACCAGAAGCATTTTGCATGTTAGGGCCTTGTTTGGTTTTGTACCTCAATTTTAAAATTGCTATACACTTGGGTCCCTTCATGCTTCCTAAGGGATGTCATTGTGATCGCTATTTAGTAGTTGAGTGTACATAAAATTGATGTTGAGCATTACCACAGCTGTTACTCACTATTTTATGTTGATGTTGTGACTTTTTTAAAATGCTCATTATTTGAAGAAAATGTTAACTCTTCAGAAGATTCTGTGGGAGTGCTCGGAAGGTCCTGGTTACATTTTCTGTATGATTTACTCATCTTAAAATGTTCTGATTTAGACTGCTTGAGAAAATATAATCCTGGTTTATCGCTGAGACTGATTTTTCAGAAATAAACACTTCGAACTGAGTTTCCCTGGAAATGTTGGAAATACAGCTACAGAAGACGTTTCAGTCTTCTAAACAACCCCTATCACAATATTCATTGTTTTTGACATTAGTAAACAAAATATATATGGTTAAGATGGTTAATGATTATTACAGATCTCTCACCTTTTTAAATATACATAAGCTTTTTATTTTAATTCCAGTTTCTGTGTTTGTAGAAATATTTCTACAGATTTTTTATTTGAATCTCTGAAAGTAGCCTTATTTTTATCCCATGAATTTCAAAGTTCTTTAGAGTGGAAACTAATTTTTCTTTTTCTGTACTTGTATTGTCGCATGCTAGTGCCCAAAGTATATTCCTATAAATCCAGAAAAAAATGCAGTGTCACTGTGGAAAGCATTTGGTATCTGGTACCCATCAATACTTTTATTTAGATTTCATTTGTATTTTAGAGAATCTGAAATTTAACTGATAGAACAGTTTTGTGTTGCATCTACAGGAATGACATTCTTTAAGACTTTTGCCTAATTCAGCCTATGCACTGTCCCTAATGGCATTTCAAAAAAGGACATGCATCTGTTCCATTTCTTTGGTATAATGTATTTGTATCAGTTTTCAACTACAAATGGACAGCAAGGGAAATATGGCAATGACTGTGTTGTTTAGACTGGCCAAGCAGAGGGTACTTTAATTATCTTGGGGTTTATAGCACTGTACCTACATTACTGTTATCATCACAGAATTATTTTTAAATAGGGTTGTGTGTTGTTGGTTATTAGAGCATCACCATTATCTCTCCATCATTGTGGCAGTTTGACATCTCCAGCCTACCTGATAATGCCTCATAACCATGCAGATAATCTACCATAATCTCAGCGTCAAGTTCTGTAGCCTCACCACTTGTGTTACATTCTCACAGATTCTTTTTTCTTTAAGGAGTTCATGTATTACTGTTCAAGAAAATATATTCTTTGCTTATTTTTACTTAGCAATACCATCCAGCTGGCTAGAACAATAGTTACCCTGCTGTCTTCTGACAAGAGAATTTAAGCCATTTGATATAAAACACCCGTGGGACCTCAGTTCTACTTTCACACCAGTTCACACTATTTTAACTCAGTGGAGTTAGTCCTGATTTACACCAATGTAACTGATAGGAGGATCAAGTCCATTAATTCTATTAGAAATCACATGGAACCACTGTGTATATTGCAGAATACACTCTAATAAATAGGGTCAATTGTATCTGATTTCTTTTTTTATTATTATTATGAAGGGTAACAAAGCTTTCCTGAACTGCAGTATTTAAAGCAACTGAACTATGTGGAATCTCTCCCCTCAACTGCTATTACACAGCTTGCAACCTTTTGTTCAAGAGATTAAGTTTGCATCTCTTCACATTATCTCTTTGTAATTAGAAAACTTTCATTTTGACAGAGAAAATGTGCCAGCCTCCCTATGAGCCTTGCTACAAGCCAATGCAGAGTGCCATCTGGAGAACTGATGCCGAAGTCGAGCAACAACATCCTGTCATATTTTATCTGGAACTTTGCAACAGAACGACTAATAACATCTTAAGCTTCATTTGTCTGGCTCTCTAGTGCTTTTGGCAGAGGTCATAACCAGTAGTGGTTTTGTTGATTTGCTGCATCAAAACTAATTAGGTTACAGCTCTCACTGACAGAGCCTCTGATAATAGTGTAAAAGCCCCAGGCTTTAACTTTACCCATTATGTCAAAGTAAAGTTTAAGACTCATAAAAACATACTCATGTCGGCTTTTTAGCTGTAAAATGCAATGTCTATTGAAGATACTTATTCAGCTTGACTAGGTTGTCTTCGCTTTACATATCACCATTTTCTCTTGCTTTTCCAAAAGTGCAGTTGATGAGAGGTAGTAAGAAACGTATAGAAATACCTTGAAATGACAGTACAGTATTTCACGATCTGACCTTTCTATTTTTAGCTCCTTTGATGGTAAAAGGAAAATACCCAAAATGTACTTGCTTTGGCTTATAAATGACTCAACTGAAGCGGCTGGCTTCTTACTTCTATGGGGAACTTGACACAAGTGACCTTTTCACCTCGCCTCATTGGAAATCTGTTCTTTTACCAGATGCTTTCACACTTTGTCTTATCCAATGAGTCATTTTATAAATCTGAGTAAAAATAAGATAACCGTTACTTAGGGTTAAAATTAGGGCAGCACTGAGGGTAGAAGCTAGGAGACTTTTTAACGGGTTTCAGGACAAGTGAGAAAGCAGCAGGAAAGCAGATTTTTGTCTGCACAGGAAAAAAAAGAAAGAAAGAGAAAGAAATAAGGTTTAACAGTTTCCTGCTTAAATGTTGTAAAACAAGTCAGCAGGGAGCTGTGGCAGTGAGGGGGATTGTGCTTCCTCACAGCAGGAAGATAGCACTTCAGTAGAATGGCTACATTGATTATCTAGATGAGGCTGTTTAAAGAGCTAGCACAGTACTTACGTATATTATAATGTGCAAAATAATAATGGTTTGCATTCAGACATTCTGAACACTGTAGTTTGCAAGGCCTGAGTCAGTGCCAACAGCTCACAGAGGTGGGTTTTGTGCTTTCGCTCAGTGACATTTCAGCCAAACAACAGGGATCTCAACAGATTTTGTGCCTGAATTTGTAGCTGATCTGGGTTTTGGTGTGGATTGTACTGTCAGGTCATTTGCTTTTGATAAAGGCAATAGGCATATGTGAAAAATGAGGGTTAAATAAGTATTTATTTGAGGATTTTGCCTACACCCAATGAGTAATTATTTTGCTGTTAATTTAATATTAATGTACTGCTTATTTATTTATTGCTTACCTCTTTGCATAATGAAAATACCATGACGCTCTGGTCCCTCTAATGCTCTTATTTAAAATGAAGTTAGGGTTAATTTGAAATATTAAAGTTACCAATTTCAGAGTTTAGACCAGGGTGGGCAAACTTTTTGGCCCGAGGGCCACATCGGGGAATAGAAATTGTATGGCGGGCCATGAATGCTCACAAAATTGGGGTTGGGGTGTGGGAAGGGGTGAAGGCTGTGGTTGGAGGTGCAGGCTCTGGGGTGGGGCTGGGGATGAGGAGTTTAGGGTGTAGGAGGGTGCTCTGGGCTGGGACCGAAGGGTTCGGAGGGCAGGAGGGATCAGGACTGGGGCAGAGGTTTGGGGCATGGGGAGAGGTTAAGGCAGATAAGGCTCTGAGCGGCGCTTATCTCAAGCGGCTCCCGGAAGCAGCGGCATGTCCCTTCTCTGGCTCCTATGTGGAGGCGTGGCCAGGCGGCTCTGCACGCTGCCCCATCCACCGCCCCTGCAGCTCCCAGCTTAAAACGGCTCGCGGGCCGTAGTCTGCCTACCCCTGGATTAGACCAATGGAAATACCATCATTGTTTAGAAACTCCGAGTTCTTCTCTATGGAAAATGATCTGCTCATATAAACTGTCCTACTCTTTCAAATATACCCTATGAAATTGATTTCTTGCAATATAAAGAAATTATGTTTCCTTTTATGGAACACTGCACATCTACGCAGTGGCATACATGTGAAAATGGACATGCAGCATTCACCCAGGGGAGTGGTTTTCTTGATTGTTTGTTTTTATTTTTAGCAGTCCTTTGTGTATGCCTGGTATGTACAATGGAACCATGTCTGTACAGCTCTTTAGACATGAATAGTACATCGGTGAATGTATCATCATCGGTATGAATGAGCCTTACTTAATATTGTCCTTCAGTGCAGATCTGGTGCAACCACACCTGGAATATTAGCGTACCTAATTACCAGAAAGATACTGAAAGTTGGAAAGAAGAGGGACTAAATGATTAAGGTTCTGGATGGATTGCTTTAGAAGGGGAGATTAAACCAGGTAAGATGTACAGCCTGGCCAAGTGATGCCAAAGGAGATTATAATAGTCTGAGTCTACAGATATTTGAAGAATGTAAACACTAAGGCCTCTTTCCTGCTAACATTTATGCATGTGCTTTATTATTGTGATTCCAGTGGGACTACTCTTGATAATAAAGTTAAGCACATGCAGGATCAGGGGCCTAAGGAAGGAGAGGAATTAGTCAGTGGGGCATATATGTGGGTACAATTAGGAATAAGGAGAAATTAAGGAAAGAAAGTTCAAAGTGAAAGCCAGGAAAGCCTTCCTGACAGTAAGTTCTACTTGTTTTAGGCTCTGGAGCAGTCTACATGGGTGGTGATTAAAGCTCCATTGTTTGGCACTTAAAAAAAAATAGAGGCAAATTATTAGTACCTGTAAAATAGGGAAAACCCATGAGATGGATTAGTAGATATTTTCCAAGTATAATCACTATGATTTCAGCAATTAATGATTGATGCCAGCACTAACTAATGATCTCATCTGATATTGGCTGCAAATGATTTGCACAATAACACGCTTGATTTCCATCTGCAATTCACAAGTACAAAAAGTCTATCATGTTCTTCATTTGCCCATCGGGTGATATCCATGTCAACTTCTACTGAGGCTTTCTTTGTTGAAATAGCATGTGCATTATCACCAGACTGTGCTTAGGCAGAAATTTAGTAGCTCTTTCATTTTTTTCACCTATTCCAAATCTGCCTATTGATCCAGCCCAGGAACTCCAGTTTGATCGTATATTTACATTAAAATCTCCCATTGCCAGTAACACATCTTGTCTTTAAACTTCTTGTGTTATTTTCTGTAGATTGTTATAAAATTCATCTATTTCTTCCTTGGGCTCTGCAAAGATTGGCTCATATACTTGTATTATTGTAACTGCGTTGGATTTGATTCTGACTCCCACCTTCAACATATGAGGAGATATTGGGTTATTCTGCTTTATATTGGCCTTCAGCTTTAATATCAGTACAACCCTGTCCTGGTGGCCACCATCTTCTCTTCCCAGTGTCAATATCCTATGTTCATCATGTAGAATTCCCCTTTGCCTTCCCACTCATTTCACATAGACCAACAGTTTCCCACTTATATCTTTTCATGGGAGGTAGGGATGCCAGGGCTTGCCACAGGGCTTTTATTGGGTCCATGATGGCCTCATTGAGAAGAAGGGCCACTCTCAATGGGCCTGCCGTGGACAAGATGTTCACCAAAGAGTGGGAAGACTCTTTAACCTCCTCTACCTAAATGCCCAGGTTTTGGGCCACTCTTTTGAGAAACTCCTGATGGGCCTTATAGTCATAGTGGGAGGGTGATATGTCAGCTCCTGCCACGGCCTTGTCCGGAGAAGAGGAGGCCTGCACCGGCAGCGGGCACTGCTCCTCACCTTCAGCACCAGCCGGGTCTTGTGGCATTGGCTCTTCATACTCAGCACCGGCCTTGGTACCAGAGCCTGGATCAGGCTGTGCTCAAAGGGGCGGCAGTATTCTTCCCTTGGAGGTCACTGAGTAGGAGCACCTCGACGGCACCCCAAAACTGCTGGTACCGCACTGCCCCTATGGTGCCGACCGATTGTCCAGTGCTGGGCTCAATGGCACCTGTGAAGAGGCCAGAGACAATGGCGCTGACTGAGCTGCTGGACACACGGAGTGGCCTGATGCGAGTCACACTCTGCTCTGGTCTCCATGCCTGTCCATCTTCAGAGTCGGGGAATGTCCTCTCTCAGTTGGCGTCTTCTTTTGTTTTTTCCTTGGCAACAGAGATGGTGAACAGTGCCAATGCTCCTGGACAGCAGCAGGAGTGTTCTTCACTGATTCCAAAGTGCATGGTGCTGAGTCTGAATGGTCCAGCTCTGAGGGAGGTTTGAGCACTGCTTCCATTAAAGAGGACTTCAGCCTAGCATCCCAGTCCTTTTTGGTACAGGGCTTGCAGTCCCTGCAAATCTTGCAGTGCTCTTGAACATGATCTTCACCCAAGCACTTAAGGCAACTGCAGTGCTGGTCACTCAGAGGCATAGCCTTGCTTCAGGAAGCACAAGGCTTGAAGCTGGGCAACTGAGGCATGACTTGGTACCAGAAGTGGAGGTAACTCCACTAATAATGGAAGAGACTAACTCTAACAACCAGGGTCGGCTCCAGGCACCAGCTCAACAAGCAGGTGCTTGGGGCGGCCAAGGGAGAGGGGCGGCACCTGCGGCAATTTGGGGGTGGCACGTCCCTCGATCCCTCTGGGAGCGAAAGACCTGCCGCTGAACTGTTGCCGCCGATCGCGGCTTTTTTTTTTTTTTTTTCCAATTGCCCCGCGGCCGATCGCGATCGCGGCTTTTTTTTTTTTTTTTGCTTGGGGCGGCAGAAATGCTGTAGCCGGCCCTGCTAACAACTACAAAGAAAACTATGAACAACAACTATGTACAGAAAAAAAGGGGAACAAAGTCCACTGAGGAAGACTTGCAAGAGCAAGGATAGAGCAGATCCAGCGACTGTCATGGGTGGTAAGAAAGAACTGAGGTGGATGGGCTTGGTGGTGCCCTTTAAACCGGCGCTATGGATGTGTGGCACCGGAGGACACCAGAGCTTTTTGTTGGCATCCTTCCAATGGATACCACAGAGGGAAAATTTTACAGCAACTGTGCTCGGGGTGCACACATACCTACATTGGAATGGACATGTGCAATCACTCAAAGAAGAAGAGAAAGTTGCACAAGGCAATTGCCAGGAGATCTTTGACTTTTACCTGGAGACCCATCACCACAGTATTAATAACCTCAATTTTTAATCTCATCCACAGGTTTCATCTGCAGTCATACAAACCTCCATAGTTCTGTATTGAAGTGGACAGGAAGGATCACAAATGTAGATATAGGCTTTGTGACCCCAGGAGACTTTCTGGATATAAGTGCTACTGGCTGAGCCATCATGCATAAAAGAGGCAAATAGTCAGATGGGTGTATTTACTGGGCAATATACATCGATTTAATTATAATTAATGGGTACTCAAAATGTTCTACTGATGTCCAGTTTTTTGAATGTGTACAACAAAAGCTCATTTTTTCCTTTATAAGTCTATTAACTTCTCAGTGTTTCTAACTTGATTTATATCAGTATTAAGAGGTACATTCATGATTCCTCATTAGCCTTAACAAAAATTACTTAATTGACAAATTTTAAGTTAGGCTTCCTTTTCAAAGGTGATGGATGCATTGGTTAGCATCTTGTCAGCAGAGTCCTAATTTCAGCACCTTCCCAGCCTAAGAAAACCTTAGCCAGTGCATGGTGGAGGCATTGACAAACTTGATTCAAGTCAGGACAATCCTCACACAGTCCTGCAAGAAAAGGTAAGTTAAGTTGCTACTAGTGGTATAACTATTCAAATGTTGTCTACTCCTGCATGTTGTCTACTCCTACCAGATCTGCAGAACAGCCTAAAATAAACACCAAATAAACTGACTAATCTCAGTTGTTTTGCAGAAAAATGATTTCTCCAGATGCTTTTATGCTCCAAGAAGAGACTGCTGCAGTCTGCAAGACATATCTTCCTCAGCCCCAATGGCTCTCCAAAAGGGAGCAGGAGCTTGTTGAAAGGTGGTAATATTAGCTCCTGGACTGATTAATAAAGATGCTATTGTCCCAAAATTTCTGACAATGGAGCTCTTGCCTTGTTGAAGAGATTTTTTTACTACTGATGTAGATTAATTGCTGCTAAACTGCTTCCAGAGATGTGAAGACATACATACCAGTTGGGGTTACTTGTCTACGCACAGTATATAGAGCTGTCAGGGTCACAGAGGAGACATTAGCAATCATGGAAACCAGAAAGGCTCTCCCTGTCTAGATCAGGAGCAAGCCACCTCTCTCTTCCAACATTCTCCCAACCTGCCTGTACACAACAGCACTGAAGGTGGTCTGTGAGGAAGCAGCATGTTTTGTCTTCAATAGTGAGAGCAAAGGTTGCCATAGCAACATTGCAAAGGGGAATGCTACCTTATAAAAGGTGGGGGAGGAGACCAAGGGCTTACTGAACATAAAGGAAATGGTGGCCTTAGAATGCATACATGAACAGAAAACCACATTCAACATCCTATGTTGGTTGCTGAAAAGTTTTGCTCTTTTGTCTTCCAACACCAGCAATCTCAATTAGCCAAACAAAATCTGTAATCCAAACAAATTAGTCCTGTTTTGCCCCCAGTGACTTAGAAGACAGGGAAGTGATAAAGTAGAGGATTAGACAGATACTGAGCATGTACTGGTCTGTGCTTGGAAAGTGAGTGACACCACATAGGATTTTTTTCTTTATGAGCTGCTTGTTTCATCCCACAAGTATCACTGTCAAACTCTGAATTATTCTGGTAAAGCTGCTGGATATTGTAGTTTGTCAGGAGTTGGAGCTGGGGCAGCTGTTGGTGTATTTCCCCAGCACCAAGCTCATGCCGGTTGGAACCAATTCTTTCATTTATGGAAGAGTGTTGCTACCCCAATGGTGTAAGGAAAGCCCAAACTTGATGTCCCAAAGGCAGAAGTGCACAGCAGTCCCAAATAAGAGCTGTAAAAAAGACTGCAGCCCTAATTAATGACACATATGGTCTGTTAATAATGAAAGAAAAAATGGAGCAATTACACAAACATAGTGAAATGAACACTAAATATTAACAGTCTTTTCTGAATCTGAGAACAAAATTATGGTAATTTTATTTCCAATATACAGTCAAATAGATCTTTAATATTTCAAGTGTTGTGTATATATCTGTTTGCGTAGATGGCACTTTAGTACACCCTAGACCTATGAAGCCATGCTACACAAACCAGAGCTGACAAGAGAGAGCCTGCAGCCCTTTTTTGATTGACAGATTCAGTCAGTTTACACATAGAGCCCAGAGCTGTAGCCTGGACTGCTTTACAGAGCTTAGAGAATACCATCAGAAACTTTTTCACTGCAGATTATTGTTTTAAATAAATCACCAACATGGTGATTTATTTCCAGTACTAAATGTCATCTGCAAAGACCTGTTAAGAAAATATTGTTGATGGATCAATGGCTGGGTTTAGCGTCGTGCAGAAAAGTGTCATAATGTGCATTGCAACATTACTGTAGCTCCTACCTATGCAGAGCAGTTAAAGCTTCAGACTACAGAGACTGAATATTTTCTCTATGTTTGACATTTCAAAGAACATCTTGATTTCATTGTTTAACTTACAGGTTCCCTGAAGCATTGTAGGGTATACTGGGATTTACATACAGAAGATCCTAGAGAAGCTTTTACACTGTATCAATTTGTAATAAACACTTTTCAACATAAATGTTATTATGTTTTGAGATAACACACATTTGTTGTAAGTTTGTTTATTTTAGATGATCTTGGATAATACTGGAAAAAAACTATTGCATGTTTGCTCTTAATACATTTGTGATAACACCTAACATCATAAAACTATAAAGGGACTGATTCACCAGTGCCTTACATCTTGTGTAGTGTTTTACACCTGTGGAGAATGATTGCAAAGTGGGTATAAAATACTGCAAAAACAAAATAGCTAAATAAGGTGCAAAGCAGTGGAGAATCAGTCTCATAGTGTCTCATTCAGCGCTTATGCTATCTTTACAATAGCGTAATATGAGATCATATTTAAATCATAAAGAGGAATTTCAACCCAGTGCAGAGGGCCCATATAAGGGGCCAGATTGTCAGGGGCTGAAAACCAGAATAACTCTATTTACTGTTGTTACCTATCAGCTCTGTGTTCTTGGGGAACCAGGGCGCAGTACCCAGCCTGTCTGACTCACAAAAGACCTTCCCCCCACCCCAGCCTCTGCTTTAACCAAAGCTGATCAGAAGAAAGACTTACAAAAAGCAATGAAAAGGCCGTGGCAGACACACCTAAACCCCTCCGGACAAGGGTGACAGGATTAAGGAAACTCCCCAACTCATTTGCTTCGAAGATGGGACAGGTAGGCATCTTCATTAGCATACAGAATGGAGAACAGAGATTCCAAGGCAAGAACAGCACTGAACTCTGGGACCAGAAAAGCAGGGAAGCACTGCATGATGGGGGATCTCTGCTCCAGAGGTTAATGAACCCACACCTGCACACACCCAGCTCAGCAGTTATCAGACCAATTCTAGTAATAAATCCTTTATTGGTATCCAAAATACTGAAGCTGCCTAATTGCATTGTGAGCTCCCTCACAGGAACACCGCCAATAGCCAGGAACTCTGACTGATCACACAAGTAAGTCAGTGTCAGAAGGCTATACCTAGAAAGACAGAGAGAGAGCTGGGTTCTCACAATTCCATGAAGCTTGAATCAATTGGGGTTCCCAGGTGATCAGTCAGGAGAAGATGAAGTCCCAATGGAACCGATGCAGATTTTGGATCCAGGCATCAGAGCACTTACTTGAGCATGGGTAGGGGTTTTTGTAGGGAAAGAATAATGGTTCAAGGGAGAAGACTAGATTTGTTTATGGGTAAACTGATGGCTCAAGGGAATATATCAAAGTTGTTTTGTTCAGGTTAGACAATAGGAACTGATTATTTTCTAAACCTGACTTTTATAATCAAATTTAAGTTAGATTTAATATTATAACTGTTTTGTTTGTTTGGCTCCCCTTGTATGGTTATTACCTAGCAATAAATAACTTTCATGGTTAAGCTGGTTGCTTCTCTCTCTCTCTCTTTCCCTCTTGTGAGTGTTTTTTGGCTTCCCCATTCGCTCTGCAGCAACGCTCCTCATACCTAAGCTAAAGATCCCTGCAGTGCCCAAAAATCCCGTGGGGTTTGCTCATCAAGTGGGTTACTACCAGAACAATTGTAACATGAAAGTGGGGATAGGGATGTGCTGAACCTGGGGTATATGAGGACGACAGCTTGGAAGTGCTGCTCGACCCAGCCTGCTGAGTCCAGGGACATATAAGGGGTCAGCTTATGAGTGCTGATTGACCTGGTCTGCTCAGACGCACTCTGTGTTCATCTGATTCTGGGGCTGGAAGAACCCAGCCCTGGGGAACCTAGGTCCTGCAGGATAGCTCCATTGGGAGGGAACTTGCAGAAGGGAGAAGTAGAGCTCCATATGAGAGCAGAAGTGATACAAGCAGTACATTGATAGAATTACAGACACCCCCCCCCAGAAGAGTAACCCTAATAAATGAGCGTACCCCAAAGTAACAGGCAAATCTGGTAACACTGTAATGGTCTTGGTCTAGGAGTAACTGCTTATAAATTTTAGAAGAGTGCAATAAAAAACAAACAAAAAAACATAAACAAACAAACAGTTAAGGATGTTCCTTTGAATAAAACTATAAAAACCAATAAGCAAATAAATAAAAAGCCCTTAAACCTTTCTTTTTGTATATTTAATTTACCAGTAATTAAAATATGACCAGAGAAATGCAGCTTGTATAAGAAAAATCTATGTTCCACTAGAAATTATTTTTTTTCATAAAATGAATGTAATAATTTCCTCCCCAAACCATCTACATTTCTAGATGAAACCACCCTATGTGCAGGTATGTTCTCCTTTCCCCTCAATTCCTCCAACAGAGGCCCAAAATATGATGGATCTTAATTGGAGTCAAATGTTATCTAGACAGTAATTTATAAAAAAATTTCTTCATGAGCTAGACTAACGGGAGTGTAGAGCTCCTTTCCCATATAGAGACCCTCTCAGCCAGATTAATTTCTTCATCCAAATCCCTCTCCTAGCTTTTCATCTACGTTGTTTTCTTAATTTTTTTTTTAGTCAAAGCTGAATATATCTCAGAAATTAAACCATGGTTCCATCTTGCTCCTGAGTCAACTCCTCAACTGTGGTTAAAGGTCTAGACAGAGCTGCTTCAGATTCAGAGTTCACAACAAAAATTGACTTGTAAATATTGATAATAAGGGAACTTTATATTGCCTGCCACCTAGAGATCCTCTGACCTGCTTACTCAATGCTCCTGTAGAGGATCTATATTTTAAACAGAACGACAAATGAATTTCTTTTTTATTCATAGCATCTTGATTTTGTATTGCACATTATTGGAGAAATATGACCCCTCCTCCTATGGATTTGTGATGTAGTAAAATATGGAATGTCCTTCTCTGGGAAAAGCTTTTACACCAAGTATGTACACAAGAGAAGCACCAAAAAGTTGATAAGGTCTTGAAAAATTGGTCACCCTTTCTAGAGTACTCAGAGTACTCCCCAGCCAGCAAGCCAGAATCTGTAGCCACGTTCTTTGAATATTAACCTGATTCTGAATAAGTAACCTATGATGTGGTATGTAAACATTTTATTGTAAACTTTGCCTTAATAAAGAGTTAAAAGTATATTTTTAAGTGGCCTTTTATGGAACATGTGCAGGAGAAACAAAAATATTTTTGTACAAATTAAACATTAATATATATTACTAATTATGTTCTTTCTCTATACATGGAATCATCTTGTTCATAAACAAAATATATCAACTACTACAGGAAATCAAGTTTACTTCATGATAGGATACATATATAATGCTATCCATCAAAGATGTCAATGTGCTTTACAATTTGTGCAAGTATTATCATCCCATTTGACAGGTGGGCAAGCTGTGGCATAGTTTAAAGGGGAAATTTCCAAAGGCACAAATGAGAGTTTGAAAGTGAATGGGAATTGGGCAGCTAACTGCTTTTTGTACCTGTGAAAATCTAGCCCAGAGCCATTTGCCTAAGGTTACAAAAGGAGTCAGTGGAAGAGTAAGGAACAGACTAAGTCTCTTGACCACAGTTCCCTGGTATACCCACTAGACCATTGTGCTTCAATGCTCCTTTCCCCCGATCCATCATATATAATGATATTCAGAAGATAGATAACGGATTATGTTTTCATTTGGAGGTAGCAAGTGAGGGAGGGGAGGGCGGTCACATGTCATCTCCAAATTCATTAACTTGAACTATCATGTCAAAACTCCACCCTGTATACGTGCTGTTTACACAATGGTAAAATAGCATTACTTAAGGTACTGAATAGAAAAGGAGTTTTTGTAAAGAAATCTTTCAATCGCCAATCCCATTGGGCTACAGTGTTGTCATTCTCAGTACTTTCTATTGTAGGCCTGAGATCCTTCTGAAATAACAGCACCTGTAGAAGGACCTCAAAGCCCCGTAAGAGCCCTTTTAATTTTTCTTTTCTTCCTCTTCTTAAAGACATTCCACTTCAGTAAGAAATTCTGGCCAACCAGAAGAACTATGGATGTTTCCCAGTCCAGAAGAAATTACCAGCATCCACAGAAGTGGTACTGTCTCAATTACAGAGACAAATGGTTTCAGTTCCCCCATGTAGCGGGGCGGTTACCCTGCTCCGGCCCTAAAGGGGTTAAAGGTAGGCTGATTGGGGAAACAGTCACAGCTGGGGCCACGCCCCAATCAGGCCACAGGTGGCCCTGTAAAAGGGCTGTGAGACAGCAATTCAAGCAGTCTCTCTCTAGCGGTAGACAGAAAAGGACTTGGCTGCCTGGGAGCTGAGCAGGGTACCTGAGGCTGAGCAGGGCTGGTGAAGGGCAGAGGGGCTGGGGAGCTCCAGCCTGGCAACTCCCCAGGCTGCAGGCCTTGGTAAAGGCTTAAAGCAGGTACTAGGGTTGCAGAAGTGCAGTCCAGGGTTAGGAAAGGCAGCAGGTCCAAAACCCCCCTTGTCGATGATGAGTGGTTTATAGACTGCAGTCTGACCCAGGGAGCGGGGGCTAGACGATGACTGGCAGTAGCCACTGAGGCAAGGTGGGGATAGAGGGTTGGGGGTTCCCATGGGAGGGGAGAACCAGAGAGTGTGGGGTACTGTAGAGGGCAGAACCCCGAGGGAAGGGGCACCGGAGTCTGGGAGGGATACGGGGGCCAGCGGCAAGCGGGACATCGGCCAGCAGAGGGTGCTCTGGAGCTGGAGAGCTAATTCCCAAGACAACCAGCAGGAGGCATCGTGCTGGTGAGTTGTAGCACCGCTACCCCCCACAATTGCAAGGCGTGACTCAATATGGCTGATGGCAAAAAAAATGTTGAGATAACATTTCAAAGATGAAAGTGAAGTGTGAAAATAATAATATATTAGTCACATTAATTTTCCACTGCTGTTTACAAGGATGGTGCTGTGGTTCAAAATGAGACACTCTGGGAACTTTGTTTGCATGTTAGAAATGTCAAAATCCTCACAAAGTTAATGGATTTGGTTGTGCCCCTCCCTTTTTAAAAAATAAACAAACAGATTCCATTTTCAATAGCAATAAGAAAAATCAAGGAATGAAATTATCAGATTATTGTCTTTTTAGAGTAGCCAAGGTCACATGATGTCCAGCTCAGAACAGCAATGTAGCAATGATACTTTCTAATTATAAATACACTGTCTAGCCTATTTTTTTTCTTAAACATACATTAGATATGGAGTAAGAGGTATTTTTCTATTAGTTAAAGTACAGAACTTGGAGTCAAGTGAGCTGGGTTCTACTACTGGCTCTTCTGTTGAGTCACCATTTAATCTTGCGCAAGTCCCTTACCCTTCTCTGCTTCAGTTCTTCCTTCTGTAAAATGTGGATAATTCTTCTTTTCTGCACAGGATTAATGCGCTGATGTTTGTAAAGTGCTTTGATATCCTCAGATGGAAGGCAATATACAAATTAATGAAGTAAGCACCCACCCACAGTGTGTTCCACTGGCCTCTTGTGAGAATCTTCACAACTGTAAAAAGTTCCTGTATTGTGTATTTGGATGAGAAACACAATAAACAACTGACATAAGCAAAACTTATTTGTTTGTTAGCACTCCCATCAAACAACTACAAGGGCATGTCAGATAGCAACACTCAAGCTGAAACTCAGCTCCTTTAGTAAATGGAGCACTAGAGAGCACCGTTCACATGAGTCAGTCTATTAAGTTCTGTTCACACCACCTTTGTTGGCTGTCTAGGTAGAATATAAATAACTTAATCACACTTGTGAATAAGTAAAGTCCCTAGAGGGTGCAACACAGCTCAATGCCACTCTTTTCCTCTGGCACAGGGGACACACTGGGGGCATGGCCAGAGTGTGCTGTGCTCTGGAGACTATAGCCAGCCCAGGGAAGCAAGGAAGCATACAGGTGGCATAAAGCCCCTTTGGGTCCTTTGTCAAGATCATTGCCAAAAATTGCTGTACAGCATGAAACAATACGGAGCAATGTTTATGGAACTTACTGCACTGCATGTAATGCAGTTCCTTTAGCCTGTGGTATCTATCTCACCTGATAGAAGAAATTAAAGAATCCACTATGCCCCATTATCTACATTATTCTTAATAGCTTTCTGCTGTTGAGATACCAAATATCTTTGTAAACAGTATGGTCAGAGTTGTACATGTAATACTTCTATGAAATATGCAAATGATGAGCTACACTCCAATCCGATCTGTGTTTGTATTTGAAAGCCTCTTCCATTCTACAGTTTGGATACTGAGCACTTTCGACAGTTTGTTTGATGTAAACAATTCCAGCCTGTCAGCATGATTCACCACCAACAGCTAAGAGTGACTTACTCGCAGAGCTGTATGGTTTTTTTTAAAACACTTGCCTTTTTTTCAGTTTGCAAATAACTGGGGGGAGGAGGGGGCAAAACAAACAAAAAGGAAATAACAAAAGAGACGATGGATTTGGTTGTATTGCAGAGAAAACAGGATGATGAAGAGATTTTTACCTAGTGCAGACACCTGGAATGCAGCAAATGTGTCTCAGACGCCTCAGAAGTGTGATCCATGGGACACGTGCTGTGCACTGTAACAAGAGGCTGTCATCACACACTGCCCCACAGTCCCGCTCATATAGATTTCTCTGAGTATGTTTATATTTTGACAGCTTTTGAACAGTAACACCTTTCCCTGTTCTCCAAGTACAACTGCAGCTGAATTTCCTTTCTTAAAAGGTGCAAATTATGGTTGCAGTGTGGCCTGTTAGAGGTGCAAATGAGCACAACATAGGCAAAATGGAATTGTGCTTAAGTAGTAAATATATGGATTTATATCCTGTTGAAAGATTTGGGGGGGGGAGGGTGAGGAGAGGAGGTTATGAGTGGGAAGTATATGTGTGAATTTTGCTGGGAGTGTGAAGTTCTGCCTTTACACAGCCTGAGAACTTGGTAATTATGATTCTGGAGACAGTGGAAATCTAAAGAATATAGGAGCAGCCCATTGGAACACATTCGATTATTAGGCTCTGGGAACTAAAATACTTTGAGTGCCCCACAAATAGCATCAGGAGGTTTCTATTTCCACGAAGGGAAAACATTTTCAGACTGTACATTGCTTAAGATTCTTTGGGCCAAATTCTGCTCAGTTACTTTGGTGTATCTGATTTTGCTGATAGACAAAGTGAGAGGGTGATGAGGGAACTGTGTGTGTGTGTGTGTGTGTGTGTGTAATATATATATATATATAATATAAAAAACCTCAATCCTCTGTACAAGCTGCTGGATATTCCCCTAACATGGTGAGCGGGGCACTGGCATCCCCCAGTAATTTTGCACTAGATGTGGTGGGCTAAATGACTTGTCAGTCTCCCTTGGAGAGTATTCATACTGTGCTCAGCATGCTCTAGCCAGGTCATAGGTTGTTTCTTTTCAGAGTACCTGTGGGGTGCACTCCCCTGGCCCACTGGAAACTTGTTCAGAATAGCAAGATTCCTGGGGGAGCAAATAATGCATCTGTCAGTGTCCTTGCTTCATCCTCGCAGTGTTGGCTAGAGCCGAATAAGGTCCTCATTGTAAAGTAGGTGAAAGCTCTGCCCGCCTGCTGCAGAACTTGCTTTGACGTCTCATTCTTAGCATGACAGATGAATTATCTTGAACCCTGCTCAGATAGCACTGCTGTTAGGGAACAGAAAACCACTTTCCCAACCACAGGATTATCACCAACTCTTTATCATAAACATCAGTAAAGCTATAAAGAGATAATCATCATGATAATGAAATCCATGTCCTATGTGCAGAGAAAGAAAAAGTTCACATTCGGTCTCACATTTTCTTTAGAGACTATTTTACTAAGAGCAGAAAAGAAGTTTAGGAGCTCAGGTTTATGTTTTCTGTATCTTCACATTTTTCCTGTCCTGCTTAACCCTGATCTATGCTGAATTCATATATTCTAGTTAGCACGTTTGGTAGCAAACAACGGAGCTAATGTTGTGTAACAGTGTCAGTTACAACCCTCTACTTTCATTTACTTTTTTTTTTCTTTTTGAAAAAAAAAAATGTAGTCTTTTGGACTGCAGCTCTCCGTGCTTAGTCTTAATTGAGAAATGAAACAGTTTCTTAGTTCTGCGGGGAAGGGATCTACTACTTTACAGGAAGAGTTTGCAGCACTTCTTTTCTCAGAGGTAATTCACAAATGGCTGAACTGTATCACCTGAATCTTGACAAATGTGTACTGCTGTTATGGATTATGCCCACCGCTAGATCTGAAAAGAGATTGGTTGAATAGCACCGTTATCGAGAATTTTTAAAAAAGTCACTTGAGTGTGCTCATCTGGTGAGATTTTTATCAGAGCCCTCTGAAGCCCCCTTTGTGACATCATAATGTGTGTTTTCTTTCCTCAGAATGACAGGCTTTGGGGTTGCTGCTGAGCCAAACTGCATGCAGGAGACTGCAAAAATCTCATAGAAACACACGCAGCACAGACTTCAAAAACAAAAGCCAGTGCTTTCAAATCATCCATATAAGGTCATGAGTGTGAAAGTGAATATTGTGTTTTTTAAGGTTTCCCCCCAAATTTGTAATATATACTGGATTCTTACAGATACGTTAAGCTTTAATTTAAAACAGATTTCAATTTCTGTCATTTTCAGTAACCATGATATTGCTGTAAAAATGTATCATTATGTGCTTCTGCCCTGTTAATTTAGCCTTTCAGAACACTGTCTCCAACTAAATAATTGCAGCAGCAAAAGTGTAACACCACTACCACCACCACCATCACCATTTCATTCATCTCAGAGAGGTATGAACCTCAGCAACTTACTGGGACCATTTAACTATTATTAAGCCCAGGCAATTCTTTTTTTGTTTACAAAGCTAAAAAAAAAGTTTTCGCTTTAAAAACAGTATGAAAGCAATGAAATGGAAAAGTTAAGGATGTTAATATTGTATATTATTACATGGTATATACTTAACATTAACACAGATTAATCTCTAGCCTAATATAAAGTGACAGAAAAGAAATAGCTGCGTATACATAGATACATATGGTATGTACAAGATAGTCAGGTTAGAGACACGCATTACGATCTGCTGCATTTCCTGAATGTTCTTTTGTCCTTTTTTTGCATCCAATTAAATTTAAATCTAGAACCTACAGGGGTCAGATGTGAGCAGGACAAAATAACTTAGAGAATTGTTTTCAGTTGACAGAACGCTAAGTGAGCAGAGTTGATCTGTTTCAATAGAAAATTGACAGAACAAATTCTGCCAGGTTCCCCAAATTGGCAGCTGGAGGTTTTTTTTTTTTTTTTTTTTTTAAGTCTTACTTGGGTATGACTTGGAATATGCATTTAGTTACATCACATTACAGAGCATCACATGACATAAAGCAGTCTGACAAATCCAGATGTAATATGATGCATGTGTCACAATGTGTTAAAAATGTAAAGATATTTCATTTTTATTCTCATAGGTAGTTAAGAGACTTCCTTTGATATGTATCCAAAATTCCCATTAATGCTAAAGAAACTTCAGAGTTGAAGCTAGCCCAGCGTGAATGGTAGGCTGCCAATTATAGGTGGAGTTTGCAGCACGTATTCTACTACTTTATATAGTAAAAAACTTCAGAAGAGTAATTGACAAATTTCAAGTCTGTGACCTTGCAAACATTGATGTGTGTGTTTAACTTAAGTCCCAGGAGATTACTTATGTGAGTAGAGTAATGTGTCTGCATGATTAGGAATACTGAACAAGATAGACAGCAAAAGAGTTATATTAAAAAAAAAAACCCAACATTTTCTTAGTGCTCTTTCTGACTCTTGAAATTACTTAGTGAACTTCCACCCTATAGTCAAACTGAGAGAAGGAGAAACTAAATATGGGTACGACCTGGACTTGAATCTTTAGCCCCCTCTGTAACTAAGAGTTACCTAAATGGAGGTCCTTAGATGAAAGGTGCTATATGACTGTAATGCCTTATCAGTCTCTTATTTTAAAATAGAAATGGACCCAAAACAAAGTCCCAGATCTGAACACTCCCACATGTTCAGGGTGGTTATTGATTTTAAATACCAACCATATAAACCTTTCCATGCTTTTCTAATGGGTGGATTCATTTTACTTGCTTATTAGTAAAACTTATCAAGAACGTCTACATTATTTTTTTTGTAAGTTTCCCCTCAGTTTTGAAGAGGGAGAGTGTAATTGATGAGTGATTTATCACACTATCCTTTCCCCATTTAGTCATTGAGGTCCACATTTGGATTCAGTGGCATGTGAAACGATTTGGAAACTGGCAATATCTGCTCCTAATCAGGTAGCTTACTCAAGCAGAATTCTGTGGGAAAGCTGCCCCCACCCCAGCATTGTGCCTGCATCTGACCTCTCCAAAACTATCAATATTTTTCTGTCATGCATACTGGGAGTTCCCACACTTCATTACAGCGTTTAGGGGAAAATATGTAAGAGAAATAATAGTGTCACATTTTTAGACCAGGACTAAGGTTAACATTCTAAACACAGACATGCTGATTCTATCATACAACTTCCTGCTGCAATTGATATGAACAACAGGAAGTGCCAAGGGAGCAGAGAACAAAACAGTTTCATTCATGAGGTTGAAAAAACAGTTTGATATTATTCAGGTCTGTCAAAAAACCCAACTATTTTTCTTAAATGAGGAAATAATGCCTTGGAGGAAAGTAAGCACATTCTCAGCTATATGATGAGCTATATTTCCTTCACTGTACAGACATAGGTGATAAGGAATTTTGAAATTGCATTTTTTTACTGCAATAAACAGTGTGTCCAGTACTAAGACCATGATTCGCAGTTCCACAATGTTTTACAGTTTTTCCTTTGCTAATAAGCCAATTGTTTAAACTGAAGATAATGGGCCATCGCTTCAATGGTGCTGTGTTGATTTACGCCAGCTGAGGTTTTTGGCTCATTAAGATCTCCATTTATTTATTGTCTGCCATAATTTGCTTTAGGTCACTAACTATAGATTGTTGGAATATTTTTAAACTATTAAAAATTCCTGTGGTTTCCCTCTTGGTGTTTATTCCATCTGGAGATTCTCCTGAGCTGTTTGAAAATGGCTTTTGAAAACCATTAATTATAAACCAGGGTAGACGCGGAAATACATGAGTCAAAGTTGCAAGGAAAAACATTAGCATAAGATGTTTCTGTAAAGAACGAGTTAATCTCACGTGATGTTAGATGCAAATTAAAGTTGTGATCTGGTACTCTTGGGAGTAACTTTATGCAGATAAGTATTCCTACTGAGCTCAGTGGGGATACTTACACATGCAGGTACTCATGTATATGAATGTTTGCAGGATCAGGGCCCAAAATGTGTAGTTTATTATGGTGAAAATAATACTTGGATGTAGATAAGTGGCACCTACTATTCAACCAGTTTGAGAGAGTTGTACCAAAGCCCTCAAATCAATTATTATTTAAATAACCATGGGCATTTCAGTTATAGTCATTTTGCCATAGTCATGGGGGTTTTAAATCAGGCAAGGCTCTAACTGAGTTCAGTGGGAGTTTTGCCTGAGTGAGAACTTCAGTACTGGGCCTGTAGTGTCTCGTTACAATATTATTTAACAAGACACAATCCTTTAAATGTTCAAAGTGACACACACTTTCTTAGTAACAGCTGTCATGGATGTGACTGGACAATGCAGAGCAAAATCTCCATGCAACTCTTAATAAAAAGTTCAGGAATTTATGACCACTACTGTCACTGATTCAAATTCAGAGGTAATGGAAGTGATAGTGGAAGTGATAGGGTAAATTGGTGGAAGCCAGAGGCGATGCATAACTGTTGATGGGGGGGCACAATTTAAAATTTTGGGAGGGGGCATGTGATTGCCCTAGGGTGACCAGTCAGCAAATGTGAAAAATCGGGACAGGAGCCTATATAAGAAAGACCCCAAAATCGGGACTGTCCCTATAAAATCGGGACATCTGGTCACCCTAGATTGCCCCATGCATCGTCTCTGGATCTAGAAGCTGTTGCTAAATGGAAAGCAGGGCAAGCTCTTCTGCAGTGCGAGGGGAGCAGTTTTCCCTGGGCTGAGCCCCTGCTATAGGAATGGGAGAGTGGCCTTTGCCCTGGGAATAGGCACGTGGTGTTCACCCCAGGGCAGTCTGCATAGCAGGCAGTGGGAAGCGCTGGGGGACTCCAGCAGCAGGGAAGGAGAAGGGCGGGGAGCCAGCCACCCTGCTGCTTCCTGTCTCCCTGTGCAGCATGGGCACACGGTGAGTGCTGCCGCCAGGGGGAGCTGTTGCCTCCATGTTGCTGAGTGTCCCAGTGAGAGGCAGCCTGAGGACTTGCCCACCCCCACTGCCCTGTGGGGCAGAGTCTGCAGCTGCCACTCTGGATGGATCCCCTAGGAACATTTAGCTGTTGCTAAATAGGAGGCAGAAATCTGGAGCAGGCGGGGGGAGGCATGTGACCCTGGATCCCCCTCCCCCCCATTGCGTTGCCTCTGGTGGAAGCGAGTTTAAATGGGTGTAATATACCTTTTGAGAGGGTGGAAGGAAGTTGTCTAGTAAGTAAAGCAATTTTAAAAAAAAAGGTGCAAGAAAAGAAGTAGGACCCACCCCAATGGTAATTTCTCAAAATGTTTGCTTCTGTAACTATTTTTAAGCAACAACAAAACAGGAAGAGAAAACAAACCATGAGTTTAAGTCCATTAAACCACAAAGGTTCAATGGAGAAAACAAGTTTGTTACTTTAAAAGTGTTTGTTCTTTAACTTTTAAATAGGGCCCTGCATGTAACACAGTTTTCTCAGTATTGTACTTTCAAAATTGCATAGAAAATTAGTTCAAAAATCTGACAATAACAGAACTGATTGAGTGAAATGAGACCATGCACTCAACTTACAGGCATTTCTGTTAACCCTACTTAGCAGCAGGGTTCTGCTCTGTGCAGCAGGGCAGGGCAACCATCACCACTTGTAAGAAGGACATGCAAGAGAGAGAGAACAAGAGGGACTCTGCCAGCCTGAAATACTGACAAACCACAGACTCACAGAAGGGGTGAGGTCAGACAAGGGGAAGGAGCATCTCAGGACTTTTGTTACATTCAAAGATTTGTAACTCTCAGGGGTGTAAAGAGTAAAGTCATGGTGGTTAACGAATTCACAATGACTTTACTAAGTCGGTTCCTTGCTTTCCTGCCATATTGTCCCTGAAGGGGATAAACTAGAAGCCCGGGCAGCACACAGGCTAACTGGATCTCTGGGAGAGCATGTGTAAGCAACGGGGGGCTCAGGAGGCTTCAGGCAATTTTGGAGTCTCCAGCCGGTGGACAGAGGCACCCCACATCCCTCAGAAGGGCATCAGGCAGAGATCAAAGGCCCCAGAGCTAGAAACTAAACTCTACCCAGACCCTATTGGCTTGGAAGCACTTGGGACCCAGCAATTATATCCACTTGCAACAGACTTGTGACCTTACTGTGGAGAACTGGGCCAGGTTGTAACAACCATCATGGTTTTATTTCTTCATTATCTTATATTTGTGTAATTTTCCTTTTAAATGTCACATCTACTTTCCTGTGGCATCTTGACAAGAGAGTTTGCAAAGCTGAGCTCTGAACCACTGAACTCTGGGTCTCTCCTACTATGGCTCTTGTTGTAGCTGACATGTTTTTATGCATACATTTATGGTGGGCTCTGTGCAACTCACTGGCAAAGGGAGAAGCACTTAAGGTTCATTTGAACTGGCAGAGGTCATGAATAGCTTGGTATGGTATTGTGCTGCTGAATGACTGCAATTTCTTGTAAAAGTTTAACTCCTGATGCAAATCAAAGACTGTAGAATTGTAAATTAATGGCCCCAAATTGGTAAGTCAAAAATTATGCCTTGCTGGTGAACAAAATAATTTGGGTGGGTGTGGTCTATTCCCCCCTCTGCCCCCAATTTGGAGTTCTAAAAGGAGAGACTTTGGGGGCCAAAATGTTTGAACAGACCCCTGGGATTCCCTGGGGGTAGGCCAACAGTCCTCTGCTTTGCTCCAAAGACTGTTCTTCATTGGTGAGTCTCCATTACTGGGTTGCTCAGACCAGCACACTAGTGAGGATGCCTGACCATCATCACCAAGGATCCCAGTTTGATACATGTGAGATCCTGCTATGTGTTCCCTTCTGTCATGTGTTCATTTCCATCCCTCACTCTCTCTCTCTCTCTCTCTTTCATCTGACCCGAGACCAGCTGTATTTCCCCCCCTTTACTATCCTTTCTCTTCTCCCCCTTTGTCCGTCTGTCTTGTTAAAAGCAGGAAAAGTAACCCCCTTTCATCACAATCCACTCAAAATTCAACAAGTTTTTCCTCTAAGAAGTAGAGCTTGACAGAATAAGAGATTAACTAATACCCTCTTTCTGAAAAATGGACTTTAATAAGTTTTGATGAAGTTTGTTTTGCATAATCACTTAATTTAAAAATGTTTTTGTTTGTTTTTTTTAGTCTCTTTCTCTTGTGTCTCCTAATCAATACATTTCTGGTGTGTTTGCCAGGGGATTCAGCAAGCCAAGATCTCTGTACTCCTAGCCCTGAACCATGTTTAACTGTTTAATACTGTACTATGGCAGGGTCATGTTAACACCTTTAACTCTCTGGGCCCACTTACTCCATTGAAATTAACATACCAGCCCCCTTCAAGGTTCAGACAATGGTCATGATTCCCTCTCTCTGCTCCTCAAATCCAAGGTAGCCACCAGGCACAATATCTCCTAAAGCTCCTGCGGGGCATGTGCACTTCTGCATTAGCCCAACATGGTGCTGTGGGTACATGCTACAAGTGAACCCCAAATGTGACTAGGAACTACTGAGTTATTACTTAATTCATATTTTTAATAGAACTTTACAAGCATGTCATTTTAAATGATAATCAGTTGAAACAGAATTGGCCTCAAACTCTTTATACATAATGTCTAGGGCCCATGATGCATATAGCTATGAAAGTGTGATGCCTTTGTTTTGCGTACTGCACTTTATGGGCCTGAGCTAGTATAAATTGACTTTGAAATCAAGGGAGCTCCCTTGATTTACATCTGCTGAGGATCTGGCCCTACATTTAAGAACTCTGTCTGTGATCAGAGACAACAGCTATTATTTGGTTCTCGGAGTTGCTGCAGCCTGTTGCAGGGCAGAGAGAAGACATACACGCCCTCTGTCTCGAGAAGAGTTAACTTTTGAACTTCCTTCTTATTGCTTTCTTTTATCTAAAATAAGTCATTTTAGACCAAATGTATGTAGTTGGTCTGTGTGTACTGGGGGAAAAAAATATGTAAAACAAGGACAAAATCTTGGTCCTTCTGCACATTCCTAAGTAAGCTCCAGAATACAGCTCCTGGAGCTAAGAGGAATCAGAATCCTCTTTCCAATGGAACAACTTCATAACTGGTATTGCAACTGTGGAGAATACACATGGTCACTCCCAGAGCAGAATTTGGACATTGGATCTGTGGCTACACTCCTGCCTGCACCAAAACACCTCTTTGCACTGCTGTAACAGAGTGTGCTGCCTATGTGACAATGCTGTGTAGAATGCAGGAGGTGTGGACCCCCTCTGCAGACTCCATACATGCTGTCCCTTTCCAATGCACAATGGAACCACACTAGTTCTGCCAAATTCCACACCTGCAGAAGATGGCACAGGATTTGATCCTTGCTCTGTGTGTGTGTACTTGCGTACACACATGCTGTATTACTAGGATAAGCTTCAATAGTATAGAAAGATGGTATCTTCACTTAGTGTCATATTTTACCATTTATGCCATCTCTGCTGTTGATTTGAGCCAACTAGGAATCTTTCTTGCTTTATGTGGTTGAAGTGCTTCACATGACATTGCTCCATTACAAGGCTATCATTTTGTTGAAAGAGAACTGCTTTGAAAGTAGCATTTTTAATAAATAAGAACCAGCCTTCCTAACCCTACTGATGAAAGAACAGTAATCAATGTAAGTTTCATACTCCGTATCAAAGGTAGAGCTTAATCAGCAGACACAGGAGAACTTATTTAGAAAGTATAAGAAAAAAGGAAAGTATTCTATATTTAGAAGAGAATTTAGAACTCTTCTTGTTCCAGTTCTGTGGGGATTTTTGTTTGTTTCATTTTATTCTCTTTTATGTAATATAGGGCTCCATTAAGTGAAATATACAATGGGAATTTTGCCTGAGTAAGAATAGCTGAGTAAGAAGATCAGGTCTAGCATCAGGGCATTAATTGCTTTCAAACAAAAATTGAGTTCTGTAGCACTGACATCCACTTAGATGCAAAATATACGTTTTTAAAAAAATTCCTTGATTTAAGAAAAGGAAACTCAAGACAGTTCCATGACACTCAAATGAAGGTTATATAAAAAACTCTTAGGGTTTTTGTGAACTTCCAACTAGGCAGCAACAGATTCTCCTATCTCTAACATTTGGTCAGCCTCTGAACCAAATGCTTGATTCTGCCTCACCCCCATCGGCATAGGACACATTGCAAGCCCATCCAACAGCAAGGCTTATTGCCACATAGGGAAAGGAGGGCAGGGTTTGGGGATGGTAGATAAGCTTCCCTGCATGTATGTGCAGTGTCTCCACACATCACTATGCAGTCCCCTATCAGAGTAGTTTAGGCTGATCCACTTCCCATTTGAAGTCAATCACCAGACTCTCATTGATTTTTAAAGGAAACAGGTTTGGGCCCACAGCATTACAATACCACATCACATTCAGTCTGTCTAGGTCATATAAACATTGTCCTCATTGCTTTGGATTGCTGAGTTATGAGTTAACACAATTTAATTGATGAGCTATTAGTTAATACAGCACCTTGCCATTGTGAGTTAGCACAACATGCTGTCAAAAAACTGAGGAGGATATAAATGAACATGAGAGACAGATTTAAAAAAGAATTGATTGGAGTTTTTAATATGTAAAGTTTCACAGGAGATGAGAAATAGTTGAGGGTATCAAAGGAAATGCATGATACCCTACCATATTTAGAACCACATTTTTAGTATAATCTTATCATAATTAATTATTGATATGGATTTAAAATATTTCAGTTGGAGGTTAAGGACACCTGGTTAATTGACTGTCAAAATACTATTGTGGTTACACAGCAGCTTTCTGGGACCAATGTGCTGTCGTTTCTATTTGTGAATAATGATATGAACACTTGTTTCTGTTTTTCTGGCTTATCTTTCAGAGTCAACATGTCATCAGGAGCAAATGGGATGCAAAAGTGTTAGAAGAACAGAGCAAATGTACCCACACTAAAGACAATCACTGTAGAGAACGTCTTATATATACACAGGAAGTGAAGCTGGCCTGCAAATATCTGCTCTATTCTCAGAGATACAGCCCATCTGTTTCTGAAGATATGTTGGCTTCCATATGCCCTAACTCCATTCCTTGGCCTCTGATCCTGAAGTAATCCAGGATATCAGATATAACACAACGAATGTCAGATGGAATATTTATAATTTTCTCCCTTGTAAAATGCATTAAGGGAGCATTTTATATATTTTTGTATGCTCTCAATTCATTTCAATTTCCTTTTGCAACTTTCCAACTTCCCACTGGACTAAAGTCTTTTCTAAGTTACTTAGGCCAGGTCTACACTACCGCGGTAGTTCGACGGCTGGCAATCATAGTTCCGGGTTCGATTTATCGCGTCTGGTCTGGACACGATAAATCGATCCCGGAAGCGCTCGCCGTCGACTGCGGTACTCCAGCTCGGCGAGAGAAGTACCGCGGAGTCGACGGGGAGCCTGCCTGCCGCGTGTGGACCGCGTCTGAACCGCGGTAAGTTCGAACTAAGGTATGTCGACTTCAGCTACGTTATTCACGTAGCTGAAGTTGCGTACCTTAGTTTGAATTTGGGGGTTAGTGTAGACCAAGCCTATGAGAAACATTTTGGAATAAATCTTAGATCGTGTTATATTTGTGTTTTGAAAATTCTTTTGGCATTTTGTTTTCCTGGCAGGAATATTCACACAGAGAGAGTTCTGGCAAATATTGGTGAATGGTAAAAGAAACTGTATTTTGAATTCATAAACATGAACACTCACACTAGAATCTCATCAAGTAAGGGAACAGAATCACCATGTGAGTTATGTCTCCAAAACAAATCAGCACAATTCAATTTTTAAATACAACTAACTCCTTGGGCATGATCTACAGATCAAGTATGATTTGGCAAATAATTTTGAATAATCACAAGAAGTTCAAGAAAATCATAAACTCATGGACAATTTTCAAACATAAAGAGAGGCACAATTCACCACGAGTTATTGAATGGGAGTTCAGCTGGTAGAGGGCATAAAGGATAGCATTGGTGGGTCCTAGGATGTTAACAGCTTGGGTTTCCTGAGACCACATTTTCAGAACGTAGCTTCTATATTTCATCTGCAAAATGCATGTATCTGTTCACAAAAAATGTGGAAATGTTTCAGAGTCAACCCTGTAAGTATACAACCTGAGAGGAAGAAGTCGAGAAAGAAGTGAGATAATTAAGTATAAGTAGCATAAGCACAATCCGAGACCCCTTGATATGTATACATCACAGAAATGTGGTATGCGAGACCATACAAGGAAACACCTGAAGTGTGAACAAAGGGAGTTGGATGGTAGCCATGAAACATTTACTAATAGAATGCTGTACAAGTCTAATGTCTTTTGGATCTAGATTTTGAGCACCCCAGTGTAGATCAGGGGGTTTGGTTTGGCCCATTACATATGCAGGGTCATTTTCAGAATTCAAATTTGGATCTAGGTTCAGATTTCCCCTGAAGTTTTGGATTGTGCCTATATCTAGTCTGATAGGGATTTAGGAATTATCCCAACACAAATGAGTTATTTACAGCTACAAATAAGGAAACCATCTTAAACTATTCATTAAATGGATACTTGTGAGTAGGTAAATGTGGTTTAAAAAAACACACACAAAAATAAAGTGCTCTACTGGCCAAAGACTGACCTTCTTGCCAATCTGTATGCTTCAGAATAAAGGGAGTGTGATATGTATCTGTGTCAGAGAGTTTACAGAGGCAGAATAAAGTCCACTGGTGACAGGGATTTTTGCAGTACAATAGTGATACATAGAATCAATGCTACATAAACAAACAAAAAAACCAGAGCTTCAGGTTACAAGTTGCTCCTTGAACTCTCTTACTTTTTGGGAGAAACTGATCATCTCCACTGACCTTCTAGTTTACTGCTCGTTGCAAAATGACAGCAGCAACTCAGAAGTTTACCTTTCTATTTGTTCTTTAGTATTTAATTGAATTCATGTATTCACCTTGGCACCTCTCTTTCTAGATCTAGCAATGATTTTTTTAATAATACATTTAAAAAAAGATAGTGAGGGTTGTTGCAGGTGTACTGGCTCTAGCACAAATTACCTTTCCTCCTCAAGCTCAGGGAGGCCTCAGGTGCCTACGGGGCAAAGACATATATTTCATGTAGCAGCATCTGGTTTTTCCACAGATTCCTTAAGCAATTCAATTGGTGGCTCTGGAGCTGCCTGTAGCTCTGTCATGTGGTGAGGCTGCAGATGGCTGTCTGGGCTGCCTTAGCCTCCTGGATATAATTTACTTTAATTTAGCTTGAATTCTGAAGAATGTATACACTCTGGAAAATAAGGTACAGCTGAATTTTCTTAGGAGGTGTATGTCCTTGTATATAAACTGCCAGGACACAGTTAACATGTTTTCCTTTTATATTTCTCACTTGGGGGTTGATGTTTGTCCCACTGAAGTCTATACAGGTACTGCCATCCTTAGCAAATAGAAAAGATAATGCATTAGCGAAGCCATTTTCTAAAGTCTGGAATTAGTGGGAATTCTAAATATTTTCTCTTGCTTCTATTAATGATCTTATGGTGAAGAGTAGGGTGTGAAGTTAACCCATGTTGTGGGAAAATTCCACTTCTTGAGTAGACTAGTTCCTGCTGGGTTAGCCACATGATATTCTTTTTACTCCCTGTCCCAACTGTTGCTGTGCAGCCTTAGAGTCGCAGTCACATTTGGGTTGGGATGCAAAAGTTCAATAGCAAATAAAGTGATTCTTCGATGTATAGTTTGTAAAGCATTTTGGGATACCTCACATTAAAAAGTGCTGAATAAAGTAAAAGGTGGATCAGGTCCATTATTATTTTTATACGCACCACATTTCAATTTGCAATATGACAGGGGATGTTACAGAAGAAGCTACATGACTTAATTATTCATTTCTTTGCATGTTTATCTGTTTAATCTATCTAGGCATTTATAATGCTCAATAGAAATAACTGAGCTGAATGAAGATGAATTTTTTTGTATTGAAGGAGAATGAGGCAATTCTCACAGCAGATGCTGTAATCTTGCTAGAAAAAGCAGGAGAGGTTGTGCAGATGCTCCAGTCTAGGTGCCACAGGGGCAGATGTATTAAAGAAAATAGCTGTGGAAGGGTTTGCATATTTTCCTTTCATTAGAAATAGCCTGCAGTAGCACCTATCACTCCGTACCCCCTCTTCAAAAGGGTTTCCTGTAGTCCATTAGCATCAGCTAGGACTCTTGCTCCCATTAGTCTGTGACACTATACAGTACATATGGCTGTGTTGACACCCAAATCATTCTGAGATGGTATTTTTGTTAGTGGTGTTTTCTTACTTGATGAGGCATAAGCCGTTCCAAACACAGCCCTCCACCCCATGTTCATCTTATTAGTAAAGAAAAGGTTTTGTCACAGAGCCAGGGCTACAAGAAAAGCTGGTGCTCTGGCTGAAATAGAACAGAAGTTACTTGAATGAGACAGATAATGTTCATCTTGTGAGTCTGTGGCACTGAAAACCTCTGAATGGACTCTGTTTCCGCTGCACTGGAAATCTGTGTTAAACTGCATGAGACTCTGAAAATGACTTGAACATACGGTTGTATATTTTTATCTTCATGTGACAAGATTGATACGTGCAGTGGAATGAGCGTAGCCCCACTGACAAAATAGTTTCACCTAATTTCTCTTGTCATATCTACAGTAACTGATAACTTGTGTAGGTTACTTATCCTCAACCATATTCTGCCCTCATTTACACCCTACCAAGCCCTCTGACTTATCACTGAAAACCCTGATGGAAGAACTATGTTTTAAGGAGGGATTTGAAGGAAATTATGTAATAGGCTAGATTGAGCTCAAGGCAGGGGATGGAATTCCAAACAGAAGGGGCATATGGAAGAAGACACAAAGATAAGAGTAGAAGAAGAATACAAAGGGACCAGTTAGAAAGGTGGTTTGGGAGGAACAGGAAGGAGTGATCACCGATATATACCGGGAAAGTATTAGAACTGTAATTGCAAAGCTTCTGACTGGGTTCTCTTTTACATTCTGTGGTATTCACACCTCCACCTTTCACACATACTCCACAGCAGCTGTTATAAACAAGAAGAATGTTTGCGTTATTGGCTGATGGGAAAATTAATGAAGAGAGTAACTTGCCTCACCTTCCCCCCCTCCTTTTTATTTTTAGGTGAATTTTCAATAAGACAGCATATTCATTGCCGTTATCATCCATAGTATCTTGAGTGCCTTCCTGCAGTGCATTAAGTGATATGACTAACATCTGTTATGTATTGTTCATTATCTTCAAGGGGACAATGGAGGATGCAGTACAAGTGTAGTGTAGTGTACTGGTAGGTTGGTTTTTTTTAATGTATATATTTATGTACATGGAGTGTAGCGCCGTCACCCTAAGACCTTATCTCAGAGGTTTAGATGCTTTTTTAGATCTCTTGGGCCCAGGTCATTTAACACTTTGAAGATAAGTACTGTGACTTTGAAATTGATTCAGTATTCTATGGGAAACCACTGTAGAGTGTGGAGGATAGATTTAAGGTGTTCTCAGTAGCCTGTGTTGTAGAGGAGATGTGCTGCAGCATTCTTCCTAAGGGCTGATGGCTTCATGCCCAGGTATATTGTTGTAGTTCAGCTGGGTGGACACATACAACTGAAACTAGGTTATCATCTGCCAGGATGGGATGGAGTCTTCTAGCCAACCAGAGATGGTAGAAAGCACTACCTGTGGATATTACTATGTGAGACAACATCAGCAAGGAATCCAGGAGGACTCCTAAACTATGGACTGAATGGACCAGTTGTGGGTGTGTGCCTTTAATCAAAGGAGATGGCACTATTGCTGCAAACTCCTCTAAGCGCTTTTTTGCCCACCAGCATAAACTCTGACTTGCACAGATTCAGTTTCAACCAGCTGTTTTTGATCCATGAGCTGATTTCATTCAAGCATTGAACCGTCTTGGTAATAGTGCTATGGTAGTATGGAATGGGGTTTCAGTAGAGCTGTGTGACATGCATATTAATGGTTCATGTCATCTTATCAGTTCTCCTAGGGGCTGCTTGTAGATGTTGACTAGGACCAGAGACATAATTGATCACTGTCGGACTCCACAATTGAGGGATCCAGTGGCAGAGATATAGTTGAATGTCAAATATAGATTTACCTGTTCTATTCGTCTTGCTTAGTGGCTGGATTTCACTAGAGGGACAATGCAGGAGGGAAAAAAAGACAATGTAAAATGCAATCAGTGTGGCCTAAGGGAAGTTATAAGCTATTTAGTGAAGAATAGCAGAAACTTAAATAATGTCATGTCAAATTCTGTCCACATTTACAGAAAGAAAACCCCATTTGGTGCTGTAATCTTAGAATGAGTTATGATGTGACGAATTTGATAACAAAATGAATTTTTGCATGTATGCATTTAATTCAGTATTGGCCTATCACCCAGGATGGTACTGAGAAATTCTATACTTCTGGAGATGCCGTCTTTCAGCTGAGGCCTGGAACCAAAACACTAATTCCTTCTGGTCATGCAACTTTTTTCAAGGGTAAGGGTGTTCACCTTGGTGTCCTGGAAAATTCCAATTTGAGTAATTGTATTCTGCCTACCTAAGGAAAGAATTCAGCCTGTAGTTGCAAATGGAGGAAATGTTCTTCACTTTCCTTTTTGTGTTGGGTAGCTGGTAAAGAACAGCTACCACATTCTTTCAGTGCAATGGTCAGTGCATTTAATTGATGAGTAGAAATTCTCAGGATGGGAAGTGCAATATAAGGTGAGCTCTATGAATAATAATTGTTTATCACTTTGCGAGATCACTGCCTTCTATATGACAACCCACAGGTGGTGAACAGGAAACAGGACAATTGTGAGGATTCCCTTCTGCCCTTGCTGTGTTTGCCCCAGATATATCAATTGGAGATGAAGATTTCCCCCCGTGGAACAGCAGAGGGTTTCAAATGTGAGAAATCCCCAAGATTCCATGCAGATTTTAGGTTTCTGCTGGAGGTCTTGTGTTTCCACCCCCTACCACCACTAGCTACCTGTCTGCATGATTCCAATGCAATTGTACTGCAAAAATCAGCCCAGCCTTGGGTTACCCCAGGAATCAGCTCTTTACTGTGGCAGTTTCCACTGGACCATTAACTGTCCAGAATGTAGAATGTATTAATTTTCCTAAGCGTTCCCCCATAGGTTTGGTGGGGAGATGTTCATCCTTCTGGTCCTACTGCTGGCCAACACCCCTTCTTCCCCACCCACATAAGGAGTCTGCACTCTCAGAAAGCCATCCGTGGGGCCCTGAGGAGGTGGGAATGGCACAGCAAGGGTCTGCATGCTGGGGGCCCTGGCTGTACGTAAAGCCTTATGGGATGATCTGGCACACAAATTTGTTTGCACAAACCATGCTGAAATTAGCTCACAGAAAAGATTATCCATAATGTAATTAGTTCACTGATATTTTTCATAGACAATATTGTACTTCCCAGCCAGTACTAGCATCTGCCAGGGAGAATACAGGCCACACCTGAACTACCATGTTGTTACTGGAAACAGCTACTAGAAGTCCTAGGAACAAGGGATTAACTGGCAAATCAGTATTTTCAGCTGTTTGGATGTGTCCAAATTGCCTGTGACATCTGGGGTAGTTAGTGATGAATGATTAGTGTTTGAAAAGTTAAATATTTAGAGCAGGGCCTATTAAG
Organism: Emys orbicularis; assembly: GCF_028017835.1. Lineage (NCBI taxonomy): Eukaryota > Metazoa > Chordata > Testudines > Emydidae > Emys > Emys orbicularis. The sequence goes on from NC_088693.1 coordinate 45,974,111, forward strand.
ATAAACAGTTTAATTTATTACAAAATTATTACAGCTTTTCTTTGTATTCTTACACAATGTGCTTCTAATTAGACAAGATATGTAATAAACTAACAAACCTTAAATGATGGTTCCAGACTTCTATCCAAAGTTTAAAACCATAGACTACAACCATTTTTATTTCAGAAATCACTAGCAGTTCAGTTGATGATTTTCCCAGCTGTAGATCTGCAGCAGAATGGGGAAAACCAGATTTTCACACACAATATGCAAACTTCTTCTTACAGTTTATGAACTCACAAATGTGAATGGTAGGAGGGTGGCCCATTTCTATCACAAAAGGGAAATAGCTTAATCATATCCAAAGTGAGGAGTGTGCCATACATATATTCACTGCAGATCAGTTAGTGAAAAGCCCAGAGTGATTTGGAGGATGTGTGCTTTCACTGACATTGAAGCAGAATGATATACAGTACTGTCAGTGTAATTACCAGGACAATTGATAGTACTATTAAAATGGAGAAAACAAGATAAAAGTCAATTAAAATTATGTGAATGCACCTGATTTGAGTCTGGAAAAGCAAGTAGAGTTAGAATAAGAGCTAATTGTTAATCTCAATGTATACTATCATTAGCATAGTAAGTGTGTGTATGTTCGTTTACCCACTGGTCTGGGACTCTAGGAAAGAGAGACATTAACACTGGCACAGGGCCTGAGTAAATTAAGATTGACTTGACAATGAAAACCAGGCTCAGAAGTAGTATGGGGGGGTGGGGGGAGGCGGTGGAGTGAGAACTGTAATTCATCAGATCTTTCTTCTTCCCTCAGACATCCCTTACACCTCTTAATTTGAAACTCCAATAGATAGACCAGCAAAAAGAGGAGAAAAAAGAATTTCTATTCTAGTTGAGTCCATGTGGGTAGATACAGAAACCCTTTTTAAATGCTGAATTTGATTACATCAGCACAGCACAAATTGACTCAAGCAGAACCACTGCCTTAGTTTCCCCAATGGTCAGCAGTCTCCCTCTGGGTGTCTAGACACACCCATGCCTCAGGCTCCCCTCGTTATTAGGTAGGGTGTGCTCTGCAGCCTTTGAAAGACCTCTCTTCTCAGGGTAAATGAGAATTCCAGACAAAATCCACACAAATCTGCTCCCCTCAGTTCAGGGAAGCTTCGCATCCCTAGACCACAGCATGCTCTACCCCCGTGGTTCCCAAACTTTAACAACCTGTGAACCCCTTTCACTAGAATGTCAAGTCTCGCGAACCCCCTCCTAAAAATGAATATTTCCAGGGATTTTCTCCTTTACCCGAGTATAAATTATAAAAGCACTCAGTCTGAGCCCCAGTCAGCTGACCCAGGCCAGCTGCGCGTGTTTAATTGTAGTGTAGAAGTACCTTATCTTTCTCAGAAGTTCACAGTAGAGCTCTGTGAAACTTTCTGGCTTATTTCCTTTCTTAGATTTGTTCTATGTGGTTTGCAACTCTTCAGTTTTAGTTTACTTCAAACCAAGAATTACACAGTTGGGAAGGCAGGGGTGAGCAAACTACGCCCTGGGGTCTGGGGCTTGCCCTGCTCCAGCGCTTCAGCCGGGGACTAGAGCAAGGTTGGGGGCTGCTTCACGTGGCTCCCGGAAGCAGTGGCATGCCCCCCCCCTCCGGCTCTACGTGTAGGGGCAGCCAGGGACCACCACTCTGCACGCTGCTCCTGGCATAAGTGCTGCCCCTGCAGCTCCCCTTGGCCAGGAACTGCAGCCAAGTGGAGCTGCAGCTGTGGTGCCTGCAGACGGGGCAGCGTGCAGAGCTACCTGGCTGCACCTCTGTGTAGGAGCCGAGAAGGGACATGCCGCTGCTTCCGGGAGCCGCTTGAGGCAAGCGCCACCCGGAGCCTGCACCCCTGAGCCTCTCCCCACACCCCACCCACCCTGCTTCAGCCCTGATCCCCCTCCCATGCTACAAACCCCTTGATTCCAGCCCAGAGCACCCTTCTGCACCCCAAACCCCTCATCCCAGCCCCACCCCAGGGCCCACACCCCCAACTAGAGCTCTCACCCACTCCCGTACCCCAATCCCAATTTTGGGAGCATTCATGGCCCACCATACAATTTCTATTCCCAGATGTGGCACTCGGGCCAGATATTTTGCCCACCCCTGTGGTAACGCATTGAACTGGGTCTCTTCCTGGGCTACTTCTCTGTGGCTCAGTTTCCCTGCCTGTCAAATGGAGATATCTATGCAAACCAGGAGGTATTGTTTGTATGGTGTTCAGATACCACAATGATGAATACCAAAAAAGCCTAAATAAAAGTAAAACTCAATTTAATTATTCTATAATCCATAAAATGTCAAGCCCCCTTCTCTCAGGACAGCTCTCCTCCATCTTTGCTCTATTCTTGGGGATGGATAAGGAAAGTGAAATTCTTCTGAAACTTGTCCCTTCTCCTGGATGTTTCACAAACAAATAGCTGGTGCTTCCTCTGTAACTTATCTATTTGTGTTACCTCATTATTATCACACTCACTAATATCCTCCATGTCTGCCCCTTCACCAAATTCAGTGCCATCATAAAAAGTTGAAACAAAACCCCTTTGACTGAAAATTTGCCTGCAAGCCAACCCAGGGAATTTCATATGGTAAATTTCATGCAGCTCTACTTTGTATATGAGAAAAAAAATCAACCTGTGAATAATTTTTCTTAACAATTTATTTTATTTTATTTATTTTTCAAAATTAAGAGCAATCCATCTATTGGCTGCCATTGAATTTTTGAAAGATAACGCCCTGACTTACAACAAAAACATGCCATCCACTAATTTTAGATACATTTCTGTCTGTATAAATGGCTTAGATTTAAAGCTGTTACTGAGCCTGATTCTCATCTCGTGCTGGCATAAATCAGGAGTGACTCCAGTGAAGTTGGAGTTACACTGGTGTAAATAGCATAAGTGAGAGGAGAGCCTGGCTTACTAAACAAAACATGAAAATAATCTTCAACACAATCGAATACCTTTGATTATTTAAAAATGTTAAGGGAAGCTGAGGCATTTAAATTTAAAAATCATGTTGAGCACATGCACAATACACTTCTTTTGGATGGCTTTTGTTAGGAACAGCATGAGGTCTAACTACATAAACACATGATGGACTAGCCTTGTGGCCTATTGTGTACTTAATAAGGGTCTACAAATTTTCCAATCATGTAATTGTTAGTTTATCATGTAGATAACATAGGTTTAAAAAGACCATCATTACTATCCTACAATGGCCTACGAAGGAGCTATTATGGAATGAATAGTTGGTATTTTTCAGTGTCCGAATTCAAATAGCTGTAGCTGCCCCTTTATTTACAGAGAGAAAAATGAAGGAGTAAGAAGGCCGAATATTTATTTACACCCTGGCCATACAAAGGAGCCATAAGCGGATATAAATCTAAAAGAATCCTGTGGAGTTGGGAATGAGATCACTGGATCATCCCACAGCATTATTTTGAATCCATGTCATTTTTTTGATTTGTCTGGGGGTGAGGGATTTGGAAGAGAAGGTCCTGTTCCCTGCCTGCATGATATTAGTAACTGCCCAGAATATAGATCAAATGAAACAGCTCAAATTAAAAATAGCTCCACCCCTAAAAACACACACAGAGACCAACTTACTGTCTTCCAAAAGCCCAAATTAAGAAGCAGTTGTTTAATATTTATATAAAAAAATCATTCCCTGACTAGCCTCAAAATGAACCACTGTCCCCAAACTGAATTTTTTGACACTAATCTCCAAGTTTCCTATCCAGAGCACGTCCAAACACTATTTGTTTTTTGTTTATGCAGTTCTATAAAAAAACCAAAAAGCATTTCAAGCCAAGAGATATTGGAGTGTGTATGTTTATTTCCCACTGTGTTATACTGCAGTGCATCCTGCCCCAGTCTTTCCATCTTGCCTAATTCCACTGCTTTCTTCCCAGACACATCATAAAAATCACATGGGTTCAAAACAAGGCCAGGGCAGGTCTCATTCTCAACTCTACAGGATTCTATTTGTTCCCTTCCGTATATCCAGAGTGGGTGGAGAGCTACAGAATTTCATCAGAGGAAGGGCAGAATTAAGGTGTGTGTAAGATTTTTGGGTTTTAAGTTTATTGCTATTTGATCTGTATTCACTACAGAAAAAAACTAGAAAGAAATGGGATCTGGGATGTCTTAATGCAGCGAAAACAGCCTCTGTAACCTTCTGGCTAATGGAAGCTGGGTTTCATAGCTGCAGGGCTACTCCTTATACTTAAGGCATAGTTACTAGAGATGAGCTTTTCTCTTTAAAACAAAAACTAGAGCTGGTTAAATTATTCATTGCAAAGTGTTATCTGGTAAATTTTGATGTTTTTTTGATAGATAAATATTCTATTAAAAATGTTTAAATTATTCAACCAGCTTGACTGTTAACCAAATCTTCCTCCACCCCTCTCTGAGCCAAACCAAACACCCAAAACTTCTGAGGTTCATTCTCTAGCAGTGCAGAATCAGGCTTTCCACAGTAGCTCTCTTTTCAGAGGGTGTGCCTATCTGAAAAGCTTTTTTGGCTTCCCCAGCATTCTCATCCTCTCCAGGGCTGACATGCATCATCTGCCCTGCTGTTGACTACAAAACAACTATTTTCTACTGGTTTAAGCCCTGAGAAAGAAAGAAGAATAGGAAGGGGAGAGGGGAGTCAAATGTCTGCATGAGTTTGACTTTATTAATGGCAGTGAAACAAAATGTTGAAGATTAAGAGAATGCTTAAAAACCAACACAGATACAATATTAACTTGCTTTGTCTTCAGGGTACTTGTAGACTATTCATTTTGGGCCTGATCTAGAGCCCATTGAAATGAATGGAAAGACTCCCACTGACCTCAGTGGGCTTTCGATCAGGCCCTTTGTCAAAGGAAAAAATGGGATATTTTCCTCTAGCAAATCAACAAGTGAATGTGAAGAATGTGGAGAGAAGAAATATTTTAATTGTTTTTATATCTATGCTAGGAGTCTGGGTAACAAGCAAGAAGAACAGGAATGCTCATTGATAAGAAGAAATTTGATACAGCTGACATTACTGAAACCAGGTGGGACAACTGACATGATTGAAATGTTAAAGGCATTGGTTATAACCAGTTTAGGAAGGACAGAATGGGTAAAAGAGGTTGGGAGGGGTGGTACTCTATATGAAAGACACCATTGCTTTTTTTAGATTTATTGATAACTCTGAACCACAGGGTCTTAAATGCACATGGATCAATAAGCTAACTAATAAACCCCAGGAGGGGGTGCTGGTATGGGCTGTTACCGACCATTGAATCAAATCAGAGAACAGGATGATCAGAAAACAGAGACTTCCTTAGGCACCTGACTATAATGCGTGGAAAGAAAAAAATATGTTGTTACATGGAGACTTCAATTGGGGAAACGTATTGGTGGCCTCATGCAACCAGTAGTAAAACATCATTCAAGTTTCTATTAATTTTGTAACACGAAGTAATTATTTTGGACCTCATTATAATGGATAAAGATGAAATAATCACTGGACTGGAATTGCCTCGGGATCAGTGATCATGATCTGATTATGTACAATATGGGTAAACAAAGGACAGACCCAACCAGTAATATATACACTTGGCACTTCAAAAGGGCTAATTTCCCAAAGCTGGAGAAAGTTATGAGTGAAATTGACTGAGAGGAAAAATTTAGTCAGAAAAATGTGAATCAAAATAACAATAAATAATGTAGTAAATAATGTGGAGGACAGGCAGTCATATAGAGTGCTCTGTATTACTTGGCAACCTGGGCCCATTCAAACAAAATGAGTTTTAATACAGCCAAATGCAAAATGATATATTTAGGAACAAGGAATGCAGGCCATATGTACAGAATGGAGGGCTATATCCTGGGAAGCAGTGATTCAGGAATGGATTTAGGGATCGTAGTGGACAAGCAACTGAACATGACCTGCCAGTGTCATGCTGTAGCAAAAAGGCTAATGCCCTAACTAGATGATCTGGCCTTAAATTGTATGAATCTATGAACATGTGTGCTGGTGAGCAGAGAAGTCTATTTATTTTTTTCAAGGTTGCTTTCTATGCTTTAATCCAGCTTTCTTTTTAAATATTGGAAGAAGAATCTAAAATGTATGTTAGACACTGTCAGCATTTTCTCCATTCATTTTAAATCATGATTCCCCTCTTCCCCCCCCCCATCTGTGCTCACCTGCCAAAATATCTCTCAAAGTGTTACAGTAGCACACAGATACCTGCACATATAACGGATGTGTAAGTGAAGAAAAAAACATCTTGCAGGTCTTGAGATCCAGACAATATTACAAGATTTTTACAGAAGGAACGATACAAGAAGTGTGAGTTTGAGGTCTATTAACACTGCATTTTCCCAACATATCACAAATACAGAAACACCTGAGATAAAGAATTTTAGCTGATCTACTTTAAAGTATTCTTTAGATTAGGTATATTTATTTGTGTCTGCATTTATATATTGCATTTGTGGAAGAAGGCAATTCAGTTTTGTAAAATATTTACTACATGTCTAGGCCCAGTCCTGCAGCCCTAATTTATGCAAGCAGAGCTTGCTCATGTGTGTACTCCCATTGTCTTCCATGTGATGAATCGTTGTATATGGGCTACACATGCCAGGTATGCAGAATGACAGCCAAGAGTTGTCTGAGTGGTGGAAAAATCTGGATTAAAGCTATTTTTCTACATCAAACTAACTTTCTGAGAAGTGTATTGTATCACTTACATTACATAAAGTAGTGTGTGAAGTCATTGTATAGACTGTCTTCTCCCTTCTGTTGCTTCTTCCACTTGCTTGTTTGCTTGCTTCAATCTGTCCCAATTCCTTTCCCCATGCATTTTGCATCTCCTATTGCTTTTCTTATGCCCCCTTCTGTCTAGGATAATGAGGAATGAAAGACAAATTCAGCTGGTTTCATTAATTTCACCTGAAGTGATTTGCATCCAGCATAAGGCAAGGACTTTGGTGTCTCATTTTGTCAATCTGGCATTTTGTACCAGCTCAAAATTTACTTTTTAAATCAGTCACTTAAGTGCTACTATCCAGTTGTCAAGGCTGATTCCCCACTCTGGCACTTGGAGTGCAGAAGGTGGGGGCCCACAAGGATTTTAAAAATTAATACTTGCCACTCCAAGCTTGTATTAAACTCCCAAGGTTAAAGCTTTTCTCTGACCTTGGCTTGGTAAGCGCTGCCACCACCCAAATGCAAACCCCCTTTTTTTGGAACCCAGGAAGGCGCACTTGGGAATTCCTTCCTGTGGAGTACCCTCAAGCCCTTTCACCCCTCCACCCCCTCCAGGGAAGAGCTGAGAAAGTAAACAAAGGAAATTAACTGTTGCCACCAACTAATTAAACAACAAAAATGCACAAACCTCTTAGGACACCAAAAATCCAATCCTGTTTTTAAAAAGGTAAATTTTATTCAAAACAAAAAGAAAGAAAATACATCTGGAACTTAGGCTTTTGCTAGATTTAAAAAAACCCACTTACAAAAATTAAACAAGAATAAACTTCTTGAGATCCAGCTTAAAGGTTACAGCAAAACAAAAGCATTTGGGGTTAGCACAGAGGAGTCCACTAGTCATAAGAAATAAACAGAAATAAACCTAATCGCATCTTTCTAAACATTCCTGACCTACTTACATATTTGGGGGTTCCAAATAAGTAGTTCTAGGTATGATCTGATGATCTATGATGATACCTGGCATAAAGTTTCTCATAGCATAACTGCTCCCTGTTCCCCTCTTTCCCCGAGAACAACAACAGAAAGAAAGGGGAAGATTCCCCCCCCCCCCATTTAAAAAAAGTTCTAGCCTTCCAATTGGCTCTTTTGGTCAGCTGCCCACTCCCTTTCCTTTACATGGGAGACTTTTTCACCCTTTTCAGGTAAAGCAAACAGAGAATAGACACCAAGAAGGACTTTATAGGTAACTGGCTGGCTGGGTGTCCATAAAAGGGAGCTATCCCCCCAGCTTCATTGATCACACCAGTGTTCACTCAGAACAGCACTTTTCAGAACAGGGGATTCAGTTCTTCCACCTTTTGATATCCAAGACATTTTGCTGACAAGGAAGGAAATCACAAAGTACCATATGTTTCACATTATAGCAGTCACCATTTGGTAACCACTTGGTGTTCTGTGGAATGCCAGTAAAGTAAGTTGTAAGTGTTTAATAGAAGCCATTTTAGAAACAGGCCCACAGGTGTGGACATGAATCAAAGGGTAGGAAATGGTCAAAGCACTGGTTAGGTTACACATGATTCAGAAAAACAACCAGATTTGACTGGTGGGGTGGGAGTTCTTATCGAGAATCAGGACAAACAAGACTTTGGCAAATTCTCTTTCAGCCTGATTCTGCAAGGTGCCAAGTGCCCTCCACTCCTATTGACCATTCATTAGGCGCTCAAAGTGCTCAGCACCTCACAGGTTTTGTAGGAAGGGGAAGAAAGGCAAAAAATAGAATAGATAAAAAGCCTTATCTCAGGGTATGTCTACACAGCAACTAGACACCATGGACTACTGTCATCTCCTTCACTCTGGCCTCCCAACAGCAATCTCAGTCCCCTCCAGGCTATCCAAAATACTGCTGCCAAACTCATTTTCCTACCCTAGTACTCTGACCACATCATTCCTCTTTAAGAGCTCATGCACTGGTTTCACATCCCCATCTGCATCAGTTTCACACTCCTTATCCTTGTTTTCTAGGTTCTGTTGAACTCTGTCTCTCACTACACCTTATCATAGGTCACCGTCCACTCTCCTATTTGAAACTATTGCTCCCCCATTTCCACTCCCTGTATGTCCTCCTTGTTTACTTCTCCCATAAATAACACCCACGTTGCCCCTATAGGTGGAATGTTTTCCCTGATCTAGTTACTAAAATAAATAATAATAATGTAACATAACATTTATAGCATGTGCTTATCTAATGGTTTTCAGTAAGTATCTCATAGAGCAGAAGTTCAAATGTACAGGCAACTTCTCTCTCCTCCTTCATATTTCTCCTCAAAACCTATTGATGTGGACACAGTGGCAAAATGACGACAGACACCTGCATGGAATTAAGCAGTAACTTTTATTAAACTTTAACACAGGGGAGGGGAGGGATGCTACCCGTCCAACACCCATACTCTCCTATATCAGGCATTTAATTAGTTCCAGTGCATGGGGTTTCAGGACTCCTTACCATATAACCCATAACTAGTACCAGGGTTACAGGGTTCCTTACCGTATAACCCATAACATAGGGTAAACTCTCCTCAGCCTGCCCCCCGGGCTCAGCTTTCTCTGAGTCCTCGCACTCTCCTCCACAAGGGGGGCAGAGGGTGCAGCAGGGTAGGGACCTCAGCCCTCAAGGACGACAAAGTCTGACCTCAGCCTGCAAAGGCCACAAGGTCTCACCCCATCACATGACCCTAAAGCCCATCACCAAAATCCCAGGTCTTTCACCTCTGGGAACCATTCATTTTATTCTCTTAACTGCACTGGAAATTAGCCACAGGGGGCGCCAGTTGCTCCTCACCCAACCACATCGCCTGGCCCAATCCATACCTGCACATGCCGTAGCCATATGTCAGCACTTCCATCTGACCCATATACACCCCTGAAAACTTCTGGCCAATTGTAATGGATGTCCCTATCCTGTATCACTGAACTCCCTTTCTCCAGGAATATCTTGTTGACTCCTGTATTTACTTTCTTTCCAGCCTTGACCAGGGCTACACTGCTTCGGGTCCCCAGGGCCCCAGTGGCTTCCCCATGAGGCTCCTGGCATCCCCCACCTTAAGCAGTGAAGGTGGGGGGAAGTCTGTATGGAATCCCCGCTCCTTAAGGGGGCTCCTGCTCCAATAGTGGACAGAAATGTCATGCTGTCTAGAGTGGCCCACAATTGTGGGTGCCTATCGCAGGGCAGACTGTCAGAAAACAAGGACAGACACCACAAACTGGTGGTATATTCTATAATTAGATTAGAGCTCCTGGATCACTATACTAGTCTTACCATGTAGTCACAGACAGTCCCCTTAGCCTTTCCAGTCTATCTTGCCACCAAGACAAACTGAATTTTGTGTTAAAAAGTTATTTACACCAAAAATCACACCATATTAGGTTTCTCCCTGTCCCAAAAGACCAGCCACTTACCCCAGATCAATTGATACTCCAGATCTTATACCAAAGACAATGCTGGCTGCCAATTCTATGGTAAACTAACCAAAGATTTATTAGCTAAGAAAAAAGAATGAGAGTTATTGAGAGGTTAAAGCAGGTAAAATAAATGGTGGCAATGATGTAATAAACTGCCAGTTTTCCAAAAGTCTCTCAGGGCTACCCGGAATAACTCTGGAGGTCTCCATCTTCTCGTTCAGTTATTCTGCACTGTTAGAATCCAAACAGTCCAGAGATAATGGATCATTTCTTGAATCCATATTTATAGCTCCTTTACACAGAAAGCAAACTGACAGTGTCTTTACCCACGTGGGCTTTTCCTTTGATGATGCTGAGTGAGGGATGCACTTGGACTTTTGACCTCCGACCATATACATAATAGCCACTTGCCTTGAAATTAGCATTTTCTGTTAAAGTCCTTAAGTCTTTCGTTAGCATTTCACCAAACTTAGTTGATAGGTAATTTAGTTACCAGGGTATTTACCATGTAAATGTTTGCTATTACATTATGAGGGGAACAGATAAGTGAAAACAATGCATGTAATGGTCCTATTAGTTTTATGAAGCCTAAACTCACAAAACACTTATACATTTACAATCACTTTGATCTAATACACAAGTGAATTGAACTGAATACACTCTATCCTGATCTGGTCAGCCAGCGACACAAGCCCCATGCGGTGGGGAAAAAGGTATGACTCCCACAATAGGGCAGAGAGACACCCTCCCCCCCCCCCCCCCCCCGCCACACACACAAGTGGGACAGACCCTCTTCCCCTTGGAAAAGGGCTCCAGAATCCTTACCAGCCTTTTTCCGAACCTTGAGGACTGCTGTTGTGGGAAGTTGGTGAGTAACCCTTTCTGACAGAACGGAGCTGAAAGAGGTTCCACGTGGTCCCTGCACTAAGCTAAATCCTGGGAGCTGGGGAATGCTGGCCAGACAGCACTCCTCTTTCCCAGCTGGACAGTGGTACCAGAGACTCCCAAGGAGAGGAGCAGCCTATTGTCCCTTGGTGAGTGTCTCCATCCCTTGCTATGGGGACTGTCCCCCCTTTCACCACTAGCCCCATCAAATCCCCCACCCATTTATGCATGTGGGTGCCATTTATCTGCCTCAATTCCTCTCACAATGATCCCCTAATTAATTCCCTTCATGCGATGCATACTTTAAAAATGTAATTATAAAAAAACAATCAAACACTAGCAACTAAAATGAGACCTGATGTATCTACTAAGTGACCTTAGCCATAACCACATTCTGTGAAGTCTTTTCTTCCTCTCTCCATTCCACTGGCATTTTGCTATTCACCCCACCAACAGTTTCCAGTCTGTACATGTTTTGGTGCAACCCTATACATAAACTGCCATGTACACATACTGTATATACAAATGATAGATAAATTATAATACTAAAATTTAGACAAATCAATACAGTGGAACAGATTGTCCTTGGATCATCTTCCTTGGTGCTATATCTAGGGAACCGAGCCCTACCTATTTATTAAAATGCTCAGTTTTATAAAATGGGAATTTGGGGTTAGATTAGATTTTAGTCATACCTGTACAACCCTATTCAGGTCAGTGCGGGTTGCACTGGTATAATAAGGGATAGAATTTGAACTGATTTGAAATATTTCATTCCAATATTTATTTAAAGTCACCTGATAATGTCAGTCATATGCTTTCTATAGTCTAGGTGCATGTTAATATGCAATGGTTTACTCGTGTTGTAAACCATTCTAAGCGGTATATTGTACATTTGAGGCCAAATCCAGGCGGCATTGAAGTCAATGGGAGTTTTCCAGTTAACTTACTGGGAGCAGGATTTCCCCCCCACATATGGCATTTGTGTAGCATATGCCCCATGAAGTGTTTGTTTGCTTATGGTTCCTAATAGCTACACACTTTACAGTTATTTAATATAAGCTACCACACACTGAGTTAGAAAATGTGAGCAATAAAACTAGATATTTCCATGGTAAATTTTCTTTTATTTCTGAACTGGCAACATGGAGAGAAGGCCACCTGTGAATGGCCAACCATCCCATGCCAGTTTTTCACACAATGCTAAGGGTTGTTTGATTAACAACAAAGCTGTGGCTGTTCAATGGGCTGGCATACGTGCAGTTTGTGAATGACTTGATGAACTGTGCAAATCAGGAGTAAGAGCTGTCCTTCTGTATAATTTCAGAAAAGGCAGCTAGTTAATAAAACAAATAATATAACATAAGGCTTAAGATAACATGTGCTTATATAATGGCTTTCTTGTGAGTATCTCAAAGTGCATGAGTTCAGATGTACAACTCAAACTTGTTTGCAGAATTGTAGAACCATTCTTTAGGATAAGTAACTCTAGCAGAGAATATAGCATTCAAAATTGAGAGCAGAGCAGCTAAATTGGTGAGGAGTTGTGACATTGATGTCACAGCTCCAGTCAAACACCTCATCATGGCCACCCACTAAACTGCTGTTAGGGGACCCCGCCACTGGGTGCATGGGTGTATTAAGACTCCAGAGCCTGAATGGAGTCTAGCCACTGCCCTGGTCTTGAGGTCCCTAGACATACTTTTGGAGTATATACCTTCTCTCCAGCATGTCCTCCAGAGGGCTGGAACCTAGTGTCCAGCTGCCTAGCCCCTGGGTGCAATATTGACCCTTCAGACTTTCCCATAGCTTATATAAACCCTCTCCCAGAATTCCACTCCAAAGCGGAGCCCCTTCTGGGTTACAGTTTAACTCATTCAGGGGGCATGTGGTAGGTATAGCATTTGGCACACACAGACACTTTGCATTATTGCTCTTTACTTAAAAGAAAAAGCACAATATAATATGGCTTATTTAGGAAACCACAAACATCCTAACTGTGGGGGACTGTCTGTGTTCAGGGAAGATAGCCAGGATCCCCTGCCTCATCAGGCTGCTACATGTTGGGTAGCTTCTCCCTCATCTTGAGCTGGGGCAAAATGCCCCCATGACTCGAATAGCTCCTGTCCTTTTATAACATTCAGCCCCCCTTTTGTAGGTGATGGCCTTGCCAGCCTCTTCAGGTGATCATAGACTCCTGCCAGGTGACTTCATTATCAAAGCAGCCTCCCCCATGAGTTCAGACTTGAAAAACTGGTTTTTCCTGGACTGTAACCCTGTCTTTGTCATTTAGATGGTCAATCCTCAAAGTTTAATGATTCTCTGTTGTTAGGCCTTTTCTACTACCCCTGTTGGAATTTCAGGCCAACATAGTTGCAAAGAGACTATAGTGAAGAGTTTGTAGCTTGGTAAAGATACCTACAGTGAGTTCATAATCTCAAATTGTACAGACAAATTCCCCAAATCATCACATTTCTCCCTCATAAAAGATTGGAGCAGGGCTTTCGTCAAGTAACCCAGCAGAGTTCTTACCCCCCCTCCAATTTTGATTTTTTTCTGATCATCAGCAGACAGACCTCACTGTGCACACCAGCCCAACAGCTGTTCTTTCTTGAGCTGTTCACACTTGCCATCTCACTTTTACCTGAAACTAATTAAAAAATTTGCTCCCAGTGTTCAGTTTAAGAGCAGAAGGGTAGGCCCTGGCAAAAGTGTTTTAACAAGCTTCCTGCACTACGACACCAATCATATGCACTGCCACTATTTTTTCACAACTGGACATTACTTTCAACCATTTGTGGACCATCCTCAAATTTAGTTGTACACTTTACAAAATCCTGGAAACCCGGGAAAAACAATGTTGCTTACAGCTTGCTAAACTTTCAGAATATAGAAAAAATGGCCTTTTGCCTGTTTGCCTTTTGTAACATAGTGCAAAATATAAAATCAAATCAAATAAAATAAGAACCTATGATTAGGCTTCTAAATTTCTCAAGAAGACTTGTAGCTGCTCAGCACTTTTGAAAACTCAGGCCACTTATTTAGATGCCTAAATATGGATTTAGGCCCCAGTTTGGAAAATCCTGGCCATAAACTTTCCAACATGTTTAAAATATATTTGCCAATGTTTGTAAACCAGATTCTGCATTGTGTTGCACCAGTGTAAATCTGGATGATTCCATCAACGTCATTATTCCCAGTCTGAAGATGGTTGATTTTCCAAAATCCGTGTGTGTGGGCAGTGATCTTATTCATAGCAAGATGGTAAATGGAAATAATAGTACTTGCTTGATAATGAAAAGCACTATATGACTGCTAAGTGTCAAGTATTACAATGAAACTTTTTTAAGGAACCTCCAAAGCAGCTAGCTAAAATCAGTTGTCTAGAAATTCTATATGCCTAAAGATCAAACAAACATACTAGAAACCTTGGGGTGATTGAAAGTGGTTGCTTTGGACAAGGAGTTGTCTATTTAAGGTAATACTTAGTTTTTTTATATTTTTTTTTAAACATAGTTCAGTTCCTGGAGAAGATCATTGTGGAGTTTCATGTTATAGAATCCTTTAAAATCAATAGGCCACTATGGGGATGTTTACCCATTAAAAACCCACAGCTGGCCCAGCTGATTTGGGCTCAGGGGCTCAGGAACTGCAGTGTAGATGTTTGGGCTCAGGCTAGAGCCCAGGCTTTAGAACCCTGCGAGGTGGGAGGGTCCCAGAGCTCAGACTGCAGTCTGAGCCCAAATGTCTACACTGCAATTAACAGCCCCTTAGACTGAGCCCCATGAGCCTGAGTCAGCTGGCATGGACTAGCCGTCGGTGTCTAATTGCAGTGTAGACATACCCTATGAGTGAAATCCTGAGTCCACTGAAGTCAACAGGCGTTTTGTTATTGATGTCAGTGGAGCCAGGATTTCACTCTATATAGGTCCCTAAGAATTTTATGGTACAAAGAACCATCTGGTGAAAATGTTTCAGGCCAGGCACAGTTGCCTGGCTATTCCAGATTGTTTGCAGCAGCATTTGCTTGCTCTGAGATGTTGTCGTTGTTCCTTGATGAAAAGAGTGATGAACAGTGGTGCCTGTTGTTTCACAATGTCAGAATAGGATGAGTTTCATGGCTGAGTTTCAGATTCTCTCCCTTGGTGGGAGAAACCCACTGACTGGAGGGGCTTCCACAGTGTTTGTTACCTATGAGGAACCTCTGACGGAGCTACTTTTCTGCTCTTGTTTGGGTTTGGAACATAGTGACCTACAGTGTGTCCAACAGGAATGAGTGTTCACTCTGCTGTATGATTTCTTTGTATACATACACACACACACAAACACAAACACACACAATTATAGCCATAACAGCAGGTGATCTGCCTTATGTATATGCAAAAAAACCCCACCCTAATACAAAATCTCAGCTATGAAATGTTAGTCTGGGGACCAGGGCCGGCTCCAGGGATTTGGCCGCCCCAAGCAGCCAAAAAGAAAAAAAAAACAAAAAACATTGCGATCTGCGGTGGCAATTCGGCGGGAGGTCCTTTGCTCCGAGCGGGAGTGAGGGACCGTCCGCCGAATTGCCGCCGAATAGCTGGACGTGCCGCCCTTCCCCGAAGTGGCCGCCCCAAACACCTGCTTGCCAAGCTGGTGCCTGGAGCCGGCCCTGCTGGGGACTGTTTTATTTCTTGAGAGACCTCTGGGTGTGGTGAGCTTTTTTATGGCTGTATTTCTGTGGGTTCAACAGCACATGTAGAACAGGATCATCTGGAATCTGTGCACGAGTCCAGCTGTACAAATTTCAGACCGTTCAAAAGCTACATTGATCCTTAAAAAGCTACATAGCTCTCTCTTATCCTACACTCACACTGACACAGAGAGAAGTTTGTTGTCATGCAGAGTATTTGAGAAGTTATTGTTAGAGAGTCCAGTATGATACAGGGAAAAACAGATTTTCTAGTCATGACCCAGGGACAGTTGTGAGAACTGAAGCTCTCTTTTCTTCAGTGGCCGCGTCATTGTTTTCTGGGAACCTCGCAAGTATCTTGTTCACAACTGGGAAAGAAGATTAACAATGCCATTTGCATGAATCTTCGTTAAAAACATTCTGTCTTAAGTTGTAATCTTGAAAAAGAATTGCTGCCTCACTGGCACTTTCTGGTGTGGAAACATTTTACATTTGACTGGAATAATAGCATGTATAACTTTAAAGTTAGAACCAGGACCGGCTCCAGCTTTTTTGCCGCCCAAGTGGTGAAGAGAAAAAAAAGAAAAACCCGATTGAGGTGCCGCGGAAGAGGAAGAGAGGGACTGAAGGACTTGCTGCCGAATTGCCGCCGCAAACCCAGACGTGCTGCCCCAATAACAGACGGACTGCCGCCCCTTTCTATTGGCCGCCCCAGGCACCTGCTTCCTTCGCTGGTGCCTGGAGCCGGCCCTGGTTATAACCCACCTCCAGTATTCATTTGCCAGGTCCACATTGGAGCTAGCTGTTGAACTGTCAAAAATATGGCTGCAGCTAATGTTGTATCACGCATGCTATAAGCTATCCCATTGGTAGTCCACGCTGCAGATATTCAGTGTGTCTCATGAGACAGCTCAGATACCTTAAAACACCTGAAGAATATTTAGTGTGCTTGGGCTAGACTTCTGGGTAACATTATAAAATGAGGAGCTGTTATATAGTGCCGAAGTCATCTTGCTATATTGCTTTTCAATTGGTTTTGTATGCAAAAATAACCATGGAGCTAGTGTATGTTTCTCATACAGATAGATATTTAACTTTTATAAATTAACAGAAGGCTGTGAAGTTGGTTTTATTTTTTCATCACTGCAGTAATGAACATTTGCAACTAGATAATGGTTACAGTATTACATATTTAATTGCCAGTTTCAAATGTTTACAATTTAAAGTCTTTGGAGACAGTTTCTCTTATTTTCTGTTTCTCTTTTTAGTGTAAGTAATCCAAACCAGATGATAATGTGGAGAGTAGGTTAAAACAAACAAGCCTAGTGGGAAAGTTGAATAAATTATATGGCATCCAAAGGGAAACTGTCTGAAATTCCTTGAGGCACCACTGTTTATGGGGCTAAAGTACCTGTTTCTTCTTCTGACAGCAAATATTTCATGAAGATAAATCCCATAGAAGCAGACCTCTTCTTCTTGAGTAATGGATTAGTTTATACATTACAGGGGCTTTAATGAATGATATACACTTGATTCAGTATAATATGCTCTGTACACAGAAATATTATACCCAAATTAACTACATTCAGAGAACTAGCTAAGATGAAAATCAGTAGGGAAGAATTTGACAAATTGAAGTTTTAAAAGTACTTTTATAAGAATTTTCTTTTTTAAAAATACAGTGAGATACAATGCAACGTGAGATCCATAGCTGAATTTAAATTGGATATAATTTATTTTGCAAAAAAGTTTTAATGTTTCTAATATAGTTCTTTAAAATTATTTTAATTAGTTCATTGTACATAGACACACACATATTTCATGTGATATTTAAGAAAATAAATACATTTCTTTTCCATCCCCCCCCCCCCCTTTCTGTTTGTTACTGAAAGACAAAGAGAAATTTGGAAATCCAAAACTGGGATTTTTGATTATTTATTCTTCAATTTATTCACCCTGTGGAAAGAATAATAACTTGAAATCAGGCTTCAGAGAGCTCTGAAGTATTTGGCATTAAGTAGCTCTAAACCATATGGAAACCATAGCTATTGCCATTATCAGAGTCAAATGTTCTTGGTAAATCTCTCTAATAAACCAGTCAATGAGCCTATTATTTCATTTCTATGATGTAATGTCTTCTGGTAGTTTTAATTGCAAAATGTATCTAATCACTGAAGTATTATCATGAACAAAATATTTCGTACTTAGCAGCTCCCACATGTTAGTGAACACATCTGGAACTTGGTTTCACAGATAATGAAAAGAGTTACCCAGTTATGCCAACATTTAAAAAAAAAAAAAAAAAAAAAAGAACAGGCAGACAGCAAAATCCAGGAGAATAATGGGGTCTTGTGATCATCTGAAGTATTCTATGGGAGGTGATAGATAACACAATGAAGGCTTCATTTAACCACCAATAACAGGCCATTAATTTAACAGTGTAGGGGCTCTTAGAGAAAATTGAATATAATGAACTTTAAAATGACCTGTTTGAGGAAGAGTATGTTTTTAATAATATCTCTATAAAACTGCATAACAGAAACTCAAAATATTTGAGGATATTTCACAGCATGTAATTGATTGCATGCACAGAAACCCCAACAACTCATCAGAATAGATAATTGCACAAGCTAAATAAGACAGACAAAGCCAGGGATGGAACTAATTTCCTGCAAGGCTCTCAAGTCACTGTTCTTTCATTTAACAAATCTGGATTGGACCAAAATTGTGCTCATACACAAAGCAATGGTGATTCTCTTGAGGCTGAGACATTACTGAACAAGTGCCTCAGCACTGAGGATCCAGGGTGAAATCCTGACCTCAGTGACGTCAATGGCAAACTCCCATTGATTTCACAGAGGCCAGGATTTCACCCTCTATGTTGCTGTCTTTAAGATTGACATAAAAACAAGGCTATTGAGAGGCAAAACTCTGAGTGTGCTCCACACTGCCACCACTCCCACTGGCAGACTTCTGAGGCTCTTACAAATGGTGAACAACTGTCCTGGCTTCTGTTTCTGACCCTCTGTGGCAGTGGCAGCCCATTGTTTAGGGGTTGAGAACATGGCTAAATCAAAATTAATTTCAGATTTGCATTAATTACTTCGTAAACTATTCAATCAGGTCTATTGACTTCTGTCTGTATGCTTAAATTGTCCCTGTAATTTCATTTGGATACAACATTATTCGATTTATGCTGTTTCTTCGCTTCACCTCAGAGGTCAGCCGCATAAATGGGCATAATGACTCCAGTGGGGTTGATCCAGCCTTCAATTACATGGGAGCAATTCTCCTTATAGTCAGTGGAGTTGTGCACATGTAACTGGGGACTGAACTAGGTTAATGTATACACAGGTCAACATTTTCAATAATAGGTGCCTAAAGTTAGGCTCCTAAATCCATGCTTAGGTGCCTAAACAGGTGGCCTGATTTTCAAAAGCGCTGAGCACTAAGCAGCTGCCAGGGAAGTCAGTGTTTTATATACAGTATCTCCCATTGCAGCATCTGCTCAAAGATAAAAGAATTTTGGAACCCATGGAAAGTTGCCAGTTGAAATGGCTGAATAATATTCATTTAATAACTTGATGAACATTTTAAATAAAATATTCAATGTATAATTTTTCCATTATCTGCCCAGCTGTAGCCACTGTCAATTTCATTTTTCTCCTCAAGTAATACAACTTTATGATGCCAAGCTAAAGCTGGCTATGGAAATTTGCTGGATTCTGAACTCCTAGTTATTATCTGTCAATGAACTGGAGGGCTAAAGCAACAATAGTAGTGAGCCAAAACTTGAAGCCCTCACTCAGTTTTCATTAGGCAAAATTCCAATTAGCTTCACACCTATGGCACTGTATAAATGATCTATAATAATCTAAGGGTTAATAAAAACCTACATTTGGATCCTAAACTAAAGTAATTGAAAGCATCTTTGAAAATAGCATTTGATTGCCTGCAGTTTTATTCCTATATGAATTATGCATTGGCACTATTTGCTAACTGAGAGAGATCTTTATTCCATGTTCTGGCAGATGGGTATGTATGGTACATGTTGTAAAAATTAAAGTATGTCACTTTATCAAACAGAAATGAAAACTACACATTGTCTTGCTATGTTAGACTGTTACAGTGTGAACCTTTGTTTATATCAGTGGTTCCCAAACTTTAACAACCTGTGAACCCCTTTCACTAAAATGTCAAGTCTTGTAACCCCCTTCCTAAAAATGAATATTTCCAGGGATTTTCTCCTTTACCTGGGTATAAATTATAAAAACAGTGATCTTGGAAATATAAAATTTGTTTTTGTGACAAGCTTATTACACACTATTATTATTATTTATCATTACAGTGTTTTTATTATATTATGAAAATGGCAACACTCTTCCAAGATCTCACTTTTGTAACTTGTATCATTTTGAATAAGCCTCTTATAAGACAAGGCTCCTATGTTTCATCAAGGAGTATCAGATGTGAAACAGCATGAAGGTATTTAAGAAGCCAACTCAAAGAGTTCCTCCTACACAAGCATTAAGGTCTTGAGTAGTCCAGGCAAACAACGCACGTTACAACAAAGCTTAAACTTGTTCTTCATAGTAATTTTAAAAACAATACTAGCTGTCTATTTAATTTTAAAAACAGCAAAAAATATCCACCTCCCTTTCCATTTCTTATAAGGAGTCTTGAAGTTTAAATCTCCTCCGCATGATAGATATGCTTGCTTTGATCTGCTTAGCTCTTGGAAGTCCAGAGGCTAAGGGGGGCTGGCCCCAAGTTGTCCCGGTCCCTAAGGACAGCTCTGTCCGCCATTAGGAAATTTTTTCACGAGAACCCCTTCTAACATTTTGCAAACCCCCACGGGTTCACGAACACCAGTTTGGGAACCACTGGTTTATATGAAGGCATCTCTGCAGCACCAATAACACTTTATTCATCAGCATCAAAGCAAAGCTGCATTTTATTTAGAGACTTGTTTGGTTTTCTAGAACATCCGCAAAACTGTTTTGATGGGATTCTATAATGCTAAAATGCAAAGTTCACAATGTTTTCTGCTTATCGCAATGTATCAGTTCCATTTGGATTCACTTAGAGAAGAATAATATTAAAAAACGTGTGTTTTTTTATTGTTCATGTACCATAATGGAAAGAAATGTTTGCTTTCTGTTCAGTTGTACTCTTTTGATATAAAACTCCAGTTTACAATAAACTAAAGTACAATAAACGGTTGGCTTGCTTTTGTTTGACACTTGTGCAGCTCCTGAAGACTTCTCATCTGCAGTGGATAACCACAATCCAGGCCTTTAAGCATAGCTGCAGCATATGGCTCAAAGCAGACAGTGCCTGATTTTCAGAGGTGTTGAGCAAACACAGCTCCCATTAACTTCAATCAGAATTGTGGATGCTCAGGAATTCTGAAAATCAGCCCCATGGAGTTTGAAGGTGGGATTTTCAGAAGAGTTTACCAACGAATAGCTCTTGCTTAGCCACCTAACTAGGTAGCTGGATTGAAAAAAGTGCTCAACTTCCATTTAGGCACCTAAATGATATGGCCACCTTTTCATAAATACTCAGCAACACCCAGAGACAACTATGGGAGTTGCTGGATGCTGAGTTCTTTTGAAAAACTGGCCTTCACTATGCACTGGATGCTTACTAAGGCCTGATTCAATGTCCATTAAAGCCAATGGAAAAACTTCTTGACTGTAGTGGGCATGGGGTCTAGCTCTGGAAATAATATCACTGTGAGGCACATTCTGAAATCTTTACTCATTTTATATGCTTACTCTGACAAAACTCTCATTGTCTTCCATGCCAATTTATTGCAAATGGAAAGAATGCTGCCAAATCTAAGCAGCTCTAATGAAAAAGGGACAACAGAAATGTGGAAAACATAGCCAATCTCTTCTTCACTTATGAGTCTATACTTACATAGTTGTATAAGTAAGTAGCTATGAAGTTGTTTGCTCACGGTATATAATGTGGAGCTGCATGTATATTAACTATGATTTGATGAGAAGGTGAGAGAGAATATAGTCTTTATTTTTGCTAATAATGCTGCTCTCTCTACTTGAAGTGAGCCTGTGGGTGTGTGAACATGTATATTCTCCACTAGTAATCATGCCCTCAGCACTTTTGCCTGATAATAGAGTTTTTCGACAGCTTACACTCAAGCCTTTTGCTATGTATGGCAGTGTTATTCTCTCAGATCCTTTTATAAGCCATGGGAATTACTGTTTGCAGTGCAATGAAGGCAGGACAGAGCACTAGTAAATATTCTGAAAGGAACATTTTTGTACTCGCTGTACGATGGACTAGGTGATATAAAAAGTCACTCTTATCCTTCATTGCTATGATTCTGTTAGTAAAACCATCTATTGCTAAGCCAGCCAAGCAGCACCTCTCTTTTCTTGTGCTATTCTAAATTTTCCTTTGCCATATTAGAGTGAAAATATATAGTTGATCTATAATTTAACCAATATATATGTGATTTACTTTAGCCTATATTCAGGCATTCTGTTTGTACATAAGTGTCAGAAAGGTATGATCAAATATGTGTCAGTAAGAAATGCTGGTTGGGGGGAAGGTAAAGGGGAGCATTCTGAAGAACTGGTGGGAGCTGTGACCTCAGAGTTAGCTGAGATCAGCTTTCCTCCTATGGTGAAGGTGGTGAACAATCTCAGAGTTTTATTTTGCTGGCTTCATCTCTGCTCTCTTTTCTGTCCATTTATATGGTGTCCATCACTGCAATTGTTTAGGCTGGGGTTTTCAAAAGAGTCGTAAGAAGTTAGGTGCCCAAATCTCACAGATTTCAATGTAAAGGAAGTAGGTGCCCAAATGCCTTGAAATTCAATGGGTTTTGGTCATCTAATTCTGTTAGACTCCTTTGAAAAGCCTAAATTCTTGGAATCTCAAATAAGCAATGTTAACCAGAAATGCTTTTGTTCATCTTTGGGTTGCCAAGAGATCCTTTCCTCTTGGATTCAGACCTAGCTCGAATGAACCTGGCCTTTGTCACCTCACTGCATTATTGTACCTCACTCTACCAGGGGCAGTCTCTGAAGGACAGCCAAGAAACTCCAACTTGTTCTGAATACAGCAGCTGCCTTTTGGGTAAGACAAACTGGCAAAGGTACATCATTGTACATTGGATGCTAGTTCAAAACCAGATCCAATTCAACAATCTGGCCCTTAGTGTTAAAGTCCCAAAGAGAACTAGCTACCTCAGGGTACATCTGCACTGCAGTCAGGAGGTGCAGTTACAGCCCAAGTAGACAAACCCGAGCTAGCTGATCTAGCTAAATCAAAGCTAGTTTGAGTAATAACAGCAGTGTAGTCACAGCAGCAGCGGTGGTGGCACAGGCTAGCCTCCTGAATCCAGTTCCATCCAGGACCCTGGGTACATACTCAAGTGGCTAGTCTGTGCTGCCATAGCCACATTGCTAGTGTTACTCAAACTAGCTTTGACCTAGCTAGCTCAGATATAGGCCTATAGAAGCTGAAATTACACCTCCCAATTTGCCTCTCTATACACTCCGCTGTGTTAGCTAGGAGCAACAGTTGACTTCAGTAAACAGTCCCTCAGGGGGGTAGTTGCAGGGACTTGGGACAGAGCTTCCCAGTGTAAGGGCTAGTCTACACCAGAAGCGCTGCAGAGGTGCTGCTGCACCGCTGTTGTGCATCTGGTGAAGATGCTGTTTGCCAATGGGAGAGAGCTCTCCCGTTGGCATAATATAATATAACCACCTCCGTGAGAGGCGACAGTTCTCCCGCTGACATAGCGCTGTCCACACCAGCACTGAGGGGCGTGGCTAATTCACACCCTAATCTGTAGTGTAGACAAGCCCTAAGACCCAAGCCTGTGGAGTTATCTCCCACTGGAGATCCAGCTGGTTACAAGACCTAGGAATGTACGTGGTAATAATGTGCTATAAACATCATGTGGTCAGGAGGATCAGAGGAAATTAAAAAAGCAGCAGGTGTAATTTGAGTCTTGATTAAGTTTTCTAAGGGGGTGTCTGTGTGAACACTTACTGTGCAGCAAGCTGGGGTGTACAGCTGGGGTCATCCTGTTTCCAGAATTATGTGAGAATTGAAATGGAACATGCTTCTGGAAGAATGGTGGGCTCCTGCAGCCCAGGGGCCGCACACAGCCCATCAGAGTAATCCACTGGCGAGCTGTTAGACAGTTTGTTTACATTTGCATGGCCGCCCGCAGCTCCCAGTGGCCGCGGTTCACCATTCCTGGCCAATGGGAGCTACGGGAAGCGGCATGGACCACAGAGATGTGCTGGCCGCTGCTTCCCGCAGCTCCCATTGGCGGGGAATGGCAAACCGCGACCACTGGGAGCTGCGGGCAGCCGTGCAAATGTAAACAAACTGTCTGGTGGCCCGCCCTTGGATTACCCTGATGGGCTGCAGGTTGCCCACCACTGTTCTAGAAGGTGGTGACTCACTTGGTCTCAGGAAAGCTGTCTCTTTCCCAGCTGTATAGTAAACATAACAGAAGAGTAACAGCTTTGGCATTTGATGGATGTTCCCGTCTTAAAATTGTAATTGGGTCTGAACTTGGCTTCATTTGATTCCTTATTCCGAAGCCTTGCCCCTTGCCCACTGTTGAATTATCACCACTGCTTTCCTTCCTTTCTTCTGAAATCGCAGTCTGTATAAAAACTAAAGCTATCCCATAGACATTTAAATCCAAAGTCTTAGGGCATGTCTACATGAACTTTTACTGAATGGCAAACGGGGGTGTAAACCTACAGTGTGCCAGTGTGTCACACACTAATTGTCCATGTGGACCCTGCTGCTGTGCATTAAAAGTTCCCTACTATCCACTAATGCACTATGTGCACTAACTTCTGCTAGAACTGGTTGGCTCTGTATTAAGGAGCTGCAACTGGATCCCTGATGTCATTCTGTCCCTGCCCCATGAGCTGTGCTTGAGAATCAAGCCTAGCACTTTTAACACCAACATGCCCTACTACTTCCAAATAGGAACTGCTTGAAAATATAGTAAGGTTATAAAAATAGTTTGGTTGACTAATGAGATCTGATAGATATGTTTTAGAAATCCTGCCCAGCATATTATCTCTTGATTCTATATGGAATTTACATTTTTGGTGCAGTCAAGGAGTGTGAGATGAGTCATTTTTTAAAAAAAGTATGTCAAACGGAAGGCCACAGGGCAGCATAGATTTGCCAGCTGTTTGTTGAAGATCATGAGGGAAAAAGACAGGCAATTATTCTTGTGGAGTTTTTTGTTGAAAAATGTAAATTTTAAAATCTTTTAAGAACATTTGTTTTAATGAAAGAATGTTTACACAGGTTGTGGAGAATTATTTTTCAGGAAATTAAACCTCTGTATCTGTAGTTCTTTTATTTCATTCCTGCCTTTGTCACCTCCCCCGAAAACACCAATAAAGTGCAGAAATTCCCATAAAATAAATGTTATAACCAATAAAATAATGTACTGCATTTAAGATGTTTGATTTAGGCAGTCTGTTTTTTGCCTATTAGGTGAGTGGCGTACGGCATACTTTCCTGTTTCTAGTGGCAGAAAGATGTCTGGTGGAATAATTCAAGAAGATCAGCAGTTAACTGTTTTCTGGAGACTAGCATTATTTTGACATGGACAGCACTGAAAACATATGCCTTGTGCTTTCATTTCAAATATATTTATACTTGAATGCAATAAAACATACTTAGCTTTTAATCCTTTCCTACCTTCTGGCATAGAGCTTTGCTTCCAAATTTTTACACCAATGAAAGTACTTTATTTCAGCATGAAGAGATTTTTTTTCTTAAGTATCCATCTTCCAAAGGAGCTGTTATGCTTTACTCTGTAAACAGACGTTTAGGGAGTTCTAAAATGGGTAATTTGGTCCAACATATTTTTAAAACCCTTCTAGCCTAGCTAAATCAATAGCTAGGGATACATTTTCAAAGAGATGCATGAGATTTTAGCCAAATGACTCCCATTGATTTTAATAGGAGTTGTTCAGCTAACATTTTATACAAATTCACCTCTCTGGGACCATTCTGCATATGCTTAAGTACTTTGTTGAAAAGGAAAGGTTTGAATAAAGGGTTAAATAGGCCCTGTTTATTTGCAGATCATTCTCATGATGTGGAAGAGCTCTGAAGTTATTACAGTCTAGTGTACCAGTGAACACACTTGAGTGCCTGAACTTCCTTGGTTGGTGTGTAGCAGGGGCACAATGTTTTTCACTACAGGTCACATGTGAGTGAAGTAACGTTTATCATTAAGTATGTACTATGCAGAAGTATGTTTTCCAGCCCTGTTCCCTTGTTTGCAAGAGTGCAGGTTAAAAAAAAGGATGAGGTATGTGCAGAGAATGGGCATATGTGAGGAAACATCAGGTTACGCCTAGTCCTCATCATGCAGATGAAATGCTTAAGTAACATGCTCCTCTTTCTGCCTTTTGATACACATGAGTAATTTGGGAGTGGTAAAGTACCCATTCAGGAATGAGTTCCTTGACTTGCTTGTTGCTTTTTTTACCTTGCACAGCCACACACAACATCCCATATTAATGCAGTCCAAGATCAAGGCCCCAGTCCACCTACTACTTTTTTCTTAAGATTTTTTTTTTATATAGTTTTTAATTTTTTTGCAGAGGAGCTGTGGCCAGTTTTCTGAATCCAGTAGCTTGGGGTGTATTTTTGTTTGGTTGTTTTTTTTAAAAAACACTGGGGAACCCCAGAATACCGGAGAAGAGTGAATGGAGATGCAGTGCATGATCCAGGGAAGAAGCTATCATATCCACTAGAGAGGGAAAATGAGACACCTCAGATGGACACACCAAAAAGACTTCTGAAGGGGCCTAGCCTACAGCTAGAATGATAGTTCTCAACTGAGGGTGAGCTGCAGACTAACTGAAGGAGAAATGTTAGGTGTAGAAAGGGTCACCAAGGACCATTTTTAGGGGCTGGGCCTCGAAAGTATTATGTAAGTTGGATAAAACATTCATGCTTCTGGATGCTTACCCAGCTCTGACTTGTGACCATTCATATGGTCAAATTAGCTCCTTCTTGTCTGTCTATCTGCTTGTTTGATCTGTACCTGCTTACCTCTTCATCTTCCCTTGCCACTAGTTAAAACTCTTCCCCACATCAGACAAAAACCAGATACAGCTCTCAGCCAGAGAACTGGTGTGTTTTCACATTTCAGATAGCCAATTTGTTATTGCTTTGATTTTTTTTCTACCACACCCAGGACGTATATTTAGTGGTGAGCCCTATAACAGATCATAATATATATATCTATATAGCTGCACTTTATGTAAGCTACAGCTACCACAGTTTCTTTAGCACAGTTCAAGTTTATTTGGCTAGAAACACCTCTTCCTCTACAAAATGGCATTACTTCTACCATTTGATTTTGCAAAGATATTGAAGGGGACAGACCCCTATTTTGTCACCTAGATTTTTAGAGAAAACTCTGCCCTTGAGACAATGTTTGCTATGAATGTCTTATGAAGTGATACAATATGGTATAGATTAACTTCCTCATATAAGCGCCTTTGAGCATCTGCCTGCTTGCTGTTAACCCGGTTCATTGTTGAAATGGGTGGGTCTGCAGTGGTTTTTAGTTCCATCTGTGGAGGAAGATCCTTTCATACCAGCAGCAACTTATTTCAATGAATTTATTGGTTTCATTGGTTTACCATACTTGCCATAATGCACATATGGGCTTAATAAAATGAGTAGCTTTTAAACTCTTTAGAAACTACTCAGCATTGATGGCAGATCTTGCCTGGTAGTTCTGCATGGGGCAATGCTGGAGGGCAGGGAGGAGACAGAGCAGCTTTCAGTATATGACTGCATCAGCATTATGACAAAAGCATTGCAATGCCAGGACAGGATGTCCTGCTGTGATTAGCTTGTCTTTCTGAACTCCATTACACATACTTCTCTTCTCTCCATCTCCTACTGCTCCTTTTGGATACTGGTGGTAAAGAGGAGGAAGGCTATTTCTCCACTTTCTGACTCCACCCCCTCACTTCCTATTTGTTGGCAGGGACTGGGAGGAATCCCAGTGATTATGGTCCTGTTTGTCAGGCACTCCATCTCCGACCCCACAAGTGGCAGGCAGCAGAGTGAACGCTCCTGTGGTCAGAACTCTGTTACTCCGTCTTGGACCAGACAGAACATGAGAAGCACCAGTCAAATCCATGACACTTTTAGGGTATAGCTACCCTGTGATAAAACACACACGGCACTGAGTCTCAGAGCCTGGGTCAGTTGGCTTGGGCTGTGGGGCTAAAAATAGCAGAGTGTAGAAATTTGAGCTCAGGCTGGAGCCTGGGCTGTGAGCCCTTCCCCCCCGTCAGGGGGTCTCAAAGCCTGAGTCAGCTGGCCTGAGCCAGTTGTGACCATGCTGCTGGTCTTTTATCACAGTGTAGCTGTAGCCTAACAGACTCACCCAGAGTGCCAAAGAGTCACAGGTAGCTATAGAGCCCTAGGATTAGGATCACGAAGAGAGGTAATATTTATCCATCCTCATCAGGTTGACAAAGAGAGGAAGGATGGATCCATCCAGAGGCCTAGGATGTAGGAAACCTTGGCTCAAGTATCTGTTCCTCCACAGACTTCCTGAGTCAGTTAAGTATCTAAATCACTTAGGCCTTGCAATGCTGAGCAGAGGCTGCCTAAATATCAGGCCCTAAGTCCTATTTTCAAAAGTGACTTAAGCATTAGCAGCCTAAATCTCAATTACTTTATGGGGCAGTAATGGAGACCATCTAAGTACTAAGATAGAAAGGTGGCTCCAAGCTAAATGTTTGGATCTGAATCTGAACTTCCCCAAGGCTCAGTGGTATTTCTGTCTGAGTTTGGTTGGGATCCTCACTAGTTCTAACAGCAACAGACGATCCAAAAACTGGCTGAGTGAGGTAATAAACCTGGACTATGAAGTCAAGGCATTTACACATTAAGCAGAAACAAATTTAAATTGCTAACAGTTTGGGAAGCTGTTTGAAAGGTAGGTTTATATGTTAATATGCTAATACTTTCTATCTGTCATTAATCAGAAATAGGCTGTTGTACAAAAACAGAGCTGCAATCTCAGTCTGGTTATCCAATCCAGTTGTAAAAATGAGGTTAAAAGCATTCAAAGTCAAATTGTGGCAATCTCTATTTCATATTCCTGGAAAAGAGTGCTTTGGCAGAGACTTGATCCTGAAGTTTTAGCTGATGGGAAGAGGCTTGCCTTAAACATGTTTATATTTCTTCTTTGACCAAACTCTGGGGTTTTCCATCATTACATCTTGTTTCCTATGCAACCAGCATTGTTTACAGATTAAAATAATCTATAATCTTACATATAAATGCACTGTCAAAAGCAGAGGGATTTACAAATCTTGTTTTACATGTCCCAACCCTTTCCTATAATTATATAACTGCATTTTATAAACTAAAGAAAGAAAAATCATTGAAGGCTTATGACCCACTGATGGCAAAACTTCAAAAGGCTTAGAAGTTCATCTTGGCTAAGCCCTAAAATTACGGGCTTTCCTGAAGCTTACTGCAAAATCTTTTGTATGCTCCTGTTAGGGGCTCCTTTCTCTTTTGCCTCACCTCACTTTTCTTCTTCATCTTCCCAAACCAATCAGAGCCTTATCCTTTTCCTCAATTCATTTCCCACTACCTCTCATGCCTCTCAATAAGCCTCTGATGTTTGTACTTGTATGATCATTGGCCTCTCTGCCTTCCCAAAGTCATCCCACTTGCTGTCTCTCTCTGGACTTACCCCGTCTTTAAGCAAGTTGACATTTTTTATTCAAAACGTTGTTTGTCAAAGAAAAATGGCCTGTTTTCTAAGTGAAAAGTTTTGCTTCTTTAATTTTTTTCTATTTTTAAAAATGGAAAATAACCAAAAACTGGTGGTGGTGGTGGGTTTTTTGTTTTTTTATTTTATTTTTTTTTTAAACAAAACAACACAGACATGACCCTTGCCGTAAAAACTTTGGATAAAATAGCCAACATATAAATTTCTTTTGAATTTTTGTGTGTGGAAAGTGCTTCCTATTTCTCAGTCAGCTCTACTGACTTCAGTGATATGATACTGTAGGGCTCCCTCTCCCACTTATTAGACCTTTGTCCTTCCTTCTTTACCCATCTCACGATTGATCAGCCCAGATCAGAAAGAGTTAATGCTTGTTGACAGGAGAGGAAATGGTGAGGATTAGAGCAGTTCCCTCAGTATGGGAGGAACGCTTGCCATTTTTTATTCAAGTTCTTGTTAAATCCTTGGGTACTTGTGGCTGCCCAGACAACAACAGCTGCCAAGTGTTCTTTTCATCTGTGCTTGAAAGTTACAAGCCTTCCCTTTCCGATGTGGACCTCACAGTGTGTCTTTGTCAACTTGAGGCTAGACTCTATATATGGGTAGATGTAAAGAGCACTCAGAATCTTTAGCTAGTGCAGAACATAGTCCCCACTTGCTAAGTGGTATCTTATGCAGGAGGTGCATTTACAATTGTGCTCCATTATTTGTACAGGCTTCCAAAGGGTTTCCAAGTAAAGCTTAAGGTTTGACTTATAAAGCTCTAACTGGTTTAAGTTCTGGCTTCTTTAGGAACTGGTCTGCTCCTCTTTAAATAAATGATGTAGTAGTGACCAGATGAAGTGCTTGAGCGAACAGTCCCCTCTTTTTCAATTGGAGAGAATACTTTGCCATCATTAAGCCCAATGAAGAGTCTTTGGCTCTGGGACTCGCTCCTTCATTCAACAGAAGCCAATTTACAGACCTTCTGGGTATGCCACAAGGTATTCACCCAGACCTTTCCTGGAGGGGCGGGCTCAACTGAGTGAGAGTGGATCTAGGAAAGGGACTTTCTAGGACAGGAAATCTTTTGTAGACATTAGTCCATCTTTGTGTGTTTTTCTAAAAGAGTACAAATGATGGTGTATTTTAATTTAAACAATACGAATAGACAAACTAAAAATCAAATACCACTGTGGAACACTTGTATCCGGCATTCTTTCTGATGAGCTTTTATCAGCAGCTGTACTCAGACCTCACACACTGTGGACTTTCTCTGCAATGTACTGTCCCCTCTGATTTTGGAGAAATCCCCCCAAACCACAAGATCTGCAGACACTAGAGTTACCAGATTTACACCAAAGTCACCATTGTTACCAATTTCCACCTACCTCACTGAGAATAGATTTTCACAATTATTTTGAGTTCTCTTTCTACAGTAGGTAGGCAAAGTATTCATAATAAAAACACAAAACTAATGCAACATTACAGATGGGGGAGGGAGGTTACAAGCAAATACAGGGTCTCCCTTTGAATGAAAATGGGTTCCTATTAAAACAAGGAGAAAATAGTGTTTCTGCATTTTTGTTTTCAATTTAAATGAGCCATTTCATAGGAATTTTGCATAAAATGAAATTTAAAGGTACAAATTCATACAAAAAATCTTCTTGTGACATGCTCATTAACATGAACATTTTGACATTGACATAGCTCAGGTATGAGCCTTCTTACATCAGAGAAGTAGCACAGATGCTAGCAACCTTTCTAGCTTTAGCACTAACATCTGGAGCATCTGAATTAAGGCTCATAATGATTAATAAAACATGGTTAACCAAAAATCCTAAGGGTTTTAAACTTCTTTGGTCAGACTGTGACACACTTCCCCCATGCAATTTATAATAAATCTAAAAAAGTAAATTAAAATAAATTAAAAAATTATGGCTGAAAGCTTTGTTAACAGAACAAGCCTATCAACTAAGACAATATAGTAGAGCCTCAGAGTTACGAACACCAGTTACAAACTGAACAGTCAACCACACACCTCATTTGGTACTAGAAGTACACAATCAGGCAGCAGCAGAGACAAAAACAAAGGCAAATACAGTACAGTACTGTGTTAAATGAAAACTACTAAAAAAAAGGGAACGTTTAAAAAAAAAGATTTGACAAGGTAAGAAAACTGTTTTTGTGCTTGTTTCATTTAAATTAAGATGGTTAAAAACTGCAATTTTGTTCTGCATAGTAAAGTTTCAAAGCTGTGTTTGGTCAGTGTTAAGTTGTAAACTTTTGAAAAAACCACCATAATGTTTTGCTCAGAGTTACAACCATTTCAGAGTTATGAACAACCTCCATTCCTGCCATGTTCGTAACTCTGAGATACTACTGTATATCGCTCTCTTTGGCTATTACTGGTTCTTCAGACACATAGAAAAGCAGCTATCATTTTACTTGGATAAAGACAGTTCTTAAAGATTTAGGTGCTCTATATTCAAGACTCATGTATTGCAAGCAGTATCATCACCACACACTATAATTAATGGATTAAACTCACATTTTATTATCACAGCAGTGAAATAATCAGGTTCAAGAAGCTTTCATAAATTTTAATGGTGATTTTCTAGCTAAGGCAGCACTGAAAGGATAACGCTTCATCCAAATAGGGTAACTTGCCACGACTGACACAATGTACTGTAAAAAATAAAGTTAGAGATTTGTTACATCTGAAACTGGTTAAAGCTGTCTACAGTGAAAATTAATGTGTGTGACATTTTGCAAACATTTTTACCCTGCAAAAGTTTGAGAAATTTTCTCACACAAAGCAGAAATCTGTGGAACTCACTGTTACAGGAGACCAGGGAGGTCAAGAGCTTTACAGGATTCAGGGTTTGGCATTTATGTGGATAAAAAAAAGACTGTCCAGAGGTATAATAATAATACTAAGGGTTAAAAATACCCAAAGAGTTCTAGAAGGGATATAAGCCCTCATGCTGCAGGGCATAAGCCAACTGGTAACTGATGGAGTTAGGAGGAAAATTTCTTTACAGTCAGGTTATCCCATAACTGCAAGGTTTCTTGAACTTTCTTCTGAAGGTCATGGTGCTACCGACTAAGAGAGACAAAATACTCCCAAATCTACCAGATGTTACAATAAAAATTGACAGGTAAGATAACCTCTCTGGTGTGCCTGAACCTTTCCATCATAATGAAGAAACCAAGCAGAAAATGACACCAGCAGCTCTGGCTCATTGTAAAGGGAAACATGTAGGATGCAAAATGGGATGGGATTAATATAAAGCTGGATTTCTTCCCAATTTTCCATTTCTGTTGCATCTGTGGGAACCCAGTTACGTGCAATAACATGTGGTCTCAATCTGGTTCCCCTGCTAAAAAAAGCTTTGGCTTGAGTACAGATAAAGCTATAACAGTGTATTTAAAAATACACAGAACAAGCTACCTCATAGAGGAACATTGGAAAACAGGTAATATCCAAGAGGAAACAACCCCTTCAACATCAGAATACAAAATTGACAGGGAGCAAATATGTTTTTGCTGTTTCTGTTTTTATTTGGCCAAATACTAAACGTACAGCTGTGCTAGAGATGCTGAATACTAGTGTAGTTCTATACGTACTGTATCTCAGTCACAAATGCCACATCGGGGCTTGAAGTGCTAGCACCGCTAATGAGACAATGAGCTGTCAATCAGGCAGCCACAGGGCAGAGAGATGACCACACTGTGTACATCTTGCACTTAATATGTTTTTTTAAAAATCTCAGCTTTCAGCACATTTTTATTGTTGCATGATGAATCTCTGGAAACAGAGGCACCAAAACATCATCATAATGCAATGTTTGTTAACCCCTTGAGTGCTGTACTCAGAGCTGTCTTGTGTTTTTCCCCTCCTTTTCTTTGAAAGGAATCACAGAGGCAGCAGAACGTTCATTGTCCATTCAGAGACTATAAATGCCCTATGTCCTGTATACATCCGAATGCAAACCTTCCTGACATTGCAGACTACCACGCCAGAACCTCAGATGAGTAAGACACAGTTCCATTAAAGAAGGAAAGAAACCAACTTCTAATTCTTCTGTGTAGAGATGGCCCAAACCAGAACCTGGATCCAAATCCCTAAATTTGGGTGAAGCTCTAATCTGGATGGCCCCTCTATCTATAATGGGTCAAATCAGACCTCTGGATCCAACTTCCCACCTGCAGCTTGCAGGAAATTCAAGTCCAGATCCACATCCAGCCTTATAGGCTTCGGCACGGCTATAATTTGACATATAAAATGTGTAGATGTGGGTCTAGCAACTCCTAACAGTACTCCACCTCCCAGCTTAAATAGAAAATTTCCCCTCATCATTTAAACAGAGTAAACAAGTTCAATGCTGTTAAACGAAGATGCCACCACAGGAAGCAGCTGAGTTCCGCTAGTGATGTGACCACAGGGTGGAGCTGGGGAAGGTGTGTGTATGACATGGTTTCTCAGGTACATCCAAAACAGCTGAGGCAGGCTCCGTTTGCAGTGCACATTCTTTCTCTCTCTCTCTGATTCTTTACTCTGTGGTATTTAGCATGAGAATCAGAGAATGAAAAGACATGTAACAACAACTAATGAACTGCAAAACACAACGTGACAAGTCGGAGAAAGGGGAAAAGAGGCTGAGTGCAGACTAGAATGCTATTCTAAAAGGGTTCCTGCCACCTCAGCTTTTCTTATTCTTACCACTGTGCAATAGCTCTGACTGTATGAGTGAAAGTGACTGGTGCATTCCATCCCAAGGAAATCAAGGTCAGTTTTATAATCAGGAAGGAGACACTGATTCAGAACCTCACTAACTGGCAGCTCTGCTCTCTGTATGACAAAGCAGCAGTGGCGATGCAGCAAAATGTATGCTTGGTACAAGAAAACATTCAAGATGTGCCCAACAGTAAATAGTATGACATGAAAGCTGAAGGTCTCATCCTGCAGTCCCTGTGTGGGCAAAACTGTCACTGAAGTCAGCTAACATTTAGTTTTGAAAAGAATCCATGGGATTTACTGATGGTGCTGCTATAAGGACAAAGAAATCAGTGAGAGTGTAGAAATAGATGCATTTTCAAGCTATTTACTGATAACCGAAATAATCTGTTTCTTGTGGGTACTCAAACACCCTTCCATCTGCTGAAAATTTTGAATCAGATACTCTATCCAAATTGGATCAGATTCTTGTCACATTGGGCACAAAAAAGGGAATAAAACCAACCATACTACCTTAGCACAATTGTCCCTGACAAACCCATAAACCGTCTTCTATTCATGACATTTGAGGTGCTATGTTCCAGTAAATTAGACGGTGTGTAATGACCCAGAGGGTTTTTAAAAGGTTATTTTTGATCTCGTTCAGAGCTCATCACTCCTTGAGATAAGATAAGCATTTCAGATTATAAATACTTTACTGAATACTAGAGCATCAGGAGGGCAATGATACATGGGAGAAAGAGTGAAATAATATTGTAAGTATTAAAAAAAAAGAGTAGGGGAAGCACTTACCAGATTTTTCAAACATCAGTTTGGGGCATTTTATGAATTTATTGGTATATGCTATGGAAAGTCTTAGCTATAGTTCTACCTTCCAACCTCTGGGACTTACTTATCTGTCCTTCCTATAGTTTATTTCCTGGTATACCCCAGTATCTCATTGATTGTAGTCCAGGTTTTATAGTAACCCATTGGTTTTAGTCCAGGTGTTACAGAATTCCATTATTTCAGAAATGTCCATTATGCCAAGATCCTCTTCCGTTGCCAAGCAATCTAGTTAATCTATTTTTGGTTTTAAGTTTTTTACATCAATACATAGACATTTAGGGTCCGAGTTACACAGATTGCTCTGGCACTGCAAAAAGTGGCATAAGAGTATCTTGTGCTGTGTTGTTCTTCTTAAGGCTCATGCCTTAAGAACAACACATAGTATAATGAGATCCTTCTATAAGCTTCAGCCTGCCACACTCTGTTCTGCCCCCTACTGTCTAGAAGTCCAACTTTCAAAATGGAGGATGACATCGGGTTTCCGCAGCCCCACCCACAACCTTATAATAGCAGGTGCTCCACATACACGTTAGTGTAAGTGAGAACCAAACTCTTTACTTTTTGCCCCATGATTATTTTTATTTACCTCTTTTGTCTGATACCCCTTTACTTTTAATGTAATTCCCTTGCTTTCCATTGAAAACTAAGTATTGTTCATATAAAGATAAATAAGATGTTTTGTAGGGATGGTCCCATATATCCTCTCTTCACTGATTCGCTTAATATTATGACTTGAACAGTCAGCTATAAAAAGGTATTTTATTCCAAGATAGACTTGAGTTATATGAGCAGGTTGGTAGGGTTTCCATAACATCATAGAAGTATCTGAAAGTTAATTCCCAATGTTGATTATCTCAGACCTATAATATATATTTAATAATCTAAAGTATACATTATCTATCAATGGAGAGCATGCATGTATGAATTTTTGTAATTGCCTGTATCAGTAATACATGCAAGTACAATCAGATAAACAGGAACACTGAAAACTTTTTGAGTGTTGACAATTTTAAGTACTTGATGGGAAATGTAACATTCCCTTCCTATACTTCCTTCCCAATAATACCCTAGAATGGCATTTTTCTTTCATAAAATTATTTGCATTTCATTTATGGTATGGTTAGGAATCTCCTCATTACCCTATTACAGTGGTTCCCAAACTTTAACAACCTGTGAACCCCTTTCACTAGAATGTCAAGTCTCGCGAACCCCGTCCTAAAAATGAATATTTCCAGGGATTTTCTCCTTTACCTGAGTATAAATTATAAAAGCAGTGATCTTGGAAATATAACTTTTGTTTTTATGACATGCTTATTACACACTATTTATTATTATTTATCATTACAGTATTTTTATTACATTATGAAAACGGCAACACTCTTCCAAGATCTCACTTTTGTAGCTTGTATCACTTTGAATAAACCTGTTATAAGACAAGGCTCATATGTTTCATCAAGGAGCATCAGATGTGAAACAGTATGAAGGTATTTAAGAAGCCAACTCAAAGAGTTCCTCCTACACAAGCTTTCAGGTCTTGAGCAGTCCAGGCAAACAATGCACGTTACAACAAAGCTTAAACTTCTTCTTCATAATAATTTTTAAAACAATATTAGCTGCCTATTTAATTTTTAAAACAGCAAAAAATATGCACCTCCCTTTCCATTTCTTATAAGGAGTCTTGAAGTTTAAATCTCCTCAATGTGATAGATATGCTTGCTTTGATCTGCTTAGCTCTTGGAAGTCCAGGGGCTCCAGGCTGCTGGCCCTGTGCCGGGGTCCCTAAGCACACCTCTGTTTGCCATTAGGGAATTTTTTCCTGAGAACCCCCCCTGTAACATTTCATGAAGCTCCAGGGTTCACGAACCCCAGTTTGGGAACCTCTGCCCTATTACATTGTTTCCCATGTTGCTATTAGTGCACTGTTGATTATTTATTTCTGCTTCTCAGAGGATCCCTGTTTATTGCATTGACAAAACAAGATGTGCTTTGATAATAAACATTCACAAGAGAACAGAATTAAAAATACTTTTATCTTGCTGGGTGGCAGTTCTGCAGCTAAATACACTAACATAGACCTGGGTAAAATTATTATTATTCATTGACTTTTGACAAAATGCCTAAATCACTTTTGAAAATGAGATTAGGATCCTAAATCCCTTAGAGACTTTTGAAATTTTTACCCCAGACTACATTATTTAACATTAACAACCCATTCTTGATGACTCATCAGTTTAATTCCAGAATCATTTGATGATACATCCCATTCTCTCATTTTTACATTTCAGAAAATTCAAAAATACAAATAATCCTGGAGAACATCAAATGGCTTCCCAGAGATTTTGAAAATATTATTTTGAAAGATGTCTTCTGAGTCATGTTCAATATGCCTCAATTTAGTGTATTTTAAAAACTCGTAGAAGCCCTATAAATGTGTGAAAACAGTGTTTGTTTAGTCTCAAGAGATCATTATAAGGTTGAAATGTAAAATTAATTTCTTAATAGGAAAAAATATAAGAGACAGAATTCCCAGTAGCTTATGTCACCCATCAAATAACAGTGAAATATTGTTCCTTTGTTGTAAACATTGCACCAGCTTCATCATGTTTTAGTTAACAGTACTGTGATATGGAATGACCCTAAGGAGGGCTCTTTAGTTCAGTTCAAGCTTCTTCCTAATAACCTACAGCTGTTTGAGAAGCATTAGCTGTGGGAGTTTCTGATATAGGCACTTTAAAAGAATGGGTATGTCATTCCATATAGTTCTTATGGATTTCCTTGGAACACTCAGAACATTATTTCAGTCCATCTGTCAGTGACCTGTTCCTAAAATGTACTGATTTCTCCACAGTCTTTAACTGTTGGTTACTATTACTCGAATGAAAGGCACTCTCTCTCTCTCTCTCTCTCACACACACACACACGCACATGCACAAAGATGTGTTGTTTTAACAGGCAGCAGCTATGCTATGAGAAGGATAAATTCTGAACAATATTTCAGATAGTTCAAAGATAATTGATTATTGTTTTTCTCTTACGTTATATGACAATACAAAAATAGTCTACATATAGGGCCAAATATATGCTTGGTATGACTCTTCTCAAGTCAAATCAGGCATGCATTTGGTACATATAGTCTAAATATGCCACAGGTACACACTAAAGTAAAGGTGAGCAGAATAAGGTTAAAGAGTCTGTGAGCATTTTCAGCTTCTTTAATTTTTATTTAGCATGTGCATTGTCATCTAGCCAAGCGATGGCATCTTCAGTGGCGTGATGCAGTTCTTCTAGGCCACCGCTGAACCTAGGCAGCAGGCATTCATTGACAGTGCGCATCATCGTCTGTGCTGTGCTGCAGCTGCACAAAGGGCTTTCATGAAGGCCCCAGTGATACTGGTTAGCTGTGCAGAGACCTTGCCCGGTCCAGAACCTGTTCAACAGGGACGACCAGCAACGGGGCAGGTCAAAACCAGGCTGGAAAATTGTGGGGTCGGTGATGAGGGACTGGTTGGGGATTATAACAGATATCCATTCCTCTTGCCAGAGTGTTTCCGCCCTAACATCCTGGTCTAGTGGATGAGACCATAATGGGCGACGTGACAGCAAACGTGCAGCTGGTGATTTAAAAAGGTCATTGTGCAGTGGCAGGCTTGAGTTGGCGCGTACTTTCTCCAGTAGCTTGCCAGTGGCTACCTCTCATCTGATATGAGGAGGAGCAATATTCCTCGGAACTGGAAGCCATGGGAGTGGAGTTGGACGCAGGGTGCCAGAGATGAAACGCATGGAGGCATGTAACTGTGCATTCACCAGTTTGGTGTGTGATTATTGACTCCAGACTGGTGCTCAGTACTCCGCCGCTGAATACCAGGTGGCAAGAGCTGATGTCCGCAAAGTTGGGGCACAAGCACCCCATGATGAACCTGCCAGTTTGCTAAGAAGATTGTTGCGTGTCTTAACTTTAGCTGCTGTCTTCTTCAGGTGGGCATGGTAACTCAGTGTGTGGTCTAAGGTCACACCTAGATAGACTGGTTCTACTTCATACTTCATCTTCTGACCATTCAGATAAACATTCAGTTCTCGGGGTTGCGCTGGCGTGATGAAGATGGAACAAACTGGAGACTGTTTTTATGACTCTTGGCTGGAGGTGCCAAGTCTTACAGTAGTCAGCTAACTTTATCATGTCCTGGTTTAAGGTGGCATCCAGCTCGTGAAACGTCCGGGCCTGGTACCGCAACAGATGTCATCTGTGTAAATGAACTTTCGTGACTCCGTTGTTGGTAAGTCATTGACGTAAAGGTTGAACAGGGTTGGCGAAAGCACAGAGCCCTGGGGTAACCAATTGCTCTGTGGTCTCCAAGCACTTGTATTCTCCCATATGGACTCTGAACTGCCTATCATGGAGGAACAGTTCAAGGACGCCTGCCTGGATCAGCGTCCTCATTGCACCACCTGCCAGTACCTGCCAGCAGTCAGGGAAGCTAATGATCCAACCAGCGAGCCGAATTCCACAAGCACCAGCTCAACGAATCCCAGCACCGTCGTCACCGACAACCTTAGCTTCTTTAATGGAGGTATCTAAAATTTAGACTTGGTTATTGCATCATAAAAAACACACATTAAAAAGGTGCTCAGCAATTTTACTGTAGAATTTTTATGTGAGAATGAACAGGTGAAATATGGGTCTTATTCTAAAAGAACAAAATTTAAGAATAAGATAAATAGAAATATGAAAGAGAAGTAGTAGGTAAGTTATATTTATGTATAGAATTAAATATATGAATATAGTAAAAATCACCTTGTGTATACAGTAATTATAAAAGAAAAAGGCACATATCAGATAGAATCCTTTTCTACAGCGTATTGTTATATACTCAACATGCTGGTTCATTTATTTGAACAATTTCCAAATTGGCATAAAATCGCACTGCTATAAAGAGGCTAGAGTTGCTACTCAGTCTTCAGCTGATATGTTAGTGACATAACTTGACCATATTTTCATAAGAAAATAACTTAGTCATATTAATATTATTTGCTGTGTGTTCACAACTGTTTTAAAGGGATTTAATCCACTGGTGCTGCAAAATAAAATATTGTCCCTGATTTCTTGACAAATGGCTAAATATCTCAGATCTCAACTGTACGTGTAGGGTGAAAACCCGGCTCATTGATGTCAATGGGAGTTTTACCACTGACTTCAGTGGAGCCAGAATTTCACCCCAAGGTACAACAGGAGCTACCAGTGCTGCCAAGAGGGACATATTGCAGACATGTTTCAGGACTGTTTTAGTAAGATTGTCAGAGGAGTCTACCCTCCTCACGAGTGCTATCAGCAGCATGGTTAGCATTGCTGAAGGACATAACAAAGCGGGACTCACCACCGCGGTGCCTCCTGCTAGCTGTCCTGGGAATTAGCTCTCAGCCCATCCAGTCTGCCTTCAGCTAGTGGTGTCACACCTGCCGTCACTCCCCAGACCGCAGTGTCTTCTTCTGGGCATGGTCCTCCAGCTGTACCCCCCCACATTCTGGTATCTCCCCGCTTCTGGGGGACTGGCAGTCCTTAGTCCCGCCACTTGCCTCAAAGGCCAACTGCAGTCCAGGGTCCAGCCCCTCACCTCAGGGGCAAACTGCAGTCTGGATGCCAGTCACTCTCCTCATTGTCAATTGGGATGCAAGCAGGGGGGACCCAGGCCCACCCACTACTCTGGGTCCCGACCCAGGGACCCTATGGCCAGCAGCCACCTACTGCCCTCCTCCAACTTGCTGCCTATTTTCCCTGGGCCACTTCCCCCGTAGCCCTAGCACCCTCTCAACCTATGTAACAAGGCCCCAGCCTGGCAGTGGTCAGCTAGCAGCTCATCCTCACACTCTGCTGCCCCTGCCCAGTACTGCTCTATCTATGGTGCTTCTTCGGGCAGCCAGTCCCCCTTCCTTGCCTTCCAGAGAGAGACTCCCTTCTGTGCTGCTGAGCAGCCCTTTATATATGGCCTTGCTGGCCCTGATTGGCTGCTCCAGCAAGCCTTCCCCCTATTGGTGGGCTCAATAAGCCCTTTCCTGATTAGTGGGTTCTGCGCAGCCTCCCTGGTGCTGCTTTTAACCACTTCTTCTCCCTGTGTGGGGCAGCTGCCCCACCACAAGGACATAATTGGGAAAATTGTGCTTTTTAAGGCTTTCTTTTCTTTCAAATTAATTAATCACACGGAAACTATTTCTAAACTGTTTTTTGGTGGTTGAGGCACAGGGAAAAGAAAAAGGGAAAGAAGAAGGAATAAAAAAGCGAAGGTTGTTAGAAGGGGAAGATAGGATGGCAAGGGTTGAAAAAGAGGACAAGAAATATTTATCTGGGTGCCTCCAAAATTAATGAATTTATCCTGACAACATCCTTTGGGGCAGGGTAGTACACT
The DNA here is from genome assembly GCF_028017835.1 of Emys orbicularis. Classification (NCBI taxonomy): domain Eukaryota; kingdom Metazoa; phylum Chordata; order Testudines; family Emydidae; genus Emys; species Emys orbicularis. Next base: position 46,015,595 of record NC_088693.1, read on the forward strand.
ATCCCATCTTGCAGACGGGGAACAAAGTCACAGAATAATTAAGCAATTTACCCAAACTTTTACAGGAAGTCTATGGCAGTGGTGAGAGCAGAATTCAAATCATCAGGGCCCAGTCCATTGTCTAAGACACAGGGTCATCTTTTCTTAGAACTCGTTCCCATCTTGTGCTTATTCCACCAGACCAGTTCTCCAATCTTGGGGGAGCCAGGAACTAGTTTAATTAGCAATGCAAGTTAGTAATACCTCAGGGCCGCCCCGACTCAGTGGGTATGTACTCCAGTGGGTAGCCTGAGCCATTGCCCAAGCTACCACCAGCTACCCTGCTATTTTTAGTGCACTAACTTCAGCAGAACTAGTGTGTGTCTACCTACTCACACTGGGAAGCATATTCATACTTACCCAATATGAATCCCCAGCTAATTGTTTAAACCAGCCTTCTGAGAGTGGGATGGAAGGAAGGATGGAACAGAGCCAGGATTTGGCCCATAGGTAAAGTATTGACTGAAGCAGTGTCAGAATTTAATATTTTTCCTAAACTGTGACATAAGGAAAAATCCCTTTTCTAGCTCAGTCAGCTGGAAGGAAGAGAAAACAATGGCGTGACATTTTCTAATTGGATGTTTTTTCTTCCCTTCTCCAAAAAACGGTGTCCATCTGTTTTAGCATCTGCTCCGTGTAGTTTAAAATCTTCCCAGTACAACAAGTAGGTGTAATGGCTTTCTCATCTTGAAATGTCAGCAGCTAAGAACTCCCTAAAAAATAAGGACATGTATTGTACAAACATTTCTGCTGAGCACTACAGCTGGTATCGGCTTCTCTCACCCCACATATTGTGAGAATATCCCATTGGTAAAACCTATCTATAGATTTTAAGCATGTGAAGAACAGGATACTACAATACCTCACTTCAGTCAAGAGAAGCAGAGGCAGACACTGACAATTCACCAAGAAACAAGTTGTCTCTAGTTTGAGAGATCTTTTCTCACCATCCTGCTGACGCTGGTCAAACATTGATGCCTGAACCTACATCAGTATCCTTAACTCACTCTACCTAGTCTGAGATAGAAGATTCTTAAAATTAAGAACTGAAGAGCAGAGTAAACATTTATGGGAGTATTGAACTGAAAAGGCATATGAATGGGATGATGGAGAAATTCCATGTTGTACCTTTTTTCTTGCAATCTCCTTTCTATGAGCATGAGTATCAACTTTACCTCTACGCAATGCTGATGCTATGGATTCATGATGTTTTGTTGGCCTTTCATGAAGTCCCATCATGTGGTTCTAATATGAACTTCTTGAGTAACAGAGAGTGTTCCAGCTGCTGCTGCTTTAAAGGCCTCAACCACTCTTTGTGGGGCATCAGTCTCCAAAACCAGGTAAACTGCCCACAAAGCATCAGAAGAACTAGAGGAGCATTTCTCAGGTCAGCTCCTGGGAGCTACACAAGTTGGATTCCATATGAACCTAGAAGGTATTATGCTTACAAAAGAGAATTATTGGATGATGATTCAAATGCCCTTATTGTACTTCCAGTGAGAATAGTCCCCAAAGCCATATTATTAATAGAAAAGTATGGCTGGAAAGGACTTCAAGAGGTCATTTAGTCCAGCCACCAATGCTGAGGCAAAACCAAGTGACCCTCTGTGACAGGTGTTTGTCTAATCTATTTTTTAAAACCTCCAGTAACGGGGATTCCACAACCTCCCTTGGATGCCTATTCTAGTACTTAACTATCCTTATAGTTAAGTTTTTCCTAATATCTAACCTAAATCTCCCTTGCTGCAGATTAAGCCCATTACTTCTTGTCCTACCTTCAGTAGACATGGAGAATAATTGATCACTCTCCTCTTTATCTCAGCCCTTAATGTATTTGAAGATAGTTATCATGTCACCTTTCAGTCTGCTTTTCACAAGACAATCATGCCCATTTTTTAAACCTTTCTTCATGGGTCAGGTTTTCTAAACCTTTTATCATTCGTGTTGCTCTCCTCTGAACTCTCTCTAATTTTCCACATCTTTTCCTAAAGTGTGATGCCCAGAATTGGACAATGTACTCCAGCTGTATCTTATATATAACATTCCTGTTAATACAGTCCAGAATGATATTTGTCTTTTTTGCAAATGCTTCACACTGTTGACTCATATTCATTTTATGATACACTAAAACCCCTAGATCATTTTCTGCAGTTATACTGCCGAGCAGCTAGTCCCCATTTTGTATATGTGCACTTGATTTTTAGTATTAGTATTTTTAGATATTAGTAGGGCCTTTCAGCCAATATAACTTGATTCTCCACCTCATTGCTCCAGCTTTATGTTGATGTAACTACTGTTTTCAGTGGAGTTACACCAGGGTAAAGCTGGCATAAGGCCCAGAGTTCTGAACTTGGATCTGTTTTCATCTTTGCTTTACATTTCAGCTTTGAACAGAATGCTAGTTCTTTAGCGGTGAAAGCCATTCGCGTTAATGCATATACCCTGTAATAAGCAAAGAGCCCTGTCACAGATTTATCTCACTTTCACTCCTTTTCGTCCCTCACAATTAAAGTTTTAATTTGCTCCAATTAGTGTGCACACACTCCCACAAAAATCACAGGATTTTAAAATATTTCTTACATTAGCTAGTAGTGAAGACAACCTGGTGACATGAGGCATGAATCATTATTAATGCCGCTGCTGCGGATTCCCATTTGAGAAGTACTCAACAGGGTAACAAATATCAGGGCAAATAACGAAACAGGGTCAAAAAGCATCAAGATGAAAGATAATGTAAATCTATTAAATAATTCCAAATGATGCTAATTTGGATATTAATTTTGCATTGAAACAAAAATCTCCAGAAAATTGGCCTTATTTGTAGGAGGAATGACATTTTTATGGCAAATGCAAGGGAATATATATTGTTCTCTGTAAATGACAGTAATTAGAGAGTGTGGTGCTACTGCAGGTTTTTTGCAGAAAGAGATTTATTACTGCATTAGGTACTGCTGGAAAAACTTCATTCATGTACATATTTCTTGTCAGTCTTTCTTTATCCCAAACGATATGGTAGGTGTATTATCACGATGAGGAAAATGGAATTAATAGAAATGTTGATAATTCAGTGGAAAAAGGCCAGTCTTTTTGTTCTTCTTATTAGTCATTTAATCAATTGAATTAGTGCTTTGGAAGGGAAAAACCCAGTTTATCTGACAAAATCAGTATCACCATTGCTATCAGCCTGAGGTGATTATTATTTCCAATAACCAGGTTAGATCTGTTAAGATTTATGCACAAGCTTCAGTTTAAGCACATGAACAGACCCTTTGAACACAGTGGAACTACACATCTGCTTTAAATTAAGCAAGTGTTTAAGGCCCGGTCTAAACACAGTTTTTTACCAGTGTAACTATTTCAGCTGGGGACTTGAGTCTTTATTGAAATAGTTAGAAGCCCAGATCCCGTTGACTTTCTTGTATGGGAAGGGAAATAAGTATGTTACCTTTATATCACTACAATTGCATCCACACAAGGAGTTGTACCAGTCTAACTCCTTTAGGCTGCTATGAAAATCTCAGCCTACATGAATACCGCATGGACTCTCCTGCCATGTACATTAAAGTAGCTTTTGCAGCTGACTAAATGATAACATGAAGCTGAGGAATTTGCTAACAGCAAAATCTGTGAATGTAACAGGTTTTTTTGTTTTTATTTTAATGTGCGGGTAAAGAAATGCAAGAATTGATATCTTTTTATTTGCAAGTGTTACTTATAAAATCAGCACAAATTCACAACAGAAAATCCCATTTCTGAATGTTAGTGAATGTAGAAATGCCTGCTTTTCCCTTTTAGAAATGAAGTCCTCATTGTTGTAGATTAGTGACAAAGGAGAGAGAAATGTGTGTAGCCTTTGAGATAAAAGCCAATATTGCTGTAACAAACCAAATCCCTTTCATTGGTTTTACACCTAAAGAAACTAACTCCTAAAAGTCAAACCCTACGAGGTTCTGAGCACATACAAGGTACTGCATCTACAGAGAGACTTAAGAGTGATCAGCATATTGCAGTAGACATTGAGCACCTCTTGGGACTGGCCTTCATTGACCACTCATTGGACCAGAGCTTCAACTGATGCAAATCACCATTGCTCACTTGACTTGAGTGAAGTTACAGTAATTTATACAAGTTGTTGATTTGGTCCGTTGCTTTTCTTTGCTATGCTGTGCCCAGTCAATGCACAGTCAACCTGTGGAACTCTTTGCCAGAGGATGTTGTGAAGGCCGGAACTATAACAGGTTTCAAAAAAGAACTAGATAAATTCATGGAGGATAGGTCCATCTATATAGCCACTATGGGCAGGCATGGTATCTGTAGCTTCTGTTTGCCAGAAGCTGAGAATGGGTGACAGGGGATGGATCACTTGATTACCTGTTCTGTTCATTCCCTCTGAAGCACCTGGCATTGGCCACTGTTGGAAGATGGACCTATGGTCTGACCCAGTATGGCCATTCTTATGTTATGTAATGACTGCTCTTAACTGAAACAATTGCACTCATAATTATTTAACAAATGTTGTAACTTGGCAGATATTTTAATTTTTAAATGCCTATCAGTAAGAAGGGATAAGCCAAGAAAACTGCTACAAATTAGGAGCTTTGTTTATCCTATAGTACTATATGATGGTTCTCTTCAGAAGTTCCAGGAATTGTAGCTTCCAAGTCTCAGATTAAATTACTAAATCTTCTGTGTGAGTCATTTTAAGAGAACCTATACATAGGGAAGTGTATTTGTTAATGTATTTACACCTAAGCATAGATGAAGTATAATGAACAATCTGTTAAGTGTTAATACCATTTATCCTTTTTTAATTTATAAACATGACACATTGCATGTACTTAATGTTAATCTATTTTAGACATTCATTTGGTGTGACCTATGTCCATAATATATTATGTACCTTGAGATATTCATCTTGTCACGATGAAACAAGATTACAATTAATCTGACACACATGACTTTAAATTAGTATTTCAACTTGAGATGTGTGAGTAATGAATTAGCCACAGCCTTGCACGCTTGGCAGATAATTTATATTGCCTGCCTTTGTCCGATGTATGATCCTGATCCACTAACTATATATATATAATCATAAGGTAACACAGTTTTTAGATCATATGCCAACCTTTCCTATCCAAGCATTATATTTTCCAATATATTGTTTTGCAGCATGTTTTCATATAACACAATGATAAATATGATGGGGTAAAATGTACTTATATAAAATAAACATGCATTTTAGTTTTTAATATGTTAATGGTGATGCCCTACACTGATATTCTTTTTCCTGTTTTTCTCTGTACCATTGGGTAAGATCCCTCACCTGCTGATAGTGTCTTGTTCCTCTCCCCATCAATCTAGTAGTGCCCACTATATTTCAAATATATGGGCTTGACTCCCTACTGGAACTACACCAATAAAGGAGATGCACGATACAGGAAAATAATAGCAAGGCTGGGTTGAGAACTCAGGAGTTGCAGATCTCATATCTGTGCTCAACCCAATAGACCTTGCTGCTTTCCTAAAAATAATAATGCAAATAAATGCTAATTCTTCATTTTCATAAGTAAATGTTAAAGCTGAGAGTTAAAAGTCAGAAGACAAAAGTATAAATGATGCATAATTCATTAGAGGTGTGTTTGAAATACAGCTCTTTGGCCACACAGTGAAGGTACTTCACTAGAGGAAGAAGCTCTTTTACACTGAGTTTGTCTTTAAGGCCTTGATCCTGCAAACCCTGTTGCATCCCACATGCTCCATGCACATGAGTAAACTCACTGAATTCAGTGTGAGCACTTGTGGGGGTTTTTCTTAATGTTTTTTATGAATACTGTGTGTGCCTCAGTTTCCCCTATGTTTTGCACGATTAATTAGGTGGTGGGACAAGGGTGTTTGATCTTTGCAACGAACCCTAGGGAACCAGGTGTGACTGTCATCTAGCTGCCTGGGCTCAGACAATGGCTGGACATTTCATAAATTAGCAACTGATGGTTGGGTGGGGGGCCCATCCTCTTCAAGAAGCCAGCCAGCTATGACGAGGTGGAGGCCAGGTGACCAGTTTTGCCCAGGAAACACAACAAAGGATGGAGGAGGGGCAACTCGGAGTGACTGAGTATGGGTTGTTGGAAGCATGTCTCACTCTCCTGTTTTGGGGTTGAAGAGAGAGCCAGGACTTTTGGCTCTGCATCTGACCAAGATGGACGTTGCTGTAACTTCTTGTTTTCTGAGCTAACAAAGAACATGCCTGCACTTTGTTCCAGATAACCAGTAAACCCTTCTGCTTTACTATGCTGGCTCAGAGTCACTGCAGACTGCGGAAGTTGCGGTGCATGACTCCCCTTTTTTGAGGGGGAGGGTGTAAGGCTTTCCCCAGGTGTCCTATTCAGGTGGACTCCCTGCGGGGAGCCCACGGCATGGAACAAGGGTGCTGAAAACTCCGAGGTCCGTCCCAGGAGGTACTGAAGCCAAGGAGGCTTACCCTAGAGAGTGTGCATCCTGAGGGGTGTCGCACTGAAGATGGTCCTGCCTGGGTTTGATTCAGAGCTGTTCCAGAGCACCGAGCCTGTGCCCCTGAGACATTATTCAAAAGGGTAAAGTTAGGTACAAATGTGTTTGCAGGATCAGGACCTACTTCACTGGAATGAAGGAATGGTTGGTGAAGAGAAATAGTGACTTATCAGTTCAGGAGCTGGTGATCTTTGAGGAGGTGACTGTGCATTTCACCAAGGAAGAGTGGGCTCTGCTGGTCCCTGCTCAGAGAGCCCTCTACAGAGCCGTCATGCAGGAGAACTATGAGAATGTGACCTTGCTGGGTAAGGATTCCTGTCCCCTTGGTTATTTTAAGAACAGTAGGACAGTGGAACAGACTGCTTAGGGAAGTCGTGGAAGCTTCTTCACTAGAAGTTTTCAAAAGGAGGCTGGATAGCCATCTGTCTTGGATGGTTTAGACCCAGCAAATTCTGCATCTTGGCAGGGGGTTAGTCTGGATGACACTTGAGGTCCCTTCTAACCCTCTGGTTCTATGGGGGCTTTACCATTGACTTCAGTGGGCTCAGGTTTAAGCCCCAGGGCTTGGTCACATTTTGTATTAGGGTCCTTTTTTACATAGTTTATAAAGGGTTAATGAATGATTAATAGATGTGGTAATAAAGGGTTAATGAATTGTTCTAGAGTCCGAGAGGTCAAAAGGTTGTTAACAATCATGGCTTTTAGTCATCTAAAACACCTTTTGCTGATGAGCTTAATATTTTATCTGTCCACAAGTATTTTTGGCTGGAAATGTTCAAAGTTATGAGCATCGATGGTCAATAAAAGGCAGGATTTCAAAAAAAATGCTTTAATTGTTCAGCACAAGCAATTTTTGTCTAGCCTGGTTATTTATTTTGGCAAAAGTAAATTTTGAAATAAAAAAATATTTTTAAAAATTTCTCACAGAAATAAAAAATGGTTATTTTGAAGCTATTTATAGGAGTTCCCAGATGGCTGATTGTAAATCCTTTTTATGTAGATTTCCTTTAAATCCCACAACATTTGGTTTGCTATTGCAAGGTCAAGGCTAAAAAGTTAAGTGGCTGCCTACAGGAAGTAGAAGTGTAATTATGATATCATTAGAAACATTGAAATATAAATAATACCTTTTATTTGTACTTGTCACTTGTCTGTTGTTTGACAGGAGGAGCCGGTTTTGATGTGGTCCTTGAGTTTTTTATCCTGTTATCCAATTTTCCGCTGCACTGCTCTCCTTCTGGCAGGCTGATTGCTAGCCAGCCCTGCCTACTTTACTGGGAGTGGAAACAGAGCTTTACATTTCAGTGGGCAGAAGTGAAAGGAGAAGGAAATAGCAAAGCTGATTTTTTAGAAATGTTTATAAATGTGCCCAATAAAAGAAGCATATTATTTGCACATCATCTATAGAGATGAAATTCCACAGTCCCCTTCAAATTCTATGGATCAGTTAATGTTCAAAAGTGTATATAACTCAATAAATAGTTTTTGCAGATGATCAAATTCTGAAAAGTTAAAGTGAATGTTAACTTCAAGAAATAGTTATAGGTGGTATTGTAACCCAATGTGTAATGAACCATTATTCCTAGAATACAAGATGACAAAAAAAGACTTAAATCACAAGATACGCCCTGGCCTGAAAAGCACTGGAAGTCAATTGTCAATCACCCAATTAGATTTGGATCCAACATTCTAGATCCAAACTCTCCAAAAATTATGTATAAAATGTATCTTTAGAGTATGGTTTGGACTAGAATATACATTTAAAATTAAACAGATATTTTACACATTAGTATATGTCTATCTAACCTATCTTAGAAATAAACACCCAGTCTTATGCAAAACTAACTCCCTTCCAACCCAGTCACTGATAATGGCTTCTGGGAAGGGGGTTCCCAACATTCCAAGCTCTTCAGGGGACAATGATTGGCTACTTCCAACACTGGTTCTTCAGTAGGTCACATACACCTCCCCTGTCCTCTCCCCACCAGCTGCACAGTGGTCTTTCGGGAGAAGGAGTGGTATCTGGCCCGACTACTCCTAAAAAGCTCCCTCCCCACTGCTGGTGTTGCCTGATGGAATTGCTATTCCTAGAAATCCTTGTATGATAGCTTGAACTGCCCATATAAGGTAATAAAAGTTAGGCGGCAGTATGGTCTAGTGGGCAAGGAGTAGGCACCAGGAGAGCTGGGTTTCTATTCCAGACCTTGTCCAATGACCTGTTGTGTGACTTTGGGCAAGTCATTTCACCTTTCTGTGCTTCTGTTTCCCCTCCCAATTTGTGGCTGTTTCAGGGCAGGAAGTGTCTTTTACTGTGTGTTTGTGCCTTGCCTAACACCATGGAGTATCAATCTTGGCTCTGGCATACTACAAATAATATACAATACATTAATATTAAAGATACACCATAAAGTTGTTTTCCCTTGCCCACTGAGGGGAGAATAGAGCCCTACAGCTATAGCTATACAAGTTGGTACGATGAGAATCACTGATATATTTTCCTTCTTTAAAATATTAATTTATGTGAGTACATACAGTACCAGCGGGTTGAGGTGTAGTAGAGGGAGGTGAGCTGGTTCTACCGGGAAAAACCTACCTGTAGGCAAAAAGAAAAAAGGTGTTGGATCCCTAGAAAGTAGACAGCCTCACCTTTCCATTCATCAGGTAGGAGAGGAAGGTTGGGTAGAATAAGAACAGATGGCCCCTTACATATTGATAGATGCAGTTCTGTCCCCAAAACATCATAAGAGTTAGCTTGAGATTTAGGCACATGTTTCCTGGCTTATATGTTGTTATTATTATAGGCGGAGCTAGTAGGGCCACCTATATTTAAAATTGCTCGACACTTCCTTTAAATAGGCACAGCGAACCTTAATTCTGGCATTGCCTAATTTTTGAGTGCTTGACTTTGAAGTCTAATCATGTTCTTTTTAATATAGTTTTGTGTGCATTTACTTCTAATATGGCAGTTGCATCTAGAGATCTCAATCAGAGGTCATGGCCCCATTCTGCTAGGCTTTATATAAATGAATAAATCAAAGTTAGTCCCTTCCCAGAGAGCTTGCAATCTAGGATTATGATGCAAAATTTCAGGTGGATAAATAGGCAAATGAGACTGGAATGGGGCAAGAAACAGGTAACAGTGAAGATGGGGGTATTTGATGGGTTAATTCTCCATGGGCAGAGTAGTCATAGATGGGGCCACCTGTGGCTATTTTGACTACGGAGACTATTAATTTATGCAAACACAACTATGTGAATATGTGTGGTATATTCAATGTAAATAATTCTATATTCATTTTTAGTCTTTTTTAAAGTTTTCATAGTTTTTCCCCCTTTGAAGGATATTAACTAATAAAGTAACAATGTTGTCATTGATTCTGGAGGGGGTTAGCAGCATATGCAGCGGAAAGTGATTGAATATAAGAGTTTGAAATGTATGCCATTATTTGTGAAACCTAGGCCTTTATGTGATGGGTTACATGCTCACATTCATTGTATGCTGCTTTGTACATACGTGATCGTTGTCTCCTTCTCAATAATGTTATGATTCTGACATTAGCACTTTACTGTGTTAGCCTATATTCGTTTTTGCTTGTACTGAATGAGATCGTAAACCAAGCAAACATTATTCAGCATGTTGGAATCACAACTAATTCTTTTGATTAAAAAAAAATTCTGAAATGGTGTAAACAGTTGGTAATATTTCTAGAAGAGCAAAAGCAAACAATGACATATGTGTTAATGCAATGAGGTACATTCTACTTAGCCCATGTGCCTATCCCCTGTTAACGCTGACATGCAAAGAGAACAATATACCCTACATAGCTAATAATTAAACTGATTTTTAAGCTCATGGCATTTATAACTCATGTAGACTATTGCTTCTCTGAAACCTCTCATCTTTTCCGTTTTTTTTTCTTTCCGATTTTGCAACAGTAAATACCAAAACAATCTATATTACTACAGTCTTAAAATTTCAGAGATCCTCAGATGTGGCGAAGGACCTTGCAGCACAACTCAGAAGGGAAGTTGCATAGATGGCTTTAAGCCACCTTTGTGCTCCTATGATTAGGGTTGGCTATGCACCAGTCTGGCCTCCAAAAGTAATTTAGAGCAGCCTGAAGACTGCTCCAAATTACTGTGCTTGCCAACAGTCCCAAGAATGTATGAGTGCTAGCTAGGGATTGCTAGGGCATAGGGAAGCCTCCATCACTCTCCTGCATTTATGAAATATTTATCCCTGTATGAACAGTTCAGTACAAATGTGAAGAGAGTAAACACCAAAGAAAAGGAGAAATTATTTAGGCTGATGAAGTGGGTACAACTAGGAGCAAAGGGATAAGTTAAGGAAAGGAATATTTCTCCTGAACGTCCTGTCAATGCCATCTATAAGGACTGTGGAAGACAGTCCCAGCATTTGAATCCCTATCAGTTAGCAAATTGAAAACTAGTCTGGACAATATACTACAGTGGAAAATCCTGCATTACTGGAAGGAAGGACTAGATGATTTAATCTTCTTTTTTTCCCTGTCCCTTGAATTTATTATTTTTCAAAGTTTTTTTTTTTTTACTCTACTGTATATGGGATTGTGAGGGGTTGTTTAAATGTGTCAATAATTCATATATGATAAAGAGCAGAATTACTGTTAAGAGTTATGAGAGCCTCATCACTTAAGATTGGGAAGCAAAGCAGATAATGAGTTGTCTGCTAAGTTAACACTCTCAGGCCAGGTCTACACTACCGCGGTAGTTCGACGGCTGGCAATCGAAGTTCCGGGTTCGATTTATCGCGTCTGGTCTGGACGCGATAAATCGATCCCGGAAGCGCTCGCCGTCGACTGCGGTACTCCAGCTCGGTGAGACGAGTACCGCGGAGTCGACGGGGAGCCTGCCTGCCGCGTGTGGACCGCGTCTGAACCGCGGTAAGTTCAAACTAAGGTATGTCGACTTCAGCTACGTTATTCACGTAGCTGAAGTTGTGTACCTTAGTTCGAATTTGGGGGTTAGTGTAGACCAGGCCTCAGTCAGGGCCACTAAACATTTGAAAAGATGTTAATTAACATCCCCAAAGGACTTCTTCCAAAAGCGGTCACTCATCCAGAGAGCAGAGGAGTGGTTTGCTAAACGGGACTGGAAGGTTAGACAAACCCCTGTCAGAGATGTACTGGATAATAGTCCTGCCATGAGTGCAGGGGACTGGACTAGATGACCTCTCGAGGTCCCTTCCAGTCTTACGATTCTATAATTTCTAAATCCCCATTTGTGTGGATCAAACTTCCCAGGAATATTTGGGGTGATAAAATGCAAAGGTGAAACAGGCAGCCAGGAAATTAGACTATTTAGTCACAGCACTGACTACAATCTTGAACAAATTTGGGATGAGACCACAGGGTTGTGTGGTATTTTAATAAGCCAGACACATCAAAGAAACCAGAAGGTATCCAAGACTTTGGAAAATTTAAGCTAGAGGAAACCAGAAGAATATAACTCTGGGAAGCTGAATGAGTCAGAGGGGAACAAAAAGAGAGAAAAGGTCATAGAAATGTAAGGTATTTTATTATTCACTGTAACTAGACCTAAAATGAACCTCTCTAGGGCATACATCCAAACTCAGACACTTAGGCAACATAAAATCCTATTCAGTTCAATAGTTTACCATATCAATATTGTGATCTCTGTTTTAATGAGATTTGTCAACTTTGTTTTACAGATTCAAGTGGCTGGTGTGAGTAATTCAAAGAAACTTTAGATACCTATCTTAACTTTTAGATTCTTATTCAAACTGAAACTCCTGACCTTTAGTTGTTCTTATGTTACTGGGGCATTACACTATATTGCATCAGGTCATGCCCTATAGTGTGATGTAATTCAAGATGCTATGCATGAGAGTCAGGACAACTCATTTTTGAAAGAATCAGGGATGTTGGTTTCCTGATAATTGTACAGACTGCTTGGTGGTGTATTTCTGTATCTTCGTAGCTTCATGCTGTCTGTGCGCCAATTGCAGAACTAAGGTTTCAAGTTTCTTTATGAATAAGAGATTGAAGATAATTCCTTTTCTAAATAACAGTTTGAGCATTAGCGGAACAAAAGTTTTGTTTGGCCATTAGTATTCCTGGGGTGAACAGGGAGAGGATTACTCAGAAATATACTAGAAGCACAAGCAGCAATAGCTGAAGAATAGGCTCTGGTGTGCAGGGTCTCTTTCTGGATGCTCAGTTGCTTTTTCTTCTTTTGGTTTGAGAATCTCCTGCATTCATATGTCACAACGGTTAATGCTCTTGTGTCAAAACGATACATTGTGACTCAAAAAAATAATAAATCTATGTTTCCAAAGACAGGTAACAACTACTGGAAGCTGCAGAGCTCTCTACTGCATCGTTGGGTCTGAGGCTGATCAATAAGGAAAAGCAAAACTCGGTCACACACTGTTCAGCCCCAGGAATGGGCTAAATGTTTCTTTAAGGAATTGTCTCGTTCGACTGACCCCCCACTTGGTAAAACAACTCCCATCTTTTCATGTACTATGTATGTGATGTTGGACCCCATAATGTTTTATGGAAATATGCTTATGAATGTATATATGACATAACTGGAATATGTTTTATGCTACATATGCCATGTAACATATCTCTGCAAAGGTTATGATCTACTGAATATATTCATCCTATTTGTATGCATGTATCATTTTTGTATTCAAAGTTATGAATATTGACTGTGTACTTGTTTGATTTTAAGTAGCCTTAGTAAAGCATTTGGTCAGCTTCTTGAGAAAGGAATGTGCAAATTAAGTGCCCAATCAAGAAACACTTAACTGACAATGGAGCTTGGAAGACTCCAATCCCCATAAGAAGTCTTCCTGGAGACATTCAAGGTAGCATATGGGCAATGGCTGCTGCCTGTAAAAATTGAGTCATGCATGGACATGTGACTTGCCCATGTGTCTCCAAAACTCCATCTTGGAACTGGATTTTGCATAGGAGAGAGGAGGGGATAGTTCAGACATGGGTCTGCGTTTGTAGCAGGTAAGCGTGTCTGGCTCAAACCAGGCAGGGCACTGAAGTCCTAAGCTGGCAGGGAAAATAGACTCAGAGGTAGTTAAAGCACATCAGGTGGCAGTCCCCAAAGGGGTTTCTGTGATCCAACCCGTCACAATGTATTGTGCTACTGTGTACTGTATTAATACCTGCTACTGTATTTTCCACTCCATGCAGCTGATGAAGTGGGTTCTAGCCCACCCTCTTATGCCCAAATACATTTGTTAGTATCTAAGGTGCCACAATGACTCCTCATTGTTTTTGCTGATACAGACTAACACGGCTACCACTCTGAAACTTGTCTTTAAGGAATGAGATCCAAGCACAGATAGCATACTGTATTCATAGAAGACTCCTGGATGGTGCAAAGATTTAAGCCCTGTGGCACCTCAGAAGAAATAATGGAATCATCTATATTCAAAATCTGGAGCCTGATTCTACTCTCAATTGCACCACTGTCAATTAGGAGTAAAACTATTCAAGTAATTGGATTTACACAGTGTAACACCGGTATAGGTGAGATGTCATCAAGCCAATTAGTTGGGTTTTCCTTACATACATGGTACCTAAGGACTGCATCAACAATCACCTATGAAACCCATAATCTTAATATTTAAGCACCATGTGGATGATCTTTGGCTCCATTCTGGTCCCTTAGCACTGCCATGGCACAAAGAAACCCAAAAGTTGGCCCAAAACAGCAACTGGGGATTCTGCAGGAATCCCTGGCTGGTGTAGAGCTACCATAGAGCTGGTGTATCCAGCTCTACACCACTTCTCATCAGTATAAGAGATGTGTGTCGGGGAAGGTGAAGAGTGGTCAAGATGCCTTTTGCTCTGCCAGTCACCAGCTACATAATGACTCCTAGGGCCAGGTATAGGTTAGAGCTATGCTCAGGTGCTCTAATGTATGTCGGGGCCTAATAGGCTCTGGATACCCCCAAGATTGGGGATGTACAATGCGGAAGTGGCTTAACGCCTTATCTCAGATCCTATGCTGAGGGCAGCTTGGATGGTACCAAGAATCTTAACCTTAAAGGGAAAAACATCACAGTTTATCCACTGTACTTTAACATTAGATATAATTTAATAGATGGCACCTGAAGACAAATATTTGCATTTGCTTCAGCCAGTTTAGTTCTTTCTACAGTTCCATCATAATTGCACTCACTTGGGCTATTCAACTCATTCTGTAAAAGCACCAGTGCAAACACAAAAGAAAAAACCTCCTCTTCATTTCAATTTAAAACAAAATTAAGGGCTTAATTGTGCCCTCAAGTATGTGATGTCCATCACTAAATCTGTAGTTTAGTTGATCAAATGAGCAACTGCCCTTGCACCCTGTATGTACATACATTGTTGTTGCAGGGCAGGATTAAACAGACACCTTCATTATAGAAACAAAAAAAGCTCAACACAATCTTAGGGTGTTAGAGTTTCACTTGTGAGCTTGCAGGAAAAATGCATCACAGGACTGGTCTGTGGCTGGCCCTGAGGGTGGGGAATGAGCACACCCTTCATAGCCATCAGCTACTTTCCCAGCCCTTGTATCCTGACTTCAGAGAAAAGTGCAGCCTAGCAGCACTGCTAGTACTAGAAACCACAACAGAAGAGAGATGAGGAGTAAACAAATATAGTGAACAACATGAACTAGAGTTTGGCCATAGTAAATTAGGAGAAGTAATACTGTAGTTTCTTCAAAATACCTCTCGTATTACTAGTGTAATACATTCTACTACAGCAATTTTTTCCCCTGAGAAGTTTAGTAATTAATTACCTGTCCTACTACTGTACCTGCTGGTTGCCCTAGAGCTAACTGGCAGGTGAAGGCCTGATACTGCAG
Source organism: Emys orbicularis (assembly GCF_028017835.1). Classification (NCBI taxonomy): domain Eukaryota; kingdom Metazoa; phylum Chordata; order Testudines; family Emydidae; genus Emys; species Emys orbicularis. Next base: position 46,031,021 of record NC_088693.1, read on the forward strand.
AATATATTTTAGAAAGCTACAGATTAGAGCTATGTGAATCACAGCTATTTTGGTTCACTGGCAATTCCAAAATATCAAATAAGAAAAATTATTTCGGGTCAAACTGAAAACAACTTTTAAAAAAGATTTTTGGTGAATTCAAACCTGAAAATGAAACAAAAAAATCATTTCAGGTCAAATAAAATCTTTCATTCAACCTGAAATGAAAAGTTTAATTTCAATTCTGAGCATTTAAAAACATGTTAAAATTATTTTTAAATAAAATTGAAGGACATTTTTAAACAAAATATCCAAATGGAACATCTTGATGTTTTTGGAATATTTTGTTTTGATTTTGACACAAACAATTTGATGTAACTGCCATGAATTTGTGAAATGTTTCAGTATCGACAAATCTGCACTTTTTGCAGAAAAAAATGGTTTGGCCAACATTTTTTGCCCGGATCTGCTAGAGAGGATACATTTTCAGGAGAGAATTTAACTAATTGTAGAGGACAAAATCTTCACATACGTCTTCTATATACCACAGAGCTGCCAAACTTATCAGGGGGTCAAATGGGGAGGAGGGATAAACTCATTGTATTCTGCATCTGTTTATGCTGGATAGATCTCAGGAATTACTCCCTTTCCAAAATGGGAGACACTCCACTCCCTGGGTCCTTCATGGGGAAAGGAATTAACCCTGTATTTATAGATTGAAGTAATGCAGGGAGACCCTCTCCATCCCTCATTGTTAGTCTTTTGCTGCTTGGAGGCACCCCAATTGTTAGTCAGTTGTTGTTTGCTGCTTATGGAGGCTCCCCCATGAATAGATATTTCCTGAGGTGCTGCCTGCTCTTCTAGGATGGACCTACCCGATGGACTGCCTCTCACCATAAGCCATTGTGCTGCCGTTAACAACAGGAGGGGTGCTGGAGCTGGCAGGATATTGTCCATGAGAGCTCCTCAACTTTGGAACTCATTCTTGGCCTTGGACTGTAAAATCCTAAATACCCTGACATTCAGGGCATACTACAAAGTATTTTTTTTTCCTGAGTGTTTGAAAATGGGAGGGAGTTATGGAGTTGGTGAGGAGAGGGAAGTTTGTTTCAATCTTTCATTTGCCTGGTTTTGCTGGCTGGGATGAAATTGCTGCAATTTATTCATAATAGAGTGTGTTTTAATTTGCTATGTCAAAGACATCCAAAGTGAATGGATAGGCACTCTTAACTCTGTACAAATCTGCATGATCCCGTCCCTGGCTGGACACATATTGAGAGTAACAAAATTACCCTCTTAGGAAAAGGAGAACCCTCCACAGCTTAGCTAGGCAGCCTACACAGTCCCTATGTGCCATTAGTAGTGGCAGCTGTTTCTGCTGGATAGGGCCTTTAAGTATTAGACTTTACTTACCAGTCATACTTTCATTCCACGGATGCTAAGGTTTCCTAGCCGCTGTTTTACCCATTGAATGGGAACATGTCCAAGTGCAACTATCATGGAAAAAGTTCTGTGTGGTCTCCAGCATGTGGCTTAAGCACTCAGTCTAAGTTGAGTGTTGGTAGATTATTAATGCTGGACTTGGATACCATAGAAAGTGACTATCATGCAAATATAAATGTTTATTAGGCATTATAGTGCCAGTACATAAACGAAGTTGAAATAATTAAATAAGAGGAAGGCGAGCAGGTGAAAGAAAACACCATCTGCTAACTCTCGATCAATCACTTATGAACAAACTGGAATATAATGAAGGCCATTGCATTCTGAACATGAATGGATCCTTCTGCTTGGCTTGTGTTTTTTTCTCTTCAATAAAAATAGTACATATGTTATTCACAGTAATTGCGAATAAGGACAAAAACAAAAGCATGATAAAATCTCTGCTGAGCTGGATGAAATACAAATTTAGAACATTTCCTTTTATGTTTATCTATTTTACAGGCACTTTTAATAATACATACACTATCAGCAAATTAATTTGAACACTGAGAACCTGCTTCTTCTCTCACACCAATATAATTCTGTTGACTATGACAGAGTTAACTCCAGCTTAACACTGACATAATTGACAGGAGATTCAGGGCCTAGACAGGGTCATTCCCAGTTGTTTATAGCTATTTTATAATATATTGATTTTACTAACTTTCTATTACTTGTAGTTTACATGTGGAATATATCCTAGGACTGAAATATTAATTGGACCTGTAGGTTTTCAAACATCAGTGATGAATATCTATCCTGTTAATGGAGGATAAAAATAATGTGTAGTATACCTGAATGTCATACAGGATTTGAATGTGAGGAATTGCCAAATAGCAGCATCCAATAATGTACGTCAATGCAAGACCAACATTTATTCATTGTATAATCAATACGTGTACAGTTATACAGTCTGAAATCCTTTTATGGGACACATGTAACTGCACATTAGTAGAAAATACAATTTGCTGCAACATTTTAGTGGCAGAAAAATAGAAATCTGCTTCTCAGTGTACATTCATGCCCTAATCATGTGCCTAAGGGTACATCTACACTGCTAAGAAAAACCTGTGGTGTCGAGTCTCAGAGCCCGGGTCAACTGACTCAGGATCATGGGGCTCAGGTTGTGGGGCAAAAACTAGCAGAGTAGATGTTTGGGCTCAGCCTGGAGTTCGAACTTTGAAACCCACCGAGGCGGGATGGCCTTGGAGTCTGGGCACCAGTCCAAGCAGGAATGTCTTCACTAGAATTTTTAGCCCCACAGCCCCAAACTGGCAAGCACAAGTCAATTGACCTGGGCTCATACTCAATGCAGTGGGTTTTTCTTTGCAGTGTAGACATACCCAAGTATCTTCAGGGTGGGATTACACACATGTAAAATGAGTGATGTGTGTAGGTGTTTTCAGGATAGAGGTCCCATTCAGTTGCCACAATGAAAGCAGGCTGGATTTGGGGGAACCTGTACAAAGCCTGAGACTACTCAGGTTGGGTGCTTTGAACAAGATTAGGATTCAAGGAAAAACACATTGCTATTACAGTTCTGTAGCAATCAAGTTCATAATTGTTCTTCATTCAGATGAGAATTCTTGTCATCAAAGCTCATCAGAAAATAGAAAACTTGAATCATGTAAAAAAATTCCACTTTTCATTGCAATTTCATTTGGATTTTCGTTTTGTTTCGTTTTGGTTTTGGTTGGGTGGGTTTTGGACTGGTTTTTATTTTCAAACCATTAAAAAATTATTTTCACATTTAGAAGCTGATTCTGTTTTTCACTTTTCTGGTTTTACCCTCATGAAGTTCCATTGATATCACCAGTAACTTCTGAATTACCCCTGAATAAGTGAGGTGTATCAGCCCCTTATTCTGTGCTTTGGTGTTACAAAAAGCAAATTCCTCAGCCTTAAAAAAATTTAATTCTTAAAATTATTACTTTCGTTTTTAAGACTAGATTATGGAAGTTATAATACATAATGCTAATTCCACAGGACTGTAGAATACATATCTGACAAGCTGATAGAAAATCCTGGAGGAAAAAAAGGGCTTGCATATACCTCCCCCAAAAGTTTTGCAGGAAAGAGATTCTCTTGCCCACTGTGGTTAAAGAGGAAAATAAACCCAGGAGGAGGTACATTTTGTTTGGAAACTCTATATTTGGTGACAAGCCACTAAGTCTCATTTATTTGATTAGTGTGATGAAGCATCATATGGTTCAGATTAAAAAAAGGAAACATTAGGTATGAGGGTGCATTTAAACCAGGCATTAATTAGAATTTAGAAAGTACTTGACTTGATTTTGAAAGCAAATGTATTTAATAAGCTTCCTGCTTTGCAGATGTTGTGCTCTCCTCCTTTGGCCTTATTTCAGTTACTGCCCTTTAACTGTGAAAAAGCATCATGCTGGAGACACTTTTGCTTTGGGATACGCTATTAATGTTCTGAAGAGAATTACTTTTCAGCCAGTATTTAGGATGTTTTTACAGTTATACTCATGGAGATTAGAATGTCATTGCTGTCTATCTCAAACTGGTTTTAAGGGGAGGATTAAAGCAGGATGAATGGATCCATGGGATTCCAGTCCTACAGTGAAAGATGGCAAAGACTCATGAGTGAATCAGAGGCCGAGCAGCAGGTGGGGGTGCAGCACCTACTGGGTTGGACTGGGCAAATTTGGCTACCTAATTTAGCAGGATGAGAACAATATTGTCTGACAGGAGCAGCCTAGACCAAGTGGAAGAATCTTTCAGGGGAGACCTCACAATTTTAGTGGTTCTACCCCCTATTTAGACTTAACCTGCTGGATACTGAGGTAGATACCTATTATTGAAAGAATATGATCTGTTCTGCTTACAGAAATATTTTCTTTATATTTTCAGCATCAAACAGATTTCATCTATCTATTGTAGGATGTTCTGTGTTAGCCTTGCAACACCCATTAAACTAAATGCAAGTACTGCAGTTAAAATCCTAGGTAAGTGTAGCAGAGTGAGCGAAGACTTACCAGCACAGTGCCTCCTGCTGGTCAGTCTGGGAATTAGCTCGATCTCCAGCCTCGGAGTGCCCCTTGCTGTCCGGTGTCTCGCCTGCCTCCGGCCCGGTGTCCCTCCTGGACCCTGGTGCCCCTTACTCTGGGGTTCTGCCTCACAGCAGTCCGCACGCTCTAGGGGAGACCCCAATCCCCTATACCCACCTTGTCTTAGTGGCTACTGCCAGTTGTCATCTAGCTCCCTCTCACTGGGGCAAACTGCAGTCTGTAATTGCCCCTCATCATTGGCAAGGGGGTTGGACCAGCTGCCTCTGCCTATTCCCGGGCTGCACCTCTGCAGCCCCAGTACCTTCTTGGGCCTTAAATAAGGCATCAGCCGGGGGAGTTGCCAAGCTGGAGCTCCCCAGCTCCTCTTGCCTTTCCCCAGCACTGCTCTGCTTCCAGTACCCTTTTCTCCCAGGCAGCTAGGTCCTTCTCACTCCCAGGCTGGAGTGAGACTCTCACCCAGCTCCTCCATTAGCCCTTTTATCAGGGCCTGCTATGGCCTGATTAGGTGTGGCCCCAGTTGTGGCTGCTTCCCCAATCAGCCTAGCCTTCTCCACTGGAGCGGGGTAACTGCCGCGCTACAGTAAGACTTTGGAAATGTGGCTCTTAGGGCCACATTCTAATCTGAAATGCTAGGTAGAGTAACTTTAAGGTACATGTTGATAATGCGCATGGTGCAGGTCAGACTAGAGTCTAGTACTTGATTTTTTTGTGTGATCATAAAAGCTGCTTTTCCCTTTGTAGACTGGTGGAGCCATCCCTCCACATCTGAGGGAGGTCATGCCTCCTCATAGTTTGGGTCTGCAAGAGCCTTCTCCAAGTAAAGGGAAAAGGGGGGAATTAGCGGTTCTCAATGGGCCCCAGCCTTCAAGCGGGGCAGGGCCGCAAACAATCTGGGCTCTGGTCTGCAACCCAGCAGAGCTGTAGCTCCAAGCCCAGTCTCTGGGGCTCAGTTAGGGGTGAGTGAGGTGCACAGGCCTCCTGGCCTAAAGAGGTGAAGTACTGCCACTCCAGGGATGGGGTGGCAGGGGCGACACGGTCCCACCCAACTCCACCATGTCCCAGCCCAGGGCCCTAACAGTGGCGGAATTGTCTGCCACTGGGTCAGCAGGGATTTGCCCGCAACACACTGACCTTGTTTCAGGCCTGCTCTCAATCAGACTGTTGCCTGGATTCCCTGGGCTGCTTCCTACTTTCCCCCTTGGGTGTGCCTGTGTCCAGGGATCGTCCTCAGTTTCCCCAGGATACACCACCAAGGGTAGCGGCAAGGCTGCCCAGAGGATTCAGGGGGCCTGGGGCAAAGCAATTTCAGGGGCCCATTCATTAAAAAAAAAGTTGCAATACTATACAATACTATATTCTCGTGGGGGCCCCTGCAGGGCCCGGGGCAAATTGCCCCACTTGCCCCCCCCCTCTGGGCAGCCCTGGGTAGTGGTAGCAGCTCCACAGCATCGGGACTGTCAGGACTCTCTGGAAGCACAGGCTGGTACCTGGGGCAGCAGCAGTTCTCCTTGGCATCCCACTCCAGCAGCAGGGAAGAAGAGTTTGTCTCCTTCAGCAGCTCCCTCCTAACTGAGCTACTGGGCCAGCCTTTTATACTTCAGCTTCCTGTCCTGCCTCTCTGCTTCCAGTGTGCAGGGCATGGTTCTCCTGGCTCCGCCCACCAGGCGGCTTGCGGCGTTCCTTCCACGTCCGAGGGAGGCCACTCTTCCTCGCTACACACTTTACTTGATATCAGACTGCCATTAGGGACTAACAGATTACTGGAAGAATGCTTCAGAATGGATGCACCTGACAACTCCAATAGGTAAAACTCTTCAACATTTTGAAATTCTATCACCGGTGCACCTTTACTGACTGAAATGGAGTTTTACCAGTGATGAATTTGAACCACTTCATGAAAGTTATAATGCATATCCTGTTGCAAACTAAAACCCCTGCTTGTTTAATGGTCTGTCAGAAATCTGAAAGGGTTAGTCACTACCCAAGTCATACTCAATTATTTGTTAAAGGATTATTTTATCAGTTGGCACCGTGGCTAGCAGTCTTAACAGAGATGCCAAAGAATAAATGAACATGGCTGCCCTCTAACTAGAAGTAGTCTTTCTAGGTCAGTGTTGAGACACACTAGGGGAAGTATGCACTTTCTGTTGCATGAATAAATAAAGGATATCATTTCCATTTCTAGGACTATTGATTTGACACTTTCACCCTAATATTATTTTTTTATATATATAAAGGCATTTCTGTCATGTTCCTCTCCATCATTTCCCACAAAATTCATATGCACATTCTCATTATTTCCCTTTTTAAACTACACACATTTTGAGCATTAAAAGCGGTAGGGGGAAGAAACATATCTTAGGGTCTGGAGACACAATTTCCCTTGCATATCATTTCAAGACACACATTTCATGGGCTCCACCATTTGGCACTTGTACTACGAGGGCTAATCCAGAATATTCAGTGTCAACGAGGTTACTATGATAAGAGTAAAAAGCACAACTGGGCTTTCCTTTGATCTGCAGGACCCTGAGAGTTTATTATTGAAACCAAAGAGGAAGGAGCATTATTAACGAATTTTGTGTGGTTTTATCTGAAAAGAGTGGGGGAGAAAATAACTGCCTTTTCATGCAGTGTGGGGGAAATAAATGTGAGTTTCTGATAAAAGTTGCTTGTTCAGAGGGATGTAGGTAACAATATTTTGTATTCTGTGGTTATTCTACAATCATTTCTGTAACAGAGACATACAAGGGATGTTATACTTCTGCATTCTTGCTTGACGTGACATTGTGTAATACTCTTGTTGGTCTAAATACACTTTGTGCACTGAGCTTGTATTACTTGTATTCCTCTAATGCTCATCAGATCTTTATTCCATATTATGGTTATTGACCGGGCATTTCCAGTGCAGAGTAACGATATTCTAGGAGAGCTTTCAGGAGCTCCTGGGAGAACTGTGTTAAAAATCTGCCACCAAATTAAGACTAGTATCTGCCCCAGTTCTTCATTTTGAAATTGGAACTAAGATCTCACACAATGAGTCACAATTGGATTCTCTTTATAGTGTTATTAGAAACTTCCATCCCTTCCATGACTATGAGAAAAGAGCCATTTAGGCTCCTATTTATTCATATTATCTGTTTACCTAATTTGAAAATATAAATTATTTTCCTAATTGCATGATCTTATTGAGGGCACAGCTCTCTTCCATTCTCCAATCCCTCTCCACTGTCTTGCAACTCTCTTGTTGAGTCTTGTTTATATTAGGGGGTGCCAAGCACACTTTTGGGTATTGTAAAATAGTTAATAATAGATTATGGGGAAATCGTATTTGTTTCAGTGTTTTTAAATGTCCCAGCTACAATGGGCATACAATACTCTGAATGCAGAGGAACTGATGTGGTTCTGTTGCCTTGAAGCAGATGGCACTTACCACCACACAGGATCATGTGGGAGTTTACACAAGAGGACTGCATCCCTTAAACCTTCACCATTTCGAGCAATATTTTTCTGTCAGATTGTATCTGGCATCTCTCCGTTAAGCCACATAACGGTACTACACACCCTCATAAGGGGTGTGTACAGAAGTCTGAAAAGGAAGCAGAAATAAGGTTGTGGTGCATAGTTCATGGTGGTTGTGGTCATGGCAAGGCATGTGTATCAGAGGTGGGAAAGAAGGCGTGTACAGTTAGATGGCTTAAGTCTTCCAAAAAAAACCATCCCCACCCCATATTTCAAAATAAATATGTTTGCTCAGAATAGTCAGAGACTAAAAAAAATGAACACATCCCAGGAGAATAGTGCTTGGTTACAGGAAGTTGCTTGTGAAAAATCCAAGTGTCACCCTCACAATCAAGATGTCATGAGCAATCATCTGCAAAAATGAGCCAGCAGGAGACTATCTGCCAGTTCCGTCTATGGGATTGTGTATCTCAGATCTATAATGGCTTACTTGGGTGTGTTCCGTGAGTACACAGCATGCAAGTCGTTTCATGGCTTGATCCTGCTAGGTGCTGAGGATTGCCTGTAGGATGCAAAGTCCTCTCAACATCTACTGTTGACTTAGCTTCCGTAGGAGTTGATGGCATTCAGCACTTCAGAGGCTCAAGCTGTAATAAAAACCACTGGAAATCACAAACTTAGGCAGTGGAATATTCAGGGAGGGTGCAGACACCATTTCAGTCCTTATGCCAATGTTAGTACCATCCTAGACTGTTTGATCTTGGTCTGAACCAAAAGTCCTGATGCTGGATTTCTAACATTCCACAAATGACTTAGGGCTGGTCCACACTAAGCCCCCAGTTTGAACTAAGATACGCAACTTCAGCTACGTGAATAACGTAGCTGAAGTCGAAGTATCTTAGTTCAAACTTAAAGGTACTTACCGCGGGTCCACACGCGGCAGGCAGGCTCCCCCGTCGACTCCGCCTACTCCTCTCGCGGAGCAGGATTACCGGTGTCGACGGCGAGCACTTCCGGGATCAATTTATCGCGTCTAGACAAGACGCAATAAATCGATCCCAGAAGATCGATTGCTTGCCCCCGAACCAGCAGGTAAGTATAGACGTACCCTTAGATGGAACTGATATAGACTTATGAATGCCTCTTGACCTAGCTGCTTGCCTGCGAGTCTTGAGAGAGATGAAACTGAGTTAGAACAGTGAGAGAGACAAGGTGGGTGAGGTAATATTGTTTATTGGACCCAAATCCTGTTGGTGAAAGAGACCCGCAGAACAGCTCTGTGGTGCTTGAAAGCATCTTTTATTGAACCAAATTCTGTTGGTAAAAGAAACATATTACCTTACCCACCTTGACTCTCTCATAGCCTGGGACCAACATGGCTACAACAATATTGCTTAAAAGTCAGTTAAAAATAAAACCCACCCTTTTACACAAATGGTCCTTTCAGTTGTGCAGATATTTAGACTGTCACATACTTAATCATTTTCCATGATTCTAATGCCATCTGTGTAGTCAATTTGCTATTCTGTTTGACATAACTTGTGTTTTTAAAATCATAGACTCATAGAATACCAGGGTTGGAAGGGACCTCAGGAGGTCATCTAGTCCAACCCCCTGCTCAAAGCAGGACCAGTCCCCAGACAGATTTTTGCCCCAGATCCCTAAATGGTCTCCTCAAGGATTGAACTCACAACCCTAGGTTTAGCAGGCCAATGCTCAAACCACTGAGCTATCCCTCCCCCCAAAATAACTTGACTGACTACATAAAAGTACTCTCTTTTTATACATGGATGAAGATATAGCATCAGGAAGGGGAGAACATTTCAACAAGGCACGAAGAGATGCTAAATGTTGTTTTAGGATACTACTAATGCATAAAGTGATCATATTGCTTTTAGACAATCTTGGTCTCCAGCGCACTTGAAAGGAAGTGGAAGACTTTAGTTGGAATAATGACACTGTTTAATGTTGCATGACAGACTTAGCTGAACAGGATGACCTGCTGTGATCTCTGAACCCACAGGGAAGATAATTCTTAAGAGGATGTGTAAACAGACCCTGATCTGTATTTAATTAACAGTTCAATAAGTCTGGGAACTTCTTGAAATATATTACCATGTAGCTATTTTTGTATTGTTAAGAGCATATTCTAGAGCAGCATATGGGGTTGTACTGGTATTTTGAAACTGAAATGAATGACAATTATGTATTCACTTTACAAAGCAAACTAGTTATTAGAGATGGGCTAGACACAGTTCCTACCTAGCACATGGATATAATATGTACATGCATATTTTGCCATGGGTTAGTAGTGTTCAGTCCATTTTTAATAGCCAAGAGACTTCTTATTGTATTTTAGTTTTTGGAAGAGTAGGAGAAGTGACAGAGCTTTTAAGATTTCTCCCTGTGGTCATTAGTTAATATAAATTACTACATTATATACTTCAGCTTTTACAAACCCACCTCAGCTCAGGTCAACAGCAAACAAAACCTAACTCTCTTCACTCTGAGGATGCACTCTGTGTGTGTGTATGTACACACATCAATACTTTCTTTTTTGGCCTACTTCCTCAGACAAGTCATATTCACAAGACCTAGACTGAGATCCTGGCCCATTGAAGTCAATGGCAAAACTCCCCTTTGACTTTGATGGGGCCAATATTCCTCCTCTGGTTTCCATTAACTCGGTCAATACCACTCACCCTCCACATGGACGACGGAGAACAGGGAGATTGCTTACCAACACGGTCTGCTTCCATAAAGGTTTCCTCAAGTTCAATCCCTTTCAATCAGCCTTTTAAAAAAATTACAGAAGAGAAAAGGTGACTATAAAGACAACTTGAAAGTGAATTCAAATCTATTACCTCCCCCCACTTGGTATCCTGATAAAGAACAAGGCCATTTCAAAGACAATTCCCTTCTCAGGGTCATTCACAGATGAAAAATCTGCGGCACATATAGTGGATCAGCCCTACCCTATCATTTTCTGTGCACACACACAAGTGCTTGCCCAAAACAGAGCTTTATTCCTCCCAATATTTCTAAAAATGATTACATTGAAACAATATTGAATGGATAGATTTATTTGAAATATTTTCCTTCTGTTAAATTGGTGATGAATCCCATTAACAGGGCTTCAGAAATTTGCTAGCAACTACTCTCCAGAGCATTATGACATCTACTAGTCAGAGGGAGATAGTTATAAAAGATCAAAACGTGAGGAAGGTAGGGCCCCATCAGTGAGGTCTAGGCACAGTGCCCTGATGAGCAGCCCAGTGTCCCTGCTACAGATAAGGGAACTCAGAAAACGACTGCAGATCAAGCACTTCCTGTGTGAAAAACTGCACACTTATTAATTACTGTGGATCAATGCCTTATGTGACAAACTAAAGTGGGTTTGAAATCAAAAGAATCACTACTGAAGTCACGTTGGTAGAAAAATTATTTCCGAAGTACTTTTAAGTTACTACAAACAGTGAGATATTCAAAAGGAAAGAATAAATATTGGTAAAACCATTTGACGCATATTGCAAAGGCTCCAGAGGAATTTTTGGAAGGTTTCTGTTTCAGACTTTGTGGTGTTAAAGGTTCATATAATGGTTTGATTTTCTAAAAGATGAGCCACACTGCCCAGCCATAATGGAAACTCTTCTTCCATCAGACCTAGAGAACTGGATGAATATTTAAGAGCTGGAGTAAAACCACAAAAATTGGAAGGGAGATTCAGGACAGTACATTTTTTAATCTGCCTAGATTTCAAATTGCCAGTGTTACTTAAAATAAAAATGTCTAAGAATCAAATTCTGGCCTTTGTAAAGCCCATGTTGACTTCAATGGGTATTAAATCTAAGTTGGTCCCAAAATTGTATCATACTTTGTATGTGATAGACAGGTTTATTTAAATCCAGGGTAGAAAAAAACCAAAATATTTGAACAAACAGGCTACCAAACCAAAACATGTCTGATTGGGAATTTCAAAATGTCTGAACCTCATGTTTGAATTAAGAAATGTTGCTGCTGTTAATTACATCATTGTTATGAACTGTGAAAAGGATGTAGTAAATTTGCTGATCAGAATATTTCCTTTTCCCTCTGTGTATCCAGAGGAAGGGTTATACAGTAGTTCACGCAGTAAGCAGTTTGCCAGATTAACTTAAAAATACCTATTACATTGTTCTCATTGAGCCAGGGAAGGGATCAAGTTCTGGTCACTGGAAATTTTCATGAATAAAAGATGCCTCATTTACATTCTTTGCTGTGTCTGTGCAGGAATTTGGTTGGTTGCCAACATCTTAATGTCTTGAAAAAGCTGTAGGTCATTTTACAGCTCAGCGTTTAATGGCATCATGTTATCCAAACCTGATTCCATCTCTGTTTTTTAGGTTCACAACATGTGAAAAATAATGTAATTTTAATGACAGACACAATATATTGAGTTTTTGCCCTGAAACCAGTGGTGACAATTAGCGGGGCTGGACCCCACCCCTGACCCCAAGGTTTTTGCACATGCTCTAAATTCCATAGGCTACAGAGCCGGGGGGACGTGGCCCAACCACTTTTAAGCAGTGGCCCCATACTAAATCAGTACAACTGCTGCTAGAGTGGTCCAGAGCATTGCTCTGGTGTGCGCTCGTAATGCCACTCAAGTTTGACCAGGCCACCTCTCCATACAGGCCAGGCCAAATGTCAATGAGTGGCTTTGTGACTGAGTGCACAGGGTCACAATGTCATTCAAATTTGGTCTGACTGCCCCTCCATCCAATCTGAGGCACATAGGTAACCCAAGGTAACCTGGCACAGAGAGAGTCTGTTCCTGTATAGCAAAGTGCAGTGGATTCTGCTGAGAACTCAACTCCTGGTGGTTCACACATTGTGTGGGTAAGAGAGGGGGAGACTCCCTGGCCAAGGGGTCCCTGTGGGGTGGAGGTGGAGAGATGAGCAGAAACTGGAACAGGGTCCATGCTGGAGGGTGGGATGGTGGCGATTGGAATTCCCCCCCCCCACACACGCAGCCCCCCACAAAGAAATATCTGAATTGGTGCCACTACCTAAACATGTCCTTGTTGTGTGCAAAATCCCTGTAATATTATTTATGCTGTGACATACTTTTGGTGAAAACATTCGCTGTTGCTAATAATCGATTGTTTGGATTGCCAACTTTGTCAAAGGGCAAAGAAAAGCATGTGCATTTTGGATTAAGCAGAATTATACAGAGTTACTATTTTCGTTAAATAATATGGAAAAACAATAAGATGAAGTCAGTTTGTGAGCAACCTAATGGCTAAACTCATCTGTAACAGAATTTATACTCTATTGACTAACTGAATGAAAAAGTACACTTGACATAAATACACAACCCTGTTTGTATTCATAGCAATGGAACCTTCGGAATTTATATTAAATGGAGCAGGAGTTGACTTGGTATTTTTACTTCTTTTGTTCAAAGCATGTGAAAAAGCCATCACTAATACCATAGATATAGTTGTTTTAGGGACTGGAACCCAATTTGGAAAAAAGCAGAATGGAGAAAAACCGAAATCCAAATCTCAGACCCAGTTGAAATTAAGCCCTTTGGGAGATTAGAAAAATCTCAGAAAAATACTAGCTCCTTCTTCTCCTGGACCCCTGATTTTTGGCAACACCCATTCTGGAAATTTCTCTCAGAGGTCTTAGTCTTTGCTCCCATATTCGAGGTTAGCTATTGTTTTAGTGAGGGTTTTGGAAAACTTGCTGGGAACAAATTTGAAAGCGTTCTATTGATGGCACTAAGGGCATGTCTACACTTGCCATTTAAAGCGCAAAATGTCCCTTTTTTGTGAGAAAACAGTGGGAGTGTCTACAGTTGTTAATGACTTTTTGTGGTGAAACTCAGAAGTTTCACTGCAAAAAGAAAACCACCTTCACGAGAGGCATACAGTTCTTTCCGCTGTTCTTATTGTGATGTGAAAGTGAAGACACATTCTTCCTATATAAACACCTTTTGGCCTCCGGAGGATATCCCACAGTTCCAAAAGTGACCACTCTGGCCAGCACCTCCGCTGCTTTGACGCCAGGTAAATGGACATCCGCCCCTCCCTCTGTAAAGCCCCGGGAAGTTTGAAACTCCCTTTCCTGTTGCGAGTGCTCATCTGGCCAGGTGACCTACTGGCTGCTCCACGTAGCAAACGATCCCCTGTTTGGAGCAATGCCAAGCTACTGGACCTGATCAGTGTTTGGGGAGAGGAGGCTGTGCAGTGCCAGCTGCATTCCAGCCGTAGGAATTTCAATACCTACGAGCAGATTGCATGCAGCTTGCCGGAGAAGGGGCATAACAGGGACACACTGCAGTGCAGAGCAAAGGTGAAGGAGCTGAGGGTGAAAAAGACACCCCCCAAGTGACACAAGTTACAGCGACCTAAGCATTGTTCACACCGGTGCTATGTCGGCAGGAGACGCTCTTCTGCCTCTTTCTGAGGTGGAGTAATTATGCTGACAGGAGACGCTCTCCCATTGTCATAGTTCATCTTCACCAGATGCGCTACAGCGGCACAGCTGCATCGGTACAGCTGCGCCAATGTAGCGCTTCTATGGTGGACCTGCCCTAAGTGATTTTTACAAGTCTTTTGTTGTTGCTTATAATTTAAAAGGTATAATGAATCCCTCTCTGAACACAGCTTGCAGGTGAGTGAATTGATTAAGGAAACGTTATCAGTTGAACTGATTATAGATTACTAGCCATTTGCTCTTTCATGTGTTTCTATATTTTTTTTATTTTAGTAAATTTGGATGTTTAAGCAGATATTCTCAGTCATATATATATAACCTCCCATCTACATCACAGAGAATAATGCTCATTGAGCAATAACACTGATCAATATAAAACCAAATTTGTTTCTATTGACATGCAAGCAGCGGTTCCAACTTACCCCCATTTGCAATTTGTTTTACTATAGCAGGGATAACTCTCTTACTCCTGCAAAAAGCACCATCAGATTGTTAATAACTACAAGTTATCAGGGCCTCAACTTAATCTAACAATCAGAAAATCCAGAAGTACAGCATCCCTTGATGTAGCTCCATGTTTGGCCCTCGGGTAGCACTGACCCAAAGGAAAAGGGCTCGACTAATGGGGGGATATAATAGAGGTCTATAAAATCATGACTGGTGTGGAGAAAGTAAATAAGGAAGCGTTATTTACTCCTTCTCATAAGACAAGAACTAGGGGTCACCAAATGAAATTAATAGGCAGCAGGTTTAAAAAAACCAAAAGGAAGTATTTATTCACACAATGCACAGTCAACCTGTGGAACTCTTTGCCAGAGGATGTTGTGAAGGCCAAGACTATAACAGGGTTCAAAAAAGAACTAGATAAGTTCATGGAGGATAGGTCCATGATGGGCCAGGATGGGCAGGGGTGCAAAACCATGCACTGAAGTGTCCCTAGCCTCTGTTTGCCAGAAGCTGGGAACTGGTGACAGGGGATGGATTACTTGCTGATTAACTGTTCTGTTCACTCCCTCTGAAGCACCGGGCATTGGCCACTCTTGGAACACAGGATATTGGGCTAGATGGACCATTGGTCTGACCCAGTATGGCCGTTCTGATGTTCTTATGTGTTGAAGCACCAACACTATGTCTTGTTGTAAGAGGGGTTGTCGGGTTGGTTGGTTTTTTTTTTGGCACGTCTCCCAACCAACTACTGACTAGAGCTGCCCAGAAAATGGAATTTCCCTCCTGCAGAAATTATTTTTTTAAATTCTTTTGTCCGAAATCAGGATGAAGTCAAAAATTCTACATTTTTTATGGGAGTAAAAATTCTGAAAAATTCCATTTTGGCTCCCTCAGCAGCTGCCTCCCTGTGCTGTGCAATTCTCCAGGAAGCTGTCAGCTTGGGGAGTCAGGAAAACCCGAAAGGCAGCTGTCCAGGGAGTTGGGCAGCCTAGGAAGGTGCTGCATGGGATACCAGGGCTGGCAGGGAACTAGACCAACCTGCCTGCCTGTTTGGTTTCTGTCAAAAGTTTTGATGGAATCAACATATTTCTGCAGAATGTTTAGATTTAATCAAATCAGCATTTTCTGGTGGAAAAGTGTTCAGTCCAAAAATGTTTTACTAGCTCTACTACCAACCTAGTCTAATGTTATTTCTTTTCAAAGATAAGATGTGATGACATCCCCAGGAAGGCGCATATAATAGGCTATCAGCCTTTTTCATACTTCTATATCTTTTCATTTTAATCATTGTATTGTTTTATCTAGTAAAGTAAACAGTGTATCACGATAAAATGGTTATCGTGGAATGAGTAAATTGATACAAAATAGAAATAAAAGATAGGCACAATAGTGATTTGTCAATTAGCAAAAAGGCACAATGCATATATTATTTGTGAAAGGTGTTTGTGTTTCTTTTAAAAATGCCTGTATTTCAGACACAACAATATAGCTTGGGAAGTAGCAGTCACAGTCGGGGTTAAATGAATAACAGAGTAAATAGGGATATTAAATTAAATATATTAAAAATTGCCAGCAAACAAGTCACTCTTGCTCTGGGGACTGCAATAACTGATGAGTCTTTTGCCTTTTTTCCACAATTTTTGCCTTGTTTCTTTTAATTTTCTTTCATGAATTTAATTTTACATATTAAACATGTAAGTTTATGGTCTGTCTCTTTTTGTATCTTAATCTGGCCACTGTTTTGCAGTGCACACTGAACTGTAGTACACAAATGAGAGAAAAGTAGTCATGCATTGGCGAAAGAAAGACTTGATGAGTTCATTCAATGATATCCAATCAGCAGAGGGGAAATTACATTCTGAGCATCTTTGTTCATTTAATCCCTGTAAAATTCACATGCAAACCCAGTGGAGTGGCATGTTTTGCTTGTCTTATCCATAGGACCCTGTGGAAGGATCTATCCGTCATCCAAAACCTCATACAATACATAATGTGAGTAAACATGAACTGGATTCTTCAGGACCTTGGCCAACAGTACAATGAGGTATAATGACATTTCTTCACATACAATTGTCCTGCATATCTTACCCCTTGTAATTTAACTTTTGGCAAAAGTAATGTGCAGTAAATTCTTTGCAGGTGGTAATAAATTAGTAAATACAGAGATGATTCAGTGCCTCCATGTCCACCCATCCCTAGCACAGATGTTCTGCAGAAGATTTAGAGACTGTTTTGCAAGCACTCAGCCCCTGAAGTGAATTAGCAGCATACTTGCACTGAAAAATGGGACGAGTGCTGTTTAGGGTTTGTTCCCTTCATTATTTACCATTTCTTTCCTCCCTCTCTGCTCCCACAAAGATT
Source organism: Emys orbicularis (assembly GCF_028017835.1). Taxonomy (NCBI): domain Eukaryota; kingdom Metazoa; phylum Chordata; order Testudines; family Emydidae; genus Emys; species Emys orbicularis. The sequence goes on from NC_088693.1 coordinate 46,048,267, forward strand.
CCCAGTGCACAGCTGGGGTCCACAACTCGGATCCATGATCATATGTTTCCCATTCCTCCACCAGTTTTTAATCTACAGCATGATTTTGCTGCTAAACCATGGTTATTTTCCTTAACAGTCTCTGGTAGTGGTCTCTGTTGAAAGCTTTTTAAAATCTAAGTAAATATAGCCACTGTGTCCTCAGTACCTTCTCTCATTAACATTTTCAAAGAACTCTAAACTGGTTAGAGAGCCATGATTTCCCCTGTAGAACTAGGGCTCATTTGGTCAATCAGGCTATACTCATCTGACCTTAATTAGAATCACAAGCTCCTTCCCCAAACCCCCATGTGAGAAAGATCCTCTGTAGCTTCTTTTTAAAAATAGCCCCTCTGTTAGCCACTTTGTGAGCTTCAAGAACAGTAGTTGTTCTGGATGCTATATTGTATATCCTCATCAATCTCTCTGCTATTCATGCTAATAGTCTCTTCCTCAACACAGGCCTTTAATCTCAGACATCTCATTTGGAATCCAAGCAGAGTGAAAAAGACTGTCTGGTCTCTAGTATGACAGCTGAAAAAGGTTATATGTAATGAACTCAGATAGTTTCAGTGAAGCTGTCCATCTCTTAATTCAGATAATTCATCTTTCCCAGATTGGCAGTAATTCAACAGCCTCAGTTCATATAAGCCCAGGCTTTAAAATTCATGTGGCTCTTCCGTGTTTCAGAAGAGTGTATTATTAGGTTAAAGAGCAATGGAGACAAATATTTCAGTGCAGTTGCCCTTTCACTGTCAGTTTTTTAAACTAAAACCATAAAAGTGACAGATAATGCTCATAATTTGGTGACAAAGTGACCTTGCAGCATCAGCAGATATCACAGACAGTGATCTATTAATGGCACAGCTACTGATCAGCTATATTCCTCGTCATATAAATGCTGCATAATGTAAAAATACATAGAACAATGTGGGTGCAGTCAAGAGTTTGGAAAGACTCTGTGAATTATTTTAATACATCTGTTCTCAGAGGATACCTTGATATGAGGAAGTAGTAGAATAAAGAAATCTAATAATATTGCTCCTTATAAAATAAATTTAGCAATTAATTCAATAGAGGAATGATCAGGTCCAAATATTTAGACTGATTCAATTCATCAGCATATTTATTAGGAGTGATTTTATTTGAATATGCCTCAACCAGTGTTTGCTGTGACCTAACAATACAAATGAAAAAAGCTAACCCACCAAAAGAATGACAAGTCTTCCTGGTTTGATGATGAGGTAAAAAACATCACAGCTAATACATTAATAAAGTTACAAATAGGCCAATAAAACTTATCGCTGCAAACGCTACACTCATAAAAACCTCAAGTGTACATGCTCACATCAGGAAACTGCATCCCACTGCCTGATTTATAATGGTAAGTACTTTATTTTCCCTCACAAATGAGGCAGTTGAGTTCACAATTATTGGATTTGTGCATGTTTTACCAAATTGTAATGGGCTGAAAGTACATGGGCTAAATCCAGCTGTGGATAATGCAGCAAGGCTGCCATAGGAATCCTGCTAGCCCTGGGCAGGGCTCCATAGAGCGAGCTGAGTAGATATGTCACGGGACACACTTATTGGCTGTTCTGAACTGGAACAACATGAGCCACAGACTAGGGCATTGGCTGGTAGCAACATATGTGCTAGCAGCTGGGGGCTGAACACTGTATGCTAGCCAGCAGATCACAGCTTCTCAGGGACATTGTGCATCAGTCAGTGCATTAGCTGGCCCTCTTAGCTGGTGCTGTCTTGAGCGTCATGGAGATATACTTCCCTGCTGCTTCTGTTACAGAAAGAGGCTTCCTAGATCTTCATCCCTACCTTTCCACACCAGTAAAGTAGAGGGAATGATGAACACCTATATAGGCTAATAGCTAGTAACTGATACAATTACTACCTGAGTGTTTCTGGTTCTGGGCAATGGTAAAATGTTATTGTGCAGGTAGTGCTAGAAACTTAACTGTGAACTCCCTGCGATATTTTTAAATTATAACAGGCAATTAATGTTGTTAAAAGACAATATGTTCTCAGCCTTATCTACTTAAAAAGAAATATTTTAAAAATAGAAATAACAGCCTTTTTAAGCTCATGTAGCTCTAAACAGCTGGTCTGCGTCTATCTGTACCTTGCTACTAGTGATAGTTTATATTTGTATTACTGTAGGGAGTAGTGGCCTCAGCCAAGATCTGGAGCCCTTTGGGCTAGGTGCTAACACAAGAGACAGTCCCCCATGAGGAGTGCTTGCCATCTAAACAGACAAGGCAGAGATAGGCGATTTTATTATCCCTATTATATAACTGAGGAATTGAAGCACAGAGCAATTAAATGACTTGCCCACAGGCTGTGTGGTAGAGTGGGAATTTGAACCCAGATTGCCTTCATCCCAATCCAGTTCTTTTACCACAAGAATATCCTCTTCTGTATCCATTTCCTGACCTTCAGTGGTGGCACAATTGGCTTCTGCTTACACAACACTGGCTAATACTTCTGCAACTCTATGCACACCTGCACATGCCTTTTGTGCATTATCACCTGCATATATAGACCATAGAATTTTCACATGAAAAACTCATGTGTTCAAATGCACTTAGTCTGTGCAAGTTCCATCACTCGCATGCTCAAGTTTTGAAATCTATTTATCTGTGCATATTGGTGATAGTTCACCAAAAGTGTGTGCACATACACAAGAGGAAGCTGCCTTTTAAAAATCAGGTCCTATAACTTAAATGAAATGCTTTTCTCATTGAAGGTGAAATTCACCACATGTCAAGGGCCAGAACAATGCCTAGGTGCCCCAGAAGTCTAAATTAAGAACTCAAAATAGGGCTTACATAGTGTATAGACCTTGAGCTGGCCCTCTGCACAGGGGCAGATTTCACCCTGTGCACTGAACTGTCCTATGGAAATATCACCAGTGGAGCTTGTAATTACCAACATAGCCACAGAGCGTGTGATTCTGACAACCATTTTGATGCAGTGCTGTGAAGGAAGTGCAGAGATTCTGTTTTCATCTGTCTCTCTGGTGGTGTGGTGGGAAGGGAAGAGTGCAGCTGTCCAATGCCAGAACAAAATCTCAAGGTAGCAGCTCTTGTATCCATGATCTGGAGGGAGGGGACCGCGAGTCAGTGCAGCACTGGGCAGACACTATGAATGTCATTTAAATGTCACCATAAATAATCCATTAACATTAGGGAGTAATCACTGTGATAAATTTACAAAATTTACATTTTGAAGGATTTCTTTGGGAAAAAAGTAGAAACGTACTTAAAAAAAAACAACGTAATTCATTAGTGGAAAACTTAAAACCACTGCTGTGCCCAGGATACATTTCCATGGTAAATTTTCAGACTGGTGAAATAAATGGTCCCATCCTCACTCTCATAATTCCAAACTCTGCCCATGGTCAGCAAAGGAAATAAGGGTTGGCAGGTTAAGCTGGAGAATCAGAACTTCCAGAGACTGAATACAGTTCTGCTTGCACCACTGGAAAGTGATTTTTTAATACTTGGATACCCTTGCACAAATTTCAAGGGTTTTTTAACAGTATAAGGCTAATGTGTGACATTGCCAAGCCTAATGTGATTACATATGGCTAGATCATGGGTTTACAATTCACACTAAATATGGGGCAGCATGCTGTTGCACTGCCTCTAGAGTATCCCAAGAAGAGGACTGTGACTTTAGGAGCCAGTGTCTCCTTTTCAGTATTCTTGCTGTCTTGCTGGGGACAGAGAACACTGCACTGTGTATGATCCCCAGCACACCAGCTTAGCGGTGCCCACAGCCACTCCATCATACCCACCTACGTGGGAAGGGAATGTAGTATCTCTGCTGAACTCCTTTGTCACCCACACTGATACCATGATGCAAAGCACCCCCTTACACTGCTATGCTAGCCAAGCCACAGTTTGACCCGTATTGAGAAACCATTTTCTCAGATCTAAGGTAGAGTTCAGGTTGCTGTAGGAACTTCAACTCTGATTTTCCTGGTTTTTGAGGGTGTAAGCTGGTCCCATAATCTTTTCCTGATAGCACACATGGAGTAGAATCCATTGACATGTCCCCTGATAAATGTTTCCCTGCTTAATTGGGACGATCACCAGGGACCAGATCTGGTGCACTACATTGCAGTGATACCTACACAACGTATAAATGCCACACCAGGTTCTGCTTACAGCCGGTACACTAGAATTTGCAGGTATTAACTGGTACTCTCCAGCAAAGGTTTCCTGCTGTGTTCCTCTTTGTTCATGGCTTCTATATGCTATTGTGTCTGATAAATTATTTGATCATAAGCTAATACATTTATAACATGTTAATACCTTTTATGATGCTAACACTGTTCATGAAATAAAGTGACTTCCTAGCTCAATGTATTATTATCTGAATCTCTGTCATATTTCTGTTTTCATGAGGGCATGCTAATGAAGGGGATTTCTACAGTAGTAACAATTGTAGAGGGTGTAATATGTTGATGCTAAAGCCACATGTATTTAATGTGCCAGACTGGCTATAGAATCACATCCGAATAGATTTGCATAGTATCATTATACTGTGTAGAAGGAACTGCATATGATGAGAATATGATCTGACAAAACCTGACAGTCTGTATCAATATGATCATGCTCTTAAGCAAGAGTGCGGATGTTTGCTTGGAACAGCTTTTTCAAAACATTGCATCAAGGCCCATTTCTTGGGACCTTATATGAAGCTCATTGAAGACAATGGCAAAATTCCCTTTGTCTTCACTGGGCTTTGGTTCACGCCTTGAGATGGCAGGTGCACAAGCAGAGCTGTGTGGAGGCCCAGGATTGGAGGATATCTGGGGTATTTCAGAGCGGAACTGAGATTCAAGGGAAAAATTATGTATATGAAGCTTGCAAAAGCCTGATCTTACTGTGCCTACCTCTATTCAGTGAAATCAATCCCTTGTTTCACATCAGCCAAATTTGTCCCATATTAGGAAGTTAGTAATAATAAATAATTAGCATTTATATCACACTTGTCATCTTCAAAGCATCTTCCAAACATTCACTAATTAATCCTCACAACACTCCTGTGAGTTAGGGATATTTATCCCAGTATTACAGGTTTCATTATGGACTCACAATCCACAAAAACACCCTCACCAAAACTTTATAAGTGTTTACTGTCCACCAGTACAACTGTGAAATAATCATCGGGTGTCTTAGGAACAATCCTGTCCTGGTAATTCTTGCATTCTTTAAAAAATACATACTTACCTACTGCAAACTAATGAATTAAATAAGGCATACAATAACACTACAAGAGTCTTCAGCATTGTAGTAAACATAAAATACAATGAAATACGTGAATTTTAAAGCAAAAAAGCATAATTTAATATTTTATTTTATATACAAATTTTTGATATCAACATGATCTCGTCCGCGAATCTGAGATGGTTTAACTGCTCTCTGTTGACACTGATTCCACCCTTCCAGTTCATCCACATCATTCCCATTTTGAGGTAGGCTGTGAAGAGTTTCAGGGACACCATGTCTCCTTGCTTCACACCTTTTTTGACCGAGATGTGAAGGGGCATGTCGAACAGAGTCATGTCTATAGTGCAGTCAGAGTTTGCTGCTGACAATGTTGTATGGCAGCAAAACATGGGCGCTGATTAAGATAGAGAAGCAACAACTGTTTGTCACAGAGAGGGCGACGGGAAGAAGAATTTGGGGGATTTCAATCCACGACTGAGTCCCCAGTGAAGTGATCAGACAGTAGAGTGGAGTGCAGGACGTCATAGTTGAAAACAGGTATAGTAAAATGTGATGGGCCAGTCATATAGTTAGGCTTACTAACAATCAAAGGACTGCAGCTGTCACCGAGTGGTACCCACGAGGACTGAAACAACTCAGCCGACTCCAAAGAGATGGGACGATTTTATTGTGAAAAGGCATGGCCGTACATGGAGAAGGAAGGCTAGGATAAGAGAAGAGAATATGTGTTGTGATTGGTGCAATCTATCTGAGGGCTGATCGATCAAAGTGATCACGGTGATCTACAAAATTTTGTTTTACCTGTTAACTATTGCTATGGTATCAAAAGTATCTATTAAGTCATTGATATTTGTCCAATGAGTGCTTGAAGCATAAATGCAGTGGTCCTCAGCAACACTAAAGGAGCCATATTTCTTGAAGGAGTGAAAAGGAAATGTTGCTTGTAATGTCTTTTATACCTCATTTTGTGTTCATTTTGTGCAAAAGGAATCTGCTGATGTGAAAAAAAGGAAATGTTAATGAATTCTTCTCTTGCCTCAAAACATTTTCCACTTACAAAAATACAGAATTTCCAAATCTTTCAGGTTAACAACACAAGATGTGAGGAACAAGAGATACGGTAGAATTAGCACAGAGAACTATAGCTGCAGGGAACTGCCAGCTATGTTGATTTATACCAGACAAAGACTTGGAGTGTATTCTCTCTGTGGTTTATATACCTTTTCCAGCTCTCGCAGTCTTTCAAGGGGGCAGCTATGCATTTTCCAAATATAAAAGAATAGGTTGAGAAACTAGTTAATGCAGAGTCAGCTTTGAATAGCACCTTCATTCTTAGTACTTCAGTCTAGCCATGAATTAAAAAAGAAAAACAAAATGAAAATTTTGTTGCTGTTGTTTACTATTTGTTTCTGAAGTGTTAAGGGGATGAGTTTAAGCTCTGCAAAAATTTTTGTCCTAGAAAAGCAAAATTATTGTTCCTTGATGGGAAAACTATTAAATTCAATATTTTAAGCATAAATGACTGTTCCAATAAAAGGAAAAAAAAAGCTTGTTTGATGAAAATGTGTTTCCTTTGCATTGTATTTCTAGAGGCAGTTCATGAACTATTCATGTGAATGGCTATTTTGCATGTATGACCTTAACATAAGACTACCTGCTGATATATTATCAACTAAAACAATAGCTGTACTGACTTTCTACTCCTAGGGTGCATATACACGTAAGCAGCATGGGGAGTACAGACACTGCATGCCCAGGTAACACAACTGTAAATAGCACTGCAGACAGGGAGACACTGATTAGGCAAATAGAGCAGAGTAGAGTGCCCTACATGCCTGAACCCTAGGATATATACCCTATACGGTTCTTTACCTGACCAAGCAGTGCCTCCCGTGTCTATACTGCTATTTTTAGCAGTGTAGTGTCCCGCTGCCTCCTCGCTGCTGGAGCCTTTCACTGTGGTGGATAGCTACACTTACCGTACACACCACCGCAACAGTAGGCACGTGTAGACAATGTTTGGGCTTGTCTACACTTACCGGGGGATTGACGAGCAGCAATTGATGCACTGGCGGTCGATTTAGCAGTCTAGAGAAGACCCATTAAATTGACCACAGATCGCTCTCCCATTGACTCCTGTACTCCACCGGATCGAGAAGAGTAAGGGGAGTCAATGGGATGCATCTCCCATCAACATCACATAGTGTAGACTCTGCGGTTAGTAGGTCTAAGCTACGTCAATTTGAGTTACGCTATTCATGTAACTAAAATTGCGTAGCTTAGATAGAATCTCCTCTGAAGTGTAGACAAGGCCCAAGTTAATAGCCCATTCTATGTGTCCATACAGGGGAGTAAGCAGGTTTAAGTATGCCCCTTCCTTCCCTCCATCCAGGGCACAAGGTGGTCGGGAGAGCAGCCTCCATCGGGCTGCTACTCCCCTGTTCTGCAGGGGAGTAGAAAGTGAGTGGTCAGTAATCTGCATCAGGTGAAGGGTTGATGCAGATTACTTCCCCTGGAGCAAGCACTTGGTCTGTTCCTTGACAACACAACTGTGCGCTGCCCCTTATTTTAAGCAGATTGTATCCTTGCAATGTAGTCCAGGGGGTCCAAGAACTAAAAACCAAATCCTGAATCCTAGCTACAGGTTCAAGGGGTTATGTAATCTCCAAGCATCTGCATAGCCAAGTCCTACACAAAATCAAACAACCCTGTGAACTGATGGCCTGCTGTGGATGGGATGGAAATGAGTGGAGACCACAAACAAGGGTGGCCTTCAATCTCCTAATCAACCTATTTTACTGTAACTCAGATTAAATAATTTCTTCCACTGGTGATCCTGAAAGGTAGTATCTCCCTAATGCCATTCCTTAGCACCCCAATTACCATAGATGAGTCATGGTCTTCAATTTATAAGACTGAGGAGTTTAGCAGTCACATGGATGTTATGAAGCTGACTGCGACAGAAGGATTCCCCACCCAGGGCCCCAACAGTATTCAGTGGCTATGCAGCAGAGCAACATCTTGCAGCTGTGACCATTTCTGGGATGTGGACCCAGGCTGGGTTTTGGATCTCAGCATTTTTCAAGATGTTACATGGCCTCTTATTTCTTAAATTTAAACCTGTAAAGTCTGATACTAGAAATACTGCTGTAAAGCAGAGACTATAGTTTGAACCTGTATCCAGAATTCCCAGAGTTGTAGGCTATTGAGATTCAGTGATTTGTTTTGGGCCCATCCCCTGTCAGAATTAGGTGAAAGCATGAATTTTACATAATTTTGATGCAAAACAATACAATTATCCCAGATTCATTTGAAAAGAATCCCATGTGTGTCCTTTATTGCTTGTCCTGCCTTCAGTGGACATGGAGAACAATTGATCACTGTACTCTTTATAAGACCTCTTAACAGATGTAAAGATAGTTATCAGGTTCCTACTCAGTCATCTTTTCTTAAGACTAAACATGCCCAGTTTTTTTTTAATCTTTCCTCATAGGTCATGTTTTTTAAACCTTTTAGCATTTGTGTTACTCTCCTCTGAACTCTCTCCAATTTGTCCACATCTTTCCTGAAGCATGGTTCCCAAAATTGGACATAGTACTCCACTTGAGGCCTGAACAGCAGAACAATTACCTCTGTGTCTTACATATGACATTTCTGTTAATACACCCTGATGCAATACAACTGAACCATTGTTGACTCATATTCAATTTGTAATACACTACAACCCCTGATGCTTTCGTATTTAGCTGTGACACCATGAGTATCTCTCCCAGACCTGAAGAAGAGCTCTCTATAGCTAGAAAACCTGTCTCTATCCCCAACAGAGGTTGGTCCTATAAAAGATATTACCTCACCCACCACCTTGTCTTATTAAAATAAGAGCGTATCATGTTTACAGCTTCTGCCCTAGCCCCTAGGCCAGTAACCCTGTCAAAGAAGGAAATGAGTTTGGTTTGGTATGACTTTTTCTTGACAAATACATGCTAGCTATTACTTATAATCCTATTATCCTCTACATTTTTGCAAATTGATTATTTCATAATTTGTTCCAGTATCTTTCCAGGTATTGACTGATTGGTCTATAATTCCCCTTTTTTCCCTTTTCTAAAGGTAGATATTATGTCTGCACTCCTTCCCTCTGGGAACTCAATCAACCTCCTTGAGTTCTCAAAAATGATCACTATTATTTCAAAGATTGCTCAGCTAATTCCTTAAGTACCCTAGAGTGACTTTCATCAGACCCTGCCAACTTGAATACATCTAATGTATGTAACTTGTTCTTTCCCTATTTTGGCTTGTGTTTCTTCCTCCTTGTTGTTAATATTAATTGTGTTAAACATTTGGTGACAATTTACCTTTTTAGTGAAGTCTGAAGCAAAGTAGGCATTAAACACCTTAGCCTTCTTGATGTCTTCGGTTATTAGCTCTCCTTTCCTGCTAAGTAGAAGACCCATGCTTTCCTTTGTCTTCCTCTTGCTCCTAATGTACTTATAGAACCTCTTCTTATTGCCTATTATGTCCCTTGCTAGTTATAATCATCCACCTAAAGAGGTAGAGGGTTAAAAACATGTGGAGACAAATATATCCTCTTGATGCACACCAAAGCAAATTAAAAATAAATCCTAATTTGCTGTGTTATCTAGACTGTGGACCAATTCATGCAGATGTTTGTAAAATGAGAAAAATCTATTCTCTGTGGGAAGATCCATATTTTGCAAATTGTGGGGAAACTATTGTCCAAGTGCATTGTAAGCTAAATTACTTAAATAGTGACACCTTCATTGCTGAGGTACAATTTGCAAATCCCAGGTATAAACAAGGCCCTCTGAGAATTGCCCCCTTTACATTATAGTGATACAATGTCAAATCATGAATAGGAAGCTTAATAAATCCCTTTGTGTATACATTGTATTAGACAACTCAACGTTAGCCTATTAGCTTTTCTTTTAAAATAACAGCGTAAGCATTAATTTTGCAATCTGATAATACATCTGTGTAGAGAAAAATATTTTCTTCTAACATTTATTTAAGTTTTTTAATGAATTTGCTTTCATCGTGTTCTGTGTTTGTTTTTTGCAAATATTTTAGTAAATGAGTTTATTGATAATAATGTTCATGGAAACAATGACTTTTACGCAAATATTGTTGAATATTCACTGAATGGAAATTTTAAATTTTGTATTCAGAAGTATTCATATCAGAAACCTGATCCTAAGAATTAAATTCATCCTGTCGGTGAACATGAACATATCATATGATCTGTGTGTCCAGTCAAAGCAACTCAGTTTTGACATTTGAACACTTGCAATGAATTTTATTAATAATTTCAAATAAGGAATTAATTTAAAAATAAACTTTCTGTTTGCAAGCAACTCACTAACAGAAAAAGAGTTATTATACACAGAATTAATTATTCTCCCAGCTCTACTCCTATATCACTCTGTATCTGATGATATCTGGCTTTTTTCCTCAATAGCAATGCTAGTTTATTGATTATTGTTAGATTTTACCAACAACACACAAGGATAATCATCACTGTTAGGTTGCAAGGCCTCGTTGCTAGGTTTGGAATGAGGCCTGGAGGCAATGCACTACCAGAAAGGGCTCCAGGTTTGAGAGACAGCTCTTGTTCCTTTTCTTGTTGGTAGAGAGTTTCTGAGAGGGCTGCAAAGGCAGAATATTCACCCTCTGGGGAAAGAGAGTGCCTTGTGCTTTGCCATTTTGCCAACTCAGGAGCAGCAATGGTAGATTTTAGATGGGAGTCATATCCAGGCGTCCCTAATTCTAAGGAACTCTGGCCAGAGTTTAGACTGATGGTGTAAGAAGGGGAGCGGGGGATTCTTTGGGCTGCAGGTGGTTCAGAGAACACTCGGAGGGTTAGAAAAGAATAAATAATAAAATCATTGTTGCACATAGATACAAGACAATTCTGAGTACTTCTCCCAAGATAAGTAACTACAATGTGAATGACTCTCCAATTTCACAAAACATGTCTAAAGACAGACTCACTAACATCTCTTCCTTGTCAATTTCTATTAATGGACAGTTCCTATTTTTTTAATTATATTAACAATTGTTGAAACCTCTACACAGTAACATAAAGTTGTAGTTTTATGGTTTGTTGATCCATTTCCTACTAGACCTTCTAACTCCCATACTCAAGCAAACGCTTCTTTTGCCATTAGCACCAACAGATAATTGTGTCTGCTATTTTGCAATATATGTAATGTAGTTCAAACTAGACTTGGATGAAAAGAACAATGTTAGAAGTTTAAAAATGTGTCTGAAGTTTAAAATAAGCCTTTCCTAATAGTTGCCTAACAGTAATGAGCCAATAAGGAGGATCAAAAGCTAGAGAGCACAATTTTCTGAGGCTACCAGTTCCTTTTATCTGACACTTGATAATTTACTCTAAAGGAACATCACTGGTTACGTTAATCATTGGTTAGTTAATCACTTTTCCCTCAAGTACCGCTTCAGAATATCAAATCTTACTTTGTATGTTTGTGACTGTTGAAGGAGTTCTTGTCTGACGCTGCAGTTTTTAGTCTTTACTGTAATATGTAGATTGATTTAAATGGGACTACTCATGTTCTTAAACTTAGACACGTGTTAAGTACCCGAATGAACTAGAGTCTCGGTAGCTTAGAAAATCTCAGCCTTAGTGTGCACTTCATATCCCAGGGAACTTTGGTGAAATCCTGGCCCCACTGAAGTTGATGGGAGTTTTGCCACTGACTTTATTGGGACCAGGATTTCACCCCCCTTGCGTTTATCTCTTTCTTTCATGATTTAATCTAACAGAAGTTTATTGTCAATTTAAAACAATTTTTTTTATAAGTTTTTGTTAAAAAAATAAAAGGAATAATAATTTAACATTGAGAAGAAACAGGATTTTGGCTGAAGGCAACTGTGGAACAGCTCTGATCTGGCAATGCTAGCCGCATTATTCCTTTATGGTTTTTTCCCCCATGCTGTTCTTCTTATTAAGTACTTATTTACAGCTCAGTAAAAATATCAGCTGTGGACATTATGAGCAGAATGTGAATGAGCAATTTTTTCATATAACATGATTCATTTGGTATAGAACAAAAATATACACACTTGCTCAATCTTTGCTTCCACCTGCCACATGTCCCCATACAACTAATATACAAACCATCTATTACATTTTTATGATCTTTTTTAAGAGGTGGAAAGATATGAATATTTCTGGAAGGTGGTAATGGGAAATGGAGTTTTTCACATTGGTTTGGAAGCAGTCTAGGTCATAGTCATGACTAAAACTTATCATCTGACATCTACTCAGTGGTCTATACGAAATAATGTGGTGGTCTCTTAGTTAAGCTCCGTGTGAATAAGCAACTCCATTGCATAAACTATTATGACAGTTGGAACCACTATGGTGGGCTTTGCAGAGATGCTAAGGACAGTGAAGGCATGGGGAAGGGACTACCCTTCCATACCAGAAGATGGGTCCCATACATTAAGGGTTTGGCAGAGCAGTATGGGGAAGGTTAACTGTGTTGGATTAGTTCAGTGTATAAATAACAAACAACCCTTTGATCCACAAGTGCTAAATTTACTTATGTAAAAACTGCAAATCACTTCTAAATTAGATAGTTCAAATCCATGTAAAAATACCACATATAGCTCTCTATCATCTGGATAAATATTTCTCTCTGAATAAGATAAAATAAACCTTTTCTTGATACTTCACGATAATGATAAATACCAAGAATTATTCCGTGACTAATTAGTATAACATCATGAACATTTATCCTCTTCTCATATATATGTATAAAAAATTGCTAGACATTGTCTGAACTCTGTGGCGGATAAGAAGATGGGATGCAGAAAAAACACTCTGTCAGTAGCCATACTTGTTGTCAACGACTGAACAAGAAAACCAGTAACTAATCAGTTTTTCACTCTAACTGCTGAGGCTACTTGTGACGTTGCACTCCATATGTTTTATGGAAATATGCTTATGAGTGTGAATATGATGTAACTGGAATATGCTTTACGCAAAGGTCTCTTGTAAGTTATCATAACAAAGGTTAAAAACTACTGAATATATTCCTCCTATTTGCATGCATGTATCATTCTTGTATCTGAAGCTAGAAATATGAAGTAAAACTCTGAGGTCCTATTGTAATTATGCAAAGTGTGGGCCATTAATGGTGGCTTAGAATCTTGATGGCTCCCATTGACTAGGACAATTGTTTGTAAATGGTTTATTTACCTGCAAACCTTCCTATGTACCTGTGGGCCAACCCAGTAAGAATGGAAACTAGGGGGGGTCTTACAGTGACATGTGACCACGTCACATGATACTGGATTCCATCTTAATCCTTGTACTTGTCCATTGATGAGGCGGGGATGGAGACAAGCACAAACAGAAGATTCCACCTTGTGCCAAAGTTATAAAAGGGGGTAGAGCAGGACAAACTGGGCTGCCAATCATGAGAAAACCCCTGCTTACCACCTGAGATGTCTTCTGGAACTAACAAGGACTTTACCGGGGAAAGGATTGGACCCAGACTAGGAAGGAGTCTAATCTGTGAAAGAAGCTTATTGGAACATCTCTGAGGGTGAGATATTACCTGTAATCAGTTTCTTAATGTATTAGGCTTAGACTTGCATGTTTTGTTTTATTTTGATTTGTAACTTACTTTGTTTTGGCTATTATTACTTGAAATCACTTAAATCCTACTTTTTATATTTAATAAAATCACTTTTGTTTATTAATAAACCCAGAGTGAGTGATTAATACCTGGGGGAGCAAACAGCTGTGCATATCTCTCTATCAGTAATATAGAGGGTGAACAATTTACGAATTTACCTTGTACAGGGAAACCCCGCTATAACGCACCCCGTGATAATATGAATTCGGATATAACGCAATCATAAGGTGGCTCCCGCCGCCCCAAGCGCGCAAAAAAAAAAAAAAAATACACCGGCCGGAGTGCCGCCGAAGCACAAAAAAGAAAAAAAAAATACACCGGCCGGAGCGCCGCCGAAGCACAAAAAAGAAAAGAAAAGAAAAAAAAGCGGCCGGAGCACCGCCGAAGCACAAAACAAACAAACAAACAAACAAAAAAGCGGCCGGAGCGCCACCGAAGAAAAACAAAAAAACAAAAAAAGGAACGTGCCTTCCCCACTGCCTCTTCCCCCCTACCCCACCCCTGCTTCTCCTTTTGGCGGGAAGAGCCTTTCTCCTCCCCAGCTGCTCCTCACTCTTCCTCTGCCCCTTGCACAGCTCCCCTGCTCTCTGCCCAAGAGAAATTGACCGGCTTGAAACTGACTGGCTTTAAATGGTAAAATTTTTGTAACCCCGCTATACCGCGACCCTGCATTTATCGCGATCGAATTTTTTGTACCCCAATCATCGCGTTATAGCGGGGTTTCACTGTATAAGCTTTATATAGAGTAAAACGGATTTCTTTGGGGTTTGGATCCCATTGAGAACTGGGTGTCTGGGTGCTGGAGACAGGTAACCTGCTGAGCTGTTTTCAGTTAAGTCTGCAGCTTTGGGGGTGTGGCCCAGACCCTGGGTCTGTGTTGCAGCAGGCTAGCGTGTCAACAAAACAGGGTTCTGGAGTCCCAAGCTGGCAAGGAAAACGGTCTCAGAGGTAATTTTAGCACATCAGGCGACAGGGGGTCTCTGTGACCGATCCTGTCACACTACTGAAGTAAGAAAGAACCTTTTACTGGATTTGGACAACAATAGCATATCCATATCTCCAGACAGTAAATTCTAGATCTTGAATCATAAGTCTGATGAAGCTGAGGCAAAAAATATGCCAAAGTATCAAGCCAGGACTGTGAATATATAACACACAAAATGGAGTCTATAAACTGTAAAAACTTAATTGTAAATAAAACCACTATAATCTGAGAAGGTAGTATGTTTAGTAGCTAACTGCCACTTACAATTTTTGCTGTTAGTGGTAAACCATATGTTATTTCTCAAACAATTTATGGTTTTGCAATTGCTTTCCCAGGGGAAAAAAGGGCATCCGTTATACAAACACAGTGTACTCTGATTTAGGCTCAGATAAATTATTCTTTTGTAATATAAGAAATATAATATGCTGGGAGAGCCAGATTCCACCTTTTAAACCTTCACTCTTCTAGAAATTATAGCTGTAAGTTACCGAAGTTACTATCATTCTAAAAAAGGAAAAGTATAATCATCACCCAAATTATAAAGTTAATCAATTTAATGTAAACAGCAGTGAAGCCTTATTAGCACATGTGCTCCCTAGCTATGAATTTATAGTTATTTTAGCTATTGGTATGGCTGAACATATGACTATCTTATGTCAGTGTCTTCATGCCAAATACCAGAATTTATCAGGAAACAACTAATTTCAAATTATGTCACAATTATAATTTATGCAATCACTTGTCACAATGACTACTCTGACATTTTAGTACATTTGTTGCTGCAAGCAAAGAGCATGGCTACATAAGATAGCCTACTTTGTATTATTATTATTATTATTATTATTATTTCTTAATTGTACATCACTAGATATTCTTTATACACTGGGCCAAGACAAATGTTTGTTATTTGTAAAGAGAATTTTTTTCCCAGTAAGGCCCAAATCATGGCCAGACACATGTGGTAGTGCAGTGGAGACGGGGTAAAGGGTTGTGCAAATCCCCTTGACTTCCTGGCTATATGGCCTAAATAAAAGCTGGTCAGAACTGCTGCTCCTGAGCACAAGGGGTTAAACAAGGGCTGCTACTGAAATGTGGGAGCAAGTTGAGCAAAAAGAGGCAGGGAAAGTGTGGAGTAGGTACAGACTCCAGACGTGTGGTTCATTTTTGTGGTCATAGACTCATAAGATTGTAAGCATCTTTCATACCAATCTGTACAGAAGGAACAAAAGTCTTCCAAAAAAGCCAAACAAACCCATTTCCAAAAGGCTTTAGGCATATCCACCCTTTAGCATCAATAATAAATGGGACTACTATACTTGTGTGAGTATGTACTTCGCAACATGAATAACTGTTCCACAATTGGGCCTGTGGGGATCCTTTAAGATGAAGGATGTTACATCAGAATAAGAGAGGATTAGTCTTTCTTAAACATTATTTATCTTTTATATTTATAGAACATAATATAATGCTGCAAAGCTCAGTTTTTAACACAAATCAACTTATAATACTCTGGAATTGCAAATATTTTGTTCTACCCACTAATTTACATAGTCGTTCAATATTTTTGGAATAAATATTTGTGACACACTTATTTTTAAAGATTTTTTTTAACTAATCATATTTTGGAGTGGTCCTTTCTCCTGGTTTCTGTTTCTTAAAACAACATGAGTACATTGGCTGGAGATGCTATATCCATTTAGTTCTAATAGTTTTTCCTGATGAGCCAGCACTTTCAGCTTTTTATTGCACAATTCTAATTCCCTTCAGTATTATTCCCTGCTATTGCATGCTGATTGGCTGCCAATGTAGCATCAATTCTGGCCTAAGCAGATAGGCGAGTTCCAGTAGCAGCATCAAAGCCAGGCTGGTAGAAAGATATCAAAGATATAATTGTGAGTGCATGCAGGTAGATTTTGCAAAAATACACAAATAGCTACAGCAGGCAGATTAGCAGGTTTTTTGCCTTCCTTTGCCTCATGGGGCACAGTCAGTTGCAGGTTTAAAACTAGTGTACATGGTGCATTCTCTGTAGCTTGAGGTCATTAAACCATGATTTGAAGACTTCAGTAACTCAGCCAGGTTATGGGTCTATTACAGGAGTGGATGGTGAAGTTTATGGCCTGTAATATGCAGGAACTCAGATTAGATTATCATGATGGTCCCTTCTGACCTTAAAGTCTATGAGTTAATTTCACTAGGAATTAAGTGACAAATTTTGCTAGATCAACAATCAATAATACCATTCATTTTGTGATTCTCTTAATTAAATGCTCACTAGGTGACACTCTTATCTGATAAATTTTCCAAGCATTAATATTAATTCATGACACTAGTCTTGCGAGAACACTTTTAAATTAGCTGATTTCAACCCCTAGATACTGAGTTGGTCATTGGTCATCTTTGCCTGTCCTTCCAAAGAGTTTAAAATAAATATTAATCTGTGAAATACAATAATCTATGAAGCATGATTTATATTTTACAGTAAATTTCACTTGAGAATATTAGTCTTTGTTTGAACTAGGAGTTGAATGTTTTCATATTCAAGAGGGGCTTGTAGGAAAACAGAAGTTAACTACAAGCAGAGCTGATAGACTAAAGAAAATACTTGAATACTTTCACACATGATGTTCCAATTACAGTGTGCTATTGTTTGCTCATTTATTTATAAAGCATTACCTGTGAGTATCTGGAGAACCATGAATTGTTAATACGTACAGAAAGTTTAATGGATTTTGCATTAATTTGTCCAAAAACACTTAGTGGATGTGGATTATGCACTATTTGTCATTTACTATTCTCTAATTTTAGAAACTGCAGATATCCAGTCAGGAGCAGAAAAAGTACAATGTGACTCAGGTGACTAACACCACAACCATCAAGAAGGATTAAAGAATTGTCCAAGGGAGCAGTTATGAATGATCCACAGGCTAAAGACTTTTCATTCAGCAAATACTTGATTATCAAATACATTGCCAGAAATTAGGTTTGGTTCATGAACAATTTATGAACAAAAAAGGGAGCTAAATGCACAGTAAATATTATTCTGAGTTAATAATATGACCAGTTTCTATCTGCAGCTGTTATATTTAGCTTGCTGGGGGCGGGGAGGGGAGAAGGTGCTTAGCATACTCTTGGGAGTCAACATGACAAGGTGCTCCTTACCCTTTCATTCTGATTTAATGATGCTAGAGCTTCATAGGAGAGGTGAGTGGTGTGCAATGGAACTTGCCAAAACCTTGAAGACTCCAGTAATTAAGTTTAGAGTTTACAGTAGGTCATTGCACAATAAGAAAGCGGTTATGGCAGATACTTTTGGCTGAAGCCATGGAGAAGGAGATTCTACTATCAGAAATGAAAGGAGCAAAAAAGAACACAAATACTATTAAAAGGGCAAAATTAGCTCATCCTGTGGGTTACCCCATTAATATTAAATTATTTGACATTAGTTTCAATTTCAAATTACAAACCATGTAATCAGTTGGAAGATCTAAAAAATTTTCCCAGGCAAGGAATTTCCCTGCTTGCAAGATTTAAATAGCTTTAAATGATTGCTTTCATCTATCTTTCTTTTCCTGATACTATCATAGCCATCATAGCTATTTCCAATAGTCTCTTAAAGAGGAAGTCAAACACTAAGAATTTTTTAAAATCTAATGCTGGACTCTAGCTATAATTGTTTGGAAGGAAGTGCTGCTGAAGCTGTGAGCTATACTTAGTAACGTGGGCCAATTTTCTCATGTCTTTTAGAGTTGCAAAGAACCACCTGCCTGAACTTGACAGAAAGCCAGAGAACAACTGTATGATTTACACCCACCACTTCCATACAAGCTGTGGGAATGTAAGCTTAACCACTATTTTCTTATACAAAAGATCCTGAGAACCATTTTTCAAAAGATACCACTCTGAAAGAACTATTAAATATACTTTCTGCCCCCAACATTCTAAACATAGGACAAGGATATAATGGCTTTAAGGAAGTGCTTGATTTTTTCTCATAATACTTATGACATGTTAATATTTAGTTTAGACAAGAAGTAATGTAATGTATTATTTAATAGCGGGGTTCTAATCACGTAAGGCCTGATCCAACCCCCGTTGGAATATATGGTAAGTCTTCAGACCCTGTATTGGACCATTAGATAGTTAAGTACAACCAAAGGCATTTAAATCATCCATCTATAAAAGGATTTGCATGTGACTTGTTTACGTGTATTAGCTAATAAACAATGTCATACCTCTGTTTTATAGATACTTATGGAAATGTATGCACTAATTTATGGAGAATTATTGAGTAGCATCAAGAAAACTGTAAATTATTCCCTTTGAAGAAGAAATACAGCAACAATAAGATAAAGACCATAGAAATGAGAGAGAAAAATAACATGGTAACTCATCGTCACCAATGAAATATTATGTTAGAAACATATTTATATAGTGCCTTTCATTCTTAAAGAACCCAAGTACTTAAAAATATGAATCAGATCAATACACAAACCAGTGCAACACTTACTCCAAGGGAAATTCTGCACCACTGTATGTGCGCATAATTAATGGGTCATGCATATTTTTAATTTTTTGCACAGAAAAAAGCTTCTGCTGAAAAGTTTCTACAGTTCTGCCTTTTTCCCACCAGAGTGCTCTGTGGCACTAGAACACACCAGCCACTACCAACCAGCTAGGGAAGAGAAAGAGCCTGAATTATTCATAGCACCTGTTAGGCCAGGTCAGGAGACAGGGCCTATGGGGAGACAGACAGCATGGGGCTTCTGGGGGGTCAGACAGGGCCTCCAAGTTTACACCCAGGCTCCTTCTGAACAATTATTTCCCTCTCCCTCAGCTTCTCCATTACCCCGACTCCCCCCAGCCTTTGCACTGCTTCGGGGGTGGGGGGGTGGGGGGGTGGAAGGTTTGCAGGAAATATGGTTCTGTATTGTAGTTTAAATGAATTAGTACTTAGAGTTCTGTATTAATATGCCTAGTAAGGAATCTTTTTGTCAAAAAACATTTTATGAATCTTTTTTGTTATCTGTATTGTTAGACATACTTGCTGACAGGTATTTTGAAATAAATGACTAAAAATAATTGAAACTGGTGTGATTATATTGTGTTATTTTGACAAATAAAATATGCAGAATTTGAAAATATTGTGCGCAGAATTTTTAATTTTATGGTGCAGAATTCCCCCAGAAGTAAACATTCATGAGACACAATTCCCCCTGATCTCTGCAGTGTGCATAGGGAGCCTACATGATGCACCATCCACAGCACTATTCCTCCTCTGCACTCAGCCTGCTCCATGGCTAGGGCAGAAGAGACCTTTTGGAATTGTTTGTAGCCCATTGGTATTAGGTGGAATCAGTCCCTCTGCTTCCTAGTTCAGCAGTGATTCAGCAGGATGAATCACCAGTACCACTTGCTACTGCAGAGCCTGAGTTTTCTTTGGAAGTCTTCCATTCAAATATTGGCCAAGTATGAGCTTGTTTGTGATCTTGGACCACAGGCCAAGAAGGTCTGCTTAAAAACTGGGACTTCCACTTTAGGAATTCCAGGAAACTTCCTGACACAGAGGAAGTTGGGTGTTGGTAGATATACCCATTACTCTCCTAAAATAGAACTTTATTTGAGCACTCTGAAGTCTTAAGACTCATCCTGCTTTATTGCCACGTTTCCAAACAATTCACTGTGTGTGAAATGATGAGTCAAACAGAAGCTGTACAGCAGCATAAGCCTGATAGAATCAATTAGCTTATCACAACATCACCACTCTTGGTTCTTTCCCCATTTAACATGTAAAAGTCTACAAGAAAAATAAGTCAACACGAGGATGTGAAACAGCCAGGACATTGGGAAGACTCCTTGGAGCCAGCACCCGAGGAATGAAACCACAGGGGTCATCCTGTCTTTGGGGGAGAAAATGATGAGTTTTGAGAAATACAAGGACAAGAAGACATTTTCTTATCCATTCACTGAGGAAACACCTTGAAGGGGGGTCAGTATTCATGAAAACTTGGGTTTTCAGTCAAAACCAGGATCCAACAGCTCTGTCGGAGATTGACTGACTGCCCAAGGGCAGAGAATAGGTGGAGCCATAGTTCTGGCACCAACCTCCAATGAGGCAAAGATCTGGCTGGCCACATGGGTGGGGAGAATGATGCACCCTTAATGCAGTGTAGCGATATATGCATCCCCAATGTGCACTGGGGAAGCTCCAGCTGGCATACTAATGCTGCTTCTCTGAGAAAAAGTGTCTCCTGTGCTCCTGGTAGATAGTGTGGTACTCCAGGTGATCTTCAGTGGTGCAACCCTGGTAATCACTTAGCAAGAGTCATTATTCTAATGAAGGAGAAGAGGTTATAGAGACTGATTTTAACCATTCCTGACTGTAGGTGATCCTTCGATATTAGAGTGGGGGCATATTGACAGGGGACTTTGGGGAAATTTGCACTGATGATGATGATGCTCACAGCATACCTGTTCTGCCGTTCTTTGAGAACTATCAATCTGGCATGTTTTGTCGCCATTAGATTATTTTAACATGTAAAAAATAAAGAAAATGATAAAGGTGAAGATGTTAATAATTATAAGACATGATGCTTTTAGTTATTATTTTATGCTCATAGTATTACACTTTCTTTTTCAAATTAAATGGATTACTTATGGACTTCCGGTCATATGTAATCATTCTAACTGGGCTCAGCCAAACTACTTAGCACTGCTTGGTATTTATAACTAACCAATATGCCTTAATATTTAAATATGTTGATGAAAATTTAACTGCAGTGTTTCCCTTTATAGTCACATCTCCAATCCTAGGGAGCTAATGCTATACCTTAACTGCTAAGTAAATCCTTGGCATTCCAAAGATCAAGATTTTAATACTCACAAAGTGCCTTTCAAAATATTAGTGTCAGGAGATAAGTAGATGTTTTCTGCAATTCACAGAATTTTATATAAACCTCTAAGTATCCCCAAACCAACCTCTTTACTTATTTATTTATGTTTCACAATCAAGATGTTATTACTGAATTATAGGCAATAAGCCAGATCCTCCTACCTCACTCTGGCCAGAGGGTGAAAAATCTCTGATTTCAGCTATCTAATAACTGAAGAGTAATAGATTTAACAGTTGTAGCTCACAGGGGTCCATACTCCATTCCAGTCTTAAAACTGTGATAGTCCTGTTTTTTTTACGAGATCAGATGAATGAGAGACATTTAGTTATAATCTATCAAACACAAGTAGAATTCTCAGCTACTGCTAAAATGCTGCATTTAGGTATATGTACAAAACAATGTTCTTTGGGTCATGAACCTTTGATTTATACCTAAGGTTATCTAAACATTTTAGAACTGACATTTTATAAAAATTTAACATCATAGTGGATACCTATGTACAGATAATTCAGGGAATGTACCATGGACACATACAGTATATAAAGAACATTCTGGCTTGAGAATTAAACTATTTATATGGATTTTACAAAGTACAAACTAGATAATTTAGTAATGCAACTTTTTATCATAAACATGCCCATAGCAATAATATAATGAAGTCTCATTATGTTTGTAATTTTCTTTATCATAACATATATGACTAAATACATGCGATGCCTAGGTGATATTAAATTCTTATTGCAATGGTAACAGTCTGTTATTCTGTTCTGAAATAACTGACGAATCCCAAACCAAAATATTACAGCATCTCCAAGCTCAACTATTCAAACATTGTAATGAATTCTAAATTGCTTTTCAATTCAAACATATTCACACCTCTTTTGGTGGCTATTCCCTGAACATTTGTGCTAATGGAGCTTTGACCACACATGTTTGGAAATGGCTGTTATTTGTGTGAATACCTATATTTATATTACAAGTAAGGATATTCTTGCCCAAATATAGGCATTCACTATCACCCAGTCATGAAGTAGAAACAATCCCATGTGACTCGGGTGATCAGTCAGACACCATGAATAATGACTAGTCAAAGATATAGCCAAATTAAACTGTGGATGGACATCCTATAGGATGAAATATGCTCTACTTAGGTATTTGACAATTGCAAACTAATAATTTCATAAAAATCAAAGGCTGCTGTGGAACAGGAAAAGGCTGCATTCATCACAAACTATTTGTACTAGCAGTTTATCCAGCTTTAGACATCTAGTCATGAAGAACTAGGCCTTGAATTTTCAGAAAGATGCATGGAAAAGCGCATGCATACAACTTTGGAAGAGCGTGGGCAAATCAGGGATGTTTGAATACCTGTGTACATGTACATTGCCAACTTGCATGCACCAATTAGGCTCACTTTTTAAAATCTTGGACCATGATATCCAAGCTATGATTTGTACTGATGGGTTCAGAAAAGTATCCAAAAGCTAACATGCATTCTGAATTTCTCTGGAAGTCTTATGAGAACAAACTTTCTTTTGCGATTTCTGGTACATCCTGGTTTCATCAAGGCTGGAAATCCATAGTACAAGCTCTTTTGCAGTTATGCCTGGAAAAGTATGCCTTCCTCTTCCCCCCTTGCATTTGCACGTGACAGTAGAGATCTGCTTGGGCCTAATTTTTAGGCCCGATCTAAACCCAAGTCCAACCAACCCGAGCCCGAACCTGAGAGGGTCGAGTTGTCCTCACCACTGCTGACTCCTGCCCCTGAGATTGTGCCAACTCCATAGCCAACTGAACTGAGCTTTAGAAGGTCATGTTGATTTCTCATCTGACCCAGACCCAACACTTGTAGTAGGGTCCCACTGGTTTCAGAGCAGGTTGCAGTGATACTATTAGCTATTTGTCTGTGACCTTTTGAAAAGACATATTCTCAATCTCAATGGGAGGCATTTGTAGCAAGACCACTCTGCCCTACTCCTACAGGGAGCAGATGCAACAAGACAAACCTGATCCTCATAAATACCTGCTGGGAAGAGTTACAATAAGACTGGGAGCCAGAGATGCATCTTTGAAATATTGGCAACTTCTACCTTAATTTCCTCCTCTGCATGAGCAGAAGAGAAGGGAGAGGGGATAATTCCCTGCCCTGGAATGAAACATTTAAGATCGGTCATGCCTTGCCAACATTATAAGATTAGCACAAAGAAATACACGTAAAGAGGAGAAACTTATATTGTCTGTATTAAGGATTTACAGTCACTGACTTAGCTGAAACAGGGCAAATTCATATTGAATTTGTCTGTGGACAGAAAACTTGCACTGGTGGAGCACTGGGGTAAGCGCCATTCAATGTACATATGAGGATGATGAAGATTATTATTTGTATTACCGTAGTGCCTATGAGCCCCTGACACTGTTTGAACACAGAATAAAAAGATGGTCCCTGGTCCAAAGAGATAACAATCTAAGGCTAAGGAAAACAGGTGGATACAGCCAGGCAGACAGGGAGCACAGGAAGACAATGAGAGAATATTGGTCATCATGATAGGCAGTGGGCTCAGCACACCAGCTGCCTAGCCATTGTCAAGGCTTTTTGTTTTGTTTTGGCTTTTGTTTTTGTTTGTGTTATTATGGTGAAGAGGAGTTTTAAAGAGGGTTTTGAAGGAGGCTAATTGGATACTGTGCTTTGCGGGTGTTTTCCCAAGAGTGCAGCGCAGAGTGGAGGAAAGCATGAAGGAGCTTATTTGAAAATGTAATAAGTGGGACAAGAAGACTGGCAACATTGGCTTATTGGAGCAGGAGTCAGCATCATGATAGGAAATAAGAGATGATAGGTAGAGTGGGTATACCATGAAGGGCCTTGAAAGTGAAAACAAGTAGCTTATGTTTGATCCAATGGAGCCAGGGGAGCCAGTGGCTGGATACAAAGAGAGGGGTGTGATAGTCAAAGCAGCAAGCTAGGAAAAATAGTGTATTTCCCTGTCTGCCCTGGGAGTTGCACCACTGCAGCTACACTGATGACTGGCCACCAGTGACCCTAAATGGTGGCAAATCAATGTACCCAAGGCCTCTATTATAAGCAATTAAGTTTTTTTTTTATAAAAGTATGAAAATCCACTGAGATGTGTTGAAGCAATTCAGGACTTTCACTCCACATAAATAGAAGTTCACTATAACCAGGTTCACTATCAGTTTCATATACTGAAATAAATACAAATAATCAAATATACATTTTGAAAAAATTATTAACTCATACTGGAGTATGATATTAAAGCTAGAGTATCTGTGTGTGAAATACTTCTAACACAATGCAATATGCATCCTGATTGTCCACACAAAGTAATTTAGATCCTTAGATTGTGAGCTGTCCAGACATCCTATCTGAATGTTTGGAAAGCATATGGTGCATAATATACAATACTATAAATAAATAATTTAAAAAGATTAAAACAATTATTCTCAATACTTTTATAAACTTCATACTTCAATCATTTTAAATGGTTAGAACTTTTTAAGCCTTATCAGAGAACTTCTTATTATGTTTATTATGTGTCAATAAAGTAATTGCTCTTCAACTGATTCATACAGAATTAATGCACTTCCTTTATAACATAGGAAAAATAAAGATTAATCTCTCTATATCTGGTAAGCAGGAGAAGTCTTGTATAGTATTACTTATGAATAAATAATACTTCTGGATTTATGATTTTTGGTTACCATGTGTCAAGGGGAAATTCTCCCTCTTCATGAGAGATTTCAGACTCCTTCAAAGGTGTAAATCTCATACAGGTGTTTTACAATAGCCATACTACTCGAGACTATGCTGCTGTTAGTCTTTATATGTCAAACAGGATCAGACCTGATCAATACTTGGAATGGAGAATTCTCAAGAAAGCCTACACATTGCAGGACATGGTGTTGATGATCCAGTAGGTAGCGTTCATCTCCCTGAATCAATCCCAAACCAGTGCTGGGCACTTAGGCAGCAAAATTTCCCATCTTTCAGACATAAAGCTAAGATCCCATCCACTTGTGGTATTCACTTTTCTCATGGTACTCTTTGTCAGTGTAAGGTTGTTAGTTGTGGTGTGCTGATCAAATTCAAATGGGAAATTACAGTGGGTCAAATCCTGTTCCTATTGAAGTCCATCACAAAACTCCCATTTATTTAAATAGAAATGGGATGAAACATATTTTACAAACACAATATTCCTCACGTAGTTTTGGTTACATAAGATACTCTTTACTTTTTCTATACCAAACTATTAGATAGAATCATGTGCTGTTAAATACCTGCTCCCTTCCACTCCAGAGGCAGTTGTATTTTCTTGGTAGAGGAAGTAATTCTCTATGCCATATACTCTATAGAACACTTTGGGATCATTGTTTGAAAAGTGCTACATTATTATACTTTAAACCCTTATCACCATTCATCTGGCCCTATATGAAGGATATGAAAAAAATATGCCTTCTCAGTTGGGAAGTACTTCCCTCAGTTGTCTACCAGCAAGTCTATTAGTCTATTGGCCTTATGGGTATGATGTAAGTCTTGTCTGTTTTCTAAGGCTTTTGCCTAAGCGATTGATTTTGGTGGTGGTATGTAGTTTAGTGAGAGCTTTCCAGGGTTATGCATGTTATATTTTAACATTGTTCAGTGCCTAGAGATTATTTGATGAATGCTTATCAATTGAAGAAAATTTTAAAATCATCCTATATACTTCATATAAGATCCTCAGTTTATATATGTGGACGTTTTTGAAAGGGTTGAAGCCTGTTCTCTCCTTTGTGATGGCGCAAATTGCAGTCACAAAATGTGTCCTCCCAGAATTAATTGGGGGTGCATGTCATAGATCTCTTTACTACTTATTTACACCCACAATTCATGTTTGAAAAATGTACCTCAATTCATATGAAATAAAATTCCTACTTGATAGGGGTGTTGTGAGGAGTAGATATTGTTTTCAAAGCACTTTGATGTAAAGTATTATTAGTGACCCTTGTATTGTTTGCTCTAAATTTGGAGGATTTTTTTAAAATAAAAAAGTTTCCTTTTAGCAGAAGTCATTGTAGTCGATATTGGTCCCACCCGTGTTCCCCTTTCTTATGGCAAGTGGTAACTGCTCACATGGGTAGTCCCTTTAAAATCACTCATATCTCTGATACTGCCTTCTTGTACAATCATCTTCTGGTAGTGTTAAGCATCTGGGGAAGGTTATCGGAGGCAGTGGTGGTAACCCAATGGGACTACTCATCACGAGCAAGAGCTGAAGAATCAGTCCCTAAAAGCTAAATTGTGGCATTTAGGGGGTGGTGGTGGTGGTGTGCACCTGCACCAGAAGGTATCCCAGGTCTCTGAATGTCTCCCACACAGGATGGGTACGAATTATAATTTTTTATGTAAAAAAATTTTAAATGATTTTTAAAATTCACTTTTTATTTAAATCTTTTTTTTAATTTGCAGGTTGCTGATTTTATCCTCTCTTTCCATTTCATAGTACTAAGTTGCAAAAGTGGCTGAGTAGTATTTTTTTCTTGAATTAGTTTCCTAATTGTTAGTAGAATTTCAAATTTTCCATAGAGATTTTTTTCTTCTTCTAGGAAGTTTTGCAGTTAAAATACTCATCCATGCTGAAAAAGACACGTCCAGGGCCCCATTAGCATCTTAACTGTGAGAACAAAAAAACTCAAACACAAAATTGATAAGTAAATAGCCTCTGCTGAATTTGCAACCATCTTCTTCCAATGAGCTGAGTATCCACATGCCACGAAAGCAGAAATGCTTCAGCTCAGCTACTCCTCCTTTAGCCTTTGCAGGTTGAATTCTTGGAGACTTTGACAATTCCACCTGTAGGTGCTTAAATATGGGTTTAAAGACCTACCTTTAGGCTCCTATTTTGAAAGTACTGGCCTGTGTGTATAAAAGAGCTCAGAATAACTTTGCTAGAGTATCAGAAATCAGAATAGCTTTTCATTAATACCACTGAATTTTGTTTTAAAGTGACAAATTTTATGCTACTATATGATAATAAAAACATTATTTTAACCCCTGATGCTGCAAATATTTATACACATGCTTAACATTAAGCATTTGACTAGTCTCGCTGAAGTCAGTGGGACTATGCGTGTGAGTAAAGTTACCTACCTGCTTAACATTTGCAGAATCAAGGCCTTTGTTTTCAATTTATATATTTGCCTATATCAGTTTCATAAAATTTTAAAAAAATTACCCTGGCAGTAGTGGCATTTTGCAAACCCACATTTATAAATGAGTTCATTATAAACTGCGCCCTAAAGTTTCAAAATTACAAATTAGTTCTACAAAGCCTGATTAAAATAAAAAAAACAAAAAAATCAGGAGCTTTAAATCAACCCACCCTGGGTCCTAGAGCTTCTTGCTTGCACTGGAGGGAGGGTAACTTTATTAAGAGGTGTAGCATACTCCTCTGCTACAGGGCCAGCACATACAAGTGGAGTCGTGGTGTTCCCATTCCTCCCACTCTGCCCCCTATTTTGCAAGCTGTGCCTGCAAGTGGAATACCTCACCTGTAACCCGTATGCTCCCCTCAGCACAGTCCCTGTTTCTGAGTGGCACTCACATGGGATGCACAAAGAGTGAGAGCACACACCTCCATCTCTCACTGTGTGGTCATATGCATAGTGGGGGACACACAAGTATTTTTAGCCACAACAACTGAAACGAGTAAGAGAATGTCCATGCTTCCGGCTTCCCAGCAAATGACAATAGCTCTTCGTTCTTTCCTCTGGATGCTTCGCCCTTTCATCCTAATACACTAAATCAAATGACACACGTGTATGTATTTCTAGTCCCCGTCCAGCATTATCATAAAAAGCATCTTAAGCTCCCTTTTCATCAGTATAATGCTGTTATTAAAAATCTTGTGTAACCTCTGTTGTGGTCTCAGGCAATTCAGTAAATATCTGCAACCATTTGTAAGTAGCTAAAAAGGCTTTTTGTGCCTGGTAATGGATGTCAAAGTCCTTCTTCAGGATTTTTTAAAACTGTTTCCACTGCAAGTCTATCAGTCAGTGTAGAAATGACATGTAAACGTTTACCTTTCAAAGCTGATTATGTGAGGCATGCAGGGCTGATGCCCATGGGATGATTTGTGTGCAGGGTTCTGACTTTAGAGCTATCCTGTCAGTTACATGATTAAAAAATAGAATTAATCATACCATCCGGGCATACAGAAAAAGCACAAGGAGTCAGAAAGCTCCTTTCTCTCTATTTCCTTCATCTGGAGCACAGTGCATGGCTCCCCGTCAGCACGTACTGGAGAGATTGTTTCCTACCAGATCATTCTAATGCACATGCTGTAACATCAGGATCAAATCCTAAAGCTCTTACTCGGGGTGGGCCTGGCTCTTCCATTCTTCTTCATGTTAGCAATACTCACTGTGCAAGTAGTGCCACTGAAATCACTGGGGCTACTCACAGAGTAACGTGGGTTAGGGCTGAAGATTTGGATCTTTTGTTTTTATTGTTTTACCCATCAGAATGCCCACTGACAGAGCTTAGTAAAGCCTGACTGAGCATATCAGGATTTGGCCCTCGGATCTCAGTGAACACACTTGCTAATTAATCAGCTCTAATACTGATATCCTGGTAGGGAATAGACCAGAGGGAGGGTGTTTATGCAGGGACCTATTCCATCCTACAAAGGGTGAATCCTCCCCTGTGACCAGGTACGCTGGCTTTAGGGCAACATTGCCCTTACACACCAGCGAGTCTCCTGCAATGTTTTGTTGTTGTTGTTTGTTTGTTTGTTTGTTTTTACAACAGACATGAAATACAAAGCATTGGCAGAGATATTTTCAATTATTTTCCAAAATGACACTGACTCCACACCCACGAGTGAGGCAGGCTTGGAGAGGACAGGCTGAGAGAATGATTTACATTTTGAAAGACTCACGCACTGTTAAAGTTATCTTTTCCCCCTGAAAAATTCTAAGGGGCAAAATTGGCCCTCCGATGCATTCCACTGAAGTCACCTGGAGGACTATCGACAGTCTACATTATGAAGGCAATTTAGTGAAGCAGTAAAAGCTAGCTATTATTAATTTATTCTCTGCATATGGTACAATAACTGATTTCTCCAAAAGGATCAAGGGCTTGCATTATTGTACAGGAGTTTCTTGAGTAATTAGGTACATATTGTCAAGGAATTTTGCTGGCAAACCACATACAAAGCCCAGAAGAATGAATGAGAGCTATACTTTTTTATTGATTCATAGATTCCAAGGCCAGAAGGGACCATTGTGATCGTCTGGTCTAACCTCCGTATAATACAGGCCATAGAACTTCCCCAAAATCATTTATTTTGGGAAAATATTCAATCTTGATTTAAAAATTGACAGTGACGGAGAATCCACCACGACCCTTGGTATATTGCAAATCTAATGATTAAACTTTTTCTTCCTTTTTCCAGGGTGTTGTGGGGGGAAGGGAAGCAGAGGCAAGGCTCTACCCGCTCTCTGCCCTTCTCTGCACCCTCGCTTAGAGTGGAAGAAATGGGAATACAGACCCTGCACTCCTCACTTGAATCACCACCCATGTTGTGGCGGGTGCAAGGGGATAAGTGGAGTTGGCCAAAAACACCTTTACACCTCTGTGGCCACCTGAGGTGAGTCACAGTTTAGCTCTTTGAAAATTTCCCCTCCAGAATCTGATACTTTAATGGCTCATCTTAGACAGGGCTCAATCCTGCTACACGGTGAGGGTTGAGGACCCTCAGGCTACGTCTGCACAGGGATAAAAGATCTATGGCAAAGCTGGCCAAAGCCCAGCTGACTTGGTCTCAGGCTGCAGGGCTAAAAATTGCTGCGTAGACATTGGGGCTCAATCTCCAGCCTGAGCTCTGGTACCCTCCACCCTTACAAGGTTCCAGAGCTTGGGCACTCAGCCCCTCGCAGGATTGGGTCCTTAACGAGGCAAATTTCCATTTCTATATAATGTTTCTAATTCAAGTGCTGACTGCTTTGGTGCTTCACTGTGAATTTGCAGGGTGTACTTCTCCATGATTAAAAATGCTAGCAAATAGCTAGGTATTATTGTTCATATGTAACACTTACTGCCCTGAGCAATCACACTGCAATCAGTATTTGCATGCTTGGGCTTTAAGGTAAAATGTGAATTTGCTCACTGAGACCCTCAATGTGGGAGGCACTGATGCTTCCTCTACTCACAGCTCTATATTTCCAGATTTAGAGCCAGATATTGCCACCTTTACTTGTGATGAGTAATACCTTAACTCTGAACTGACAACCTCAAATATTAAAAAATTATAAGTCAAGGCCCCCAAACTCATGATATTGTCTTAAAAATCATGAGATTTTTAAAATAATAGTTTTGGGTTCCTTTTCTCTTTTACTTCTGGGTTTTTTTGAGCCTATAGCGTGCACGGGGGTTCACGTTTTCAAGCTTTTCTCTGCAACCCTGAAGGATAGAAATTTACCTTTTTTTTTTTTTTTTAAGCTTGCATCCTGGGCTTCATGAAAGACACCAACTATCACAAGAAATGGCAGTGTTGCTGCATTGATTTCAGTGGGACTACTCACAAAATACACTACTCCTCAATATAAGGATGGCAGAATCCAGCTCCTACCTTTTAGTTTGTATTTTCAAATCCAGCTCTGGAAGCACTCAGATCTCCTAAGAATTTAACTGTAAGTTATAGACAAATATACAACATTACAGATACTGAAAATCACAGCACCTTTGCCACTCCAAAGGATTCGAAAAAGGAAGTGGGTCCCCAAAGAGAATTTTTTTTTTAAAGGTATTCTTCTAAAAACAAGGGTGCTATTATTGATTCTATATTATTACATGTTAAACAAGACCTCGTCCTCAAAATGTAATTTCTGAAATGAAGTGCAATGGAAAGTAGTTTTTATATGTGCACAAACTCTACAA
Source organism: Emys orbicularis (assembly GCF_028017835.1). Classification (NCBI taxonomy): domain Eukaryota; kingdom Metazoa; phylum Chordata; order Testudines; family Emydidae; genus Emys; species Emys orbicularis. The sequence goes on from NC_088693.1 coordinate 46,080,036, forward strand.
AAGCCCTTCTAACTCCAATATTACCACATACCCAGCTGTATATGTAAATAGTTCTTGGGTGGTTGAAACAAATTGGTTTCATTGTTTGCCACACAGTATGGCATGAGGTTATTTCCTCAGAACCACATATCCAGTTATTGGTTTTACATTATACAGGAAGCTGACCATGATGCTACAAATAAAGTGGAGTAAAATTAAGTTCCGCTCCTTCCTAATATGAACCAATGGGAAATTAATTAATTCCCAATAGATGTTGAGGCTAATTTTACAAGGCTCAAATGCAGTGCCCTCCTATTCCTCAGGGCCACAAAGGCCCACAGTGAAACTGATGCAGTTTGGCTGCCTGAGATGAGGTGAGAACAGGATTTCAGGCCCTTGCATCCCGGCACACATGGATCCCCGATCACTGCTCTTGTATAAGAGGAGCATGCTGGATTTAGTTGCAGCCGCATAGTAACTTTGCTGCTGCCCTGCAGAGTAAGTGAGGGATAACTGCATTTTAGCCAGTCAGGCTTGGTGAGGAGATAAAGGAGATTTGCTCTTAATGAAAGATTTGGAGGCCAGGTGATAGCTGACCGCAAGCGCGCAGGAAGTATGAGGCTCCCTGCAAGCCTGAAACTCCTGGAGGTGGGTAATGTTGGTCAGGGTTACAGAGAGTGATGGCCTTATTTTTAAAGAGGGGGAGAAGGAAGGAACAGAAGCTGAACAAATGGCAGAGGGCCTTGATATGCTGCCAATACCTGTCTGCCACACTGCATAATGCTGAGGAAGAGTGTATGTGCCCTCAGTATGCCTTACAGTTTAGACAATTGAGTATTGGGCTAGCCTGATACCAATGCAGGCCCCTTGTTAGCATTGAGGATTGCACAAGTGAGACTCAGCAACAGATGATAAATTCACTTTCGTTCCCCTGCCCCCAATCCCTTTCTTTGCACAAACTCTCTTTTCTTGTCTGTTAGGAACAGGATAGGAGTCGTCACCATGGCAGCTATGATTTTGACATTTCTAGGAACAAATATCAAAGGCTGAGTGAGTTCAGGAGCATTTCTTGCCTTACCTCTCTCTGAACGGGGAAGGAATTTACAATGCAAAACTGAATGTGGCTCTTTGAATGGTTTCTGCTCAGACATACTGCATCTGAACCCCCCCCCCCCCAAAGCTATGCATGGTACCCATCCTCCACCGGTTACCAACTCCGAGGATGTGATACTCTCATTGCACGCTTCAAGTAATTCCAATGGTAAGTACTTCTGTCCTGTGATGGCAGGATCCATCCGCAAATACACGAGTAGCAGCAACAGTATTTTTTTAATGGATTTCTAAATAGGGACTAAAAGTTTTAAGTGGCTGGAGTCCAGATCTTTATATTTTCATTTCACAGGATATGCTGTGCTTTGGGGAAGATGGCAAGTTGGGGGTGCCTTGACAGCGAGAGAGATGGGGGTAACTTGGAAGAAATGGCTCTATGAAGAATAATTTTAAAAGTGTTTCTAAGAAGTAGAATCCACCTATCAAGTCAGCTTTGAGCATATCTGTTTTACTTTTTTCCTCTGATTTTGTAAACAAAATTATTAAAAACATCCTGTAGACTGAAGCCCTGTTCACACTATTAAATGTCACCTCCACTGTGCCCATCGCACTGATGCCAGGGGGCCCCTAATAGCATTGGGACTCCTGGCACTAGGACATGCCATAGGGACATATGCTCCCTAAAAACAAAGGAACTAATTGACCTCTAGTCTCCAAACAACTTTTCTCAAGGTTGTCAGAGAATTGCAGCATGGCTACTTCAAATTACTACCACAATAGGGAGAATGAGAGTGAACATTGGGTGCTTTATCACACCCTCTGCAGGTTGGTGGTGGTAAAGTAAAGCTGTCATCCCATGGCAGCATGGAGAGCTGGAACACAGTATTCATGTATCTATGTTTAAGTCAAATCTCTTTGTTTTAACATTACAGCGTTGGCTCCTTCAACTTAACAACAGTTTACTGAAGTTCATGCTACTGCTTGAGTCTGAGCACAATTGCACATGTTTCTTATTAAAAAAATTCCCCATATGTTCAAATTTCCTGATACCATCCCAAATTGTATTGAATACTATGAAGAAGATTTTGACCAAAAGCATCTATTTTCTGCTTTTTTCAACGTTTTATATAGCTGCAAGTACAGCTCTGCAAGCAGAGTAGCTCTAATGCTGGGCCCCTGTGAATAACTGAGTGCCCTCATCTCTTGTCAAAGCCAATGGGATTCAAAGGCACTGAGCACTGTACAGAAAGTATCAGTACCTTATACAATTAGGTAATTTGTCAGGACTACATGTTACCTTTCTGCAGATCCCAGAGAACACGGACGCTCCAGAATGCTGTTAAATGATGTTTTGAGCACTTCTAAGAAGAAAGGATGGCCTTATGGTCAAGGCACTGGACTGGAACGATGCGTCTGTGCTTGGCTCTGCTCGGGAGTTCTTGTATGACCATGGGCATATCATTTAATCTCTCTGTGCCTCAATTTCCCATCTCTAAAATGTAGATGCTCCCACTTCCTTACTACAAGTGGTGTTCTAGGAACACATTCATTAATGATTGTGTGGTGCTCAAATAATATGGTACTAAGGGTCATATAATCACAAGGGAGTACAAGTATCAGGGTGTGAGGTCTTAAATAACATTTTCCTACAAGGCATTTGATCTTTCTTTCTCCCTTTCCCACCCTATAATAGAGAATGTAGTCATATAAAGATTTGACTGTCCCAAAGGGCTTGCAGTCTAAGGCTTACAGACCCTTACCATGTCAGATAAAGATGTATGTGAAAAACAGGGGTTGGTACCAGGGCATATCTTACTGTACCTTGGATTAAAAATATTTCTCTTATTTTACAACTGCTGTATGTACTGAGGCCTGGGTTTTTCAAGGCATTTAGGCATGGCTGTGCTGAGTGTCACAACCCCTAACTGATTTAGGAGCCTAAATATCATTTTCAAAAGGCAGTTAGGCACTTAGACTAAATCCCCTAGCTGTCAATGGGACAGTCTCCTAAGTGCCTAAATCCCTTTTGAAATGAGATTTAGGCTTCTAAATCAGTTTGGGGTTGTGACACTGAACACAGCCATGCCTAAATGCCTTGACAAGCCTCGGCCTCTAGAGCTAATGGTAAATTTGATTTTAAAAAACAAACAAACAGGGTAAACAATGATCTTTTCATACTGTGCTGTAGAGATGCACCTTGAAATATCTGAGTTTAGATCCCTGAGGTAGAATACCTGATTCTACCTCTGAGATCTGCAGGCAGAGTGTACCCATCCCACACAGGGGTGTTCAGCCACCTCTACACCAGCATGCCCTCAGTCCCCTAAATTGCTCTCCATAGCCCAGGAATCCACATGGGGGAAAGGGATGGGCAGGGGAGGATTAGGTCTGCAAGAGGTGTAGTACATCAACCCCCTTGCACTCAATCCTCAAGGACTTGTAATGCAGTGAGACGTTTGCAGCCTTCCCTCCATAGTGGGGATCCTTCTTTAAGGGGAGCCGTGGGAGCAGCCACAGCCAGGACACTCCATGGCAGCATGGTTCCAGTGGAATCATGCTACCAAGGACCAAGACCAGGACCAGAGGTTCTGCGGTTCTGTGATTAGAAGGGCCTAACCTACCACTGATCCCCACAGTCTATTGAGTGAGGGGGACAAATACACTCTAACCCCTAAGGACTAACAAGGGAGAAATATCTGTGCGGTCCCCCTGCAAAGATTCCCCTACTCTTTAGCTCTCGTTTGTGGGTTTCCTCCCACAAAAGGGCAATCAGGCTTTCAGGGATCTATATTTTGGGGGTGGGGAAGAGGTTAAATGAAGGTCACTGAGATTATGGGAAACTGAGAGAATCTTGTTCCCAAGTGAACAAATAGGACAACATATTTATTTGCTCTGACCTTTCCCAAAACCCCTCCGACCATCAGCACTGCACGTGTACTTTCATAAAACAAAAACAAGTGCAAGCTCAAAAGGGAAGGAAATGGCAAGCTTATGCTTTCCTTACTTTTGCAATCACTTTTTAACATGCCGTACAATTGCCACGATGACATGTGCTCATGCAGATAAGAAAGAAAACTGTTGTAGAACATGTACCTATGTAGTCCTGAAATGTTGCGTAAGTTACCCACAGACCACAAATAACATCTCCTCCACCACTAGATTAATAAAAGAGCCTTTTGAGTTCATGTTATCTCTCCACTCTCCAGACTAGCTTTTCCTCCTCTAACGTCCGACACATACTGTACCTTCAAACACATGCTGGCTCTTTAACGAAGACTTCAGGATAAACAGCTGAGTGTGTTTTCCTGGGCACTCCTGTTTACTGAGAGTGACCACCTACTGCCTTCTCTCTACATAGGATCATTTTAATTAATGGGTAATACTAATCACAATTTTTGTTAATACGAACACAGCATTTGATTATTATTATTATTTCCAATAACATCACAAACTGCCCAGCAATTTCCCATAATAAAAGAAGGTCTGGTACCTGTCCCAAAGGCTTGTAGTCTAAGGCCTACAGACCTTTACCATGTTTGAACATGGTTGTGAAGAATCGAGCTGGTGTTTTGTCCTAAGCTGTTTCAGTTGCAATGTCCTCAGGATACCTATCCCACTGTTCCTGTTTCAGTGCCCAAAGTACAGCATTTCGGGAGTCTTTACAAGGCCACTAGTGCACTGCAGAACTGTAGAGGGAGGAGTCATTTAATCATTTCAGCTTGTCTACATTCAGACTGGCACTAACCAGGTTATTCTGAGACAGTTAAGCTTTAATCAATTATTAAACCTGATGAAAAGTTGTTCATTTTAACTGGCTCTTAGATCACTTCCAGGCTATTTGGGGGCATTTGTGTGTGAGAGACAGTGTTCAACTGACATTCTAGGGCTTTAATCACTTTAATTTCTGTTTTGCAACCTTGCAGTCTCCTTATTGGTGAATTAGCACAGTAATGCAGAAACAGAAAAATATCTATTTATTGTTGGAAGAGGTTGCGGCATAAAGCTAGTCAGAAAATGGCTTTTCTTCTGCAAAACAATTAATAGACTTTTTGTTGAAAAAAACCCCAATGTTTCCAGTTCTGAGACAAAAGATTGAGTTTTGGCTGAAAAGTTTTAGCCAAAAGCTCAAAAATTTCTTTGCAAAGCAGACACTTTTTGTGAAAAACTCTGTCAAAGAACAGTTGCAAGGGAAAATTTTTGACTGAAGAAATGTTCCTTCAGCTGCTGGTACAGTTTCCCCCTCCCCATGGCAGGAAACACACACCTCAACTTCCTCCCAGTGTTACTTCCTTAGCGAGGGGTCCTTCACTCTTTAGGGGCTGTCTGGGGATGTTCCAAAAAACACACTCACCCGGATAACACAGTAGCTCTTACATTTCTCTACTATAGATCTGGTTTCTGAACCCCGCCCACCTAGGGTTCAGAGCCTGAACTGCATATCTACACTGCTGTTTTTAGTTCCATAGCACACACCTGAGTCTGTAGAACCTGGCTCTGAAACACATGGTCGCAGGTTTGAAAACGCAATGGAGACATACCCTATGTTGCATTTTGAAGGAAATGTTATAGCCTGCATAGCCCCTTTCATCTGTTTGTGTCTTTTAGATTATAAACCAGTTATTGTCTCTCTCTCTTTTTGCACAGTGCTCAGCAAAGTGGGACCCTAATCCTAATTAGGTATTAACATAACATAAATGTTGAATAATAATAAATAAACAATAATCATTAATTACATCTTTGGTTCTTTCAGCATTTTGGGGTTTTATGGCTGCCCTTCTTTCACTTTGATGCTTATCGATTCACTCTTAGATTTATCTTCTCCCACAAAAATAATCCCAATCACAAGGGAACCTGAGGTGGTCATTTTATCCCGAATGTTGTTTCTCATTATCTTGAGTCGCCTGATTTACAGCATATTTTTAGGTTTGCCAGTCATTGCAAGTTCAACGACCACCTTCAGGCTCGTAATGCAGCCCTAGTGGCAGTGAGCGTGTGAATGTCAAAGGGATTATTCATCAATAGAGGAGTTAACATTTCACTTGAGCTCTAGTTGGAACAGTCTCAGCATCTGTGCTTGTTCGTTAGACTCCATAATATTCTCAGCATCTAGTGCAGGGGTTCTCAGAACAAATTTTTTGGTGGCCTCAGAGTGCGGTCATCAACTCTTGCTGGTGGCAGCACTGACACTTTTGCCTAAAATATTTAATTAACTTTAGGAAAAACAAATGAATATGCATGTATACCAGTGGTCTCCAACCTTTTTCTGCACAAGATCACTTTTTGAATTTAAGTGCAACCCAGGATCTACCTCGCCCAGCTCACTCCATCCCCACCCTTCGTTGCTTGCTCTCCGCCACCTTCACTCACTTTCACTGGGCTGGGGCTGGGGCTAGGGCAGGGGTTGGGGTGCGGGAGGAGGTGTGGGCTCTGGGTTGGGGCCAAGGGGTTTGGAATGTTGGAGGGGGCTCCAGGCTGAGCCTGGGGCAGGGGGTTGGGTTGCAGGAGAGGGTAAGGGGTGCAAGCTCTAGGAGGGAGTTTGGGTGCAAGAGGGGGCTCTGGGCTGGGGCAGTGTTGGGGTGCAGGAGGGGGTGTAGGGTGCAGGCTCTGGGAGGGGGCTCAGGGCTGGGGTAGGGGTGCAAGAGGGAGTTTGGGGTGCTGGCAGGGTAGGGGGTGGCTCAGGGCTGGGGGTTGGGGTGCAGGCTCCCGCCGGGCAGCACTTAACTCAGGTGGCTCCCAATCAGTGGTGCACCTGGGCTAAGGCAAGCTCCCTGCCTGCCCCGGCCACACGCAGCTCCCAGAAGCATCCAGCATGCCCCTGCGGGTCCTGGGGGGTACGTGGCTTTGCGCGCTGCCCCTCCCTGCAGGCACTGCCCCCACACTCCCATTGGCCACAGTTCCCGGCCAATGGGAGCTGTGGGGGTGGTGTTTGCAGGCAGGAGCAGTGTGCGGAGACAACTCCCTCCCCCTCGGGGCCACAGGGGCGTGCTGGCCACTTCTGGGAGCGGGGCCAGGGCAGGCAGGGAGCCTGCCATAGCCCCGCTGCACCCCCGGACTTTTAGTGTCTGGAGATCGCGATTGACTGTCAGAGGCTCCAGGATTGACCAGTCGATCGCGATCTACCCGTTGGTGACCACTGATGTATACACATCCAGATCACTGTAATTCATTGATGTAGGTTTATTTTGCGGACTCAATACTAAAAATAATGCTGTGAAAAGTGATATTTGTATGTTTGTTAATATCACTTTTCACAGCAAGTCCTGGCAAGTTAAGACTTGGATGGAGGGGTTGGGGGTGTGAGGCAGCGGGGGCCAGGGAGGATGGATGGAGGGGTGGGGGGTGAGGCAGCAGAGGCCAGGGGCGGTGGATGCAGGGCCCCACCACCACATGGTCGGAGGTGTGGGTTGGCACCTGGGGCTGGAGGTTGGCGCCCTGGGCCAGCACCCACTGGAGCCCAGGGTCGGCACCTGCAGTTGCAGGGCTGGGGATCAGAACCTGCTGCCACGCAGCCGGGGGTCGGCACCCGGAGCCGGCACCTGCTGCTGTGCGATCAGGGCTGGGGGTCAGCACCCAGGGTTGGCGCTTGGGGTCCGTGCCTGCTGCCGCACAGTCAGGGTAGGGGTCAGTGTCCAAGGCCAGCACCCACTGGAGCCTGCTGCATCTCGACTGGAAGTGGAAGGTGGCGTCCAGGGGAAGCAGTTGCTGGAGCTTGGGGTTGGAAGGTGGCGTCCAGGGGAAGCAGTTGCTGGAGCTTGGGGTTGGTGCCCGCTGCTGCGTGACCAGGGCTGGGACTCTGCATCTGTGTCACAGGCTCTATTTGGGAGTAACAAAAAGTAGATTTTCAAAGAAGCAAATATTCTAAAAATAAAACTGCCCTGCACAAACTGAATGGGATCATGGGGGGGGGCGGGGGGAAGAGAGGAACATAGTCATAGTCTATGTTATTTAACTGACGCAGCAGCTGTGGGGAGGAAGAGCTAGCAGGTGTGCCCAAGGCAAAAGTTCTGCTAGGGCTAGAAGTCTAAATAAAAGGGGAAGTAGAATGTGAATAGTGCTGGAGTAAGGAGGCAATCTGCACCTGCTCCTTGCAAAATATCTGGCAGCAAAAGCAGTAACAAAATTAAAAAAAACCCCACTGGAAATGTCAGTGTTGATGAAAGCAGGAGAAAAGGCAAAGGGAGAGGAACATGCCTTTTGAATACAGTGATCCCAAATATATTGAGTCCAAAAGGTTAGGGGCCAAATTCTGCTCTGTAATCAATTGGCACAAGTCTCGTTAACTCTATTGTGAGCTGAACAGGTCTATAATTTGGGACTGTGTGTGCGAAGAATGCAAGAGCAAATTTTAGCTCTACAGGTTTGTAAATGACAATATTCAAAACCAGTTTGAAACACCTGCTCATTGCCACTATCCAGACATCTTCTGTGCTGCGTGGGAATAGTCCTGCAATACTGGGCAAAATTCCCACTGACTTGAATGGAATTTTTCCTGAGCGAGGGCTACAGCTCTTGGGGCTACATTTTTATTTTTTTTCGTTTACAAAGTTTTCTATCATTCAACAATATATGAAGCACAACTGAGCAAACTGCAATGCATCTTTAAAAGTGGGGATTCTTTTTCCTCCTTGAAGTGCAAACTGCCCCCAGAAATGAAGCTGTCATGCCACTGCAAGCAAATGTAACCAATATTTCTTTCAGGGATTTAGTATAGAACACAGATTCCAAATTATTAACGTTTTCCTGAAGTCATCTCAGGTAGGTGACTTGCTTTAGGATCTGATGTTACTGTATTGCCATTTCTCTTTCGGTGCATTCATTGGGTTATTTTTCTGTTCTGTCCTGCAAATCATAATACTTATGTGAGAATATATGTAAATACAGAGCATATACATGTATTTTTAGTACATTCAGTTCCCTCAGCTGTGCTTGGGTAACCTGTTAAGCTTCATTTCCTTGCTTCTGCATGATCACAATGCACAGCATGAAGCGATGTTTGTAATTCGATAAAAGAACTGCGAAATTGCACATTGGTTCATAGAAATAAAAAAACCTGCCTCATCACCAGCAACGAGAATGCTGTGCTGTATACAGTTGTTTAATTTAATAGAGAGTGGAGACTATAACTTCACCCATCGTAAGGGTCTGAGAACTGTGTAGGCTTTTCCTTTTAAGTAGATCAATATTTTGGTGTTAAAAACCATTTCCTGTTATTCCCCCAGCTCTTTTTTAACCCCATTTCGCAGAGTCAATCAGCTGTTCAAAACATTATTAGTATGAGATTTCCTTTTTTCATGAAGAGCTTCTCACAGTTCCACATCATTTGATGTGATATAACCTTAAGAGGTTGCAGTCAGAGAAACAGAGCATAGCTTTCAGCTGAAATTGGGGCAAAAAAAGTTATCCATTGTTTTGCAAAGGCCAGATCCTCAGTCTGTATAATTCTGCATAGATCTATTGAAGAGCTGAGCCTTATTGTACTGGGACGAATTTTTGAAACATTTTCTGAATCAGTAATTTTGTTTCATCTACAGTCCCTTATTTTTTACTATCCAACCTTTCTACCTCTTGGCTAGCAGGGGCTGAACATAACACTAGAAATGAGGGAACAAAACGGGTGACAGAAATATAGCATGTATTGCAATTTATTAATACATCTGATATTACTCAAGCTGTGGATGGAGTGTTTCTTTAACCAGAGAACTCCTCTTTCATGCTCAATATGCTGAATCTTCATTCTGGCCACAATTCAACAAGGTCCTTAAGCCCATACCATTAAGCATGTGAATAGCCCAGTGATTTTAATGTGACTATTTATGTGTTTATGCCCTTTGTTGAATTGCATACTATATTGTTTATTATTTAGCATATAAAATAATACAGCGAATTTTAACTCGAGGAACAACATTACCACCAGCTTCCTTTCTATTTCATCTTTGCCTCCACTCATGTTAACTATGATATGGACTCTTACCCTGTGAATATTCAGTCTTTATGTGGGTGGGATTTTCAAAAGAGCCCACCACTAGCCTAACTTTGATCCCAGTGAAATTAGTGATAAAACTCCCAATGACCTCAGTGGGGGCTGTGTTGAGCCAGTGCTGAGAGCATTTGAAAATCCCTCCCTATGGGGATATTCTAACATTGAATTTCCCGTCTCCCAAAAATATGGAGTAAATCAAACCACTAGAGAGATGCCCTATCAGCAATGAAACCAAATGGGGAAAAACTTATTAGGATACTCATCCTTCTTCTCTGGGCAGGACAGGCTTGGCTCTTGGCCCAAAAGGTCAGAATAGGCAGAATGGGCATTCCCATTCATCCCCCGAAGAACTGGGATGCAACCCATGCTCTGGCCACACACTGTCCACACTGTCATTTATACAACATGAAAGAGAAAAAAAAATACCTGCGAAGATAAATCATTCCCAAATACAAATGACAGATAGTGACTGGGAAAAGACTTAAGTTACTTAAGTGACCAGTAACAGGGCTAACATGTCATTGAGGGGGGGAAAATAGTGGTGGCTCTCCCTCCAAACTCACATAACCCATTCTTGCCACTAGAATGAGAGATCACTTTGAAAAGCAATGAACAGTTAATATTATTGTCATTTAAACAGTTACCAATAGGCTTCAATCTGTATGCTCCATTACAATGAATGAGACCATTTGTTTGGGTCTCAGAGCTATTGTTTCAAGCTGCTTGCAGACACCTCTGTAATTTGTTTGCATTTAGTTGATGTTTGGAAGGTATTCTTCACAACTAGACTAATGATTTAATTTCAAGCAATAGTTTAGATTCAGATGCACAAAATGCAGCCCCAGTAGGGGCAAGTACATGATCAGTGACATAGGGCAACCAGCTTATTCAATACACAGCAACCCAGGCTATGTAATGCAACTTCAGAAAGAGATCATAAAGGCCATCCATACATCTGCACTTCCAATGGAGGAGGCTCATCATTTTCCCCAGGGAAGTACAAAGCTTTAGTGTGTGTCCAATGGGACCCCAAACTGTCAGAAAGGAGCAAATCAAATCAGGCTATAAAGTTGCAGCAATGGGACTGGAAGAGAACTTGGCAGTGAATTGTTTCACCCCCCTTGGATTCAGCTTCTGGAGAGGGCAACAGTACCACCCTATATACTCTACTCTACTTATTTTAGCTACTTTTACCACCACACTTATCGTTTGGGCATCTAAGCACTGGACAAAACAATGACCAAGGAAGCACACCACACACAATGTTGTTTCTCTCACCTTCTCCACAGACAAGGTGTTTGAATTTCAATGTGGTGGTGGTTTGGTTCTTTTGTTTGGTTTGTTGCCTGTGAGTTGCTCAGCTTGCATGGGATGCAGGGTTAGGTCTCTACAAAAAAGGTGTGACCCAAAGAGGCTGTTTGATTAACTTAGGGCAGGTCTACACTAACCCCCCCAATTCGAACTAAGGTATGCAACTTCAGCTACGTGAATAACGTAGCTGAAGTTCGAAGTACCTTAGTTCGAACTTACCTCGGTCCACACGCGGCAGGCAGGCTCCCCCGTCGACTCCGCCGTACTCCTCTCGCCAAGCAGGAGTACCGCAGTTGACGGCGAGAACTTCCGGGTTCGACTTATCGCGTCCAGACAAGACGCGATAAGTCAAACCCAGAAGTTCGATCGCTCGCCGCCGAACTACCAGGTAAGTGTAGACCTACCCTTAGAAAAAAACAGATCAAAAGAATCAACCAGGCCTTTATATATATACACACCTCTTCCCTCCCAGTCTCAAAAAAGTGTTGAGTTTCTTCTAGCCTCCTAAAAATATACAAATATCCAGAATAATCCACTCTGACCCTTGCACAATATAATAATCACCGAAGAAAGTGTCAGCTCACAGAGCTGCTCCTCGACATCAATCTACCTTTCCTATGGAAGAGTAGTGCTAAGATTTTCAAATTCACCTGGGGCAGATTTAGACACTCAATTCTCTTTCATATTATTTGGAAATTAGGCTTCCAAATCCCTTAGATGACTTTGAGGCTAAAGTCTAAAACAGGAAAAAAATTCTTGGGCAATTAATTTTCTCACGGTAAGAGCCAGTCTCCTTTTGTTGCTCTAGTGGTTTCACAAGCATGAAACACACAGTTCTGGGGCTAAAAGGACGCACCTTTTTTTTTTTTTTTTTTGTCAACAGGAAGTGTTGCTGCACTGAGAGAAACTGAGCCAGGAACAGAGCAGATGTTAAAAGCTTCAAACAGCCACATCTTAAAAAGAAACAGAGAAAGAGAACAACAAAAAATGGAAGAGAAGCTACAGGCCAGATTCTGGTGGCTATCTGAGCTGTCATAGTAGCTCCTGTGCCAGCTTTTCCACAACCCTCCTTGCTGCTGACAGAGACAGTTTCCTTGTGCCTGCTGATTCAGACCTTTGAGGCTACTGCCAGCCAGCACAAGTTACAGCAGCCCTCAGGCTATTCTAAATCATATCAGGGAGCAGCCTGGCACATACACTCTCCAGGATCAGAGCAGTGGAAAGTGAGTTTAAAGTCACCTTTGCACACCACCCTGAGATGCCCTGTGCACAAGAGCTGGTCAGACATTTTCAGATAGAAAATTTTTCTGACAGAAAATGGCATTTTGGTGAAGTTTGTTGATTTTGATGAACTTGAAAAACAAAACAAAAAATGGAACAGAGCATTCAGATAAGGTCAAATGTTGTTATTGAGAAAGTGAACCTTTTCAAAAGAATCTTGTGATTCTCCAATTTGAAATGACTTTTCATTTCTATATGTTCACATTTTATATAATCTAATATAAAATAAAAAGGGTCAACACTGGAACAAAATGTTTCAATTGTATCAAAATGAAATGTTTCTGTCAACCAGAAACTATTTTTCCCCCCCTACATTTCATTTTGTGGAAAATTTTAAACAATTTTCTTTTCACTTTGTTTGCAAATGTTTGAAAAATTCAAAGTCATGAAATTTTCCTTGCAAAAAACCCCAAAACATTCGGTTCCTGCCCAGCTCTACTGTACACTCTTCAACCTTGACAGGGCTTCAGTCTCCAATTCTTGCTCTCTCTCTCTCTCTCTCTCTCTCTCCTTAGACTCCAATAAACCTTGATTTTAAATTCTAGCTTTATCCCTGTTATCATCAGATTCATTCAGTATCTCAATGAGAGACATATATGGACTGTAAGTTTTCCAGGCCACTACCTTAACACCATATACCTTCTGGGCAGGGCTGGCCTTACCATGAGGCGAACTGAGGCGGCCGCCTCAGGTGCCAGACTGTGGGGGGGGCATCACTAGGACCCAGAGTGTAGAAAATTGTGTCTGCTGCTGGTGAATCTGTATTCTCTCTGCTCCAGATGCACAGAGATGCTGAAGTGCTGTGCTGGAGGAAGGAGGACACAAGAGACATAACAGGCAGGCAGGAGAAAAGGTGAGCGGGAATAACAGAAAGCAGCAGGAGTTGCAGGGAGAGAGAGGAGGAGCCTCTTATGTACCTCTCTAGCCCCCCCAAGAGCCTGGACTGATAAACACCATCTTCTCGGGGAGCTTCCTGTTTCCTGCTGCTTCCCTGAACCCACTTGAGGAGAACAGGCAGTGAACTGAAGTAGTAGGAGCCAGTTAGGCCCTTAAGACGCTGATATCTTCCCTAACTCAGGCCCTGCTACCAGCCTGCTTATTTGTCCCCTTCAATTGAGTGTTGAGAGCCACTATAGCTGGCACAGAACAGTCATGAGTGTAAGAAGAAAACACCCCTCTGGGGCAGCATTCAGAAAAAGAAAGAATGCAAAGGAAGCTTTTCTGTCTAAGCAGGAAGGAGTTCTCCTGAGATACATAGACACAAATGTTCACAGTGAGCCTTCCCGCCCCAGTGAGGATGTGAGTGGTGAGGAGATGCCTGATCTTCCAGTTAGTCAGAGTGCAGGTGACATGGAAGCTACTGCAGCATCCATATCTCCATCTCAAATGGACGTAACCATGCACATTCCTGAAGAAAAGTGTAGTGGTGGAGGCACAAGAAACAGCTGCTGCTGAGTTTAGTTCCTTAAATCTAAATAATCCAGGACTGTGGACCCACTTGAGCAGTAGTCTGAGGGTACGTCTATACTTACCTCCGGGTCCGGCGGTAAGCAATCGATCTTCTGGGATCGATTTATCGCGTCTTGTCTAGACGTGATAAATCAATCCCGGAAGTGCTCGCCGTCGACGCCGGTACTCCTGCACCGCGAGAGGAGTATGCGGAGTCGACGGGGGAGCCTGCCTGCCGCGTCTGGACCCGCGGTAAGTTCGAACTAAGGTACTTCGACTTCAGCTATGTTATTAACGTAGCTGAAGTTGCGTATCTTAGTTCGAAGTGGGGGGTTAGTGTGGACCAGGCCTGAGGGACTTCCTTGTACTGCATGGGCCACAGCAAGTGAAAAACTTCATGTTCCCCAAAGACAATGAAAATAGAAGTTTCCATCCAACACATTACTGGCATGAAATCCCCAATGGATTTCATTTTGAATTATTTTTCCAAGGTAGTGGTGTGTGTACATTTCTTGGGTGGGAACTCTTCTTAGATGCTCCTGGAGTACAGCATCAAACTCAGCCATCAGTTCCACAATTTTAAGGAAGTTTCCATTATTTGGCACATACAGCTGATCTGAAGTGCCACGCAGTGCTAGGTTTTGGGTAGCAAGGATTCTCACAATGGCAATGAGCCTTTTCAGAACATTTTGCCAGTAAAGAGACTGATGCAATCTTCTCTTGATGCTGATCATCTATGGTGGCCTTTAACCTTAGTCTCATCTCAAGCTCTTTCCATCTATGGAATGCTCTCTGGTGATTTGCTGCCTTCTCATGGCATGCCAGATTTCTAGACAGATTTTTCCAGTCCTTTGTTCCTGTTGAACCCAATGTGGCTGGAACATTAGACTGGAAGAGTTTGCAACAAAAACAGTATGCAGCATTCTGGGTTTTTGAGTACATAAGCCACCCTTGACAAATCAGTCAAATCCCCAATGGAGACAAAATTCCTTAAAATTGTGGAACTGATGGCTGAGTTTGATGCTGTACTCCAGGAGCATCTAAGAAGAGTTCCCACCCAAGAAATGTACACACACCACTACCTTGGAAAAATAATTCAAAATGAGATCATACAGTTACTGGCAACAAAAGTCAAACAGAAGACTGTGGCAGATCTGAAGTCAGCAAGATATTACTCTGTTATTCTGGACTGCACACCTGACATCAGCCATACGGAACAAATGACTTTAATGGTGCATTTTGTAACAACAGAACCTAGTGAAAACATCCATGTAATGGTGACTGTCACAGAGCATTTTCTAGAATTTATTGACACTGATGATACTACAGGAGTTGGTATCACAAATATGCTTCTTAAGAAGCTGGAAGATATGGGAATTGCGATAGCTGACATGAGAGGTCAGGGCTATGATAATGGTGCCAACATGAGAGGAAAGAACAGAGGAGTGCAGACACAGATCCGAGTTAAACCCTCGAGCTTTTTTTCCCCATGCAGTTCTCATTCATTGAACTTGGTGGTCAGTGATGCAGCATCAGCTTCTAGTGAGGCTGCTGAATTTTTTAATGTAATTCAAAGCATCTATGTATTTTTCTCTGCATCAACTCATCGATGGTAAATTTTGAAACAACACTGGGAACATCCACTCTGACACTGAAACCACTGAGTGCCACATGATGGGAAAGTCAAGTGGAGGTGATAAAGCCTATCAAACACCAAATTGGGAAGATAGATGATGCCATAGTTGCCATTATGGAGGATAATGCTATGACAGGAACTGTTCATGGGAGAACAGTGGCAGAGAGAAATGGAATCACCAGAAACAGATATTGACCTATAGATCATAGGGGATGTGTAGAAACCTCTATGCACCACTTGAGCCCTTATCTCAGGAATCAGAGGGTCTTAAGTGGTACATAGTGACTTGTGTGGTCCTTCAGCACAGGATTAAATTGTTTCTGTAATAACGTATGCCTCTCCATTCTACATTTATACCAGAGACATGATTCTGAAGTCCTTGTCTACAGCCTAATATAGCACACCTGGTGCAATGTGCCCTGTTTTTGAAGTCCTGCTATAAAGAACCTAGGCGAAAGTGATCATCCTCTCATTGGGTAATGCTGTCTTCATGCTAGTTCATTTATAGGCCTCCTCACTGCTTGGCAATTTCACTAAATTGTGCTGAATTATATGCATTTATACTCATCAGGGAACTACTTGGCTCAATAAACTCATTAGTCCCTAACAGACACAAGAAAAAGGTCATCTGACTTGTTAATATTCCTTTACATCTAAATCACAGTGGTTTGCTAGGGTAAAACAAAACAAACAACAAAAACCCAATATGAATATTAGCAAATTTTATATTCTGCTACTTTTATTGGTCATCTCAGTTAGTCTCTTTACTGGGCTTCTGTCACATTTCAGGCAAAGTAATCCACAATTTTTTTTTTTTTTTATCATCATCAGGCTTGATTTCATGTAAAATATCTAGAATATTTTTCTCTTACATTCTTCCCAGCAATTAATGAAATTATACATATTGGGGATTTTTTGGCTTAAATACTAAGGCTTTTACACCTCATTGCAAGAGCCCTCTTTTTCCAGTTACATCCTGCGATCTCACACTTACATTGACTGTGCACCAATAGTGAAAGCTTTATGGGGAAAAGTTGTTCATAACGTTTCATTACATTCTTTTTAAATTCATTTGCAACCAATTTTCAATGAATACTTTACCTCTTCCATCCCCCGTTGTAAGGACTGATTTGTCAAGGGTGGCCAAAATAGTTTTGTTTAATTTTATCAGATGCCAGCCAGAGAAAGAGAGAAAAGCATTTTAATAGTCTTTGGCTTGTTATTAGAGCTCCATTCTGAGGCACATTTTAGGTGAAAGAGTGTTTCCGAAGTATAGTAATTGAATCTTGTCCTATCTTTTCTTTGAGACCACTACAATGAGGTTAGTAGTATACGTAGTCATCATCACAGTAAATACTTATGTTATGGTAGCACTCAAGACCCCAGTTGGGATTGGGATCCTATTGTGCTAGGCAATGTATAAACATAGAACAGAGGCCTTCCTTGCCCTACAGAGATTACAGTCTAAAGACACACAGAGACAAAGGGTAGAGAATGGGGAAACAAGAAATGACTATGATGGAAAATTGACAAAGCTTTGTTAGTTATACAGATCCTAGGGTTTTGGGGGGGATGATCTGAATCTTAGAGAAATCAATGGAAAGATGTTCATTGATGTAGATGGGCTTTGGATCAGGCCTAAATACTTCATTTGGGTAAAAATGTATTTGAAGTACTTGGGTGGAGAAGGTGGGAGAAAAGAGTAGCTCTTCCCAGTGCTCTAAAGCTAGCTGGGCCCGGGATGCAGTTGGAGAGAGAATACTCTTACGGAAGGAGACGAGGAAAACTTTACAAATAAAATCTTAACACATTCTGGCTTTTCCCTTAAGCCACATGGGGATGGGGAAACAGAACTGTAGCAGCCAGTTGGGGGATTTTCCCAAGCCATTCTATCTGCATGAGGTGGACAAAGGCTTAGACGGCATGTAGGGAGTAGCCTTTACTGCTACTTCCGAAATGAGCAGCATGTGCTTCCCCTAGAACCTGGCAAGGTTAAGCAGCTGGCTGACCACAGATCCCAGGGGCTGGTGAGCACAGCCTGTGCATTAACACTTACTTAACGGAGGCTGGGTTTTATTGCTTTCAGGATTAGTTTTTATGGAATTTTAAAAATACGTAATACCGCTAAGAACTTAACCATTACAGGACTATGGTGTAGATTTCCTGCAGTAATACAGACTGAAAACACTCACCTGGTAAAAAGAAAGAGGAGAAACCCTGCAGTACGTGTTAATATTCTGACACACTGAGGCAAACTGTTTACAGAAGCTGCTGTTTAGGTGGCTGGCTCTATAGAATAGCTATATTGTGTTGCTAAGCTTTTCTAGCCAAGTACTTTGTCCGCATGGCACATTAAGGCAATTTTTTTCTAAAAAGATACAAATGCAATGCACAAGTCTCAGGGACTACACTAGGAGATGCCTGAATATCTGAAAGCAAGATTTTGCCTGAAGAATGTTTGTCCATTGCCCCGTATGCAGTAGCCTTGTACTGTTTCAGTAGATTGGGCAGAGACTCCATTCCAGCACATCAAAGACTGTTAGCACACAACCTTATCAAGGAAATAGTTATCGACAATTGCAGTGTCTCTTCTATATCTGAGAAATGTCATCAACCCATTCCACTGCAGTCAAGTTTGACACATGGCTAAAAGATAAAATCCCAGAAAAAGGAACTAATAAAAATGGTTGTGGTTTCACCCTTATGTGAAATACATCATGTTCTCACTGTCCTTCCTCCTCTTTCACACATTAGAAGCTTTCATAACAACAAAGCTGTATACAGAAATTATTGGTGTATACAAGTTTGTATATCTGTGTTTAGTTGTATTTGGTTCATGTTTTTCAAAGATTTAATTTTCAATGCTTTGGAGAGCTATTTATGGGGGAAAATATAGTAAATCCAGTCTTCTAAGGGTATTACAATTTCTGGATGGTGACAACATGAAACCCCCAGATATTATGCTTTTAATAACTCAAATCACTCTCTGATAAAAATAGCCCAGAAAATCATAAACACAAACATAAATATAGAGATATTCAAGTTTATTCATTATTCTGAAGAACATAGCTTCACATTCCTAGTGCAAGAAGTTATACATGTAAGGCTCACTCATTCAGAACAAACTCCTATTATTCTCTGCAGAAGAATGTAATCAGTACAATGGCTAAGAGGAGTCCCATGGGCGTTTTGCATGCAGAGCAAGCTTTCTCCTGTAGCCTGCGTAAGATCTCCCCAAAACGAGAAGTTTTCTAAACGTGGGAAAATTGGTGGTTACACAATTCTTTACTTGAGCAATACAGAGAGTTTATATCATGGCAAAGCTGGCTGACCAGACTGACTAGTTCAAGAGTGTGAGCTGGTGTGTCTGTACCATGGCACCCGCTCTGGCCAGGCAGAGCATTGCACCTGAGCTCCCTCAGTCTGGCAGAACTGTCAGTCAATTCCTGGTGCCCAGGAGGTTTGAAAACCCGCTCCATTCTTAAGTCCCTCAGAGCATTGGTAGGGGAACCCAGGCCCACCACTCTACTGGGTTCCAGCTCAGCACCCCTAAACTAGACAAGCCAAATCAGGATTTGACGACTCTAGCCATGTTCTCTCCGATCCTTATGGTCAAGGGGAGGGGCCCAGGCAGAGACAGATGCATCCTGGAGGTGAATGCCTGGCTCTGAAGATGGTGTCGCCAGGGCACAAGAGCAAATTATCCCACTGCGTAGGAAAGATAGGAAGTATGGCAAGAGACCACGCTGGCTTAACCAGGAGATCTTCAATGATCTAAAAAACAAAAAAGAGTCCTACAAAAAGTGGAAACTAGGTCAAATTACAAAGAATGAATATAAACAAATAACACAAGTACTGTACGTAGTGACAAAATTAGAAAGGCCGAGGCACAAAACAAGATCAAACTAGCTAGACACATAAAGGGTAACAAGAAAACATCCTACAAATACATTAGAAGGAAGAGGAAGACCAAGGACAGGGTAGGCCTGTTACTCAGCGAGGTGGGGGGAAATAACAGAAAATGTGGCAGCTCCATCTAGGTTGCAGTTCCCTAGTTTGTTTATAGGAAGGTCATGCGAGTCAGTATCAAAAAGCTTTACTAAAGTCACGATATACCAAGTCTACCACTTGGTGGTAGCGGTGCTTAATGACTTCTTTGTTTCAGTTTTCACCAACAAGGTTGGTGGTGACTGGACGTCTAACATAGTGAATGCCAATGAAAATGAGGTAGGATCAGAAGAGGCTAAAATAAGGAAAGCACAAATTAAAAATTAATTGGACAAATTAGATGTCTTCAAGTCACCAGGGCCTGATGAAATGCATCCTAGAATACCCAGGGAGCTGATTGAGGAGATATCTGAGTCATTAGTGAGCATCTTTGAAAAGTCATGGAAGACAGGAGAGATTCCAGAAGACTGGGAAAGGGCAAATATAGTGCCAATCTATAAAAAGGGAAATAAGGACAACCTAGGGAATTACAGATCAGTCATCTTAACTTCTGTACCTGGAAAGACAATGGAGCAAATAATTAAGCAATCAATTTGCAAACATTTAGAAGATAATAAGGTGATAAGTAACAGTCTGCATGGATTTGTCAAAAAAAAAAAAAAAAAAAAAAGTATAACAACCTGATAGCTTTCTTTGACAGGGTAACAAGCCTTGTGGATGGGGGGGGGGGGGGGTGAGGGGAAGGGGGGAGAAGTGGTAGACTTGGTATATCGTGACTTTAGTAAAGGTTTTTGATACTGACTCGCATGACCTTCCTATAAACAAACTCGGGAACTGCAACCTAGATGGAGCTGCTATAAAGGTGGGTGCAAAACTGGTTGGAAAACCATTCCCCGAGAGTCATTATCAGTGGCTCACAGTCTTACTGGAAGGGCATAATGAGTGGAGTCCCACAGGGATCCGTTCTGGGTCTGGTTCTGTACAATATCTTCATCAATGATTTAGAAATGGCATAGAGAGTACACTTATAAAGTTTGCGGATGATATCAAGCTGGGAGGGGTTTCCAGTGCTTTGGAGGATAGGATTAAAATTCAATATGATCTGGACAAACTGGAGAAATGGTCTGAAGTAAATAGGATGAAATTCAATAAGGATAAATGCAAAGTACCCCATTTAGGAAGAAACAATTAGTTGCACACATACAAAATGGCAAATGACTACCTAGGAAGGAGTACTGTGGAAAGAAATCTGGGGGTCATAGTGGACCACAAGCCAAATATGAGTCAACAGTGTAACGCTATTGCAAAAAAAGCAAACATCCTTCTGAGATGTATTAGCAGGAATGTTGTAAGCAAGACACGAGAAGTAATTCTTCCACTCTACTCTGTGCTGATTAGACCTCAACTGGAGTATTTCAGGAAGGTTGTGAACAAATTGGAGAGAGTCTAGAGAAGAGCAACAAAAATGATTAAAGGTCTAGAAAACACAACCTATGAGGGAAGATTGAAAAAAATGGGTTTGTTTAGTCTGGAAAAGAGAAGACTGAGAGGGGACATGATAAAGGTTTTCAAGTATGTAAAAGGTTGTTACAAGGAGGAGGAAGAAAAAATGTTTTTCTTAACCTCTGATGATAGGACAAGAAGCAATGGACTTACATTGCAGCAAGGGAAGTTGAGATTGGACATTAGGAAAAACTTCCTAACTGTCAGGGTGATTAAGCACTGGAATAAATTGCCTAGGAAGGTTGTGGAATCTCCATCACTGGAGATTTTTAAGAGCAGGTTAGACAAACACCTGTCAGAGATGGTTGTGACTTGAGTGCAGGGGACTGGACTAGATGATCTCTCAAGGTCCCTTCCAGTTCTATAATTCTATGGTTTCTGTATGCTCTTCAGCCTACTGGGCCAGTCCTCCCCTCTTAGGATGCTGTTTCTGAGAGCTTTTCAGCAGCTTTCTAGCAGGAGCTCCCTTCTCCAGCCTGCTTGCTCCCCTGAAAGCTGCCCCAACCGTCTGCTTCCCAGCTCTTTTATCCTCCCAGCTGCTGTGAGGCTGCTAGTCAGCTTGGCTGGCAGTACTTGCATTAACCTACTGGTTGCTGAGCCAGCACAGGGTACATATACTCCATGACAATGATCTACCAGCACTTGGGGTGACAGGTAGGATATGTGTAGCTACACACCACAGTGAAAAGCAGGCTGCATCCACACTGTGGTGTATAGCTACCCATGTCAGTAAAAGGGGCTGGCAGGGGAGAAGCAGCAGGGAAAGAAAGGCTTGGCAGTGGCAAGGCAGGAAGGCAGAGAAAAAATGGAAGTTAGCAGCCAGAAGGAGATTGGGGAGAAGGAGCGGATGGATGGAGTAAAGGTAGGTAATATGCAAGAGGTAGAGTCAATGACAGAAGGAAAAGGTACTGCAGGGGAAGAGGCGGAGCAATTAGTGGAGAAGGAAGGTGATCATGATGGATGATATTGATCCTTTCCTTGAAGATGGTGGCAAGATTTCCACAAGAGGGGGATGCAAATATAGAAGTGAATGGAAGAACTTGAAGAGAGAGTTCTATGTGGTGAATAAACAATGGGAATGTAAATGGATGTTATAGAGTAAGCAGAGAACCAATGAGATAGTTTAATACATGGACAGGATATAATTATCATTTAAGAAAACCTTTTGTATTAAGTTGGAATAAATGGGCCAAGGTGTTAACATAACCCAGTCACTGTCCAACATTAAACAAGATTTGGGCTTTGATATACAGAGATCTCAGCCTGCTTAGTACCTGCTTAGCAAACACATCACTAAATATCATTTAAACCTTTTATTAAAGATACAGAAAAGGAGGAAAGCATTTGACATGTATATTAAGTCTCTCACTTTAACAACATCCCTTGTTCCCTTTCCCTTTAGCTGGAGAGAGGTTTAGAAGGAAAAACTCCCTTTGTATGACAGTCTCTTTCTTAATTAGTATCTAATGTGGTAATCACTGTTCTTTTGGGTAAAAGAGAAGTTAGCTGAGATGGGCTGGAGCTGCTGTTAAAAAGTCCAATCCTGTTTCATCTGAGGTGGTGTATGGGATTCAGCTGGAGCTGGTAGAGGGGGCGATGTCATCTGGAGCCCTCTCTCTGGCCCACCCTGGTCAGGACATCCCTCAGGATTAGGGTGACGGAGGTCTGGGGTCCCATAAAATGGTAGGAGAGGCAGCCATGATTGTGAAGCTTGCTCCAGTAGCTTCTGTCTGTTCTTCTCTATTTCCCCCAAAAAGTTTCTTTCTTTAAAGACCCAGAAAAGGAATGGTGGGTGGAATAGCCCATCCCCTCATTATTTTAATCCACCAACTACACCTAATATCGGACACACCAATTAATTTCTGGTTCATTAATTTCTGGTTTCACATCTTCTGTTTTTACCAAGCATGATTTTAACATAGTCTTTGAACCATATTTTTTTGTTTGGACTAATTTAGTCTTTCCACCTCTGTGTCATACCTTTTCTCATCAACATTTGTTATGAACAGTTATCGTAACATCTTATGAACTCCCACATGCTTTTACAGGTAAGCTCACAATTAGAGTAAATTTGTAGGTCCTATTATCATAACAGACAATAGACACTTCTTTACCCAGGTGAGAGAAGGACCTTAATGTAAGCAATGAGTTTACTATGCACATTTTCCTTTATTTGTTATTGTACATCTTTTAAAACAAAGAAACCATTATGTGGGAACACTAATTCCCCTGCAGAACCCAAATTCACTGAGGGCATTTTTCCTTCCCCCTCCATAAATGCAAAAAAAAAAAAGTTGAAAAAGAAAAATAGTCTATAGTAAATCTTTTTGAAAACATAAAATTCAGCCTGCATGAAGCCCAATGAGCTATATTTTTAATGGCTGTTTTATAATTACTTTCTCTTTCATACCATGCCTTAAAGAACTGCTCACTACTCCAACTCTCTGGGATAGTACTAAAAACATAAAACAACAACAATGAAAAAACTTAATTCATAACGTGTTTTAGTGTGTTTTGAAGAGTAGTTGAAGATCGACATAGCTATGGTAATAGTAACTATGGCAATTACTTTTTGGTACCAAAAAGGAAAATAAAATCAATGGAAGAATGGTGGTTTATTCTTGTGATTAAGGCAATGGATGGAGACACTAGGTTCAGTTCTCAGATTCCTGTACTTCTTGCTACGGGCAGGGCCGGCTCTAACTTTTTTGCTGCCCCAAGCAGCAAAAAAAAGCACCGCCTCCCAGCCCGCCCCCCCACCGAGCGCCACGCCGTCGGAACCCCCCTCCCCCCAGCGCCGCGTGCCGTGCCGCCCCCCCCCCCCGCCGAGCGCTGCGCCGCTGGAACCCCCCCCCCCAGCGCCGCGCCACCGGAGCCCCCCGCGGAATGCCGCGCCGCGCCACCCCCCGCCACCCCAAGATTGGCCGCCCCTTACCAGGTGCCGCCCCAAGCATGTGCTTGGTTGCCTGGTGCCTGGAGCCGGCCCTGGCTACGGGTTTGTACAGTGTTTAGCATATTGGACCTCTAGCTCCTACTGTAATATAAATAATAACGTTACACAATTGACATAGTACCAGTGTCTCTTTCTGTTCTTCTGTTGGATTTTGTGGGCTCAGAATGCAAGTTCGAAACCACCAGTTAGCCCCTATGCTGTCGCTAGGCTAACAACAACCATCACACTTTGTTCTCTATTTTATAACAAACATTCTATTTTTTACAATTCCCATGGATTTGTCTCTGACTATCCATCTTAAAACCCCTTGAGTCCTTTTGCTTGCCCCCTGAATGAATGACTTGTTTTAACTACCTTTTAAAATTTATATTTATTTATTTTTTGAAAGAGCCTCAGCATGCAGGACAACAAACTATTTCAACTAATACTTAATCTTTAAAAAGTATTTACAACAAGCCAATACCCCCTAGTATAAAAGAGCATTTCATGTGGCAGACCATGATGTAGGGGAAGCAATAAAAGAGAAGCACAGCTTGAATTGCAATATTGGTGGATAACTTGCGTTTTCCTGCTGAAGGCAGCAGACTTGCAGTTACTGAACTGCTAATCTGTTCTACTGTTTTTTAATCAGATGTTGGCATTATCTGCCACTAATTGCTTTTTCATTTCCACTTGTAATTATTCCATTGCATGTTTGTGGTGAGAAGCTGAAAATGAAGCAGATCACCAAGAAAGAATTAATTGTTAATGAATAATCATCAGTAGGAAGCCAATTTCATTATCTTCAAAGAGGTAGCCAGAGATTAGCTACTAACTGGGGTTCTCCTACTTTCTGTGCATGACTGTAAAGTAATCACAAATAATCACACCCTCCAACTTCATCAATTATTTTCTATTATGTGAATTGATACCCATTTTTGTCTTTGTTGTTTAACATTAATGTTAGTATTCATGCTGGGGAGTGCTAATTGGAAGGTGTTACATTCGGTGGGCTTTAGGCCTAATTATTAGAGCATCTTCTTCATTAGCACATGATCCTATGAGGGTTGCATAGTGGGAGTTACTAAATTTACCATGATGTATGAATGTTATCCTTATTGACAAACTTTAGGTATTTCAGGCAACTGGTTAAAGCATAATGATATGCAAAGCTGCTTTCTCCACACTAAAACAAACATACCTATATGTCCGTTGCATTTAAAACTTGCCATCATTAGCTGTCTACTTAAATCAACATATTGAAAATAAATGCGCTGGTTGGCATTTAAGTAGTAAGTATAATGAAGTCAAGGTACTCCCCACCCCAAAATCTGTTGTATACTAAACAGAAGCTTTAATACAAAACATCTCTCTCATGATTATTATGTAAGGTTCTTTATATAGTGAGAATTTTTGACACTCTGCTTTTTCACTTCTGCTGTGCTATCGATGCTTTGCTCAATCAGTTGAGTTGCCAACCCTAATCCTAATCCTTTTAGATGAATTATTGTTTACAATCACAGTTTCTTCATAGTTTGTATTAAACTAAACTAATTTTAAATAGTTATCAAGGAGTTAATATTAACTGTAAACCTGGTTCAGTCTCTGTAAAGGCAAACTCATACTGAACTCTGTGGCAGGACTGCAGGACCCATGTTGTAGGTATATGACAAGAGGGCCACATATCTCCATTGATGTAATGTATGGGACTTTATGGGGAAAAAAATCGATGGCAATCAGCTCTATCTGATACAAGAAATGTTACATTTTAAACATAAGCAGCAAGATTGTCATTTGGGGTAAGTCATAGTAACTTCATGGACTATGGGGAATTTCAAAAGAGATATGCCGATTAACACCAGCTGAGGACCTAGCTCATGGGATTTTATTACCATTAATAAACATTTATACATTAATTTATAATGTGAAATTCAGAAAGTCTCTAGGTGCAAGTACAATGATTAAAACTCAAACATTACAAATTGTCAACCAATAACACTACTCCCTACCAATCCCCTAACTCTGACATGTCCTACCCCACTGACAGTAAATCCCCTGCTAATTAAAAGACAAATTAAAACAGACGCATTTAGCACCATGTAGTAAAGGTTGCCAAGATGAGAATTGGCAGACCGTAAGTGAGAGCCAGTTCCAGATATGGAGGCCATCCACCAGAAGTCCCTGTTGGCTTCCCTATGAAGTTCAGATGAAGGGATAAACAAAGATCGTTTCAGTCAACTGTCTGTACAAATCAAATTGGGTCCAAGGTCACTTATGGCTGAATTAAACTCCAAAACAGAAAGGAGTCCAATGCAGAGCTCAGAACAGAGATCTCATGTTCATAGCCACCTGGCCCCTTTATGAAAAGGTGATTGCATTCCTCACCAGCAGAAGATTCCAAGTCATTTTCCAGGGCTGAACGAGTAGCACCCTTGTGAAGTGGATTACAGTAATCTAGCCTGCAAACACTGAGGGGACAAATAACTATAATGAGGTCCACTTCAGAGAGGAAAAGCTTCAGATTTCAGCCAGCCAATATGTTAGAATATATTTTGGATTGTCGCTGACTTTTTAAAATCTAACCGCTAGCAATGGATTGAATAAAGCCCTGAGATTCCCAACTACTGACATCAAAGGCAATGATTTCTACTGAGGGAGCAGTTTCCATGTCGGTTCGTGTAATGCTCCTCTCTTCTACCTTTGTGTTATCTAGATTGATTTTATGCCAGCTGGGGAAGCAATCTGGGTTTGGATGAAAAAATAAACAGCAGCATTTTTGCCCAGGGTCCCTCCCAGCAGCCCTACCTAAACATTAAACTGGAAGAGTTACAAGATGGAACCTTGCAGCACTCCTAAAGGGATGGTTTCCAAAGAAGATCAGCAACTGCCCATTACCACCTTCTAGGTCCTTTTGGAAAGGAATGAGTGGAACCATTCTAAAGTAATCCTGTCCACTCCTGACTGGCCCCATCATTGAGACACCCCTTCCTTGTGGTCAGGGGTGTTAAAAGCTGTCGAACGACATCAATGTTAACATAGATATCTGAGCATTCTTCATTTCCAGGAGGAAATTATTAGCCAAAGATACTATATCAATGCCATGTTCAGAGTAATAAGGATTAAAGAATTTTGGAGAAATTCAGATGGCACTGAGTTGGCCAGCCACTACTTTTTCATTAATTTTCCTCACATGAGAAGGTTTCGGGTTGGTGTGAAATTAGCAAGGTTGTCCATGTCAAGAAATGATTTCTTGAACGAGTGCCTAACTACCATGTTTTAAAGTAGCCAGCAAGCTGCCTTTATACAGGGAGGCATTAACCATCCTCATCATTAATGGAACTAAACTGTTCCCAGTGGCTTTCACCAACTATGAGAGGCAAGGATCCATCACACCTAAAACTAAGTAACATCCACTTAGCACATCCAAAATTACTGACAGCAAATCTGTACCAGACTCAAACAAAGAGGGTGACACATTTGGCCCTTCTTGCTTTGATATTACATTCATGCAACCAGACATGATTCTGAACAAGTTTATCTGCAAAAGAGATGAAAAAAGCTTCAGAGTGAGAAACTCTTTTCTGTATCATCAAGTGCATCCAAAACATTGAGCACAGACTGGTGAGTGCAAATAGTGCCCACAACTTGAAACATCTGCAGTGGCTTAGAGATCACAGATACTATGTTTAGGGAGCTGGTGTCCTGTAACCGTTGCTTATCACATTGATTATAACCATCTCATTGTTACTTTGTGCTTCCCCTGTCTGGATCTAACTGGACACTATGCTCTCCAGGGTGGCTCTGGAATCTCCAAGAAAGTACCATCAAAACAGATTCAACATCAAGAGCAAGGGAAGGCCATCACCTGAATCTGAAGGAGTTAATGATATGACTATAACACTAATTATTACATCATCATTTCACCTACACTCCCATATACCTAGTGGAGACATTACTTATGTTACTGTAAAACACTATATATGACTTCATCGGAATCAAGTGATAATCATAGCACAACTCCATTGAAAAATCTCAGGGAAGTTACAGTGATATATATTTAATGGTATGGCTAACCATGTCACCACTCTCAGCAATATGTTCTCTCCTAGTATAAAATGTCATGCCACACAATCCGACAAAGCTCAGAATACTGAGGTAATTGGAAGCTATTATTTTCAGCTGAAACAATGACAAGCAGCAATGTTAATTCCTGCTTTAAGAAGAGATTGTTTTCCCATCTACTGTGACAAAGCATGATATAATGATGTCACCACCATAAAATACTCTTCAAATTGTGCATTTTTGCATTCAGAGTAGGGTGGCTTCTGTCAGATTTCCTTTTTGGCACAGAATCTGACAATCAAATAAATATTAATCCCTCTCTGCCTTCAAAACTGCCTCTGCCATATTAGGATTTTAAATATCTTCATTAATTGCTTAACTACCTTTTCCTAAAATCCCTAAGGGCTCCTTTGATACCAATCACTCTAATGTGTCACCAAGTGATTCGTGGCTTCACTCTGTTTTAATACAAAAGGCATGTCTAGCTGAATTTCTTTGCACGTTTTTGGTAAAGGGAAGAAAAAAACTAAACAAAAAAACCCAACCTTTTGGATTCCAAAGGAGGGCAAATCTGGAAAGAGTAGCTAAAGTACTGCATTTATAGAAACTAGTTCTACCTCAGCTCATGTCTGTGGTAAACCTGTTCATAAGCAAAAAACACTCCATATGTTAATAAGCACCTCAAATTTATAAGAGAAGAAATCAGTCATACAAGAATATGCTAGTATGAAATCTGCAAAAGAAACATTAGAAAAGGTTAGCTATTTAAATGTCCAGGATAAGTAACACACAGTTACAGATATGTTTGTGGAACAAGGTTTTTGCTGAGTGACACTGTAGCATGTGGTCCCTGAGCTAACAAAGAAATTGGTAGATGAAAGTAATAGCTTAGAGATGGAGTTTATTATAAATTAAGACTTAGATTTCCAATGTGGCGTAAAACATTTGGATGCCTAATTCCTAAATTCCAAGGTGAGTCCTAGATGGGTCATCTGCTACTTTTTTGCTGTATGGCAGAGAGTGGAGAAATAAATTAAAAGATAACAAAAAGAATATATAACCCCTCCATACATGGTCAAAAAAATTCTATGATTCCACCAGCATGGAAAAACCCTGAAAGGCAGCAACATAAGCACACAAGAGTGTGCAGGAGGGCAGAGGGGAGAAGGCAGAAATGGGATAGAACAATTGCATTCTGTGATATTCCTGAAAGCCATCTCACTACCAAGGATAAAAATGGGGAAGCAGCAGTAATTTACACACAGCATCTCTAAAATAATTTTGGCAGCTCTGGACACAAATTGTCACTATGTGCTGATGTTGTGTGTGACCTTTGTGTGCACATTCTGAAGCACAGCGAAGGAGCTAGGATATTTATTTATGTAGACACCAAGATCCTGAATGCTTGTGCCTGCAACAATCTTGCCTGCTAGAACCACACCTTCTCCAACAAGAGTTCCACAATAGTCTCTGTATAATGTCCACTATATTTTATGCACCTCTGGTTTTCATGTTATACAGTATCATGCTATTTCTCATATCACTTTATTTCACCAGGTACAGCCCTGTCTTAAACGTTCATTTTTTGGGGAATGTTATAGTGCAGGGTTTGATAAGGCAGCTCTGGCATCATCTGGAATATTAAATTTCCTGGGCCCTGGTTATTCTGGTTAAAGGTCTGCATATGGTAGAGACAGCCCTGGTCTTGTTAGCTGGGGATTTTCTCTTTGTGATGGACAAAGACCAGGTGTCCCTAAAAATTCCTTTAGACCGGTCAGCTGTCTTTGACCTCGAGGTATTATTGACATGGCTTGAAACCCTGGGGAGAAGTAGGTGGGATTGCCAATTTTGCTTGGACATATTCCTGGAAGTTTCATTAATTAAAGATTAATCTTTAATTCCGATAGACTCCAGGACAATCCTGGAGGGCTGGCAACCCTAAGTAGATTAAATGGCACTTGAGTGGTTCTGCTATTTCTATTTGAGAAGATCCAGAGTGAAGCATTGGGCAAATGTTCATCGGCCCTGAGGGCTCCCTCATGTGTGATATGATTCTGAGCCCCCTCCTGTTCAAAGATGCTAGGAGAGACAGTGAGACAGGTTGGGCTGCAATGCCATGAATTAGCTGATGAAACATACTCTATAGCTCCTTTTCATCAGACTCAGATAGTACATCAGGCTCAGACTTTCCTAGTGTCTAACCAAAATTGCAGCTTGGATGAAAGTTTATGTGACACAGGCACAATCTGGGCAAGTTGGAAGTGATGCTATGATGCTAAGGAAAGCATTTAGAGGAGATGGCATATCTGCTCCCTTGACTGGAAGAGTGTCACCCCTTTGTTAATAAGGTTTATAGTCAAGGGATCTACTAGACCCTTGGCTGATTTTATTCTTTTCAACCAGGAAATGCTCACATACAGTGGTGATGCAGACAATGTAAGAACCTAGAGCAATGGATCCCAAACTTGTTCCGCCGCTTGTGCAGGGAAAGCCCCTGGCGGGCCGGGCCAGTTTGTTTACCTGCCCTGTCCGCAGGTTTGGACGATCGTGGCTCCCAGTGGCTACGGTTCGCTGCTCCCAGTGGCTGCGGTTCGCTGTTCCAGGCCAATGGGAGCTGCTGGAAGCGGCGGCCAGTAAGTCCCTCGGCCCGCACCGCTTCCAGTAGTTCCCATTGGCCTGGAGCAGCGAACCGCGGCCAGTGGGAGCCACGATCGGCCAAACCTGCAGACGTGGCAGGTAAACAAACCGGCTCGGCCTGCCCGGGGCTTTCCCTGCACAAGCGGCGGAACAAGTTTGGGAACCACTGACCTAGAGAGATGTCCTTATTGCAATAAGAACGTAAGAACCTACGAATGGCCATACTAGGTCAGATCAAAGATCTATGTAACCCAGTATCCTGTCTTTCGACAGTGGCCAATGTCAGGTGCCCCAGAGGGAATGAACAGAACAGGTAATCATCAAGTGATCCATCCCCTGTCGCCCATTCCTAGCTTCTGGCAAACGGAGGCTAGGAACACCATCCCTGCCCATCCTGGCTAATAGCCATTGATGGACCTATCCTCCATGAATTTATCTAGTTCTTTTTTGAACCCTGTTATAGTCTTGGCCTTCACAACATCCTCTGGCAAGGAGTTCCACAGGTTGACTTTTGTGTGAAAAAATATTTCCTTTTGTTTGTTTTAAACCTGCTGCCTATTAATTTCATTTGGTGGCCCCTAGTTCTTGTGTTATGAGAAGGAATAAATAACACTTCCTTATTTACTTTGTCCATACCAGTCATGATTTTATAGACCTCAATCATATCTCCTCTTAGCCGTCTCTTTTCCAAGCTGAAAAGTCCCAGTCTTATTAATCTCTCCTCAGATGGCAGCTGTTCCATACCCCTAATCATTTTTGCTGCCCTTTTCTGAACCTTTTCCAATTCCAATATATATATTTTTGAGATGGGGTGATCACATCTGCACGCAGTATTCAAGATGTGGGTGTACCATGGATTTATATAGAGGCAATATGATATTTTCTGTCTTATTGTCTATCCCTTTCTTAATGATTCCCAACAGTCTGTGAGTTTTTTTGACTGCCGCTGCACATTGAGTGGATGTTTTCAGAGAACTATCCACAATAGTACAATAGAACTATCCACAATAGTAACCATACTTTCCCACTATCTACTCTTTCCTTTTGGATGCGGATCACAGCGGAATTATCTGTGCTTTTGTCCTCTCTAGATTGGATTCCTGCAGTATGGTTTACATTGTGCTATATATCAAAACTCCCTTGGAAATTTCAGTTAGCGCAAAATGCAGCTGCCTACTTATGTGAGAAACAGAGCTAAGTAAAGCATCTCACATCTGTTCTGAAGTCTGCGCTGGCATCCAGTTTGTTTCTGGAAGCAATACAAGGTGTTGCTATTGATCTACTATATAAAGCACTATATGGCTTAGATCCTAACTATGTTAGAGATTGTGTCCTGTCCCCAGCAGCTGAAATTAGCTGAGGTGCTTGAACAGATTTAAATGTCTTAGAGATAGGGGGTAGCTCACTCAGAGAACTCTCTGGAACTTGCCTAGGTTGTGTCCTGTCCCCAGCAGCTGAAATTAGCGGAGGTGCTTGAACAGATTTAAATGTCTTAGAGATAGGGGGTAGCTCACTCAGAGAACTCTCTGGAACTTGCCTAGGTTAGTAGCTAAATTACAGCTGATTCCTGAATGGGAGTATTGGAGGACAACAGGCTCCTTTGCCTCGAAGTAGTGCTGGTCATAATATGGCCATGGAATTTAAAGATGGAAAAAGACCTATTAGATCATCCAGCTCAGGACTTGTGCAGCTGGAGCTCTGAACATCTTTGCTTTCATCCGTTATTGCCAAACTTCAAAGTATTTTCTCTTCTATTTCTATAATAGCTTTCTAAACTAAAACAGTAGGCACAGTAAGCATAAATTTTTCATAAAAGCAATTCAAGTTTCCTGCAATGGGCCAACACAATGTCTCCCTCTATCACATGTTATACATAGGAATTTATGACAGTTTTAATATGCATTTTATACAATTAACTAGTTGGGTAAAATAAAAATATGCAAATGATTAACTCCATAGATATTGAGGCCTGTTACAGTCTATTGTATCAATTCACATATTGGTCATATTCTAAACTGAGTTATTTTACAGACCTCTCATGGTTTTAATGGGCATTCTATGCACAGAATATGAGGAGATGTGGATTTATATGACAGAGTATAACTAGATGTCAAGTAGCTACTATGGTGTTTCGGATCCAATGTCAAAAATTACTTGGGCGTGCTTTCCTTACATGAATTCTTGGCCCTACAATTATAACAATTCTGCCAGTGTCATTAGAGTGTGTTTTTTTAGAACTATTCAGGCACTTCTTGATTCATGGACAATTGACTCGAGGGAGTGTCTGTTCCTTCCGAGGCATTGCAGCCCATCATGATCTGTGCTCCTGCCCTGCATACACACAGAGTCCACACACTAAAACACCTTATGAAATATTTATCCCCCAAAAGGAAATGTGCATTTCTAGTAGCCGCTTCCCTAAAGAAAAATAAGTTAGTCATTTGCCCCCAAAGTACCCCAAAGCACTAGTGTGCACATAGATTAATGACTTCAAATTTTCATTTTAAAAAAGAATAGTATTTATAATTTAGAGTGCCTGAATCAACTAGCTTCCATTTCTATGCATTCCTACCACTTTAAAAGTGCCAAGCCACCAGCTGAAAATTGTAATTTATAATTGGGAGCAGTGACACAATCTCCCCTATAGCAGCATCAAAAGTACTATTCTAATACTGTCACATGACGAATCCAATAATTTCATTTGGCAACAAAGTCTTTGCACCAGCCACTCCTGAAGTGCAATTAATTCAATAATGAAAAATACACAGCAATATTTTTGCATTTATTTATAGTCTCTTTTTAATTCCAAAACAAATTTCAATGTAGCATACATAATCCTGTCTGGTTTTAGGGGTTTTCATTAAACTATAAGTGAATTGCCCTTCTGGCTGAAAATCTGTTTTCTTTTGCATTCACCTCCCTCCTACGTACTATATTCCATCTTAAATTCCACATGGATTCTATAGATTTTATTTAAGCAGAGCCAAGTTGCACAAACACATCTGCCCTAGAGAAGTTTGCCTCTTTTAACATGCAACCCACCACTAATGCTCCTTCTTCATTTAGGTTTTCAATTTGGATGAATTCCAAATTACCATTTATTCCAATAGAAACACTACTAATTACACAAAGCATCTTAATAAAGAGAGGAAACAAGATTAAAAATATCCTCCCTTCTGGTGTTCTAATATGTGGCAGCTTTAAAATAGCAAAAAGGTACTTTACTTTCACAATATTATTTAAACCTCTTGAACCATCTATTATTTGGTGCTTTAGTCTTAGTAAAATATAACTAGTTAAATTGGACATGAAATACAATTGCTTTGTATACAGAGAACAGAGGGGGCTTGTTTTATTCATTTATTTCCCCCCATCTTTTGTTACAAAGAAAATATGTTAAGTTCTTTAAATTAATTTGTTCATGTTTGGTAGCAGCCACAATATGCTGTGCTCTTTTCAAACCTAAAAAAAGATGGTCCTAGTTCTAAGAGACTCACAATCTATGGACAGACAGACCAGTAGACAGTGTTTAGGAGGAAGGGAACAACAATAGGCAATTTATATACATGTAAACTTGCTTTGTTGCAATCAGTACATCATAATCTTAGGATCTTTAATAGTGACTTAAATGTGGACCGGTTAGAGGGGCCTGGAAATGAGGTCATGGAGTTCATATTTGTGCCATGTAGAAGGAAGAACGAGGGTGAGTAGCTGACAAACAGGTGACCAAGGCTGGGAACACCAGCAGATCAGAGTGGATGGGGACAATGCAACGCTCAACAAAGGAGAGGAGGAGACGTAGGGAGGGTCAGAGTTATGTAAAGCTTTGAAGGTGGTGATGAGAACCTTAAGTTTGATGTGACTGTGGAAGGGAAGACAGTGTATGGATTCTAAGAGGGGTTTGACATGATCCTATCAGCAGGCAAGGTTGGTGATGAGTTCAATGGCTGCATTTCGTATGGACCGATGGGGAAAATGTGAAAGCCAGAGAGGGGGACATTGCAGGTGTCAAGGTGAGATATTATGTGGGTCTGATGAATGAGAGACTGGATGATGATGGTGAAAGGAAAAGGATTCTTCTTCTTCTCTGCTGCTGTGGTAGTGTGTCAATAACACAGCCAATGACTGTATGCTGATTGGTCAATACTAATTTCCTTTGATGCTACAAAAAGTTAGAATACACATCAGAAGGACTAAAAGGTCAATAATGTTTTTTCTTTAGGCTTCTCACTTCATCTCATGTTCAACATATTAATTTTCAAAAAGGAACACATGAGAAATCTCTGGCTGTAATGGGGAAGATCTCCATATATTTCCAATGGAGCTATTTAGACTGCGTAAGGCAATGTATATGTATTGTGCTAACACCAAAACTTGTCATTCTTCCTAGCAAATATTGACCTCCTGGGGACACACATCTGCTAGTTAGCCACACAAGAGCTCAGTAGAACATATCCTCAAAAAAGATATATTGGCAACAAAAATTATTAGTGACATGGAACAGCTTCCATCTGATGGGAGCTTAAAAAGACTGGGTCTGTTCAGCTTAGAAAAGAGATGTCTAAGAGGGGATATGAGAGAGGTCTATAAGATCATGAATGGTGTGGAGAAAGTGAATAAGGAAGTGTTATTTACCCCTTCACATAACACAAGAACCAGGGGTCACCCAACGAAATGAATAAGCAGCAGGTTCAAAACTAACATAAAGAAGTATTTCTTCACAGACTGCACAGCCAACTCATTGCCAGGGGATGTTATGAAGGCTAAAAGGCTAATTGGGTTAAAAAATAGATAAGTGCACGGAGGATAAGTCCACCAATGGCTATTAGCTAAGATAGTCAGGGACACAACCCAATGCTCTCGGTGTCCCTAAAACTCTGACTGCCAGAAGCTGGTAGTGGATGACAGGGGATGGATCACTCAATAATTGCCATTCTGTTCATTTCCCCTGAAGCACCTGGCATTGCCTCTGTCAGAAGACAGGAGACTGGGCTAGAAGGACCATTGATCTGACCCAGTATGGCCATTCTTAGGTTCTTATGATCAGAGCAAAGCTAGAACTCCCACCTCTCTCTTTCATATTAATGAATTTGTTGATTAATACTGTGACTGGGGTCCCAGGGGAGCCAACTGAGGTCACTCAATTAGGATGAACTGCAAATAATGGGGAGGCAATCCTCAAAGCTGGTGGATATTCCAATACTTGGATTCACCAAGCCAGCACAAAACAGCTTCTATAATACCTCACTGGTTACCCAGAAGCCAACAACAAGTTCCCTTAAAGCAACCCAGCCTCAGGCCTCCACCCAGGCACCCAAGTCAAATATGATGAGGATTACTGAAAAATCTTATTCATCATATAAAAAGTTCTACCAATCCCAAAGGATTGGACGCATTACCTCCCAGGTTAATTAATATTTCAGATCTTACCCAAATACACGCTTACAGCCAATTCTTATTAACTAAATTAAAATTTATTTAAAAAGAAAGGAGATAGAGTATTGGTTAAAAGATCAGTACACATACAGACATGAGTACA
This sequence comes from Emys orbicularis, assembly GCF_028017835.1. Taxonomy (NCBI): domain Eukaryota; kingdom Metazoa; phylum Chordata; order Testudines; family Emydidae; genus Emys; species Emys orbicularis. The sequence continues at coordinate 46,116,343 of NC_088693.1, forward strand.
ATTCTTGAGGTTCAGATTCACAGCCGAGATGGTGAGCTTTGTAGTTGCGAAGAGTTCTTTCAGAGTTAATACATAGGTTATAGTCCAATGTTTATATTCAGGGTGGTCCAGTCAGGACTGGGATCTCAGCCTTGTAGCTTAAGCTTCCCCTGCATGAAGCCTCAAGCAGATCTGAGATAAAAAGGATTGGGACACAAGGGTCTTTTATACAGTTTTCTAGCAGCCACTTGACCATACAGTCCTGGGTGAACAATAGGCTTTTGATGTAACCTACTGTTTCCTAAACCTCACCTGTAATTAATTACATGGATTAACATAAAATAAGTTATCCATTAATCAGTTTATCACAAACTTTAAAGAAATATATAGACAATGATATTATTGCACCCAAGATTTATCTAAATGTTAATATTCCCTTTTGATCTCTGAATCAATAGCTATAGTGACAGACAGGAACTATCTATTTACATGGCTAACATTTATGAGTACACACATATAATTAGTATCACTTCTAACTTCTAACAACATAGGTTTGCATTTCAAAGTTCTAGCCTATCTACCATGGAATGGCCCTAATTACCATTCACATATTTTCCTAACATGACTTTAAAGGTTGACTCCAGGTCAACTAGCCTGCAAGCTGCTTAACCCTTTCTGGCTATGTCTCACACCATTCTTAAGTTCTTATGATCAGAGCAAAGCTAGAACTCCCTCCTCTCTCTTTCATTTTAATTAATTTGTTGATTAATACATCCAAAATTCCACACTTCTTTGCAGATACTCAGACAGAAGACAGTGCAAAAAAGACATGTACTGTCTTAGGGAAATATACCTAGATCCCTCTCTCAGCAAAAGCAGAAGGGATCAGAAGCCAATAGAACTGGATTGTTTGCGTAGAAGACAGGAACCATTACTTTCCCCTACCTTATTTTACATAAACCCCACTTCTTCACATTTAGAGCTTTGCCAGCCAAGAGAAGACATCTAGGAGAGAAGTCACTTAGAAGGCCAATTCATAGCAGTTGACACTGTTCCTAGTAATTTTAACTCCTGCTCTATCTTTGTAATGCTACTGGAGATGGGAAAGTTTGAAAAGGCACTGGTGTGATGGAGGGAACTATGGAGCTGTAGAGTAAAGGTTGTGGCAGGAAGCACCAAAAAGGGCAAGCACAACACAGGACCACAACCTCCGCTCCTGTCAGGAGACTGATTGCAGCTGAGCAGGTTCCTCTGCTGAGCTACCGTTTTGGTTGACTATTCCTGTGGATCCCTGTTATCTACAGGTTTTGAAGACCATGCCCCCTGCCTCCTTTACAGCATCCTTGAGGGGAATAGACAGAGGAAATGCCATGAGATAAACCTGACAGAGTCTCCTGGGCACTTGTCCCCTCCCATGGTTTTACCACAGGAGAGAGGATATGGCCCCTAATAACACTGTATGCCTTGTAAACTGTGGGACCAGTGTAATATTAGTGTAATCTACTCCCTTTCATTGTCTGAATACTCAGCACTAACACACTATTCTCACTGGGTCTATTTTTATGAGAGCCAATCAGGGAACATCACAAGTGTTCTAAACATCTGCAGCGCACTACAAATTTAACAATGCCAGTACCATATGCTCTTACATTTTATATAATGTGTGAAGTATGCCTCACTAAAACTCAAGAGAAAAGTTGATTAGTATTGTTTAGACATTAAATAATTTATGCATATTTATTTTAATGAGTATCTTTTACTTTCAACATCTAACTTTGTTTTTGTAACAATGTTCTTAATAAGAAATTTCTAGTTACAGTATAGAGAATGTGGAAAAAATATAGCAATTGTAAAAAATGTTGACTATTAAGCAATGAGCTATTTCCTGCTATCGTTAAAGAGAACGCTTTCTACAGAGACAGATCAGGGATGGTTTTTCCTGAAATATTTCCCCACTGTATTGCTTTAAAAGAAAAGCAGCTATCAATGGAATAGGTTATAATAAGATGCAGCACAGTCAATAAGGTGGAAAGTTTTCATGCTTGTATATGCTTGATGAGGACTGTGCAAGCTGATATTATATCATCTCCATTCAGAATCTAAATACAATTAACATAGAGAATAAGCACAGGTTTTCTGTGGACTTTTCATACGCCAGCATAACATAATCCGAAATACAAACTTGGTTTTCTACAGTAAGAATGAAGAATATAGAAGTTCCCAATATAGCATTTGCTGTAATATTAACCTCTCTTTTCTTTTCCGGGTAGCTGAAAAGACTTGCCATCATTAAAATCACATATTCCTATTGCATTATTGAGTCAGAATTTCCTTAAGCAAAGTATAATATCAGGAAAAGATTTGCCACACAAAACACTGGTTTTAAATAGGAAGATCTAGTGGTGCATTATTGGTCAAATTTCATCCCTTCAGTATAGTGTAGTTTACTTTGTATCTTGTAAGTTCCTCCTGTGAGTTCTGTAGCATTTGCAAGTTTACAAGCATCTGGCCAGCTGCCTCACCACCAGGAGATTTTGCAAACAAATATAGAGTACTCTCAGTAATGCAGGTTAACGAATCTAAGGAGCTAATAGAATATGTTAAAATAATTTAATTTTTGATCTGTCATTTAAAATGGTTTTGCTACCAGTAATAAAGGGAAGTTGGGTGAATGTGTGTGTTGCAATGGAGCAATAGTTCTGTGTCAGCAGTAAGGAACAGAGACAGAATTCTAAGCTTCTCAGCATGAGAGTGGAATATAATTCACATTTACAATGCTATTGACAAATGTCTTGTCAGCTCTCTACAAATCTCTCCCTGCCCTCAGTGAGTGACTTTCCTTTCCATTCAAAACCTTTCAGTTTGTGCTTAGTACATGCCTGCTCCAAAACCCATTGAAGTGAATGGGGATCTCTCAGTGAGTGTTGGACCAGACCCTGTGTGTGTAAATCTCTGCAGAGCCAGCCTTTGAGGCCCAAAGCAGCCCTCAGCCACAAACCCCACCTCTCTGATGTGGGGGACCTAGAAATATCAAGATTAAACTCAGCTTTCATTTCAAAAGAAAACCTCGGTGTTCAGCCCTTTTCCTTCACAGACAGCCTTGAAAAATCTAAGCTAAGTGCTATGCTTGAAAGCTACTCACTGATTTTGTCTAATGTGGTTGGGAATTCATTTTTCCCTCTGTAGTTACCAAGCAGATTTTTGCAGTCCATGAAACCCACAGCAACAAGCCCTTCACTTCCTTGAGAGCTCATATGCCAATGTGTAGCTTGTGTTGGGGGTGGAGTGGGGAAAAGACCACTCAGACTACTGTTAATAGCATTAAGCCACCACAACCCACTGACTGACTTTAGCTGAGTAGGTTTCTCTACAGAACTAACATTTTGGCTACAATGGGTAGTTTGAGTGGGGATCAGTTCAATAGCATGAGGCAGCCTGGACTAGTGAACTAAGTAAGGGACACCTCTGTTTTAATTGCTGCTCTGACACTGACTCCTTCCATTTTGGCTTTAGCCAACTCACTTAACTTTTGTCTATTTCCTCACCTGGAAAATAGGAATAATAATGCCTATCACCACCACAAAGGGGGGGGGGGGTAACTGATTAGTTAATGTTTATACTAAAATTCATCAACACATTCACAAAACCCTCCTTTGGCTGGAAACCAAGAGACACCCAGGACTTCTATTTATTTGAGCTATCCCTAGCTAAACAATTCAAAATATAGGGAGTTGGGCTCCCCCTTTCCTGGCTGACGAGAAGATGGTGTTTATACCCACAAAGGAGTTTGTTTTTTAAAATATAGCAGGTCAGATCAGCTCACTAATCCTTGCCAAAATTCTCAGAACAGCCCTGATAGTGGACAGGAATCAGTTATGTCTGGGAAAGGTGGTAAACAATTATGTCACAGGTCTGGCCCACCTAAAAATGCCAAGAGATAGCAAAGCAGACCACCTGCTCCTACAATGAAAATCTCACTATACAAATTCTCCCTTCCTGAGGCTTCATTCTGAAAGTGATAGCAAAAGCAGTTCCCTAACCAGAAAGAAAAATTAATTCATCAACCCCAACCCCTCATTCACCTCTATAGCTAGCTGGGAGCTGCTTTTATAGAGTTCCCTGGCTTTCCTCTGAGTATCTGATAGGACCTTTGGTTTCCAGCCATACTTAATTACTCCACCCTTTGCACCTGCAGGAGATATATACTGGTAGTTAATTCTCTGTCTTCTGGTATCTAGCTGGGATATCTGCATTGCCATTCATTCTTTTAAACTGTTTCATGGTGCTGCATGTCATGGACACACTATAAAATGTATGTATAGTTAGAACAATAGGCTGTTACTTTTGCTCTTATTGTCCTACAGAACTAAATGGTTCTAATTCATTTATTTGGTTAACATCCTGGAACTACCTCTCTTACAAATTACTAGCTAGAATGGGACTAACCCTAGCACAGATATGCAAGGGGAGGGTAGGATGCAAGGAACCATGCAGGGGCTTTCACAATCAAAATGTTTACATTCACCTGAGTGCAGGGACTGCTCTTGTTAGCACCCCTGAGTGCTAGATATCCCAAATGGGTCAAAGAGGGATAGAGATGAGAGGGAGTCAAGGCCCAGCCCCCCTCTGAAGCAAACACACACTCTTTTCTGTGTTCTCCCTGCTCTCCTAAAAAATACAGGCAGCACAATACTTCCCTGTGTTTTCACTTTGGTGGTTCTGTCCAACCCACACTGCAGGGCTGTGATTAAAAGTTACAAAAGAGACCTTTGGAGCCCAATTCTGCAAAACTTCCACTGCAGGTTTGCATGACTAAGCACTTCAGGATCAAGCCCCATATTCAGATAATCAGTTCTTTGCTGTAGGTTTTTAACACTAGTGGCTAGTAGGGAAACATCAGCTCTCTGCAGGTTACTTAAGACCATAGCATTTAAAACTCTGTGACATTACACTGTTTCAGTATATAAAAGTAAGTGGGAGAAAATACATGTTCTGAAATAAGGGCAAAGATTAACATCACATCTCTGGGGTCTGGAAGTCCTGCAGTCCTTCATTCTTCTCTCTAATTACTTCCAATAATATAGCATTTGGCTACTCCCCTTTCATTGCTTTACTTGGACAGACTTTAGGAAATGGAAACTGCTGCAAATGCTTCTGGACTTATCCAGCATATGAAGCATGTAAATAAAAACTGAACAATAGATGACTAGAGCTAATACTTTCTTTTCCTACAGCACTTGCAGGGCTATTAATTACTCTCCATGATTAAACGATGGTTTACATGATCTAACCCTATGTTTACTCATCCTTCTTTTCTCAGAAATTTGTTTCTTTTAAAATATGCATTTTTCCATATATAGAAATAAGAAACATTTTAAATCATTAGCCAAATCCAGAGGTCCCTACTCAGTTTTTTCTCAGTTCTGGAGTAATGGAAGCTTGATTGAGAAATTTGACTTAATGTTTAAAAAAAAACCTTGTGCTTAATAATTTCATAATGAATAAGCCTGTACAGGATAATGACAATTGCATTTTTCACATTAGATTCCTTAGGGATTGAGGGCTAAATTCTGCCTCCCCTTCAGCAAAGCACTTAAGCACATGCTTAAGTCTAGTCCAATTCAGCAAAACACTCACTTTATGCATTTGCTGTAGGATCTATTTGAAGTCAATTGGACAGAAGCACATACTTCTAGGTGATTTGCTAAATAGGAATGGGATTACTCAATTTAAAATTAAGCACCTGCTTAGATGTTTTTTTCGAAGCAAAGCCCAAGCTGTAATGCATCTGGAGTAACTCCTTTGACTTCATTTGATACACCAGTGTAAACCTGAAATTTATTTGCCCTGGCTGTACATTGCATTTACCTTCATGGTACATTGCAAGTTCACTTCATGGGGCAGGTTAGATGGAGACTATTTATATCATAGACTGAATCACAGAATATTAGGGTTGGAAGAGACCTCAGGAGGTCATCTAGTCCAACCCCCTGCTTAAAGCAGGACCAATCCCCAACTAAATCATCCCAGCCAGGGCTTTGTCAAGCCTGACCTTAAAAACCTCCCTAGGTAACCCATTCCAATGCTTCACCATCCTCCTAGTGAAATAGTTTCCTAATATCCAACCTAGACCTCCCCCACTGCAACTTGAGACCATTGCTTCTTGTTCTGTCATTTGCCACCACTGAGAACAGCCTAGCTCCATCCTCTTTGGAACCCCCCTTTAGGTAGTTGAAGGCTGCTATCAAATCCCCCCTCACTCTTCTCTTCTGCAGACTAAACAAGCCCAGTTCCCTCAGCCTCTCCTTGTAAGTCATGTGCCCCAGCCCCCTGATCATTTTTGTTGCCCTCCGCTGGACTCTTTCCAATTTGTCCACATCCCTTTTTAGTGAGATTCTGTGGCCTGCATTGTGCAGGAGGTCAGACTAGATGATCATAATGGTCCCTTCTGACCTTAAAGTCTAGTCGGGGGACCAAAACTGGATGCAATACTCCAGGTGTGGCCTGACCAGTGCCGAGTAGAGGGGAATAATCACTTCCCTCAATCTGCTGGCAATGCTCCTACTAATGCAGCCCAATATGCCGTTGGCCTTCTTGGGCACTCTGCTGACTCATATCCAGCTTCTCGTCCGCTGTAATCCCCCGGTCATTTTCTGAAGATCCATGGATGATTGATTTACAGATATAAGAGTTTGCATACCCAGAGTTGATGTGGTACTCCATCTGTGTGTTGTTTATCAACACAAACAGCATACATGTCGTTGTATTGACAGCCTCTGTGCTATCAGTCAGATTTCAAATAATGAATAACTTACATTTATATAGCACTTTTAACACTGAAGGATTACAAATCAAAATATTTTCATTAACATATTACACTGTCTTAAGACAGTTCTCTTATGCTGGGCAGATACTCCCAATTCTGACAATTTCAATACCCTCACATCAGCTGTTATCTCCCAAGTGATAGGTAAGGGTGCCTCAAAATCCCCTAGAGATCATCTCCAACCTGCCCTAAGAACTACCGGTGGACAATAGCACTAAATACTATAATCTGTCTCTTTATCATGATATTTTGAAGAGGAAAAGATCCTGAATGTCATTACTGCCCTTGGACACACTGAATGAAGGATCCATGGAGTCAGGCCATGGAAATGCAGACTAAAAGGACATCCGAAAAATGAACACTCTGCTAACACTGCCATGGAACGAGGCACAGGGGAAGCCACAAGAATCAGGAAACTATCAGCCAGTATGCTTAAGCTGACTGCAGACAACAGCTTGGTGTAATTCCAATGAGCTTCTAGTTCCTGGCAAAGTGATCACAAAGGGGAAGGCCATCAAAATCATTTAAAATGTTTAAATATAAATAGACTGCAGTGGAAACAGCGGGACAGGCCTGCGGGAGATGTCAGGCCTATGTGCACTTTGAGTGGAGACAAGCAACCAACAGCATCCCAAGGATTTTTGGAACACCATTTTATGGCCTGGCTCCCTGAGAGGCTCACAGGAGCGGTGAGTAGTGCAGCTGGCAATTAATGGTACAAATATTAAAAAAGGACAGCAACAAAATGGCACGGTCAGTCCTCAGGAGTGATCCTTTTATGATCTGTCAGCTTTAGGCCTAGCATATTTGTTTTCTCCCTGCCGCCATATGCAGATGCAATGTAAAACAACAGGCATTTATTTTCCTGAGTTCTCTGCTATCATCTCCTGTATGTAAGGGCTAAATCCTGTCCTCTGCTAACCTGGTGTACAAGAGGAGCCTCTTCCCCTCTTTACTTTCCCCCTCATGAGGTGTATTTTGAAAGTTAGGGGACATGTCTAGCCCTCCCAAATGACTAGTGCATACGGTGCATTGGCAGCAAGAGCTAGCCAGAAGCAAAGACGGATGTTCTATACTCCTGTTCAGAAGAGCTGAAAAATGTGTTCGCCATCATATTGCCCCTGACTTGCAATGAGGAAACCTGCTCTGGTTGACAAGATTTTAGTGGATCAAGATGTACCAGCTAAGGTAGAATTTGCTACTTTGGGCCAACTTGAGCCCTCATCTGTAGACAGCTGCACCACAGCAGGGAGAAGTGAGCTGAGCTCCAGCTGGAGTTACTCCTCCCTCCCAAGCACCTCTGAACCCAGAACTGCAACGGGCAGAGCCCCCTATGCATAGGTGCAGGGGCGGCTCTATGATTTTTGCCGCCCCAAGCACGGCAGGCAGGCAGCTTTCGGTGGCACGCCTGCAGGCGGTCCGCTGGTCATGCGGATTCGGCGGCATGCCTGCTGGAGGTCCGCCAGTGCCGCGCCATCGGCATCCCCGCCGCCGAATTGCCACTGAAGCCGCAGGACCGGTGGACCTCCCGCAGGCATGCCGCCGAAAGCCGCCTGCCTGCCGCCCTCACAGCGACCGGCAGGCTGCCCCCCACGGCTTGTCGCCCCAGGAACGCGCTTGCTGCGCTGGTGCCTGGAGCCGCCCCTGCATAGGGGCCAACTCTGTGGGTGCTCTGGGCCTGGAGCACCCACGGAAAGAAAATAATGGGTACTCAGCTCCTCTCTCACTCCATCCCCAGCTCTTTCCACCTGTCAGTGGGCCCCACCAATCAGCTCCTCCCTCTCCCTTCCAGTGCCTCCCACCCACCGCAGATCAGCTGTTCAGCGGTGTGCAGGAGGCACTGGGGGTGGAGCAGGGGCAGGAAGAGGTGGGACGGGGTCTTGAAGGAAGGGGTGGAGTGGGGTCAGGGCCTGGGGCAGAATGGGGGTCCCCCGAGGAAATCACAGAGTCAGCGCTTTTGCCCCTATGGAAGCACCGGGGCCCATGCACTCCCCTCCAGTCATGCCAGCTCTGAGCAGAAAAACTGCTGATTGGCTGTTCACTCTAACTGCCTCCTATCCCTCCCTGACCGTCTCTCAGTTCAGCCTCATTCTACTTGCCCCCCTTGCTCCCGTTATACTCCTCTCTCTATTGCTTTGTCTCTCTGTTTAGCTAATTCCCTCCCAACAAAAGCCCACTCCATTTTTTTAAATAAAAAACCAACAAACATATTGTTGCGTTAACTTGACATTTGCAAACTATTCCTGTTCACTCAGCTTGTCTGTTTTATCCCTGCTCCCCAATCCTTTGTCTGTCTTGTTGATTTAAATGGTAAGCTCTTCAGGGCAGGGACTGTCTCTTACTCTATGTTTGTGTAGTACCCAGCACCACAGGGGTCTCAGGCTTGGTTGGGATCCCTTGACACCACCATCATACAAATAAATGATGATAATACAAATAAATATCCTTGATTTCATTGATTGCCTGAGCATGAATGAAAGCATAATTTGGGCCTGAGTGTGTAATTTTTTTGCACACTAAACACATCTACCAGTAAAATACAAGTTTATTCACATTTTCATGCTTGAAATTTCTGTTCTTTTTTTCCTCCCACTCATTTTATATTGAAAAACGTGTTTATTTCAAGAACTGACTTTGGGGAAATAATTTTCTGTAAATCTTTCACGTACCTTTTTGACAAGCCTTTATCCCAAGGCTTTACCCATCTTTAACTCTCGCATAACTTCTTTTCACATCTGGTAACTGCTTTATCGTGCATTTCACAGCACTTTGGTGAGTCCAGTATGATGTACACAACAAATATTGCCTGTCAATAGCAGCTCATCCGTGACAGACTAACAGATGTAAGAGAGACCTATAGAAACTCTTTGATTCTGAGGAAGGAGCCAAGAATACAGGAGACACAGCCAGTCTAAATTTGAAGCTGTATCTAAAATATGCCATTGTGAATTTATCAGATTGCACTACAGTCTCATCATTGATTCACAGCAGACCAAGACCTCACCAGGCATAGTGTTGCCAAGCAACCCTGTCTTGTGCTGAAACCGAGATGCCACAAAAAGCTATCAGTTTGCTTATTTATCACAATGGAGACCTTGACTTTGCCGAACACCCAGGTCTCCATTTCCTTGTAGATGTAGCCATTACTGAGCTGTGAATGGAATCACAAACTACAACCATCTGAAATTAAACTCTGAGGTGGTGGAAACCAAAGTCATTTATTTGGCAAGACTCCTTTCCTAGCAGTTTGATAGTATTATTTCACATCAAATCCAAAGGATGTTCTAACGTAACTGAAAATTGTTATCCATTGACTGACATTGGTCTTTTGGCTCATGTGCTGATTAGTGAAGTTGTAATAAGAGCCATCATTTCAGAGTCATGTACTCAATTATGTCACGTACTGGCAATACTAAATAGGTGTTTGCATACATTTTTATTTATTTCCAGCTGTCTCAATAAGCCCCAGCTCTTACATGGTTTTCATAAATGTAAATTAAAGTCTAATACTGTTTTGGAAGGCACAGGTTAATCAAAAACCCAGTTCTTTTAAAGCAATATTCATATTTATCATTTGTATAATATATAATTCTATTTATTTCAACAATGTTTTTCCGGATACAATTTTTAATCTCATTCACTGGTTGTCCATTTTTAACCACCTCCCAATTCAGAGTATTCGCAGGAGTGTTTTGTTTAAAAATGCACAAAGGTATCTTATTAAATAATGTCACAAACATGAAGTTCATTATTATGCAAATGCCATCCTTGGAACAGATTTGTTAATTGCAACTCATTTGCATAATTAATGAACTCTCAAATGAATAATGCCTTTGCAGATTTGTGCAGCATTGTTTTAAAATAAATTATAAAATACATGTCAAATGAAGAGTGCTTCTTAGGTTCCCATTGCATTGTTTGAAAATTAATTACCAAACGCTTGTCAAATTTAAAATGAGTTGGTAGTTTTTACAATGTTATTTTAAAATTAATCACAAAATAAAATGTCACTGTATTAAAGTAAACAATTTGTTCTTTTTTCCAAAAAGAAATGTAGAAAAACATATTTACAATTCAGATACGTTATTTGGTAAACTGATTCCTGCATTTTAGTCAGTTTGACATTGCATTATGATTTAACAAACTTGGTAGCAGTTAGTATGTTAATGTTTTAGTAAACTGAGATTAGTTTAATTTTATTGTGTTGGATCTCTAATAATGTTAATGATAAATGTTGTGCATGTAAAAGCATTGTGTGGGCAAGGCCATGATATATTAGTAGCAAAAAAACCTGGACTCCTGTTGGCTGCCTTTTTTATACTAGCCTATTTTTTTGGTTACTTATGTATATGGCTCACTAAAGTTCTGGGTTTGCTATGAACTCTGACTAAAACCAGCCTATCCCTTTCTTTGTACTAGGTATAACTCATCATCTATAATGATATAAAACTGTAAAACCCATAAAATAACTTTGATGAAAGTCAAATTCTTCTTTCAGTTATTCCTGTGCAACCCAAATGAAATCAGATTGGTCCAAAACATTTTAGCTTTATTATATGCTCTACAGCGTGGGTTCATTTAACTCTATGCTGTTTTAAAATTCAAATAAGATACAGGCAGGGCCGGCGCTTCCACTAGGTGACCCTAGGTGGTCGCCTAGGGCGGCAGGATTTGGGGGCGGCATTTTGCCGTCCTTGGCGGAAATTCGGCGGCGGGGGGTCCTTCCGCTCCAGGTCTTTGGCGGCGAGTCCTTCACTCGCTCCGGGACCCGCCACCAAAGTGCCCCAAAGACGCGGAGCGGAAGGACCCCCTGCCGCCGAATGCTCCGAGGAGGAGCTCTGCCGCCTAGGACGGCAAAAACCCTGGTGCCGCTCCTGGATACAGGTTGTTCGACTTGGTGATGCAAAACTGCATTTTTATTTGGAGTATATTCTGACAGTTCAAACCATAGGGCAGATCCTCAGCTGGTGTAAATCAACAATGTTCCATTGACTTCACTGGAACTATGACTGTTGACACCAGCTAAGAATCTGCACCATATGGATAATATATGGGTGGCCAAGATATTCCATTAGAATATAATATTAGAATGCCAAGCTATTTGTTTTCTATTTTCTCTTTCATAATATTTAGCTTCTTGCAAAACAAAAACAAAAAAACTCCCAGACACTTAATTTGGGGCTAAATGTTTCCTACAAATCACTGTGGGGGATCCAACATCTGAGAAAAAGTTCCCAGGAGGAGATGTAGAAAGTAGTGATGCAGCATGCCCTGTCTGCATCGCTCACAGCCTCAGACAGTATGATGGGCAAGTCATGCACTGAATCTGTGAAACTCTGTAAATTATCTGTCAGGAATAGGGTTGTCAACTGTCTAATCACACAAACCCAAACATCCTTGCCCCACCCGCTGCCCCGCCCCTTCTCCAAGGTCCTGCCCCACTTACTCCATCCCGCCTCCCTCCATCACTCACTCTCCCCTACCCTCACTCACTTTCACCAGGCTGGGGCAGGGGGTTTCGGTGCGGGCTCTGGGCTGGGGCCAAGGGGTTCGGAGTGTGGGAGAGGGCTCTGGGCTGAGCCTGGGGCAGGGGGTTGGGATGCAAGAGGGGGTGTGGGATGCAAGCTCTGGGAGGGAGTTTAAATGCTGGAGGGGGCTCAGGGCTGGGGCAGGGGGTTGGTCTGAGGGAGGGGGTGCGGGCTCCAGGAGGGGGCTCAGGGATGAGGCAGGGGATTGGGGTGCAGGATGGGGTGAGGAGGGCAGGCTTTGGAAGGGAGTTTGGGTGCAGGAGGGGGCTCCAGGCTGGGGCTTGGGGCGCAGGAGGGGGTGCAGGCTCTGGGAGGGAGTTTGGGTGCAGGATGGTTCTCAGGGTGGGGGCAGGGGTGCAGGAGCAGGTGCGGGGTGCAGGCTCTGGGCGGGAATTGGGTGCAGGAGGGGGCTCAGGGCTGGGGAAGGAGGTTAGAGTTCAGGAGGGAGTTTGGGGTGCTGGCTCCAGGAGGGGGCTCAGGGCTGGGGTAGGGAGTTGGGGTGCAGGATGGGGTGAGGGGTGTGGGCTCCGGTCAGGTGGCACTTACCTTGGGTAGCTCCCAGTTGGCGATGCAGCGGGGCTAAGGCAGGCTCCCTGCCTGCCCTGGCCCCGCACTGCTCCCAGAAGCAGCTGGCACGTCCCTGCAGCCCCTGGGTGGGGTCAGGGGGACTCTGTGCACTGCCACTGTCTGCAGGCAGCACCCCCACAACTCCCATCGGTCACAGTTTTTTCAGTACAAGAAAACCATTTCCTGACTAGCTCTAGTCAATAGATAATTTCCCCAGATACACTGTTGTAACTGAGACCAGATTCTGACCCAACACACTTACATATTATTTGCTCAAGAAATTATTGTGATTGTATATGATGATGTTCATGGGCGATCACTCGTTACCGAGTATGATCACCTTCCATGGGAGTTATAGGTCCTCAGGTGGCTGATAAGGCCAATCCTTGAGCCATAAGTTCTATTACAATGAGGGCAGATGTTTTCAGGCTCAGCAGGAGGCTGTTGTTCATGACTGAAAACCAGTCTCTCCTTCCTCCTGCGCCTCTTCTCCTCTTCGGTTTGTTGGTGAGCAAGTTCAAAATGCAGGGGACCATCACGTAGGACTTCACTCCATTTTAAATGATACTGGGCAAGTGTCTCCCAAGTGTTAATATCAATATTACACTTTTTTAAGTTGCCTTTCAGCAAGTCCTTATAACGCTTCCATTGTCCACCCATGTTACAGTACCCTTCCTTCAGCTGAGAGAACAGGACCTGTTTTGGGAGGCAATGGTCTGGCATCCGGACAACATGACCAGTCCAACGGAATTGCTGATGGATGATCATTGCCTCAATACTGGTGGTCTTTGCCTCTTCCAGAACACTAATATTGGTGCGCCTGTCTTCCCATATGATCTTCAGAATCTTACGAAGGCAGTGTTGATGGTGCCTCTCAAGGACTTTCAAGTGGTGTCTATAGGTTGTCCAATTTTCAGACCCATCTAACACTGTTGGGAGAATAACGGCTTGATAAACAAGAAGCTTGGTGTCTGTTCAAATGTCATGATCTTCAAAAACCCTGTGCCGTAAACGAGAAAAAGCTGCGCTGGCACAGCTCAGGCGATATTGAATTCCTGCATCAATATCTGCCTTGGATGAAAGATGACTTCCAAGGTAGAGGAAATGATCGACATTCTCCAGTGCCACTCCATTGATTCTGATGGATGGAATATGTGATACCTCATTTGAAAAGGGCTGATAGAGCACTTTAGTCTTCTTGATATTAAGAGTGAAACCAAGACATGCGTATGCATCGGCAAACACATTCAAGATAGTTTGAAGATCTTTCTCAGAATGGGCAAAGATTGCATTGTCATCAGCATACTGAAGGTCCACAATAGATGTTGTGGAAATCTTTCTCTTGGCTTTCAGTCTGCTAAGCCTGAACAGCTTTCCGTTTATTCTGTAAATGATTTCAACGCCAGCTGTAAACTTCCCAGCAATTAGGTAAAGAATGACGGCAATAAAACCCGCAAACATGGTTGGGGTGATGATGTTTGACTCCTGTTTGTACTTTGAAAGGTTCACTCTGGGAGCCAGTGCTGCTCAGAACAGTCTGTTCTGTTCTGATTGTATATACAATAGTAGTAACTGCATGCAATTTAAACTGGGATCTTTAAGATTGTTAGAGGCAGTGGGGAAATGAGAGGAGACTAATGTGGCTACAGCTCTGGAAGTTGAGCTTTTTAGACATGTTTTCAAAGAGAGACTTCTCCAAATTGACAAAGGCCCAAATGACAATATCACAAGTAAAGTATTCTTGCTAGGCAAAAGGTTCGCAATAGAGGTCAGGTATCTTAAAAAATATAACAGAGAAGTTCATTTTTAAATAGTATTCCTTTTATCTGTAGAGCTAGATTTCTCTGCTCTGAGACACAATAAGGTGCTGCTCCAAATTAAATGGCCTGCTCTTGGGTTACACTAATGTAAATCTGGTGTAACTCCACTGATATCAATAGAGTTACTCCAGATATACACAAGTGTAACTGAGAGCAGGTTTTGGCTCAATATCTTTTTTTCCAGCCATCTGTCTTAATTCTGCCACTTGACCACATTCATCGCTTACTCCTTTGAATCCCCACTGCTAGAGGCATAACTATATGGATGATTAGCGTATTTATTGGCTCTCGTCCACTTCATCCTCATAATAGCCAATAGCCACAGAGCCGGTTTTCATTGTCCTGTCTCTAGAAATGCATGCTGGACTGCTCTAATTACCTGTGCAATGGGAAGAAGTGGGCATTTCTAAGGACCCCCAAGATATTTTTAATGGTATATTATTCATTTATAAAAATGGAACTCTGCTCACTTTGCTTTAGGAGGCTGGTCATCATTATTGACAGTATTTGCCAGTTTGGGCTTAATCCTACAAGGTACTGAACATTCTGGCCATGATCCAGCAAAGCATTTCAGCACATGCTTTACTTTAAGCATGTGATTAATTCCCATGGCTTTGCTGGATCTCTGTTAGAATGTTCAGGCCCTTGTAGGGTCAAACCCTTATTTAGCATGCCAATGCACTCGGTACTATGGGGAAGATATGCTTCACAAGTTACAGCGGAAGCCCTAAATTGCTTACATTCTAAATGAGACAAATGGTTTCATGAAAGAACTGCCCTTATTGCTAAATTATGATACTTTACGATGGAAAATTTCCAAGTTACTAAAAATAAAGAAATAAAATAATAATAATGCATAGTATTTTCATGCATAGATCACAAAGCACTTTACTAAGGAAGGTAAGTATCATTATTCCCATCTTATAAATGGGGAAACTGAGCAACAGAATGGTAAAGTGACTTGCCTACGGTCCCACAGCAGGTCAATGGCAGAGCCAGAAATAGAATCCAGAACTCTTGAGTTTTAAGTCTAGTGCCCCATCCACTGTTTCTAAATTGTTTCTGTTTCTAAATTAGCATGGACAATTTTCTTAATATTAATCTGACGGAATAATCCATGTGTTCACACAAACTGTATGTCCTTTTCTGAGATATTTCTTCCCAGTTGCTGTGTTTTAAAGATGCCATTATTTTATGTCCACCATTTAGAAAAGTGGGCATTTTTAATAACCGCAGCACTGAATTTGTTCTGGTCTTTGATGACAATCATTCCCTTTGCCTTTCTGTGTGCTTTAGAAGGACCCACAGTTATTGTAGCTAGTGAGAGATACAAGGTTTTGGGCCAGATCTTGAGCTGGTGTATATCAGCATAGTGATAGCGCCGCTGAAACCAATGGAACTCTGCTGATTTACACCAGCTCAGGACCTGGTCCCTTTGTATTAATATCTTGCAAACGTTTCTTTTAGTGTTTTTCATCACCTCCCTCAATGGATACCCAAATCATAATGTCCATTTTTCTCCTGGTCTTATTGCATTAAAAGATTTTCCCCATCAAATCAAAACCAGTGTGAACCCTATTGTACAATAATGCTTTATCTTTTCTTAAAGCCATGTGAATAAAATATCAGATTTATTGGCTTCTGAAAACTTAAGTTCTATTTAGTAACTTCAGGATTAGAGATTTATAGTCTGGAGCACTTGGTTTTTAAATCCCTATAATGGAAACCCATCTTGTGTCTTCTCTATAATTCAAGACATTGCCCTTGTTGGAGCACAGGAGTCAGAAAGTACTTGTTGAAACTTATTTTTGCTTTGGGCCCAGATTCCCTCAAGGTGCTGAGAACTGACACTGTGATGCAAATTTTTCTTTCTCTATATACTTTACCTTTGTTGTAGCATAATTTATTGGAGTTAAATATTATGATCCACATTCATCCCCAGTGTGGCTGCACTGAAACTGTACTAGGGATTAAACTGACCCCATGAGCGCAATAGCTTTGGAAGCCAATATATACTCTTCACCAAGAGGCTCTTATAGCAGACAGTTTTGCAATGCGGGTTGAAGATACCATTAAGTTATGATCAGGTTTTCTCAAATTGTGAGTTTTTCAGTTGCAATTTGTTAGTATCCACATGAAGTAAATGGGGTAACAAACGTAAAACTACAAAGTGTAGATAGGAAGCACAGGGTGTCTCTTTGAAAGTCTCTTAGTTAATCATATGAATTAGAAACCCTGGAGATTTCTTTTGCAATACCTATTGAAAACCAAAACTCACATATGCAAAACATTTAATTCTGATTGTTAGTTGTTGGTCTTTTGTTTGCTTAGGAAAAGAAATAAGGGAAGATAAACTCAAGTTTACAGGAACTGGAGCAATCAGAAGATGACATTTCTTTGTGCTAAAAATAAACAAAACAAAACTCAGCCCACTTGTTGTTGATAACCAAGGTACAGATTCCTAAATGTTTTATACTTGGAGTAGAAAAGGATTTTTAAAATCCCATAACAACTGCAATGGTCTAGTTATATAAGGAGGTCCCATGCTCTAGAAAATACAAAATCACTGTATGAATTAAAATCTAATAGGCCTGCCTTTAGAAAGTCACACATGCAATGTCAACTATAGAAGGATTACAGAGGACTTATTCTGTAGTAATCTTCAATTTATAATCACTTAGTTTCTTTTGGATTAGATCCAGTCCATTTCATTAACCTGTAGTAAGGTTTTTCCTTTCTTGCTTTTTAATCCACTCTAGCCCGATTTATAAAGATTAACTTTAGATTGAAGTTCTTGAGACCTACATCCCCAATCCATAATATTCAACTTGGAAATGCATATATCATAAAAGATGTCTCAAACAATGGTCCACTTCAATTTTACTAATTAAAAAAAGATCAATCTGAAAATGACTGATAATGCATGACAAGTTTCTTAGGGACACTGCAATTGCTATGGTCTCCAAAAGCTGGCATTTGGAGCTAAAAACAAACGCCACATTTAAATATGCCTTACAGTAACCTTGAGGATAAAATGTTTCAATCTGATCTACAATAAATAAGAATGTAGTCTATAAGTCAAGGAGAAACATACAGAGAGAAAGAGATTCTACATGATAATAAAGCTAGAACAAATGGACATCAATTTGATTTGATAGCCATTCATAAGTTTGAGAAATGTATAACAGAAGGACCTAATTCTACTCCCAGTTTTCCTGGTGTAAATTTAGAGTAATTCTCCAAAGTCAAGAGAGTTACATTGGATTTACAGTAGTATAAGTGATATAAGAATCTGGCCCAGTACATTCAAAATGTAAAAATAAATTGCACCTAGAAACAGAAGGCTGGCAGGTGTTCACTGGAAAATGTCTGATGTATCTAACTATTTAACTATATATAGAGCATTTTAGTATGAATAGATATTAGACCAATATACAGTAAAAGAACTTTGTGACACTGTTCCAGGATGTCCCATTCATTTAAGTTGTGATACTCAAGCAAGCAACTCATTTGTGAAATAAGAGAATCAAAAGTTCAGGATGCTGATGAGTTCAGATACAGTCTGAATACATTATCCCTGTGCTGTATAAAATATAGTCGTGATATTTCAGCTTTTCTATTTTAAGTTTTAATGACAGACACTTCCTTCTAAAGCATTTCTATTTCATGGTAGTATTTGGATTTCTAAGTATTTTCATATAAAACAATAAAGAAAACCATAAGCCTTTAAGCCGTCCCCAAGTATGATTGACATTTTTTTCAATCCAACCTGCACTTTTACACTGGAAGTCCTGTATTACAATTTACATAGATTACTATTTTGCTAAGAATGTTTTTGTTAACTGAAATCACCTTTCATTGGAATTGCACAAGATCTGAACTCATGCAATTATCCTTACCTGTATTATTTTTCAGTGCTGCCAATCACCTCACACATTAGCAGCCTCGAGGGTATTTTGAACCAAAATAGTCACATCTTCACCTGAAAAGGATGTTGAATGTGAAGAATAATTTAATCTTCACCTTAATTATAAACTCTGGTATAGGAAGAATTTAAAGTTTCACATATCAGCTTAAAATTTTAACTATTGTGTTTATTAGACACAGGAAAATTAGTTGAGAGAAGAATTTGGCCTAATGTGTCTGGGTTTATATTTCATAAAAATGGATCTCAGTTAGCTGTAGGCTTTGTACAGGATATTCCGAAATACAAAAATAAAAGTGTTAATGCTCACATGTTATGTTTTTCAAATGCATAATAATGCTTTTCATAATGCACAAGTTTTGCAGTGCTCAAGACTTAGCAGGGCAACTGCTCCCAGTTTCTTCTCATCCAGTTGGGGCCTCTTCCACCCACCTTTGGGGCAGCTGTGCAGTAGCAAAGTGCCAAGAGTCCTGAATACATTGCACACACACAGCCAGGGGCCTCTTCCAATTCAGTCAAACACAGGTGTTGCATAAGGCGTCTATGACAGGATGGAGGCCTATCAAGTCACCAATGTGGTGATGAGGAAGAAGGAAATAGTTCTGACCATAGGGGTTCCCATCCAGGCTCGCCGACAGCAATTCCAAGCCCCAGGGCAGAACTATCAATGGGCCCCCATGCACGCACAAGCGGCCTGCCTGACATTTGTGTGGTGCTGCGCCTGCGCTGGCTGGTGCCCAGCGAGATGCCGGCTGCGCTGCTGGGTGCACTCTTCTGGCATGGCCAGGGCTTCTACATGCCCACCTGGTAGGGTTGCCAACTGTCTAATTGTGCAAACCCAAAGATCCTTGCCCTGCTCCCTACCCCACCCCTTCTCTGAGGCCCCGCCCCACTGCTCACTCCATCCCCCCTCCCTCTGTCACTCGCTCTCCCCCAAACTCACTCACTTTCACCAGACTGGGGCAGGGGGTTGGGGTTAGGGCTGTTCTGGCCACTTCCGCAAGCGGCGTGGAGTGAGGGCTGGCAGGAAGCCTGCCTCTGCTGTGCTGTGGCCGGGGGCCCCTGGGCCTTTTAAATCACCCAGACCCCTGGGCAATTGCCCCCTTTGTCTCCCTCCCCCTGTCGGCAGGCCTGTTCCCATCAGTCTATTAGTAAGACAATCAAGCTGCCCGGCAATGGACTGGACATCACATAACCTTATTGGCTGGACACAGCATATGTCTACACTGCAATTAGACACTCACAGCTGGCCTGTGCCTGCTGACTAGGGCTGGCATGGCTCGGGCTAAGGGGCTGTTTATTGCAGGGTAGACATTCAGGCTCAGGCTGCAGCCTGAGTTCTGGGATCCTTCCACTTTGCAGGGTCCTAGAGCCTGTGCTCCAGCCCGAATGTCTACACCACAATTAAACAGACCCTTCGCCTGAGCCCCATGAGCTCGAGTATAGACAGGGCAATTCCTCAGGGACAGCAGGCTTTTTCCTGCCCTCTCTGCTGGAGTGGAGCACCTTATTTTCCTACCTCTCCCTCCCCATGTCCCTACAACTAGTTGGTTATCTTTATGCCACGGCCACCGTTGGGGAGGGAGTGTTGTCATCCTGGGTAAAGGTGCTTTTCTCTGTGTCTTTTTAAATCTACTGGCATTCATTGGGTCAGGCCTCACCATTTATAACAGATCATGTTTGTGCTGGGAGGGGAGGTATGTCTACATCTCGACATGCTGCATAGGGCTGTTACTGGGGCATGAATTCCCAGCTTCTGAGTGGCATTTGTAACCAGTAGATCATGCAGCTGGTTCCACTATGGCATGGGATTCCAAGGCACATTGGCCCAGTTCACATCTGGCAAGGACCGCCTGATTTGGATTAGTTTTTTATAGGCTTTTATACTGCACACATTACCATAGGCCGCAGAGCCGTGGCACCACCTGGACCAGGGCCCAATCACTTTTTCACCCGGCCAAATTTGAGTGAGTGGCATTGTGACCTGGCACGCAGAGTCGCAAAGCCACTCAGCTTTGGCCCAGCAACCCCTGTCAGGATGGGAGGATGGCTGGGCCAAATTTGCATGAGTGGCACTCTGACCTGGTGCATGGAGTCACAGCACCACTATAACTAGAGTGGCCCCTGCCTGCAGCGTACCAGGCCCTGACTTGCCAGCTGGCAAAACTGTGGCAGTTCCTCTCAGTGTCGGGGCTTGCCAGGAAGCGGAACAGACCCAAGTAGACCATAGGATTATTTTGCTAGCTATTATATCCTACTAATCCAGCCAGCTGTATCAAATAATATGTTTCTCTTTATGAATTAATCCATTTTATCCTTATATTTTATCAGTATTAATTCCTATGAAATTAGGATGTGTTGAGGCATATGATATGTGTTTCCTATAATTATACATAGAATAAGTTTTGCTGAAATGCAAGAAGCCTACTGGCCTGTATCCAGTAAGAGCCGCTAAATAGCTAAAAGTATAATCAGTTAAAAATAAGTCATCATAAAAGCTGGTAACCTTTGGCACAGATAGGAATGGTCCCTGAACTTTGGGGAACCAAAGGGAGGAACTATGCACATCACTGAACAAGTTTATCCGGCGTCTGCAACCGGTTGGTAACCGCAGGGTACACCACAAGCCTGGAAGTTACCAAGGGAGCCAAAGTTGGCAGTTTTTGGAGTGAGATAATCCTTATTAGTATACAGAGAGTAAGTGTCATAATCCACTAACCTATGGGATAAGGGTACCCATAAATTTCTTAGGGTACGGAAATAAGTTTTGGGTATAGTAGGTTGGGCCTGAATTACATAGTGCCAAGATCCTATAAAATACCTTGTGAACAAGGGTCTGGAGCTCTTTAAGCTCTTTGAGCGATCTTTTAGTCTTCAGCTCTTTCTTTCCTTTGTTCTCCTATATTCTTTTTATCTACCTATCATTCTATCTTCTATCACGCTACTAGCTCAGCTTGTGTAGTATAGTATCACTACTCAACACTCCTAACTATTGGGGAAGCCAGAACCATGGTGTTATCAGGTATGCCAGGAGTAAGGCTGGTCCTTCATCTCCTATTATCAGGTCCTCAAGGAAGGGTGTGAGTATGTTAAGTTAAGGTACTTATAATATGAATGTTACCATCAGGAGTTTTGGAATTCTTTTACTGTTTTGCAGTTATAAGTTTCATAGCACTTATTATTCTTTTGTTAATCTCAATAAAGTTTTTATCAATTTGGTATTGTCCTCAGTGTAAGTGTTTTTGCCAAGCACTCCGAGAGTCTGCTCCTGATATAGAATTGTCTGAGTTCTCAGACCCTGTAGTCTGAATTGGACAAGAACCTATAAATCTTCTGGTCGGATGCGATCAGTGGCGAGCCATAACAAATAACCCATAAAACTCAGGTCAACACCCATAACCCAAGGGTGAGGCTCACTAGCAGGGAGAGGTAAGATAAGGAGCAGGGTGGGGGAGGACGGGGCTGGTAGGAGATGGTAGGGGGAGCTCTCTTGAGGTCTGAGTCTCCTGCGGGGCGGGGGTGTTATGGACTCATGGGCCAGGGGCTTCAGGCTGCTGGGAAGGTTGCACCTGAAAGGGGAAAAGGAGGGTCTGGCAGGGGGTGTCGGCAGCAGTATAGCCGTGGGGAGCGGCTCTATAGCCCCCCACTTTAAATGATGCTCCACAGACCCTGCGCATTACTCATTTACTTTAGTGGGCTTTGGATCAGGCTTCAAGCAACAGCAGTGATAAGTGGTAGTGGTGGGTTTGATTTCAGCTTCACATAGCACAACATCTCTGTCATTCAGGGTGACATCCCGGCCCCACTGAAGTCAGTGGCAAGGCTCCCATTGACTTCAGTGGGGCCAGGATTTCATCCTCAGGGTTCAGATCCATCACATCCATGTATATCTAATGTAGGCTGTATCTGTGAGAAATAAAAGCAAACCCCTCCTTCACTTCTACTTTTCAAAGCCTAATTATAGTGATTCATTCTACTACTCCGAATAAATACTGTGAAATGGGACTACTGTGGCAGTGATCTTGCTGTGGATTGTGTGAAAGATGGAGGGGCGGGGTCTGATCATATTATCAGTACCTAGGTACAAAAGCAGTGGTACTGGCCAGTATCAAATGGTTAATCAAATGCCAACCTCTACATTAGTAGCAGTAGGGGTGACATAAATGACTACTGGTAAAGCAGACTGCTCAGTCTCAATGAGGCCTTTGTGTAAGTTTGCCATAGTGTGACAGTCTCTTTTTGAGAGTGGTTCAAACCATTCCGCCTTGTTTTAGAGCTGACCCTTGACACTAGGTCAGATGTGTCCAGATTGTGCCATTTAAGTTTATCCCAAATGGAGACTGTTACATGAAAAAATCACTGTGGAATATTGAATCTTTTTTCTGAATAATACAATTTATGTCCCATTTCCCAGTCTCTTTTACACTGTGAAGCACTTATAAAAAACAAATGATGCATATGCTATTAAATACTTCTCTAGCACTACCAACTAAATAAGGAAGTCAAATTCATACCCAATACATTCCAATGCCTTTGGCAGAGTATTATCAGAGCTGAATTTAGCCCAAACTACCACTCGCAGGAACTTTCATTTATTTTGGTGTTCATAGAACCAGACTAACAACTGACTCGATCAAAGCTCTGGGCTTTGGGATCAGGCCCCGTATTGGCAAATCTTTGACGAATCACTGCTACAGCACTCACAGGATGACTGCAATAACCAGACATGGATTGGACTAAACCCTACTCATCTAACACACACAAGTAGTCCTGTTTACACCATTGAGCCTCTTCTGATAAGTAAAGTGAGCAGGATTTGACCATAGCATGGCTCACAGTTGGGCCACCCCAAAATCCTGGGTTTCCCTAGCTTCAGTTATACAGACCATTGCTTGGAAAAAAATACAGACTACTACTTTTTTCTCAGCTATAACTTTTGGAACAGAATTTTCTCTAGAGGAATTTTACCCATTCCTTAAAATGTAAGTTATAGGAGAGGGGGGATTGCCTTTCCGCATGTTCTATCTGGTTTTCTATCTAAAATATTACCAAGTTTCAGTATTAAAAAGTGTAACTGTGGGTTAGCTCTAAGTAGGCCACTGTCTAAGCCAAAAGAGGAAAATTCTGTATTTCAGTTCTATGATGAAGGACTAAAAGAGGCCTATTCAGCTCATTCTCCTCTGAATACCCCTAAGGCAGAAAAGGAAAGAAACTTCTTGTCACAAAAATCAGCCCAGCTGGGAGACTAAGAACCAGATTGTGCCTGAGTCCTTGCAGAAGTGTACAAGAGAAGGAGATGGCACAAGGAAACCCTCTTCACCCATGCAACCCCACTGCAGGGGTCAGGCACAATGGCAGTCCTTATGTTCAGGGAATGAAAGAACACAACTGGGCTAGAGCCTTGGTGTGGACAAAGAGGGGCCATGCTCTCTTACCTATATTGCTCAGCAGACAGCTGGATGTGGAAAGGAAAATGCATTGCCCCCCTGAGCTCCTGCTGGAGTATTGTCTGTATCGAGGATACTCAGCTTAGCATTATAAGGGTTGACTAAGGCCATTGTTGAAAGTGTCCCTAAGCTGTACCTGGCACACTGTTCAAAGTAGTTCTGCTTCTTCTCTGAAGTCCCCTGCTGGGAATGGGCACAGCGCACTACGCAATCTGAATTTGCTTCATCTGGAAGGGAAAACCTCCTACCTAACAGACTACAGATCAAGGAACATAAATTTTATTCTGATTTTATTTTCCATCTTCTCTGAGTGGGGCAGAACCCCAATTGCAGAACCACTTCTGGTTAGGAGTCACCCATCTTCCCCTCCGTGCACTGGAATCCATTCCGTTTAGCTCATTCCTGCCTAAGTATGGACAGTAATTTTTAAATATTGCACCAGCTGTACTTGTGAAACAGTGGAGTGACCAAAAATAACATTTTTCTATCATCACAGTATATATAAAATATAAAGAGTAAAGATACATTGCATGATATAAGAAATAAACTTAAAACAAATGAATTGTGGTGAGGTTTCCTCTAATATAGCATGGTGATTTTATTCAAAACTATATATATTAATAAAGTAATTCCCACAAAGTATGTTAGGTTGGTAACACGAGTAAGGCTGCCAAATGGACCATTATTCCCCAAAATTATGTGTCCCAAGACAACAGCAAACTTGTTTGCCAAGCCATAGGCATCATAGTATGTGCTATCCCGTGTGTCCCTTTTTTTTTAAATTTGTCCAGGATAGGTTTGTCCAAGATGGTCTTTGAATCAGAGTGCACACTGAAACCACGGTTTATGCTGTTATTTAACAATATTTTCATCAATTAATTGTTACAGTACAAGAGTGAGGGAGGAAAAGGAAAGTTACAAGAAATGAAAAATGTGAAATTAAACACCTTCTATTATAGGGTTTTCGGGTAAATCTAAGAAAATCAGTATATTGATCAGCAATAACATTTAGCTGCTGCATATATGTCATTTTCATTATTTTTTCAATACGGTTAGTGCATGCAAGAATTTTTTTAACAGGCTTAGTATTTTTAAATAAATCATGCTTCTTGTTCTTTGGGGAGAGGGAGGGCTTGTTTTGTTTTTACCAACATTTATTGAATTATTTTACCGGCTATTGCTAGGTAGTAATACAGAGCCAATATTTCAGTCCTTCCACTTTAAAAGAAACATTTTAAATGTTCAATATACTGGTACAAGATAAAGAAGGTGGGTAAAAAGATTTTCTTTTTTTAAGGAAAAATGATAACTACGGTATTAAAGTCATACAAAGATTTCCTGGATTAACTTTCTTCTAAAGATTATTTCTCAATCCACACCATGAAAATAACAGTGAAAACTGCCTACCAAACTGGGTACATATACCTAAAGAGAGAATGAAACAGTCACAGTTAAGATATAGGTCAAATTTTGCTTACCTAATCCACACAAATTAATTACGCTACTTGTGAGCATGTCAATGGGCTTATGCCCTCCTGACTCAGCTAAGCACTTACATATGTGCGCATTACAACACATACAATTGAGACGGTAAATCAGGGCTTTTTCTGTTTAGTCCTCTTTAAATAGTATTTCACCAACGCCCCAGTCCCAGTGAGAGTTTTTGGTGCATGAGAAATCTAGGATTAGACCTTCAAATATCTCCATCACCATCAGAATGAAATCGGAGGTTTTTGGAGAGAAGAGCCAGCAGATGAAGTGGTATGTTGGTCTTGGTACAATGAGATCTCCCTCCACACCCTGTACCCTGGGTAGCATCATAAATGACTGACTCCTCATTCCCCTTTCCAAAGGCTAGACTGCTTTAGAAGGAAAGGAAAATAAGTTTGATATTCATACAAAAACAACATTGTAGTCTAAGGAGGGAGGCCATCGGTTCTACCCTTACCAGCGGAGCTGATAATAATCAGTCACTTATGTGCTATTTCACAGCTGATACCTCTTCCCCAAAAAAAAAATTAATTGCAAAAGTTTCACAGATGTCTGCAGCAGTTGACCAGAGCTCTTGGGTTATTGCTTGTCAGACTATTAATGGGTTTGGCTAACCATGACAGTCATTACTTTCCCCCTCCTGTGAGCTACTTTCTGTGTAATTTATGCATAGGTTTTGCCAAGATTTGACAACTTTCAGGATATTAACATAAAATTAGACTGCAGAACTGAACAATGGGTGGCATTAAAATTAGCAGCAGTGGAGACCAATCCAAGAGAATTGGTTTATTTTGCTTTGCTCCTAAGTTTATAGTTTTGTTTTGTTTTATTTTACTTCTTTTCTAGGAATTCTGCAGGGAAAGGCGAAATGGGCAAATGCTAAAAATAATTTTGTTTTCTCCTGGTACCTCAGGAATCTTTGGAATGACAGGGAAATCTCAATCAGATAAAATGCTTGACAGCATCTTAACCAAACCTAAACAACAGCCATCCCTAAAAATCAATCACAGAAAAAGAAAAGTTAGAAGGGCTTTTTAGAGAGGCACTTTAAGCATACCAGAGTCTGCTCTACACAGATTGCTCAGTGAATGCCATTACAGAATGCAATGTGTATGTTAATAAGCCAGGACATCTGGTAACCAGCTTTTTTCTGATTCATTAACTGACTCTGCTTCTATGGCCAGAGGGTACAACAGGAAAAGCTGGGAGGCTTTTGCTTCTAGAAAATGGGACCTTGATGTATGCCTCACTTCCTTGACCCAACCTTAGCCTTTAAATTTCCTCTAATGTCTACATTATTAGTATTTAAATGTGAAACCTAGCTGCAAACACTCTGTCAGCCACAAAAACTGAAAATAATAGGTATTAATATTTAATTCTTCATAGCAAGAAGCTACATTTAAAATGGTTTCATCATTATTTTTAAACAGATAGCAAAAAACTGCCTGGTGTATTGTGTTTTATCCCTGTTAGAATTCACTGTGGCTGCATTTAACTGGAAAGTGGCTCTCCCCCCTTTTTAATTACGTGTATGCTCTTTTGATCGTGATTCATGACAATAGACTGAATACTCCAAAAAAAAAAAAGGAGTATTTAAACTTGATCTTTGCTTGGGCAATTATACAAGTTAATTTGAACGAAAACCAGTAAGATTTTATTTAAAAATGCTCCATGAAATTAATGAGCTTGGATAGGGAAAATAAAAGCCTCATTCAGCTCATATCAAGTATTGTTTTTCTTCACATAATACAACTGAAAAAGCTCCAAATGCTCCAGAGAGAATGATTGAGCAAAAGAAATTTGACTTGATAGTACATGTTGAGGGATGAAATGGACAATGAAGTTTCCATATGTTGTTTTTACGCAGTAATTAGAAACTGTCACACACCGTTTCATTTTTTAGTTTCCTTGGGCTTATTTGCATGTAGGATGCTTTCCTTGGAGCAGAACGGCAAGCATCACACTGGCATCCAGTTGAAATCTGAAGCAGTGACACGTGGGCTTCTTCCACCTCATGGTCAAGAAGCCAGCGGCAGGTACTGTAATGGCCCAGAGCACAGCTCAGTAGCAGCCAGCTGCAGCCACACTTAATCCTATTTGCATGGCCTAGTATTCTTGTCCAGGTTAAAGCAGTAGCCAGTCCTGGTGGTATATTTCCTGTACACAAAGGTAAGGTTTCGTTTTCAAAGGGAACTAGGTGAGTAGAACACCTACCTCCCATTGACTTCCAATCGGTGTTCAGCACCCATATCTCTTAAGCGCTTTTGAAAATCCCAGCACAATTTATCAGAGGCAGGCCAACCTAGAAGAGCCATGGTTCCAGTTCATTATCCAGCTTTCCACTGAGTCATGGCCACACATTTGTTCTCATGATTTTCACACATTTTCCAACTTTATTTGGTCCTGTTTCCATTCTACATACTGGTATATGAATTGTCCATTCAGTTCATATACACTGTCTCTGCAAAATTCTCCTTGCCAAATCACCCTGGGTGAGTACTTTTTTTTTTTTGATGAGTGAGTAAATAAACCATCATGATCATTATCATGGTATGGATGGCTGAGTAGTTTTTGACTGACTGGTTAATTTTGAAAAAATGTTAAGGCAAACATATATAATTTTGAATGTAAGATATGAAATTATCTTAATTCAGTTCATTTTGAGTGTTGTGTAAGTGGGTTTGTGTCCTTGTTCTTTGAACTGTTTTCCAAGCTTTGTGTAAGCTACCAAAAAGCTGAACCCTTAAATCTCTTCTCTACGCAAGATAGATTATCTGTCTGGATGGCTGGTCAATTAGAATGCTTAAGTGACCTGTAACCTCAACAAGAAGGCCTCTGAAAAACATCAAAGGACACTGATTACATTCATGATTACATCTCAGAAGGTGGAGTTCAAAGATTTACCATTATATTACTTTACTGTTTGGTTTTTGTTCATTTTTTAAACATATGAAGAAAATCATTGGCCCAGATCCTTGCCAGTCTTCAGTTTTTACTCAGTATTTGCTCAGACAAAATTCAGCTTCGCCTAAGTAAGGATTGAGTAAATATTGTTATTATTAATAATATTACAGTAGTGCCTAGAGCTTCCAACCGAGATTGATGTCCCATTGTGCTAGGCACTGTACACATATATAGTAAGAGATTCTTACTTTGGGTTTTGGGCAATACGGAGGTTTCTTGCACAGTCCTAACTCATACTTGAAATTGAACCCTTCAAGAGAAAATATCAACTTGCCTTCTATTTACTATGTGTCCATTACAAAAAAAGAAAAACAATTCAAATTTTCTCTCCTGTGTTTTTTACTGAATATTTTCTACTGAATATTATTAGTTCTTAGAAGTTTATTTTTATCCTTATTTTTAAAATGAACAGGGCCAATCTATTCCCTATTGCAGACTATATTTAGAGCTTCATCCTAAATATGGGGCCAGATCCTCAGCTGCTATATATGGGCATAGCTCCACTGAAGTCAACACAGCTATGCTGCTAATTCACAGCAGCTGAGGATCTGGCCTATGATTTGTAGATATAACCATTATAGAAACTTTTAAATTAAGAGTTGAGACATCTCCATTTATTTTTTGTGGATTGGGGAAATACTAATTAAAAGACAAATGGAGGGAAATGACTCACATGGAGACTGATGCCAGCTTAGTGGGATGTTTGAGAGATAGCAATATTATTGGTCAGCACAGTGGAAGGCATGTCACTGGCTATAGCACAGCTGCTGGAGGTGACCGTGTTGGTATCTGTAGCATGTTGATGTGTGAAGTAGAAAAATGAATCTTATTCCTCAGGAGAGTCCTGCATATGTCAAGTATATTGTCTCATTAAGCCAATCCATTTATCAACCCACTGAATGTCAATTAAATTGCATAGGATGGTGCAGGTATATGGTGGGCTGTTGGTGCCAAACTTTATTACAGCTGAGCTTTTCTGGCTTAGTACATTCTTACATGTAAGCAAAATGGCAGACATATCAAAGCCAAATTAAATGTTCTTGAAATAATGCCTTTAAAAAAGGAGAATATGCCACAGTCTGGCAGAATAGAGTAGGAAATGTAATGTCACTTCTTAGAGTACTTTTTAGTTCCAATGAAGATGTCAAGGCTCGGATCCTGCCAGTGCCAAATGTCTTCACAGCGTGCAAATTAGATCAGTGTAATTTCATCAGGATGATGATCAGACTCTATTGTAGTTATATGGCTGGATTCACAGCTTCTGCTGAATGCTACAGACGGAGTGGCACAGCTGAGCTAATGCTGCCATCCTCAGAAAGAGACAGAAGTGGATTTTATATTGTTCTCTTAATGCCAAAGTCCAAAGGACATTGCCAGTCCCAGCTAATATGGACACTGCTGTATTAATGCCTCTCAAAACCACTGCTCTAGAGAATGGGCCCCTCCTGCAACAGAAATAACATGCATCCTTGCATTGGATATATTCTTGTCACACATTATCTGATTGTGCTAAATAGTTTTCTGAACTGGTAAAATGTGTTTAACAATTACTACAGTTGTAATGAATAAGTATACTAGAGAAATAAAAGGAAATTCAAATGAATCTAAGTAAGTAAAAGATAACTCAGTTACAAAAATGTTGCCAAATGTAACCAGATGGTTTAATAATTATTCTACTACCAGCATATACCGCAAAGTCACTAGCCATTTGAATGTCCACTAACCTTACCGTATTGAGAAGTGAATAAAACCTCACCTTTTCACCAAATCTCTCCTTCAAAGCTCTTAGGGTATGTCTACACTGCAAAACCTGTGCACCAGCTAGTCCACCTGAGCTAGCTTGAATCCAGCTAGTGCAGGTAGCAGCAGTAGTGTAGACAGCGCAACGTGAACTTCAGAGCAAGCTAATGAACCGCGTACAAACACACAGGGTCCATGCCAGGCTTGTACTGCCCAGGCTGCACTGTCTTAATTGCTATTGTTACCCGCGCTAGCTAATTCAAGCTAGCTCAGATTTTGCTGTATAGACATACCCTTACACACTCTCGCACTCCCCATTCATAAGATGGGCTTGATTCTGTTCTTAGATATACCGATGTAAATTAGGATTAACTCCAGTCAACTCAGTGGAGTTAAACTGCTGTAAGCAATATCAGAACCAGGACCACTGCATTTGGAATTAGTTACCAGGCTCATAGTGTATTCAATGAGAATTTTGTCTAGATTATTTAAGGGGTTGGCTTTGTTTTTGGGGGGAAGGGGTAGGGAGTGTGTTATCTGATTAATGGTTACATTTGTGATTTCTCCCCCCCCCCATTGCATTATCCGAGCTGTGCCTCCCTGTCTGCCCTGCTGCCTCCCAGTGCTGGAGCCTTTTCCCTCTGCAGGAAAAGACTCCCGGAGCGGGGAAAGACTCTGGAAAGAGGGAAGCAGTGGGGAAAGGCTCCAGAAGCTCCCTACCACAGTGAAAGGTTCCGGCAGCGGGGATAGGCTCCAACAGTGGAGAAAGGCTCTTTCCCCACTGCCTCCCCTCTGCTGGAGCCTTTCACTGACACATGTAGCCACATACCACAGTGTGGACACCGCCTGCTTTTCACTGCAACATGTAGCTACACATACCCTACACGCCGCCACCAGTGGTGTGCAGTGTAGACATTGCCTATGGCACAGAGACACATTTATAGCTGCAATTAACCTTCATATATAGCCCCCAACCTTTGATCTCTAGCAGAGGGCTATACTGCTTTACCTTTACTCATGTTCGTGAGCACTTACTCATAGAAGTAGTTCCACTGAAGTCATTTGACCCTGTAGTGAGGCGGTGTGGCGCCCCTTCGTCCCGCATAGGGCCGAACTTCCCCTAACCCCAACGTGGGCGGAGCCACCGGGTCCGGCGCCCGCCCCTCCGAGGTCACGGCCCCGACCCGGAAGTATAAAAGCCCGCCGGCCAAGCTCAGTGGAGCCCAGGCCGGCAGAGAGAGCAGACGTCCTGGGCCGAGCTCCCACTTGGGAGACAGCCGTGAGCCGCCTGCTACCCCACCGCGCCGGTCGAGACTACCTCTCGCCAGGTACCCCGAAGAGGACTGGCCAAGCCTGCCCCGGACCAGCTACCCTGAGGAGGACTGGCCAAGCCTGCCCCGGGCCAGGTACCCTGAGGAGGAGCCAAGCCTGCCCCGTGCCAGCGACCCTGGTGGAGACCTGCCGGACCGGCCCCCAAGCCCCGCACCGGAGGAACCGATGCTGCTGGACTGGCCCGAACCCGGCATCGCCAACGAAGTAGCCCGGGGGTAGCCGACCCCGGTCAGGCTGCAGAGGCCTGTGAGCCGATGTCAGTGTGTTTCGGTCAGGATACCCCACTGACCAGCAGCGGCAGTAACCGCTGCTAGGGCCCCGGGCTGGAACGCAGTGGAGTGGGTGGGCCTGCATTCCCCCCTGCCAGCCCCTGCTCAGGGGTGGCAGGCTTCCCCCTCACCCAACGCTCAGGTGTAAGAGCCTGGGCTTACCTTAACTGCTTGTCTGCTCAGCCCCTGCCCCAGAGGGCCTGAGCTCCTTAACTGTTTGTCTGCTCAGGGCCTGAGCTGTGACTGTTTGTGCCCCGCCCTGACCCAGGGCCTGGGCTCCTTAACTGCTTGTCTGCTCAGCCCCTGCCCCAGAGGGCCTGAGCTCCTTAACTGTTTGTCTGCTCAGCCCCTGCATCCAAGGGCCTGAGCTGTGACTGTTTGTGCCCCGCCCTGATCCAGGGCCTGGGCCTGCGTAAACTCTTGATTATTGCTCAGCCCCTGCACCAAAGGGCCTGGGCTAGCTGAGTGTTTGCTCAGCCCTACCTGAGGGCCTGAGCTCCCTGAACTGTGGGTCGCTCAGCCCCTGCGTAAAGGGGCCTGAGCTTTGACTGTCTGTACTCTAGTGAGCCGGTGTGGCGCCCCTCCGTCCCGGAGCGTAGAGCCCCGGCGTGACCCTACTACAGACCCACTCCTGCGAGAAAGTGCTCACTAATGTAAGGAAGGTTTGCACAATCAGACCGGACTGTGAAGTTTACTCTTGGTCTGGGGTTGAAGAAACATGCCATGGCAACTGGCCAGAGTATTCAGCATAAAATTAAAGCACTTTGTCCCTTACACAGCTTCTGCCCACCCTCTGTGGTCAGAGGCACAATGCACAATCCAGTATAACAGATGAAGTATGTTACTTCACTGAGTGCTACTTGTTCATCAGAAGTACAGTGCAAGCAGCCTCCTCTCCATGGACAGAGATGCAGCAGCTGTGTATAGCTGAGATCCTTCAGGGTTCTACTCATTATCTCCCTATGTGTATAACTCTTATTAATAGTCAATGGAACTGAACCAGTGGAGTAAAAATTAATCTTGGCCATTTGCTGGGATTTTGCTCATATTCACATGGAAAATGTAAAACTTCACTAAAAGGCAAATAAACACAGTTTTCATGTGGGGGGTCAGACAAAGCCCTAGATCCCAACTGGTGTAAACTGGCATGACTTCATTGAGGTCAATGAAGTATATGCCAATTTGAGTCAGCTGAAGATCTGGCTTGTAATTACTGCTTAGTGTCTGTGAAACTTTCCTGTGGTGTCCAGAACCGTAGGTTACCATATAACTCCCCTTACTCAGGGGGAGAGATTCACTGGTGCCATAGCCCAGACAAACTTCTCAGGGCTCTGCCTGACTTTACTTTGCCTTGCAGATTAACACTTGGTGTGCCCCAGTTCCCGAACTTCCCAGACACATCCCCCTGTGATGTCAAGCCCCTGTCACTAGACACTCACAGTAATTACCAAGTCTGTGGCCTCCAAAGAGACAGTGTACACACAGCTTACTTGATTCCACTGAGAAGACACACTCTATTTATTATCTCAGCACTGAGATTGACATAATAAAACAAAGAGAAGCTTATTAACAAAGATAGAGTTTTAAGTGATACTGACTAAGGGTAGTGGAAACAGAACTGATTACAAATAAAACAAAAGTATAATGTGCTTCTAAGGGACAAAACATAACTTTAGCAAACTACAATCATTTGGCTAAAGCAGTTTTCTTACCCTCAAAGTTTTTCTGGAGAGCTTGCTGATTTTCAATCAAATCAGGATCCAGATTTTTATGACTCCCTCATGCCCTACCAGGGGTCTCCTCGGTAAATGGATAACAAAATATCATTTTGCTTTTCATTAACTCTCCCCATAACTCATTGTTTTGACGCCAGAGACAATAAAAACTCAAGTGCCTTCTCATGCTAATTTCATATCCCCCACCCCATCAATATGGCTTTTCTTGTTGACTTACACAAAAATGCAGCTTCCTTTGTGTTGGTTTCCCAATTTACACTAGAGGCAGGAAAATAACTTTCTTCCCTCCTGTCTGGAAGAAAACCTGTTTCTCCCTGCATCTGGTAATAGACTTTAAAGTATAATATCAGTAACTATCCATAATTCCTCATATAGCATTAATACATACATTTCACAATTATATTAGTGACCAGTGTTTCACTGGCTTTCATTTGATACCTTACAAGACACTTGTTGGATAAACACTATGACAGCAATGTGCTGGTGTAAAGAGTTTGTCAGGCCTGACAAGAGTTGCTGACACAGAGTAGTGAATCACCAATGGGCCTCTGTGTCACAGTCTACCTAGTGTGTGGGTGAAATCCTGGCCCTGTTGAAGTTAAAGGCAAAACTCCCCTTGACTTCAATGGAGCTAGGATTTCCCCCTATATCTCAAGTGCAAAGACAGTACTAATAAGACTAATGTCATGAGACTCAGTCAAGAAACTTCACAAATGTTTAAAATACATAAATGTTATGATAGTTACCAGAAGTTCAGCAAAATGCAGACGCTGTTTGGTCCATACTTTAATACACTGTAAAGTACCATACTTTACTACACCCACACTGGAATCTTGGAACAAGAATATCTCCATTAACCTGAAAGGGAAACTATATTTAAAAATACATTTATGACACAAAAGCATATTTGTCAGGCAATATTTACATTGAAGCAAATCTGTTTTCCTAAAATACTTAACATTTATAGTTAAAAGATTAAAATTTGCGTCATGCAGGTTGTATGTTACAGCTAGTCCAAGAATCTGTTAACTCTTCTGTCTCTTCCCTTTCCTTGTGCATCCATTCCAACAATGGGGCTGGCACCCAGGGCCACTCTTGGGGCATGCCAGAACCCAGATGCCAAGTTTTTGAAGATTCCAGGAGCAACATCTGGCTGCTTGGTGAGTTCTAAAGGCAGTTGTTCTAGCAGATATCAAATAGCCTCTGGGTCTGTCACATGGTCAAACTGTTCTTAGAGTATCTATGCTCTCTTGACATCCTAGGAAAAGTTTTCCTTCTGCTTGCCTCGGATTTATCAAATGTGTGTATTTTTTACCAATTAAATACTAAAACATGTGGAAAACCTTTATTTGTGGTAAACAAGGATGCTTCTTTATACAATAACCAATAACTTTTTCCTATAACCCATGCAGCATTAATTACAACATACATAAGTGCCATTTTAATCATGTCTGTTTCATTTTTAGCATAAAACTCTCCTTGTAAGAGTAGATCACTGAATTGACAAGTTTCAATCCAATGCTCATTTTTGTTAAAAAAAAAATTAGTCTGATCAGTAAAACTGAAAAAAATATTAGACAAAACTGGAAGTTTCCATCTTTTAAATGCATTTTTGTACCTTTGTATTTTAGAAGTGGAATGAAGCAAGACTGTTAATCCAAAATTTGCTCTAATTGATTCTGGTAATATAAAAATAGAAAGTGGTGGGGATATTAAACTTTGAAAGTGGCTATTGTATTTGAGTAGTAAGTCCTGATCATAGCATTCTTATTTCAGTAGGATTTTTACTATGCGTATACAGTGTAATTCACTTGCAAGATATGTACTTGCCTCTCAAAAGCGTTAATGGAAAAGTTAAGGGCTTTTGAATTAATGGTAAACTTGGTCCTTTTAAGTGTTTGAAACATATTCACATGATATACTGTAAAGATTTGTTCAAAGACAATGAATTCTGTCATGTCATCGGTGCTTCATTCTATACTCACTTCAAGTGCAAGGCACACTGCTTGAGCTTGCCTTCCCTAATAAAAAAAACATAGTGTATCATACATACAGTAAAAAAATAATTAGTAAATATATATTTGGACACATGCAATTTTCCTCTGGTGAGAGGAAGAGAGAAAGAAAGGAAGGACAAGATTTGACATATGCTAGTCATATTACTTAGTGTACTACTTAAAGGTGCTCAGCAAACATTATGGATGACAATAGACACTTTTCTCTTATAATTCTACATCTCAATGGGTCAAATCCAAAAAAGCTATGTCAGGGGGAAAAGTATTCTAAGTACTCCATGGGCTTGAGTGTGGAGAGCTGTGCTACATAGTTTCCCCTAGCTTCCTGAGGATGAAGTAATGGTTAACAGTAATAATGTTGTGGAACCAAGCCGAAGCCAGTTGTTCACAAGGGTAAGAATAATACATTTTAAAAGGGCATATCCAGAAAATGTATTCAAAGAGAAATATAAAACATGTGCCGACAATTACAGAAAGAAAAACGTAATCAGAAACCCCAAATGATTACGAAAGCATGAATTGGATAAACCACAATAGATCACTTTATGTTATTATATTGGTTGGGGGCCTATTTGTGGGGCATGATCAGGGTTGGGTATGTCACAAGTTCATGGATTCAGGAGAGGGTTCATTCTGGCACAGAGCCAGTATTGGGGGCAGGTTTATGAGCCCAAGCCAGTTCATGCGCAAGGATGAGGAAGACCAGGCGGGATATAATATTAAGGTTGGATTGTGGATTTGGGATCAGCTTGTAGGCCTTGGCTAAGGTTGACAAATTGCAAGTCATGGGCCTGAGCTAAGACTGAGTTTGAAACTGGTTTGTGGGCCCCTCTTAAGGTCAGGATTTACATTATATCATTTACTCTGGTTAGCATTTATGACCATCCATGGGCCAGTGTTAGGGTTAATACTTAAGCTAACTCGTACACTTGGAAAGCATAAAAAGAAGTTGTTGACAGTTTGTCCTCTTTGTGGACAAGATCAAGTCTGTGGAGCAGGGTTTGGGTTAGGAGACATAGACTTGGGCTCTGGTTGAGTTTATAGCCAGTTCATAGGCCTATGCTAGGCCCATGCTGTAAAAAGAAGTGTAGCATGTAACCCTCCTCTTCAAAGAGGACTATGTCGGAATGTGCCTAGACATAACCTCAGCCTGTTTAGACACATTCAGACTGGGGTTTGGAGATTCTCCAGAAGCCCTCCCCAGCACTCGTGTGTAAACAGCTGCTCTATGGCAGCCTTCTATATAAGTATTCAGGGGGAAGGGGCAGCCTGTGGGGTGGCTGATAGGGATATTCTACTCCACACAGAAGCTAGCAAGTGCAGTGAAAGGGCTGGTGGCTGATCATACCCACTCCCTGGTACAGCATGCTCCCGTAAGGCTGTAGAGCATCAGCAGGCATAACAGAGTCCCCCCTCACAGCAACCTCTTGAGTGCTGGGTTGGAATCTCCTTGTGCTGCTGCATAAGTGCACAAGTGTTTTTTTGGAAGAAACTCACTAAACACCCTCCTCCCAGCTGGTGCAGGCCCAGATCACAAGGCAGGATATGGCCTGCAGTAAGAGGCTTTGAATACATTTGTTGTTGTTCTTTGTTTGTGCATTAGAAGCCATTCCTTCTAAATTAGTTCAAAATAACTGAGGTTAGCTTCCTAGACAAATAGACTGGGAAGAATTCTGGCACCAGAAGAATGGTTATATAAATCTGGGAAAATTTTCTTTAATGTCAAAACAGAGCTGAACTCTAATAGGATGAGCAATTCATTGTGATTAACAATTGATGTCATTAATTTTCTTAGTATATAGGCAAAAACAGTACTCAAAGTAACTGGATTTATAAATAACTAAATACAAGAGCCCATCTTGTCCCTCTTGTAGCAAAGCCATTGGGACAGAACTCCTGGAATCTTGGACACGATCACACTCAGGGCTGCTAGCCCTTCCCACCGCCACACCTACATTCTATTGTCAGTGTTCTGGCAGGATCAGAGGTAGCGCAGGTATGGCCCCTCAAACAGAGAATAACACCCCGTGCTGGAAGTGTAGACCTACACTCAGAGTCACAAGCTGCATACCAGCCTATCCTAAGGACATCAGCAACACGCTGCCCCTTCTTGGGGCTCACATCAAAGCCATAGTTCTGGCTTGTTAAACTTCACCTTGTCAAAAACAATGGGTAGAGTAATTTATATTCTAACACTAGTCTGTTTTATTATTATTTTTATTTGTGTTTTACTGTGGTCCCCACTCCTACCTCTACTATTCTATTCAGGAATAAGCCCCACTCCTTATTGCAGCAGCAGGAGACAGCCAGGTTCCTGAAGTCATAAGAGTTCCGGCAGACGGCAAGATCTATGGGGCAATATCAAGGCCCATTTAACTGTTGAGAATTGCCTACTTCCAACTTAAATTGAATTGGCTCGTTAGCACTGACCCCCGACTTGGTAAGGCAACTTCCATCTTTTCATATGCTGTGTATTTATACCGCCCTACTGTATGTTCCACTCCATGCATCTGATGTAGTGGGTTTTAGCCCATGAAAGCTTATGCTCAAATAAATTTGTTAGTCTCTGAAGTGCCACAAGGACTCCTCAGTGTTTTTGCTGATACAGACTAACACAGCTACCACTCTGAAACCTGACACCTTCAAAAATTAGGCTTGTTTTCTTGAAAGAGAAGATTATGAAGCTAAGTCATCACATTCTGGTGCTTACTCAGACAGGGTCTCTTCTCTTCTCAACGCACAGTCAACCTGTGAAATTTATTGCCTGGGGATGTTTTGAAGCCAAAACTATAATGGGGTTCAAAAAAGAATTAGATAAATTCATGGAGGATAAGTCCATCAATAGTTATTAGCCAAGAGCGTCAGGGATGCAACCACATGCCCTGGGGTCCTAGCCTCTGACTGCCAGAAGCTGGGAGAGGATGGCAGGGGATGGATCACTTGATGATTGCCTGTTCTGTTCATTCCCTCTGGGGCACGGGGCATTGGCCACTGTCGGCAGACAGGATACTGGGCTAGATGGACCATTGGTCTGACCCAGTATGGCCATTCTGATGTTCTTAGAATCTTCTGCAAAAATTCTACAAGTGAATGACCTTTTCTTAAAAGTACAGCTCCCATTAACAAAAATATACATGAACAAATCAACAACAAAAACTATTCAGACATCTAAATTCATTGCTAGCTACAAAGCATTGCAATATAGAACCATTTCAACAATTATAATTATTCTGGGGTCCTGACATCTATATTCTACAGGTGCTATAGAAAACCCTGAGAGAGAGAGAAAACAAAACTGAAAATTATGGCAGAATTTGAAGTAGTATGACAATATAATTTCTCTATGTGGATAGAAAAAATTATTCTCGTAACAGAGATAAATCTTTCCAATCAATGTATATTATGAATTAAAAATGATAATAGTGTTTAAGGTTAATATTTGAGATATGCAAACTTTAGACAGTATTTAAGAAGTTTTACAAGACTGTGAGATCTTTACTCACATTTGGTGAGCAGTTACTCACAAGACTAGTCCCATTGACCCATTTATCCCTTGGTTATTTTGTCTCATATTTGTTAGCCAAGTTGCAATTTACCAGTAGAAATAATATAATATTCCTCCTTTAGGCATTAACATGCTTTAAGATGGCTCTGCAGTTAGTGAAAGGGATGTACAAAATATAATATTTTCCATTGTGTAGAATGAGCCAAATGCACTGTAATGAAGTGCTGGTCCAGATTTGGATTGGCAAATGTATGAAAATTCTTTGAAAAATACTGTAGGTCTATAGAAATAATTTTCAGCCTCCTCTTGAATTCAAACAACTTGACCTCTCTTGGAAATTTCTGCTTTTTAGAACTGGGTCATGATGACATGAACTAACCAAATAATTTTGAAATATATGGTGGTTTTCCTTCTGCATAGAGAAAACTCTTCTTGTCTGTACACATATGAAATGTAGTATATTTCACAAAGGCCAAATAAAATTCTGTAGTATCACCAAATGACTGTAAATAACAGTATTAGACGTGATATTCATTAATTATTTTAGATTTGTATTTTATAATAAAACACATAGTATTTCCCTATGAACAAAGACATTTGAAAAGGAATTTCTTTGACAATGTGCATTATAACGCACAACACAAATATGACTCAGCAGATATTTTTTATATCCCGCTAAACCAAAATGTTTAAATTCAATGCGAAGTTTGAAGCTAACAGGAACTTTGCCTGAGTAAAGACTGCAAGACAAGACCATATTTTTCATCTAAGAAAATCACACTCACAAGAGACATGCTTGGCATTGTCATTGGGTTCGTTTGTATAGAGACAAAGGCTTTAAACTACCTTTCCTTTCTGCTGATCCTGGGACGGATTTACAGAGTCTGACCCCTGGCACAAATTAGAATAGCTTGAAAGCAGCTCTAATTTATTCTGGCTGTCATGGGCTCCAGGGCTGTCCTGGTGAATCACAGGGATGCCCCAGCCATGCCCCTTTGGTAGTGACCAGGAAGGAGAAGGACCACTTCAATGGCTCTGTTTCACACAATGATTCTCCTAAGGCAGGGGAATCTTCAGGTGGCCAATTAAGCCAGCTTTAGGGTTGTTTTACATTATCAAAGCAGTGTAGAACAACCAGAACACTCTGGGGTACTTTCAGAGGGGGCCCAGTGTTTATCCCACTTATAAAATATGATCGGCAACCTAAACAGGCAATGAATTATAATAATCTGAAATATCACTCCATGGCTCCAACTGGCTCTGATACAGGACACAGCCCTTCTACTGTATTGATTCAGAGTAATCAAGTTTTGAAATGTTGTTTACAGAGAGACTGTGTCACATTGGATGATCCTAAATTTTCAGAGCAATATGCAGGGTTTTACAATTGCTGCTCTCACTAGACTTCACAAGAGTCTGCATAGTTAAATCCCAGTCATTGCTTTGACAGTGTTTAATTCCCCTTAATTCTTCACACACAGATCAAATGCTGGTAGGGGAAAACACCTGCTTCTGCTCATATATTATGGAAAAAAACAAAGATTAGAAATGGGTCTGAGCTGCAGAATTCGGATGCAGACTTCAAACAACCTGAAGAGCAGGGGCCTCTCTCTCACACACATATACACAAAACTATCACCATGGTATCTAAGTGTTGTTTGATTCAACTTGTTAAAAAGATCACGAGATCCTGAAAAATTGTGGATTTTATTGAGATTCAACTTCTGGCACCAACACCTCAACGTGTAGCATTATTTGTATCTGGGGCCTGGTCTACACTACAAAGTTTGGTCATCATAAGTCAACTCATGATAACCTAGCTGTGCATGTGTCTACGCCACAACTTTCTGCGATTGACATAAGCACCCTGTTACAGCAACGCTATAACCCTACCTCCCCAAGAAACGCAGAGCCACAGTTGACCAACTTAAGTCGAACAGTGCAAGTGTAGACACTGCATTATGTGTGTCAACCCTACCAGTCCTCCGGCAGCTGTCCCACAATGCGCCTGTTCCCACGATAGTAACTACTCCAGTCACAGTTTTGAACTTTACTGCCCAGAGGGTCACAGAGACCAGAAGCCCCCCTTCTCCTTTAAGCCCTCCTGCTTGTTTTTGAAATGCCTTTTCCTGATTGCCTGGTTTGGGGTGCACACCTTGCAGATAACCTTTGTTGTGTGCATCTGATCACGTCAGATCCCTGCACACAAAGTGCTACTAGATGAGCTCCTGGGCCTATGAGGAGAAGAGGCTGCGCAAGCACAGCTATGGACTAACAGTAGAAACATTGAGATCTACAAGCAGATTGTACAGGAGATGGTGAAACGGGTGCACGACAGGGATGAGCAGTAGTGCTGAGTGTCAGCAAGGGAACTTCACCAGGGATACCTGAAGGCAAGGGAGCGCACAAGAAAACTGGTACTACCCCACAGACCTGCCCCTTTTATAATGAACTGCATGCCAGGCATGTCTGTGACCCAACCAGCCCCCTGCATACACCTGTGGACACTTCTCAGGAGCCAAAGGTTGAGACCCCTTCTATAAACAGTGAGGAGGAGGGGGGAGACATAGCAGGGAACTCAAACCTTGCCGTGAGCCAAGAGTCAAACAATACACTAGGCGAGTGCAGCTGAGCCTGTTGCAGAAGGGGAAGGTGCTTGGGTAAGTATGTACATGCATTACTCCTTATAATATTTTTTTCCCCTTTTCGTTGCCCCAAACCTCATCTCCCTCCCTTGGTTCCTCCACCCTCCAGCCCTTCTTCCCCATTTAAAAGTGGTGCCCATCTCATCTGCAAGTTTAGAAGACACAGGCATTGAGTTTTCATTGCTTACTTTACTCGTATAATTAGAACCTAATACAAAATACTTAGGGAAAATGTTAGGGAATAAATTCAAAAATAGCAGTCTGGCAATCTGCTTACACAATCCACATCAGATCAGTATCCTGTTGTAAGGAGGAAATTTCGTTAAGCCAGTAACATGCCTAAACCACTGCCCGCAGCTGGAATACCAGTTGTTATGCTTATTGCTGAAAGCAGCTCTAAGATCTT
The DNA here is from genome assembly GCF_028017835.1 of Emys orbicularis. Lineage (NCBI taxonomy): Eukaryota > Metazoa > Chordata > Testudines > Emydidae > Emys > Emys orbicularis. The sequence continues at coordinate 46,158,538 of NC_088693.1, forward strand.
TGTAGCAGCCTTAGCACAACTAACATACCAAGAGGGGAGGGGGAAGTGAGTGACCACAAGGAGTAAACAATGACCCTGTGCCCTCCTGACTTGAGTTTTTTTCCGAAGCATGCGGTTTTGCAAGACAGAAAGTCTAGCAATATTTAATTATTGCTATGTGAAAGACAACTGGTTAACTGATGGAATACTACAGGCTGGAAAATGCCACACTTCTGCTTAGCAGTTTTTTTGATGAACAAGCTATGTAATACTAACAAATTGGGTATAAAAAGAGAAAGAAATCTGGGCTCAGTGGACACTTGAACACCTCTCAAATTCCCCTGCAGACGGAAAGCTGGCCACTGGACATCTACAATTATCCACTCGAGACCTCCAAGACCCTGGGTAAATATGAATCTGGGGTGCTCTACTGACCTGTTGCGGATGTATGTAAGTGCTGGAGACTAAATAAAGTAGAAGCTTTGAGTGAAAGCACTTGTTTGCCTGCTTGCATCAACTATCTATTGGCCAATGGCCATGTCCCCATTGATTTATTTCCTGCCACCACCTCAGAGAGTAAGGTTACCAAGAGCTTTGGGTTCAGCAAAACCCTGGGTAACATTGTGCTCAGGTAGAGGTAGAACAAACAGGTAGAGTGTGTGTCCCCATTTCCATTCATTGGTTTGTTGGGCTTGGTGGGGGGCACATGTGGAGTATTTTGTTTATCTCAGTAGGGGTGTCCCTTTTAGTCTCTTGACAGATCTCCATGAAACTTTCATGGAGATACTCTGCAATCCTCTCCTGAAGATTTCTATGGATGGCAATCTTGTTTCTCCCACAGCTAAATGAGACTTTCCTATGCCACTCGGCAATAAATTCGGCTGCCACCACTGCAGTAAATGGGCTAGAAGTAAATGGGCCCAGGTGGCTTCAGGACTCCAGTAGTAACTGGGTTCTCTGTGCCTTTGATATCTCATTCCTGAGGGTGACACCCAAAATCACCACTGCCTGTGAAAATATTGCCAATATTCACTGCACTTTCCCTATACTCATACCTGGGGAGGGGCGCCCAGCATTTAAAGCCACTCAGCAGATCACCCCCACTCCTCTCCTCCAGGCTAGATTGTACTCACCATAGTTTGAACTGCAGAGCAGTGCTGTAATGAGGTGACCATTAGCATTTCTTATTCAAAGTATTTATGGGAATGATGTAAGGGAGTTTTAACACTTATCTTTCCCTTTCTGTTGTGACTATAAATCTAATGGTGTATCTGTCTGTTTTAATCAGCAGCCTCTGGCATGCCTGCTGAATATCTCACTCTGAGCAGGAGAAAGAAAGAAAAGGACTAGGGAGAATATGTTCTTTGGGATCCTCTAATCCTCTATGGCCTCAGGCTGTGAGCACAGGGCTTGCAGAGTCCATATGAACACAACCATGAAGAAAGACCAAGAATGCAGACAGCAGTTGCTGCAGGACTGAGAGGGACATTGGGAAATGCACCAGAACATCAGGGGTTTGCTCAAGCAAAAAACTCAGGTGTTGCAGAGCATTATTGACCCACATGCCCAAAGACCCTGGACTCAGCAGCTTTTCCAATCCTTGGAGAACTCCATGGTCAGTGCTCCCTACACCCTCAACATACCAGGTGGCAGCATGATGTTCATCCTTACCCCTGCCACACTATGCTGGGGGACAACAAGGCGAAACATAGCTACACGTACACTAACCTGTGAAAACCGCAGGTTGGTATATATGTAGCCACAGCCTACTATACTGTACTAGGTTTGAGATACATGAATATAAATGTTCACTGTTTACTTCCGTTTTTACTTGGGGTTTTAAAGTCTGGTTCACCCTGTTACCATGCTGGTAAGAGGTTTTTAACCTTGTGTGTTTGTTTGCACTTTAATTTTGTTGCCTGTTTCTTTGCACACAATAAAATTCTATTTTGAAACTCAGAGTGTCTTTATTAGTTTACAACACCAAGCATTACAAAATTCATAGCAGGAGGCAAAGATCCACTCATATTTAATTTCTGTACACACAAGAGACACTTTCATAAAAGCATTAGACAACACTACCGTGGCTGATTGTTAAAATGGTCTTTTAAAGCCTTCCTCAGCTGTATAGTTCTATGGTTGGTTCTTGTAATAGCCCTTGTGCCTGACAGTTCATGTTCAGCAGACAGCCAGTCCACCTCATCCCTCTGCCTTGGAGATTCCCCTGCTTTGCCGCAAAGATATTATGCAATACACAACATGCAGCTATAACTATGGGAATATTTGGATCTTAGCAAGGCAGTTTAGTGAGTAAACAGCACCAGCATCTCTTCAGTCTACCAAAAGCACATTCAACATTCATTCTGCACCTGCTGAACCAGTAGCTGAATCTTTCTTTGGTGCTGTCGAGGAGGCCAGCGTATAGCTTCAGGAGCAAAGAGTAGGCTGGGTCCCCCAGAATTGCTATTGGTGACTGTCACAGGGTCAGTGCAGGCTCTCCCACTTTTGTGCCTGCACCCTGTGTTTAGGCTGGTTTAATAAAGAGAGTTCACTCCCTCTTTTGTTGAATCTCCCCAGTATCTTTATTTACATACTTGTGCAGTTCCCAGATCCCCCAACAGTTAGTGCCCCACAGACCCTCCCCAGGGTCTCCTGGCTCTTGAGGCTTCCTGGTTGGTAAGAAGACAGAGCTACTACCCTCCTGTCTCCTCCCAGGCTAGCCTCCCCACTGAGGCTTGCCCAGGGCTTTTATAGCCAGGGCCGGCTCTGGCTTTTTTGCCGCCCCAGGCAAAAAAGCCTCCGGCCGCCCCAACCCCGCAGGGGAGGGCGCGGGGGGGAGGGCGGTGAGCCCCGGCCAGGGCTCCGCTCTCCCCGGCGGCCAGAGTGCGGGGGGAGGGCGGCGAGCCCCGGCCGGGGCTCCGCTCTCCCTGGCGGCCGGGGGAGGGCGCCGGGGGGGAGGGCGGCCGGAGCCCTGGGAGGAGGGCGGAGTGCCCGGCCGGGTTTCCGCTCTCCCCGGCGGCCAGAGCGCCGGGGGGAGGGCGCCGAGGGGGAGGGCAGCCGGAGCCCTGGGAGGAGGGCGGAGTGCCCGGCTGGGGCTCCGCTCTCCCCGGCGGCCAGAGCGCCGGGGGGAGGGCGGCGAGCCCCGGCCAGGTCTCCGCTCTCCCCGGCGGCCAGAGCCAGAGCGCCGCGCCGCCCCAAGCACAAGTTTGGTGGGCTGGTGCCTGGAGCCGGCCCTGTTTATAGCACTCTCCTGCCCCAGCCCAGCTGTCAGTACTTAGCTTAGCCTGTTCCTCTGGGCCAGCCCTCGTTAGGGCTTGCAGCTGGGCTCCCTGCTGAATACCTGCATTTCTACACCTGGCCTACTGGCCAGAGAGCAGGCTGTAGCCAGCATTTTGGCAGGGCTTTAAAGGGGGTTTTACCCCTGCCCTGCCACAATGACTGACTAATTTATAAATCTCTGGATCCTCTTTGTTCCCCTTTTTAAAGACAGGTACTATATTTGCCTTTCTCCTGTCTTCTGGAACCTTACTCATCCTCCACGACATTTAAAAGATAATTGTTAATGGTTTCGAGATTGCTTCAGCTAGTTCTTTAGGTACCCTAGGACAGTGATTCTCAAACTTTTTTTTCCACGGACCACTTGAAAATTGCTGAGGGTCTCGGCGGACCACTTAATGATCTTTCCAAATGTTGTTTGTATCATTAGCTAATTATTGTAAAGTACTTTGGATAAAAGCATTATATAAAAAAACCTTTAATAATAATTAATGTTTTTTTGTTCTACAAAAGCACACAACTCATATTTTAATATCAGTAGTCTTACCTTTCTAATGCGATGAATGTACCCTCTCTCCCCTGCTGTGGCATCCCCTGAGCTGGGGCGGGAAGGAGGGGGGTCTCTCCCTCTCTCCCCCACCGCAGCAGCCCCTTGGTCTGGATTGTTTAAACACTTTAAGAACATAATTACCAAAAATATCGTAATTCCAAGAATAGGGCATGCTATTTATTTCTATGAATGTTTTGTCATTAGAAAACCGTTGATTAACATAAGACCATTGTTATAGCAAACAAGAAGTGATACATATTACAAATGTCTTATATGATTAAATTATGCATTGTAGCCTATTAGCTGTTGTGATAATTTGCAAGTGAAGAACACTCTTAGTGTGTCCTTCGATTACAATTTAACCTAATGCTACTACATCATAGTTATAGAAACAGAAAATTAAGTTACAGATAATAGAGAAATGGAGTCAGCAATCATGGAACAAAAATCCACAAAGAAGAGAGAAATTGTCCCTAATTCTATAGTGTGTCTTTCAGAGATCAGCACAAACCCTCAGGTCTTCTTGCACAGATGCAAAATGGTCTCTGTGATTCATTGATTGTATCTAAAATTATTTCCTACTGGCTGCGGTCTAAAGACCCTTTCACTTTTGCACACAGTCAGAATTTCTCTGAGAAATTTCTTACAAAATCATCTCACAGTCTCACTTCATGATCCAAGACCAGTAAACAGAGTGTGAGATGCATGTCATCTTTTCCTTCCTCAATATAGTAAGGATAGAGACATAGCCCTTCAGAAATGCTCAGGCAGAACTTCCTTTAAAGCAACCTTTGTACTCTATGATAACAGAGCTTTACTGACAAGGTTAATTTACACCAGAGAAAGTGCAAAAGAATGTATTATTTAAGGGGAGGATTTTCAAAAGCACCCAAGGGCATGCATCTGTCATATAAAGTTAATAGGTGTAAAGTATCTACTCCTTTAGATGCTTTGGAAATCCCATTCTAAATATTTAGCCACCACAAAAGGTACTTTGATGAGTAGATGTAAGATAGAAGAATTCTGTCATTCGTAAATAAGAAAATAGTGGTTTTTTATTATTATTAGTGCGTATTACCCTGCTGAAATTCTCTGACCCTTTTAAGAGACTCTCTTTGTCTACCATGCCCCATCCATCTATAAATGGAGACCCTCCAAAGCCCTTTTTCATTTGTAGCTTGTTTACATAAAGCTTCCTGTTATTAGAATCCTTGTGGGAAGCTCTTGCTGTGCACTTTGTTGTTGGATTATGTGAGGAAACTCTGCCACTGAATTACAGTGATGCTGCAAACAAAGTTGCACCTTGAACCGATTATCACTGATATGTCCCTATAATGAAAGTTGCTCATGACTCCAATAAAGGAATCTATTTTAAATACAGATGTATAATTGGAGTTTCTGGAATTCCAAGTTCATAAGAACTCAAAAACTCAAAGTAAAAGTTGGTGAAACCTGTTTCCTAGCAAATCATCAAGTTTTATCACTGTTCCTTTTTGCCAACAAACCCTGGGAGCCCTTTAGATGCCTTCTGAGGGGACCCCATGGCCTTTGACCTCATTGCTGAAATACTGGGGAAGTGGCTGCTATCATCCCCCTCACTCTACCACTCCTGATTCTGGTTTGTTCTGTCAACTTGCATCTTTGAGGAGCTGACCAAGTAGGAATGTTATCTATAAGTCAGTTCAGCCAGGGGTCTCTCAGGTCACAGTCTTGTTAAGTCAAAGTGCATCAGCCAGGTGAAGGATTCATTCTGTGAGGTTGGGAAGTACTATTAGCCTCATTTTACAAGAGGGGAACTGAGCCACTGAGGCTCAGATCCATGAAGGAACTTAGGTATGGCAATTCAGGGCACTCACCTGAGAGGTGGCAGATCCCTGCTCAAATCCCTTCTCCCCCTCAGGAGGAGGGGACATGTGAACCAGTGGTCTCTTTACATCCTGGGTTAGTACCCTATCTACTAGGCTAAGGGTTGTAAGGGAGAGCTGCCTCCTCCTCCCCCCAGCTCTTTTGTGTGAACTCACCTGAAAGGCCCAACCTGGTAGGCAGCCTTTGAGCACTGCCAGGTCCCTATACACCACTTAAGGGGATGAATGCCTATCTTCCCCAGTTTCTGAATCGCTCTGGGGCTTAGGCAGGAGATAAGCATCTGGATGCCTAGAGTGAGGCATCAGTGTGCATGCTCAGAGGCAGAAACACAGGTGGCAGCTGAGTGGTAATGTTGTGCATTGCAGTGGTGCCTAAAACAGAACTTAGGTCCTCCCTTTTCGTTCATGGAATCATACCCTAAGGTCACACAGGATGTCTCTAGCAGAGTTGGGAACTGAACCTACATCTCCTACTTCCCAAGCTAGCACCTTAGCCACTAGACCAGTCGTCCCCAAGCTTTTTAACTTGCACTCCCCGTTACCCCTGTCCATGCCCCTCCCCCCGGAGCTGGGAGGAAGGCCGTGGTTCTGGGAGGGGGGGGAATGCGGACAGGGGAAAGGGCTAGGGCCACAGGGCAAGAGCGGACTGTCATCCAAGGCCTGCAGCCACAGCTGGGCACGGAGCCCTGGGTGCGGGGTGGCAAATTGGACCCTGGGCGAGGGGCCGGCAGCCCTGGCTGGGAGCAGATCTCCTGCAATGCAGCCAGCAGCCAGGGCCAGGAGCAGAGCTGGGCGGAACTCCCTCCCCACCCCCTGTGGGGGCTGGTTCAGGCCTCAGCCATGCTCCCCCCCAATGTTACTCCGCACCCCCCTAGGGAGGCACACCCCACAAATTGAAGACCTCTGCACTAGACCATCCTTTCTCTCTTCCGTTTGAATAGCCCTCAAAATAAAATAGCTGTTTCTCTTAAACCTTTTCAGTGGTACTAAAAAAACCCCAACAAGGCAACAACCTATGAATGCTTTTGGATTATGTGCTCCGGATGGCTCTTATTTTGTTGAAGTTAACAAATCAAAGTCAATTCAATAAATGTAAGGTATTAGTTCTTTGGTTTTAAATGCATTCTCTATAAATGCATTTAGTCTTCTCTATAAAAATGGAGGAACTTTACACAGAAAATTATTGCCAGGAACTGAATACAAGATATGTTTATCTTTACTTTTTCTGGCCCACCATACTGCAGCAGACCATAAGCAGATAGTAAATTCTTTCATATCCTCTGTATGCTTAAGAATTATTTATAGTTAATAAAAAGCTAGAATGTCTTACCCTCCTGCTGCTGATGTATTATATTATGTAGTGGGTGCATGAGTATAAGAGGAAAAGAGCATTAATCTGTGGCAAAATTAAATGCATGCATCATAAAATCTAGCCCACAGGAATAAGTTTTACTTGCTCTATCAAAATGTACTTTCAAATCAAGATTTTTCTTCTGAGGGTTGAAATCAGATGATAGGAAACTGAGGAACATTACAGTAGAGATCACTTACTTTGGGAAACCCACCTAGTTTTTGCTTTTTAAAAAGTTCTCCAAGTTCACCATACTCAAAACTCATGATATTAAGTGTAGTGAAGTCAGTGCAAAAGGAAATAAGCAGAGCTGTGTGAATAACTGATCTTTTGGTTTCGGGGCTGATTCAAAACAAAAAAAATTGTCTTGGGTCAACCCAAAACAAAAAATGTTCAGCAAACCAAAACTACACTATTTCAAACTCCTGCCCAATGACTGGATTGAATATCTGACCTCCATTTTACATTGCACTATCATGCATAGTGTGGTTGATGAAGGATGCATTCATGTATCCTTGCTCATTATTTTGTAATGAATATGTTAGTGCCAGTCTCTGGCTAGTTTTTCAGGGAACTCTTATTGCTGTATTAAGGGTACCATGCTACATACAACCACTTTCCTATCCTGTTCATCTTTCCTAACATTTCCAAATATGCAAAGCCAGTACAGTACAATGAGGACATATATACCTTTTCATCTAACTTGTGAGTAGGAAATGATCTATAATAAAGATAAGATTATTAATGTCTAGAAAGGAGCTTTCCTATTTGCATGAAATCAATGATCATATAATTGAAAAAGACAGTTTTAATCCCAAAGTAGGTTATTGGATTTCAACATCAGCAAACTAATACCTCAAAACATGATTTGCTAATGAACGTTTGAAGTATTTTTAATACCAAAACATATTTTCTTAAGACATTGTTTTAGTTCCTCACTGTGAAACACTGAAGATAAGAATTAGCAGAGACTAGGCATGTTGAAACGAAAAATATATATATATGTATATTTTTTCATTGTGAATTATAGAGTTACATGTATACAAAAAGGGATTTAAAATAATCACACTAGTGGTTCCCTACTATTTGGGGATGTTATGTTTATTATATTGGAATTAGAAGCAGCCAGGTACTTCATCCTACTCTACTTAACTTTAATCTATTCAGCCCAAACTCCCATGGCAATCAATGGGAGCTTTGCGGAAGAACTGCAAGTTTGAGACACAGACATAGTTCGTTGAGCTAAGACTTCCTTCCCCTATTACAATGGTGTATCTATACCGCAGCATATGGAAAGACACTTGTATCTCTTCTTAATATGATCAAATAGAAACAGCCGTGTAATGTTTCTTGAGGGACTTAAATGGAAAATATGTAAGGATGAACCTTGGTACAGCCCATTTAAGTGAATGACTTGTCATTTACTTCACTTGTACTATTATTTGGTTTTAGTCTCAAAACAATTTCAGCATAATCTAATTCGAGAGTACTCCGGGCACAAACTATTTCAGTACATGTCTCCATATGCTTGGGACTTCTCTGTCTTTATTTCTATCCTAAATTAATATATTTTTTCCTTTACTTCCCAAAAAGCAGGTTTAGTGGCTGCACCACATGTATATTTAATCTCACTTGATATTTAGGGCTACTTCTAATGCTACATGTGTTTGTACAGCATCTAGCACATGGGGTTTCTGATACTCACTGGGGACACAGGGCACTAGTGGAATACAAATGAATAACAAACATTCTCCTATTTTTCAGACTTCCCGAGGAACCTGCATTCTTTCTGGCTTGCTTCTTTTCTTTTAGGTGCTACTACTAAGGTTGGACTCAGCTGTGAATGGAGACAGCAGTTTTGGTGTGCAAGGGCTGCAAGTCACATAGAGCTTGTGTGTGCAAGAACTTCAGGACTGAAGATGAAATGTGCTATATAAAAACTACATATTATTATTCATATGTCCAGAGGTAAAGACTGAATCCTCCTCATGATCATTTACCGTTACTTGGTTCACACAGGTTTAAGGATCAGCACCAAAGCCTCAGGAAGTCAATGGATCAGGCCCTAAGCAGGAGTAGAATTGGCCCAAAATACTCATTTGAAGAAAGGTAAAACATCTTCTGTTAAATTAGGGTTTGATAGTAACTCACTGAGCCAGATTCTCAGCTGGTGCAAATCAGTGTAAATCCATTGACTTAAATGGAGCTATTCTGATTTACACCTGCTGATAATCTTGCCCCACACATGTATTCTTTATATGTTTTACAGTTGCTTCAGCATTTATCCTAAGTGCACACGTATTATGCTTAGCAGCTAGAAACTTTGTTCAAACTGCTATTGGAGCAATCTAATGCACAGCAAAAGCAAAAAAAAATGCTTGTTTTTCAAAAGTATTTTATAATATCCAAGGGACAATCATCTTCAGCAGGGATGATTTAGTAATTATCAGAAGAGAGAGAGAATCCAGCAGCAGGGATTCACATAAATCTTGCATCAGTTTGGTAGGGGATTTTTAAGAAGGGTCTCTTGGGTACATTATCTCTCATGTCCAAAACTGAGGCACAGCACAGAGGCCTACAGTTTACCTAAAAGACCGTATCACATTTTAGAAGTTTTGCAGACTGTATCTGAATAAGAGGTTGTTCCTGCTTAGCTGTCTGAAAGGTCATTATCAGCGCTGCTAACTATTACAGACCAGTACCTGCAAGAAGCTACTTACTCCCCAACATCGGTCTATTGAAATCAGATTCTCAGCTTCCTTCAAGTTCAGAACTGATCAGATCTAGAGCTACAATTTTGAATCTGTTTATTCTAACTATATGCTGCCCTTTTTTTTCTTAATTCTTTTGAGTCTATTCTTATATTTTTTCCTGTGGTTGAACTGACTCCTCTCCATTATTATATCATACCACATTTTTGTTTATTTCATTTCAGGAAGTACAGCTATTGCTGAAGTATACATCTTTTCATATTGTTATGGATTTTCACAGATAGAGGCATTTGTTTAATTCCCTCTTAAGACACTGTTCCCCTCAAAGAGATGGTCATTCCTATACATCTGTTTCCCAATATTTAGCCTGTTTGTTAAAGCAACAAAACCAAACACACGCTAATTAATTATTTTAAAAAACCCACATTTTTGCTTGTAGGTGGCATTGATATGATCTCTCCTAAATTTGGGTGCTAATACTTCAGTTTCCTTCACATTTTCTATAAATGATCAAAATTCATTTCTTAGAGAGAAAAAAAACCCCACATCATTCATGAATAATTAGCACTTGATATGGTTTTATTGTTAACAGGCAAAAACTAAACAAATTAAAGGAATGACTGGAACAATTCATTTTAGAATATACTTTCTAAAAGGACAATATTCTTTAAAATCAACTTTAAACTCACTCAGACAGACACACAGAGGTTTGGAAATGATGTCTCCATCAATCAGTTTGATCTTTCAACCCTGGAAGAGCATTCCGAGGGACAGCAGGTGGAGAAACCTTGGGTTTTCCCTTGAAGAAGTCAGCTTTAGGTTATAGAGGATGCACTGAATCAGCATATCCCATGCTTGTCCTGACTATACCTCCATCCAGGATAGCACCATTAGCTTTTGCTTTGTTCTGGTCCCCTATGCCCATCCATCCAAAGGCACCAATCCAGCATCTACTGCAATCAAGGAAAGACTCCCATTGACTTCAGTAGCACCGGATCAGGACCCATTATGGAGGAAAAGGTCACCACTGAAATGCCTTCATGAGTTTGGATCACTAATTGAATAGGCATAATTAATTATAAATGTTTTATGGTTTCTACAGGGCTCTGGGCTGAGCAATGCACCTGAAGCAATGGAAGTCATTTCTTCACTGATTCAGCGACTTAAGAAAAAATAGTGAGCCTGCTGAAGCTTTTAAAATGTTTTTATCATCTATCATCAGCTGTAGATTAGTGTGGAACTAACAGGAGGTGGAGAATTCATGTAAATAACCTCTCCTGTTCTATACTATGCACTGAACAATTACAACATATTTCTTCCCTGCCTTATGCAGCTGAATTCTGAGGGAGAAATCCTGAAGCCTCACTGAAATCAATGGCATAACTATTTTTTCTCTCTCCGCCTCCATGGAGATAGAAACTGACCCCTTTCTTTGAACAACCATGGATTGAATCTAAGGAGGGGTACTAAATAGTTTATCCACATTACAAAAGAGGAGGAGGTCATTGCTTCTTCCTATGTTTTCTTCTGCATATTATGCTGTCTGTTAACACCTCTCTCTCCAGTAAAATATTTGTTTACTGCTTTAATTTTTGTGAAGCCTGCAGCTCTCATCCAGCTAGGACAGATACAGCAGAATTCTATTTCTCCTTGTACAGCATCTACAGACTTGTTAACTAAGGTACAGTCAGTTACACTGTGCAAACCTACTGAAGACAATGTGTTTGCTGAGGTGTCACTGGGGGCATAAAATGGTTTGCAGAACCTTTATTACAAGTAATGTGTGAAAAGGAAAGAAACTGATTTGATTCCCACAGGACAAACTATGGTTCCATAACTGGCATTCAGAAAAAAATTAAACATTTCACTTGTAGACTGGGCACACTTATTTACTGAACAACCAGGATGTCATTTTTAGAATCACTTTTCAGAGCAGATCTGCATTGTCAGTCTGCCATGAGCAGCTCCCTTGCCTTCAACATACCAAGAAACAGGCAGATGCCTCCAGGCAACATATAAAATCACAGCCATTTGATTTCACACTCTTTGTTAATAGCACCTACCAAACTTTTCAAACGCTAAAAGCTAGAAGTGAAAGATGTGCAAGAAAACTAATAAAAGAGGTCTTCAAAGAGGTTCTGTGCAGGAGGTCATGGCAGATTTGGATCCTATATAAATTATTTCTGATTTCAAAATGAGTGGTTGCTATTTCCATTTGACAAACTGAATATATGAGGGCCTTTCACACAGCTATCGGTGATAAAAAAAAGCATTACATAAAACTGAAAATGTGATTGTAAAGCAGAGTCATCAGAAGCAGATTTAATTCCTGAAACTACTTTAAGTTATTATGTTTAGCTAGAATTCAAGTTGACATGTATCCCTTTAGCTCTGCATTTCCATGTTTTATGTCTTTAAAATGTTTAATCTTAGCTTTGAATTTTGTTTTTTTTAAATAAATATTGTTCTTTAAAATCTCAAGTAACTGCTACAGTACTTATCATTAAGAAGAAATAAGACATTGAAGAATGTAACCAAAAGCTCTGTTTAAACCCCCAAAGGGCTGAAGAGGCCAACATAGAAAAATAGAGCCATCATGATATACTGTGCACTTTTATAGTAGTAAAGTTTGAGAGGAATCTATTTAAACCAATCACTAAAGTTTTTTTTTTTTTTATACAAAATGTATTTTAAGTTAATGACTACTTTCCATGCAGATTTTTAATACAAGGTCAATTTTTGTCAGGTACAAATCTAAAGACAAACATACATTGCTAAACATGTTAGCATTAGGTTGGTTGCATCTCTACACATTACCCCCTAAAAGTAAAATCACTGGATCATGTCCTGACTCCACTGCAGTCAGTGATAAAGCTTCTCTTACGCCTTTCTCACCATGAGCAGCTAGCTAAAAATTCAGGGCCTTGTACGTTGTTCCAGTTGGGAGAAGAAATTGATGGAGCCACGTAGCTCTTGTACAATCTTGTAAATTTACAACAATGTTCTAAGTCCTGTTTCCCTGAACACAGGAGGAGCCAAACAGGAGATGGCTTCCTTGCTCACAGCCCCAAATTTCTTTTATCCAATGCCAGACCCAAAGGTTCTCTCTCAAGGCCACACACTGTGCTTGTCTAGTCTGCCTCTGAAGCTGCCTTTTCTTTGTGTGCTTCTCTGATACTGGTAAACAATGAGATGGCTGTTTAAGGGGTCAGTTTTTTTAGTGTTAATCTTGTGCAGTACAACTCATATCTTTGCTGGACTGGTAGATCTGAACCCTGCACAACACTTTCAAAAAATGACTCTAGGAGCTTAAATTCATAACTTTGCTAGACACTAAAAATCATGAACTAAACAGAGACACTGGATTATGGCTTATTACAACAATCTATAACCCACTAACAACCTTCCTCCCTGCTGCTTTTCCCCCTGAAGAAGAGCTCTGTGTAAGCTTGAAAACTTGTCTCTCTCTCCAACACAAGCTGGTCCAATAACAGATATTACCTCACCCACTTTCTCTCTCTGGTACTCAATGGCATTCTGGGCCCTGTGACCATGCCCCTTCACCCCTCTTGAGTCAAATAAGGACTATGGAAGGTATTTCCCTCCAGATCACATTATGAAACTTTTCTTTGGGAAAATAAAAATCCACTTTTTCATCTTAAAGGAATTTCAATCTGTCTAGTTCCCATAGGAAAACTTACTAAACAAAGAAAAAAAAAGTTAATGTCCAGAACTCCATCCATCCATTTTTACCTGGGTGTACCAACTATCACTATTTTCTTAGGCTAGGTCTACACTACCCGCCTGAAACCGTGGGTAGAAATCGATCTCTCGGGGATCGAATTATCGCGTCTCGTCGGGACGCGACAATCGATCCCCGAATCGACGCTCTTACTCCACCAGCGGAGGTGGGAGTAAGCACCGTCGACTGGGAGCCGCGGAGGTCGATTTTGCCGCCGTCCTCACAGCGGGGTAAGTCGGCTCCGATACGTCGAATTCAGCTACGCTATTCGCGTAGCTGAATTTGCGTATCTTAAATCGACCCCCCCCCCTGTAATGAAGACCTGCCCTTAGATCAGTGGAGGCTTTTATGTCCTGTCCTGTAACAAAACAGGCACAAATGCTGCATGGAACTTAAAATTATCAACAGGAATACTGTGTACATGCTTTCTTCTTTCACAGCAGATGTTCAACCTTTTATTTATTACTGGTCTAGCTGAAAGTCATGCAAAAGTGTTTTCTGTGAAAGGTGGAGATGGAGCAGAAAGAAATGCACTTCAGAACATGAGCCCTTTCAGGAAGAATCTCTGCCAAGATATGCTCTCTTTAATTAAAGGTTTATCTTTAATTCCTGGAGACTCCAGGCCAATCCTGGAGGGTTGGCAACCCTAGGATTGACTGTAGCTGGGTGAGAGGCAGGAAGTCAGCGGACAGCGTGGCCCTTTGAGGGAACAGAGACTGAACTCCTTGGGGGCACAAAAAGCACTGGAAGGGTAGACTTGGAAATTGTGAGAAAGGAAACTGACTGCTGTTGTTTGCTTCTACTGTAGTCAAAGAAACAGGACTTGGTATACTTTCTTTGAAAATAAACAGGATTGCACCAAAGAAATACCCAACTCTTATCAACAGCTTTTCCCCCTAATACAGGGGTCGGCAACGTTCGGCATGTGGCTCGCCAGGGTAAGCACCCTGGCGGGCCGGGCCAGTTTATTTACCTGCTGACGCGGCAGGTTCGGCCGATCGTGGCCCCCACTGGCCGCGGTTCGCCGTCCCGGGCCAATGGGGGCGGCGAGAAGCGGCGCGGGCCGAGGGATGTGCTGGCCGCGTCTTCCCACCACCCCCATTGGCCAGGGACGGCAAACCATGGCCAGTGGGGGCCGCGATCGGCCGAACCTGCTGCATCAGCAGGTAAATAAACTGGCCCGGCCCGCTAGGGTGCTTACCCTGGCGAGCCGCGTGCCGAGCGTTGCCGACCCCTGCCCTAATAGAAACAACTCTGCGAGGCCCCAAATATTAGCTAACCCAGAGGTCCCCGAACTGTGGAGTATGCCCCTGAAGGGGTTGCGGAAGAATGTTCTGTGGGGTGTGGAAGGGTCCGGGCTAGCCTCCATTGGGAGCGGGAAGGGAGTGCCACCCAACCCCCCTCTACCCCCAGCTCTGCTCCAGCCCCAGCTGAGGCCCCAGTTTTGGCTCCCGGCCCTGCTCCAGGCTGCAGTTCCCAGGCCCAACTCTGACTGCGGCTCCTGGTCACAGCTCCGGCAGAGGCTCTGGCTCCTGACCCCGCTCCCAGGGGTATGTGTGTGTGTGCAATCATATTACATTATAAGTAAGGGGTGGGCAGGACATAAAAAGTTTGTGGACCACTGAGCTAACCCCTCAGGCCAAAGTGTTCTCAGGCAGCTCTACGAACAATGAAGAAATCTTCCTGGCTCATGAACATCAATGGAGCTATGATGATTTACTGTAGCTGAGGATCTACTTAAGTAGTTTTCCTACCCTTGGAACATTCACTATGAAGTACTGCATATGAGCCAACAGTGTGACCTTAAGATGTAGCTGAGCAGTACTCTTGCTGCTATATAAGTAATTATTTATGGTATAAAATATTACTAATAGACAAATAAGGGCCTGATCTTGCAAGGTGCTGAACAACTCCTGGAAGTATTGAGTGTCTTCAACTCCCGTTGGACTGAAGTCAATTGAAGGCACACAGCACTTGGCAAAAGGGGACACCAAGATGATGCACAAATACAGTACAACCCATTTAATGCCACTTTTCCATGCATAGAATCATAGAATCATAGAATATCAGGGTTGGAAGGGACCTCAGGAGGTCATCTAGTCCAACCCCCTCCTCAAAGCAGGACCAATTCCCAACTAAATCATCCCAGCCAGGGCTTTGTCAAGCCGGGCCTTAAAAACCTCCAAGGAAGGAGACTCCACCACCTCCCTAGGTAACGCATTCCAGTGCTTCACCAACCTCCTAGTGAAATAGTATTTCCTAATATCCAACCTAGACCTCCCCCACTGCAACTTGAGACCATTGCTCCTTGTTCTGTCATCTGCCACCATTGAGAACAGCCGAGTTCCATCCTCTTTGGAACCCCCCCTTCAGGTAGTTGAAGGCTGCTATCAAATCCCCCCTCATTCTTCTCTTCTGGAGACTAAACAATCCCAGTTCCCTCAGCCTCTCCTCATAAGTCATGCGCTCCAGACCCCTAATCATTTTTGTTGCCCTCCGCTGGACTCTTTCCAATTTTTCCACATCCTTCTTGTAGTGTGGGGCCCAAAACTGGACACAGTACTCCAGATGAGGCCTCACCAATGTCGAATAAAGGGGAACGATCACGTCCCTCGATCTGCTGGCAATGCCCCTACTTATACAGCCCCAAATGCCGTTAGCCTTCTTGGCAACAAGAGCACACTGTTGACTCATATCCAGCTTCTCGTCCACTGTGACCCCTAGGTCCTTTTCTGCAGAACTGCTACCTAGCCATTCGGTCCCTAGTCTGTAGCTGTGCATGGGATTCTTCCGTCCTAAGTGCAGGACTCTGCACTTGTCCTTGTTGAACCTCATCAGGTTTCTTTTGGCCCAATCCTCTAATTTGTCTAGGTCCCTCTGTATCCGATCCCTACCCTCTAGTGTATCTACCACGCCTCCTAGTTTAGTGTCATTGGCAAACTTGCTGAGAGTGCAGTCCACACCATCCTCCAGATCATTAATAAAGATATTAAACAAAACCGGCCCCAGGACCGACCCTTGGTGCACTCCGCTTGAAACTGGCTGCCAACTAGACATGGAGCCATTGATCACTACCCATTGAGCCCGACGATCTAGCCAGCTTTCTATCCACCTTACAGTCCATTCATCCAGCCCATACTTCTTTAACTTGGCAGCAAGAATACTGTGGGAGACCGTATCAAAAGCTTTGCTAAAGTCAAGGAATAACACATCCACTGCTTTCCCCTCATCCACAGAGCCAGTTATCTCATCATAGAAGGCAATCAGGTTAGTCAGGCACGACTTCCCCTTGGTGAATCCATGCTGACTGTTCCTGATCACTTTCCTCTCCTCTCCTCTAAGTGTTTCATAATTGATTCCTTGAGGACCTGCTCCATGATTTTTCCAGGGACTGAGGTGAGGCTGACTGGCCTGTAGTTCCCCGGATCCTCCTTCTTCCCTTTTTTAAAGATGAGCACTACATTAGCCTTTTTCCAGTCATCCGGGACCTCCCCCGATCGCCATGAGTTTTCAAAAACAATGGCTAATGGCTCTGCAATCTCATCCGCCAACTCCTTTAGCACCCTCGGATGCAGCGCATCCGGCCCCATGGACTTGTGCACGTCCAGTTTTTCTAAATAGTCCCGAACCACTTCTTTCTCCACAGAGGGCTGGTCACCTTCTCCCCATATTGTGCTGCCCAGTGCAGCAGTCTGGGAGCTGACCTCGTTTGTGAAGACAGAGGCAAAAAAATCATTGAGTACATTAGCTTTTTCCACATCCTCAGTCACTAGGTTGCCTCCCTCATTCAGCAAGGGGCCCACACTTTCCTTGACTTTCTTCTTGTTGCTAACATACCTGAAGAAACCCTTCTTGTTACTCTTAACATCTCTTGCTAGCTGCAACTCCAAGTGTGATTTGGCCTTCCTGATTTCACTCCTGCATGCCTGAGCAATATTTTTATACTCCTCCCTGGTCATTTGTCCAATCTTCCACTTCTTGTAAGCTTCTTTTTTGCGTTTAAGATCAGCAAGGATTTCACTGTTTAGCCAAGCTGGTCGCCTGCCATATTTACTATTCTTTCTACACATCGGGATGGTTTGTTCCTGCAACCGCAATAAGGATTCTTTAAAATACAGCCAGCTCTCCTGGACCCCTTTGCCCTTCATGTTATTCTCCCAGGGGATCCTACCCATCCGTTCCCTGAGGGAGTCAAAGTCTGCTTTTCTGAAGTCCAGGGTCCGTATTCTGCTGCTCTCCTTTCTTCCTTGTGTCAGGATCCTGAACTCGACCATCTCATGGTCACTGCTTCCCAGGTTCCCATCCACTTTTGCTTCCCCTACTAATTCTTCCCTGTTTGTGAGCAGCAGGTCAAGAAAAGCTCTGCCCCTAGTTGGTTCCTCCAGCACTTGCATCAGGAAATTGTACCCTACACTTTCCAAAAACTTCCTGGATTGTCTGTGCACCGCTGTATTGCTCTCCCAGCAGATATCAGGGTGATTAAAGTCTCCCATGAGAACCAGGGCCTGCGATCTAGCAACTTCTGCTAGTTGCCAGAAAAAAGCCTCGTCCACCTCATCCCCCTGGTCTGGTGGTCTATAGCAGACTCCGACCACGACATCACCCTTGTTGCTCACACTTCTCAACTTTATCCAGAGACACTCAGGTTTTTCTGCAGTTTCATACCGGAGCTCTGAGCAGTTATACTCCTCTCTTACATACAACACAACTCCCCCACCTTTTCTGCCCTGCCTGTCCTTCCGCTCCGTTGATTGTTCTCCTTAGTGACAAGATTTTATGGTTTACACTTGGTAACCCATTTTCCTCACTCTTCTGACCACCGGAGTAATGACACCCAGTAATGTCAGACTCTCTCTGAAACCCAATGCTTTCATAGTATCTGTACAATGGCCCCATCCCTGTAGTATTTTCTTGCTTTTATGCAACTTAGCCATATAAATACAAGTGCTTTATTTCTCTGAATTCTATAAATGCTACAGCTGATGCACAGTCAGAGGCCACGAGATTTACTGCAATTCCAGTCTCCTCATCAGAACTTCCATGGAACATGTCAACTTAATTGTGTGCCCATGCAGTACTACAATCAACCTTTCCTGGACATGTTTCAAACAACCATGGCTAAGCACTATAATGGTTGAAATAATTGCTGTTTTCAAATTATAAAACAACATCTCAAACATTTCTGCAAAATGAAACAACTATTGTGGAAAACACTTGAGAACAAGGCAAACACACAGAAAATAAGACCAACTGGCTCAGCCCATAGGTATCACACACTTTTTTTTCAGTGCTGTTTTGTACGCAACAGATAACATGGAGGACTGCAAGCTTCTGTCCATTAATGCACTGATATCATGCAGTGGGTATGTGTGGAAAGCAAAACTAGCAGCTTTGTGACATCTCCCTTCTCTCCTTATAGCCCCTACCCAGTCAAGCCTCTCTGAATTGGGGGGCTAAGATATATTGGGGCAGAAGGGGGCCAGGTCTGGGGAGCAGTTACCCAACATGACATATTCCTCTCCCAAACCAGAATACTTGTAGCAGAAATTAATACAGTATTAACTTTGGCTGTGTGCTGTCCTATCTCCATAGTAGGTTGCAAGCACTCAAGGAGGGAAAGGAATCTACCTTTCAACCAGCCAAAGCCCAAATGTGGGAAGCATTTATTAATCCAGGAAACTTCAAATGCTATGCTATTCATTTCTTTAGAGTAAATAAGTCTTTCTATAACCTCCCTTTGATTATTCTGTATTTCTGATGTAAATAATTTTGAACAAGAGAAGTGAGGGGGACATCAAATTTGCATAAAACTAGGATAATTTGGTACTAAACAGTGAATTTACCAAGCAGAGTTTTTTAGGTCCTCTTTCTCCTTCATGTATGGGGTTTTATCATGGGAATGTAGGGAAAGGCCTACATGCACACTCTGAACTCTAGTGATAGCCAGCTGAGTCAACTGAAATGAGGGAGATTGCAAGTATTTGTGGGTCTAATTATCTCATTGAAACACATATATAGCAAGACACTTCATAACAAGTTGTGGATACTTGGAGTGGCCTGCCAAGTGTCATATCTCCTGCATGACACTCCCACATTTTATTTTAATATCATACTGTCCCACATAGCAGCTATGATTTCATGCACAGTTGTGGGGAGAACTTAGCAGCAAAGGGAATAGGATTGGCTTTTTAGGGGATGAGTTGGGAGGCAAGAGGAAAATAAGTGGCTGCTTTCCCACACATTCATTGTCTCCTACTTGATAATTTGTTTCCAAAAATCAGTGGAGAACAAAAAAGACAAAAATAAAGGAATGGATATATACCTATCTCAAGTACTGACCCTGACAGTTAGTGTTGTTTGTTTTTGTTTTCCCCAGATCCCTAAATGGCCCCTTGTCATAACTATAAAGGGAAGGGTAACAGCTCTCCTGTGTACAGTATTATAAAATCCCTCCTGGCCAGAGACTCCAAAATCCTTTTACCTGTAAAGGGTTAAGAAGCTCAGGTAACCTGGCTGACACCTGACCCAAAGGACCAATAAGGGGACAAGATACTTTCAAATCTTGGGGGGGGAAAGGCTTTTGTGTGTGCTCTTTGTTTAAGGGGTTGATCGCTCTTGGGACTGAGAGGGACCAGACATCAATCCAGGTTCTCCCCATCTTTCTAAACAAGTCTCTCATATTTCAAACTTGTAAGTAAAAAGCCAGGCAAGGCATCTTAGTTTTACTTTGTTTTCTCAACTTGTAAATGTACCTTTTACTAGAGTGTTTATCTTTGTTTGCTGTACTTTGAACCTAAGACAGAGGGGGGTCCTCTGAGCTCTTTAAGTTTGATTACCCTGTAAAGTTATTTTCCATACTGATTTTACAAAGATGATTTTTACCTTTTTCTTTAATTAAAAGCCTTCTTTTTAAGAACCTGATTGATTCTCCTTGTTTTAAAATCCAAAGGGGTTTGGATCGGTATTCACCAGGGAATTGGTGAGAAGTTTCTAAAAGCTTCCCAGGGAAGGGAATGGTGGCAGCGGACCAAAACTAAGCTGGTAGTTAAGCTTAGAAGTCCTCATGCAGGCCCCCACACTTGTACCCTAAAGTTCAAAGTGGGGATATAGCCTTGACACCCCTCAAGGATTGAACTCACAACCCTGGATTTAGCAGGCTAATGCTCAAACCACTGAGCTATCCCTTCCCCCCAAGGAGAGCAACATCTCAGTTTCCATCTGCTAGAAATTAATCAAAAATTTCTAAAAAGTCAGACCAAATCTTTTCAAATTTGTCAGAGGTCCCTCTTCTCTGAAATGTTACCCACTTTTTAGCTGCCAGGTCAGTCAAGGAGCCATGCCAAGCATTGTTGTTAATGTGGAGAGAGAGCACCATACGTTCACCCAACTAGCTGTAGCTTGTTACAACT
Organism: Emys orbicularis; assembly: GCF_028017835.1. NCBI lineage: Eukaryota > Metazoa > Chordata > Testudines > Emydidae > Emys > Emys orbicularis. The sequence continues at coordinate 46,179,421 of NC_088693.1, forward strand.
TCCTGGCTCATAAGATCCTCCCTAATTTAGATTTCCTGCAGGCCTAGAACAAGATTTGTGTATATCCTGGAACCCTAGCAAATGGGGAGTGTCTTGCAAAACATTAAAAACTCTACTATTGATCTATGATTAAAGCTATCAAGGCTGATTCCCCACTCTGGCGCCCACAGAGATTCTAAAAATTAATACTGGCCACTCCAGGCTTGTATTAAACTCCCAAGGTTATGGTTTTTCTCTGACCTAGGATGGGTAGATGCTGCCATCACCCAAGTGCAGAACCCCTTTGAGAACTCAGGAAGGCGCACTTGGGAATTCCTTCCTGTGGGATTCCCTCAAGCCCTTTCACACACACACCCCCCATCCGGGGAAGAGCTGAGAAAGAAAAAAAAAAAAAGGAAATCAGCTGTTGCCACCAGATAGTTAAAAAACATGTGCACAAACCTCTTAAGACACAAAAATCCAATTCTGCTTTTAAAAAAAGTAAATTTAGTAAATTTTATTAAAAAAAATAAATAAAAGAAAATACATCTGGGAACTCAAGCTATTGCTAGATTAAAAAAAAAAAAAAACTTACAAGGATTAAGCATCAAGAATAGCTTTCTTGATGTCCAGTTTAAAGGTTACAAGCAAGACAAAAGCACCTGGGGTTAGCACAGAGGAATCCACAAGCCATAAAGAAATAAAATAAATAAACCTAATCACATCTTCCTAGACATTTCCTGATCTACTTACATATCTGGGGTTTTAAATTAGTAGTTTCTAGGTATGATACTGATGATTTTTCATACCAGGACCAAACTTCTTACAGCATAGCTCTGCCTTGTCCACCTCTCCCCAGGAGAACAGACAGACAAAAGGGGAGTCTTGTTTCAATTTGTAAAAGTTCTACCCTTCATATTGGCTCTTTTGGCCAGGTACCCACTCACTTCCTTTTACCTATGCATAGCAGTGAGACTTCTTAACCCTCTACATGTAGATCAATTAGAGAACAGCTACTAAGAGGGATTTTATAGCTACTGGCTGGGTGGGTGTCCATAAAAGGGAGCCAGCCAGCCCACCCTGCCCCTTCATTTATCACACTCCCCAAAACCTGTTGCTCACCCTGAGTCTCTCTGGTCCCGGGCCCTTTTCACTGCTTGAGGTCCTGAGCCCCTCCCTCACCTTTCCATTCTGCCCAGGTGCATTGCGTCCATTCAGGGAGGGATTAGAAGGTGGGCCTATCAACAGCCATCCCCACCCCCACTTCCTGCAGCCTCCCCTTCTGGCTGTAATTCTCCTCCATCTTCCACGACTGCTGCTGGGCCCCAGGGGCAGAAGTGTCCCTGGCAGTGTCCATCTGACAGGCACCCCTGGGGGCAGAGGCTAGCAAGGAGAGAACAGGACAACTGGCATTTTGCAGGGAGGGGTAATAATGTCTGTTGGAGGGGGAGGAAGGTTAAAAACTCTTTGGGGAGCACCCCTTATACTCCCCCTGCTGAAATATTTTGCTGCCCCCCCATCTCCTCAGTGCTCCCCAGTCCCCCTTGTGTCCTGCTGGTTACCTTCCTGCCGAGGGGCAAGGCAGTTGTGTGCAGCTCCAGGGTGACATCTGTCACAAGTGGCAAAGCCCAGCATCTCCCCAGCAATGGGAGCACGTGCAGGGTGGCCTCGCCTGGGAGCATGTGCAGGGTGGTAGTTGGGGGGGCTGGGACATGGGAACACATGGAGGGGACTCTGACCTGGGAGCATGTGCAGGGTGGTAGTGGGGGGCTGGGGCATGGGAGCACGTGGGGGGGGGTGTGGCTCTGACCTGGGAGCATGTGGAGGATGGTAGTGAGGGGCTGGGGCGTGGGAGCACGTGGGGGGGGGCGGCTCTGACCTGGGAGCATGTGGAGGATGGTAGTGAGGGGCTGGGGCGTGGGAGCACGTGGGGAGGGCTCTGACCTGGGAGCACGTGCAGGGTGGTAGTGGGGGGGCTGGGGCGTGGGAGCATGTGGGGGAGGGCACTGACCTGGGAGCAGGTGCAGGGTGGTAGTGGGGGGCTGGGGCGTGGGAGCACGTCTGGGGGGGGGCGGCCTGGGAGCAGGTGCAGGATGGCGCAGGGGGCTTGACATGGGGTCGGTGGGTAAAGCTGCCCGCACTCTCCGGCCCGGGAGAGTGCTGCTTCCCCAGGGCAAGAGGGGAGCATCCCTCTGCGGCTAGCAGCAGCGGGCCCGGGGCTGGGCTCCTCCCTGCTCTACCCCCTGCATGGGGGGTGCTCCCATTGGTGAGAAATATCGCACGGAGCCTGCCCCTAACTTGGCCGCTGTGCGTTAAGCGGTGCCCGAGGGGGAAGCTGAATGAGGGGCTTTCGCCCGCCCACCGCCCAGGATTTCCAGTAAGGCCAAGGCCAGGCGGCTCTGTCTGCCCCTTGCCCAGCCCCTCACTAAACCGCCGCTGTGCCCTGGGGGCTGCCGGGCTGGACCCCCTGCCTCCAGCTTCTCGGGCCGCCCGCGCCGCAGAGAGAGGGCGGGGAGGGAACAGCGTGGGACCTACAAGTCACTTGCTCGGCTCCCAACTGCAGGGGCTGCTCCCCGGACTGTGCCCGGCACGCTGCCGGGGCTGGTGGCTGTAACCTGGCCGCGCTCTGCAAAGAGCCATGCCGATCTGGGAGAGGCTGAGTGGGGGGCTCGCCTCAAGAGGGGCTCCCGTGTGGGCTGCGCTGCTCCTTCTCCTGGGCCGTTACATGAGGACTGCCCACGCCTACAACCTAGACACACAGCACCCCGTGGTCTTCAAGGGGCTCAGTGGGACATTATTTGGCTATTCGGTTGTGCTGCACAGTCATGGCACTAGTAGATGGTAAGTATCACTCGCTCGCCAGGCGACTTCTCAGCTCTCTGTAACTCTGGCTGCTGGGAAACCTTTGGGAACTTTCCTAACAGCAGTAAACCGACTATCACCATTCTGGTCATCGCTGTTTTTGCTGGTCTGACTTGGCAATGACTGCTGCCCGGCTGCTCACATTTTAATCTAAGGCACCCCGAGGAAAGGTTTTGCTTTGTGGGTGTCGGTGAGTCACTCAGTGGGAGCTTCCCAAGAACTTCTTCTAGGGACGGCTTCAAATCTGAACCTCATTCAAGTTGTCCCAGCTCGCGCAATCCTGCATCCGATTAAAGTTACAGTGACTTTTTGGCTACTCCATTACATGGGGCATCCACTTACAGCATTCCCGCTGCAAAGAAACCGAGGAAGTTGGGAGGCAATTTCTTTTCGTTTGCCGTTACACAGTTGCGTATTGCAAACGTCTGCACCCTGGCTGCAGAAGAGCATGAAGCTCGTTTCTAATTCTCCTGGGTACTGGGGGCGGAGGGTTGCATTTTAGTGTTTGCATTTCTGTTGACAGGGTTTAATTTTTTTCTCCTCACTTTCAGGTTGGTTGTGGGAGCCCCTAAAGCCAACTGGTTGGCAAATAGCTCTGTGGTCAATCCAGGTGCAATTTTCAGATGCAGGATTGGGAGCAACCCCAGTGGGACTTGTGAACAGCTCCAGCTGGGTGAGTTGAATGGTGTTTGCACCTGAAGATGATGTTACAACTTCCGCGAAGAACTCCAAGCTTGCTTGCCACTTATAGTTGAATACAGAAGCTAGCCAGCCACTACAACCCTCTTATTTAGAAGAAGCGAAGTGCACACTTATGTTCCCTTGATTCCTCAACAGTTATAAATGACAAAATAAACAACTAATAGAATTTCCCCCAAAGCATGGAGAAATATTGGCTTGTCTCAATAAATGTTCCTCCCTCCACTATTTTGCAAATACTTTCAAACCATCTTAGTGGCTATTTATCATTGCAAAACCTGTACAACATAGCCCAGTTTAGATCTGACTAAACAAACCTCCTTCAACTTATACCACTGCTTGCAATAATACAAGAACCTAGAGATGTCCTCTATATGCTTATTTCACATTCTTATGTCTCATTTTGCTATTTCAGAAATTAGCATTTATATTTACTATTCAGTAATATAAAAGATCAATGCTTTTATAAATTTAGATTACATTATTTAAAATATAAATCCTAAAAAATCTAGATTTTTAAAAAGCTGTCTTTTTCTTACCAATAGAAAGGAATACAATAACATTAGATTTAAAAAAGTGAATTAACCCTAAATTGAAATGACCGTTCCCATCTTCATATTTATTTTTCTTTCCATATTTTGATTTCAGCATGTATGATTCCAAAGGCTTGTGAGAATTTAAATTAAACCTCTGTTATTCCCCCCCCCCCCCGAGAAAGTAGTTCAATCTTCTGAACTGAAGGCAACTGTAATTAAAGTCAATGGGGAAAAGAAAAAAAGTTTCTAAATTATGCTCTGGAGTTTTTCTCTAAAACATTTCAGTTCCCAACCCATGATGAAGTAACTGGAATGTTTTTTTCAGATGGATTGCTAGTGGCATACAGGCAACTATATGTATCCTGCTCCAAGTATATGATTTTTGTACAAAATGCAGCAGTCCATTTGTTAAAGAACACAGGTTGCTGTGAACACATCACCCCCGTGCTCTGCCCTTGTCCTCCTTGACTACAGAGTCCAGTTCCATGTCTGAATCCTGTAATCAGAGCCATGCATGAGATTGCCCTGAGCTACCTGAAATCTCTCCCACGTCCATTGTGATCCACTGAAACCATGAAACCCAGCCAATAGGGGAGGTTTGGGAGTGCAGGAAACCGCTTTCAAAGGAGCTGGACTATGGAACTTGCTCCCACAAGACATTCGCTACTGTCAAAAAATAAATGCTCTTTACTTTAACTTAGCTTTCCCTTCATTATTCCTACACATAAGCCAATATCCCCACACTGTCCCCAAAACAATAGATTAATTAACCAAACCTATTTTCATACATGCAGAGAAAAAAAGAGTAATTTTTAAATAGGGGACGGGGTGCTCCATTACTATGTTGATAGGCCTATATAGGTAAATAGGTAGATATTTGAGAGGGTGAGAGGAAAGAGAATGAGTTTTTATTTGAACAACAAAACATATTCTACTCCACAATGATCCAATGGCTAGAAGTTGAGCCTAGACAAATTCAGACTGGATATAAGGCATACATTTTGAATGGGGTGGGTAATTAGCATTGGAACAATTTACCAAGGTTTGTGGTGTGTTCTCCATCACTAACAATTTTTAAATCAAAATTGGATGTTTTCCTAAAAGCTATGCTCTAGGAATTGTTTTGGGGAAGTTGTGTGGCCTGTGTTATATAGACTAGATGATCACAATGGTTCCTTCTGGCCTTGGAATCTGTGAATATATCTATCTACAGGCGATTCTCTTTCTGGGGAGTTTGGCAGTGAAACTGGTTGGAGTGAAAATACAATAAGTAATCAAGAATATGCCTCTCTAAATTAACGTAGATTGGGGTTACAGAACCTGAGTAACCTCAGGAAGTAAGAGTCTTCGTTTTGGCTGTAGTTGTTACATTTCTATTTTTGGATTAGCACTCTTCATTTATGTGTCAATCCTGATTTGATTTTGTGACTCTATTCAGTAGAGTGAAGTGACACATGGAACCACATAAGGTAGACAAAAAATATGTAAAGAATTTCTATAATCTGGTGGTAGTAACAGCAAAATTAAATCCCTGCTTCAGGTGCTCTTTCTAGATAAAGTGAGCAGGCACCTACGTTATGCCAAATTGATAGTTAGCTAGGAAAGCCCACTACTACTGTCCTAATGCACCCCTATAATTCACTGAAAGAATGGAAAATGCTCAGAGCCACTGGCAGCATGGCTTAAGTGGGTATTACCTTCTACATGCTGTTTAATGTTTGTTGCCTCTGCAGGATTTCTTGATTTTGCTTTTACTAGTTTTGTCAATGAAGAAGAAGCAAGGAAGAATGAGTCCTTGATTGTGTTAAACACAATCACTACTGATTTTCTTGACAGTTAACAGGTTTCTGAATTGAACCTGGGGTGTAGCTAAGCAATTACAGGTTTAAAACTTGCCAAAGGCTATTCTTAAATGGATTTGGGGGACTTCTGCCAGCAGATGTAGAGGCTGCAGGAGGTACACACTGATGTTTTCTGTCTTGTACTGCACTTCATTGAATGCTTATGTCACAATAGAAACAGGACTCTCCACATGCCACTTTGCTATTGATGACAATGGTAAATATAAACGTTTATGGGCATGTCTACACTAAAAACGTAAGTCGACCTATATTAGGACAACTTACAGCCACTGCAGTCTTTAATGTGGTGGTTCATGTCCACACTATCTTCCTACAGTCAGTGGTGGCTGGTGTGCGTCCTCAGCAGGAGCTCTTTCACTGACTTAAGGGGGCAGTGTGGGGAGCTGAAAGCCTGGTCTCTCAGCTCTGCTCGCAGCTCCTGCCGGAAGACTGGCTCGCACCTCTTCTCCCCCCCGCCCCTCGCTGTCTGTTCCCTGTAGGAGCCGCTCTTGGCTGTATGTTCGAGTGGGGAGCTAGGAGCCTTGATGCAGTACGGCTCCAAGCACGGAGCCAGCTGGGGGCGGGGAGCTGGGATTTCGGAGGGAGGACTTTCTTGTCAATTTGGAGCCATGACAGCCAACAGCCCATGTAAGTAATGCAGCGTCTACGTGGACGCTGCGTCGCCCTAACTACAGCGACATAAGCCTACGCCTCTCATGGAGGTAGAGATATTATGTAGGTGTAGTAGGGTACTTACATCGGCAGGAGAAAGGCTTAACTATGAACTGACATAGTTAAGTCAACATAAGCTGCTTTATGTCAATCTTACTGTGTAGTGTAGACCAGGGCTAACTTAGCACTCATAGTGTGCTGTTAGTTTGGTTTTTTTTAAACTGGACCATTTCCCCATAACACTAAACTGGTTCTAAAACAATCCTCATGTTAAAAAAATCCAAGCTATATAAAAAAGAACAGTTCTGCCATAAAATAAATAAGTTAAAAACAGCCATGTTGGAGGGGAATGGGGGAAGGAAGGAAGTTAAATAAGACCCAGATCGGGCTAGCCTGATTACCCTCCTCAGTTCAATCTTCCCTTTTATATATCTATGACTGGGGAAGGGGGACAAAGGTAGACAAAGGACAATTAAGTCTAACTTATTTAGGTATCTATTTTCTAGCATGGATGTTTTTGTAGATACAGTATCTTTCTATGACTGAACTTGTTTTTCCTAGTTAGTATTTTTCATATGAATGTTCCGGTTCTGACCTTTTAGCGCTGGTGGTTGTTTGCTTTGAAAATTAGTTATTTCAATAGGAGGAGGAATGGCCATTTTAATGAGTGTAACCTCAGTAAGATTTGAAGTCTCTACTCATGCAATGCAAGAAGCACTTTTTCAGAGAACTCACGTCTTCTAATTATGAGCCACAGATATTGCAGATGCGCTAAAATAGGTATAGGAGGATTCTTGCTGCTGTTCTATGTCTACAACAAAGGTACTGAGTATTACAAGCTTTTGGGATAGATCCTTGGCCCTATTAAGAGTTCTCATTAACAATCTGATGTGGCAAAGCAGCTTTACGAGTGGTTTAACCAGCTAGCTGCTGATTGTCCCTCTATTAGGAAATTTTTGGTTGGCCAGAGCTACGAGATCTCAAAGGCTTCTGGTGTAGGAAAGTTATCCAGAGCAGTCTTGTGCTTCAGTGATCTCAGCTGCCAGATCTGACCCTTGGGCTCATGGGCAGCCAGGCATAACTTAGAAAAGCCTGCTCTAAATTATGCTGGATTGGTTTCCAACTGGCCCCATGCCGCATGGGCCATGAAGGTACTTTCAGTGCACCTTTGCCTTCCCAACCCCTCAGCTGCACTCAGCGTATTTCACCCATAGCTGAGCATCTAGTCCATTGAATACAAAGGGCAGTGGAGTTCAGTGAATCTCTTCTCTAGTTTATGTTCAATTATGAATGCAGCATTTCATGAAATTCAGACTTAATTTACTGTGTTTTTGGTTTGTCAATAAAATCAAGTATTCTACTCTATAAATTTATACACAAACTGGGCTTTTATAACAGTGATTGCACATGTGAGGTTTTTTTAGTGCTTAGATGTGTGCAAAAATACAAAGAATAAAGATTCAGGGTATATTATTTTAGAGTGATATCCCAGAAGACCTATCAGGGCCTTAACTCTGTGACATGCTGCATGCTTTTAACTTCCATTGAGTCCAGCTTCCTCCCCCACCAAGTTAAGATGATTGTATATTATTGTAGAGGGATTCAAAATATAATATTCTTCATTTTTAGTCAATGATATCTTGTATGTTCAATTTCTCTCAAAGTAAAAATTGAGTATGATCAATATGCCAATAACACTGAGAGGAATCAAGCTATTGTTCACAAAAGCAGTGAGTGATTCATGCTGTTTAGCATTAAACAAAAGAAAAGCTATATTCCAGTTATAAGCTTACACAGCTTCTTGAGGTAGGGACCAGAGCTGCCACCCACAATTTCTCCCCTTAAGCCCTTACCATAATCAGGCTAGAACAAGTTGCCCTGTAGCTCCCCCAGGTGAAGGATTACAGTTAAAGTCAAGGGAACATTTCAACAACTTTCTGCAAATATTTCCTTGGAGGAAATAAAGAATTTGTATCACCTGCATTCACACCCCTCTTCTGTCCTCATTCCCTTAATATTTTGGTTAATGAGATTGCCTGGGGGCAGGCAAGGGAGAAGGAAGTGTTCACAGAAATATGAAAGGACATTTGTGGAAAGCAAACTTCAAACTCAAATGCAAGTATTTGCACCAAGAGCCTGATTCTAAGACTTACACTCATCCAATTGGGAGAATGGAAACAATCCCATGTGACTTATCTCCAGTCAACATGATCCATGCCAACTCACTTTTCAGATGTTGAACAGATGAAGTGAATTGCTACTGCACAATTTTAAGACCAAGAATTATTTACTGTGAATAATAACAAATCACTGAATAATTTGAAATAAGTATATAAAACAATTCAAAGAGGCTCAGTTATTTGAGTGACTTGTTTACTCCTAATTACAGTACACAACCGTACATCTTTTCCTTCCATGTGCATTGATATTTTGGGGTCTCCTGCTTTGATACCCAGCATATATTGCTAACTGGATGTATTGGAATAGATTTATTAATCCAAGACTTGATGATTTGTAGGGGCTGCAAAAGGCAGGGGTCTGTATGACTTATATTTGACTCTGCTGTTTCCATGGAGTGTCATGTAGTGGGAGTGATACAGAGAGATTTCTTTCATCTCTGCAATTTACACAGGCTGCACTTTTATTTATCTCACAGTGACTTTACAAGAGCAAGGCATGCCCCTTTCCCCTGAGACAATTAAGTTGCAATTTCCTCTCTGGTGTTTTCAGCAGTGCTGTTCTCTGTTGTCTGTAAACTGATGCAGACTGTGCCGACTGTCTTCTCACTAGATTAAACATGGATAATATCAGGTCCACGCTCATCATTACATCTATGGTATTAAGCCCACGCTCCCTTAACCCATCTTTATGCCCACAAGAGCTTCATACTATTCCTTCCTTAAAACAATGCTAGAAACTCTACTGTTAAATAAAGGGGAACAACAATGAATCTTGAGAAGGAGTGGAGAGCAGGAGAAGAGTAGAAAACAAGAGAGAAGCTTCAGAGGAAACAGGAGATGGTGGAAGAGCAGAGGGCCAAAGTTTAGAGTCAAGGAGAAGGGAAAATAACCAAGTGGGTAAGGGAGAATACAATGGATGGGAGAAGAGGAAAGTGCTCTTTCTCACTGCTTCTGAAGTTCTTAGGGACACCTAAAAATGGGTGACAGAAGGGAGCACTGAGATCGGAGAAGATACAAGTGAAACCTCCCCGTCTCAGACCACATGACAATCTAGTCTTATTTGCTGTTCAGGAAAAACCTCCAAAAGTTCTTGGAACATGAGATAATCTGAGAGGCTAGCTTTCCCCACTCCTTTTATTTCTAATAAAAATATACATTGATTATTCTGAGACAATTCTTGTTTCCTCTGTATTACATAAAGAGGCTATACATGGAATAAGAGGAGGCAGTACATCAAGTCAATATAGGGGGATTTTCTTTTCAAGAAATTTAGCAGACACTTAGAACTCAGTATGCATTTGTTCAAATTTAATAGCCCTTACACCAATATGTTACAAATAAATGTCAGCTCTGACGCAAGCCCATTTGCCCCTCCATTAATGTCAATATACTGTACAGTATTTCTGTTGTTTTCACTGATCTGTATAGGAGCCCTCTGCTGGCTAATTTATATGTGACAGAAAGATTCTGTGTTGTGTTCGTGGATAAAGGATTTAGTTTGCCTTGGGACTGGTGAGCACAAGTCTTGTTGGAGTTTTTTATTCCAACTATCGTACAAAATTCGGATAGAAAAATAGATACCTTAGTAGTTTTGGTAAATTGAGCAGCAAAATGCTATCTGAAGATATTGGACTGAAACACTGAGTACTGTATTCTGTCATGTGCTCTTGCAAGTAAATACGTAAGAGAGACTTCTATAAAAATGTGTTTCCAAATGTAATTGAGCCTTTCAAGCAGAATATATTTTTTTTAAATTGTAGTCCTGTCTACATAAAAGTATTCTTTCCACACACACCAACTTGTTGGGAGGAAACAAGAACTTGCCAAATATTTATTTGCAGAATTTCTCAAAGTCCTTCCATGTGTAAAAAGTGCTTTCTGACATTTAAAGAGAAGCAAACTAGCAACCACCTTTAAATAATTGCTTTCATTCTGTATAAAGAGTACTCAGTACGCAGAAGTTTGATCCATAATGGTTTCATCTCCAAAATAAAGATTGTAGTTATAGACATCTTATTTTACCAGAATAGGAATACCTAGTAGAGCTGATTTCTCAGCACTGCATCAAATAGAGCAGGGATCAGCAACCTTTGTCACCTCAGCCCACGCCGCTTCCCGCAGCCCCCATTGGCCTGGAACGGCTAACCGCGGCCAGTGGGAGCCGCGATCAGCCAAACCTGCGGATGGTGTGGGTAAACAAACCATCCCAGTCCACCAGCAGATTTCCCTGATGGGCCGCATGCCAAAGGTTGTCAATCCCTGAAATAGCGGTATGAGTAAAGAAGGGGCAAGAACAGGAGATATTTGGCTCTAGTTTAGAATTCAGATCCAAATGCATCAGGAATTACAAGAGGCTCTTTTGAGGTTTCAGGTTAGGGGACTGGGCAAAATCAGCTGTAAGGGTGGGTTTCGATATGGGAGTCTTAATTCAGTATGGTAGAGGATTAAGACCTGAGGTTTGAGTTCACTGCTAGATATGAAAAATTCTCCCATTTTGGATTCACTGAATACCTAATATTAGGTCTTAAATTTCCTTGTATACCAATGATGAATCTTTATAATAAGATATCATACTTTTTGTGATAAATTAGCTCAGTGAATAACAATGCCACTTTATTAGTACTTTCCTTGAGATCACACCACAGGGGTGAAGTCCTCGGCTATAAAACAAGCAATGCATTTTTTTAACAGGAGTGCTACTCATGTTGGATTTGTGCTCAGCTTCCTGATTTTCTCAGTTTCAGCAGTGATGATCACACAATCAGAGCTCAATGACTAATAAGTCCTGTTCACACCTAATATGCTGTGTTTGGATCTGGACATATTATATGTATGGCAGCATACCTTCCTTTCTGAAAAATATGAACCATGCTAAATATCTGTACATGGAACTTCCTATACAAAACACATCTGTATAAATTCTGCTGAACTTACACTGTTTAATATAATCATCTAGTAATCAAGTTGTATAATAAGGAAGTCCATATAACTTTAGTATATTTCCTGTGATCAAGCTGATTGTCATAGCTTTTTTGTTTTGTTTTGGTTTCTTTGCTCCAGGCAATCCAGCAGGAGATTCTTGTGGAAAGACCTGTTTTGAAGAGAGAGATAATCAATGGCTGGGTGTCAGCTTGTCCAGGCAGCCAAGGGAAAATGGAACCATTGTTGTATGTATTGCCTTAAGTACCGTATGCCTTTTGTCATACTACCTTCACAACTTTTACATTTTCCTTTCGCAATCTCGTGTTGTTTTTTTTTCTTTATATATACAGGCATGTGGACATAGGTGGAAAAATATATATTACATAAAAACTGAACACAAACTCCCTAATGGCGTTTGTTATGAAATCCCTCCTGATTTTCGAACACAACTAAGTGAAAGAATAAGTCCTTGCTATAAAGGTAAGCAGAGAGTTTGGTGATTTCTAGGGTTTGATAAGATAACATCCTACTTGTTTTGAGGAAATAAAAGAACAGATATGCCCCTGAAAAAAAGAAATGAGCTGGGGGTTGTGGACACTTTAAACTGTTTCTTGTCTGCCCCCTCCTCCCACCTGCCCTGGGTAGGCTTTCTGCTATCCAGGGCCTGCAGTGTGGGTTCTGAAGACAGAAATCTGGCCTATGGACCAAACTTTCTGGTGAAATTTTGATCACTTTGAAATAATGTTGATTCAACAGCTGAAAAGGGCAACCAATATTTACTCAGTGGGCTGGTCCCCTGCAGGGCCTATTTTCTTTATAAATAGGCCAGTGCAGGCTCAGTTCATCTCTTTGCTCCATCCACCAGCTAGGCATATGGAGCACAATGTCTGAGTTGACTAGAAACAGCATCCTCAACTGGCTGTTGTTCCCTCTTCCTGAGCATCGGACAGACTGTTCCCAGTAGCAGCCAGTGCTGCCTACCGCCCCATTCCTGAGTCTAACACCTGCCAGGCCTAATCTCTCACCCAACTTGTAGCCTGCAGGAAGAGGCCTCCCTCGGTGCCCCTGTGCAATCTACAGGGGAACAAGAGTGAGAGCAGGATGGGACCCAAGATGGGAATGGTGGCCTCAGTGCCCCCCAGCAACCTACCAGGGGATCCCCAGCTCCTGTGGTATTTTCCCCAAACCTGAGGGAACAATATGTCAAAATATTTAGTGATCCTATCCCCAGTTGAGGCAGGGGAGAGCAGATAATCTGGCCTTCCCACAGAGAATGATGTAGAAACTCCTTCCAGCATCCATCCCCGGGAATCAAAGACAGCCACTGGCTGGATCATCCTTCCACCTCCCATGGTTACTGGGTGAAGGGAGTAGGAGGCGGGTAAATGACGGGTGAGTGTACATGGGAGTGAAATGAAGGAGAGACTGAAGGGAAAGTGTTAGTAAAGAAAAGTAAGATATTGGAGTTGGAAGAGCATGGATATAAGGAGCCTTGCAGAGGAAAGACAAACAGACGTAGGGAACTGAGACTAAAAACATGAGAAAGGAAGGATAAAAAATGAAAGAGATGGAAAGTGGGAACAAGACACTGGTATATACAATGGAGGAGCTCTTCCAAAAATCTAATGGAGCAGCAGGAGAAGGCAAAAGAAGCTATGGCTGACCATAGATACGAGCAATAGTTTGATTATTACAGCTCTAAACTGTACATGTACTGGATTCCCAGCAGCGATGCATGGCATAGGCATCATGAGAACTCCAGTTAAAGTAGTTATTTCCATCGAAAGTATGGCTGGAGTTGTAAAAGGGGTGGGAAGAGGAGTGTTAAACCTACTAGCATTTGTTATTCAAGCAAAGAATAACAAAGTTTCACTTTGACGTGCTGTTTTCATGGACTGACATGTATTAAAGGAGATTGTCACCTTTTTAGAATAGCTAAATTCAGGCTTCAAAACCTAGCTCCAATCAAGTGATGCATTTTGAACGGGACAATTTTCTCAAGTCCTTTATTATTCTGGTATGAAGTTGAAGTCCATGTACTATTTCCAACAGTAGAAACCAGTTCTTGTTACTTATCTCTACTCTCATTTCAGAGAGCTGCAGAAGAATTCTGAAACTCTCTATTTTTCAAGATGATTGTAGACTTTAAATCATTTTTGCTTTTTATATTCAGATTATGTGCGAAAATTTGGAGAAAACCATGGGTCATGTCAGGCTGGGATCTCTAGTTTTTACTTTAAGGTGTGTATTAAAAAATCAGTTTCCTATTTAATTATTTCCTGGAGAACATCATACATTTGTGCATAGTCATGATATTTCATCTTTTTAAAATGAAATTTATTAAAGATAAGAGTTTTAGGTATATAATAATTTTCAAAATGCCAAAACATAATTTATCATGGCACTCTATTTTAAATCCAAAATTCCTTTTTATTTTGAAAGGAAGTGAAGAATATAATAGAGCATATTTTTTATTATTCCATTCAGAATAACCTATTGAAAGAACTATTAAACACTAATAAGGCTTACATTCTGTATATAAAGAGCGATGTACATTTTTATGTTCTACCTGAGAATATGATTTCTAAAATATTCTGCTGAGGGGGAAGATACCTTGTTTCTGGTTTTCTTTAAATTGCTCACCGCTCAAAGCTTTTAGTAGGGAAATAATAACCATATTTTAAAAATGTAAAACATTTTATATGTGATCTGATTTTAATGCACTGATATTGAGCCAAATACATCTCCAGTGTAATTCCATTGACTTCAGGGGAGTTATACCAGGAATGAATTTGACTCATCATGCTTATCTTTAAGAGTTTAATACATAAACATAATACTTTTTCTTTTCTCCAGGATTTAATTATAATGGGAGCCCCAGGATCATATTATTGGACTGGTTCTGTCTTTGTATACAATACCACTGCGAAAACCTCTCAAGCTTATACAGATTCGAGGAACCAAGTAAAATTTGGAAGTTACTTAGGTATTTAAAATATTTTTTATTCATCTGTTTCGTTAATTCCCTGGTCTATACAACTGGGTGTGAAATGTCATCTTTGTTACAACCCAGAGTGTCAATATTGCAGACCTGTCTTGTGATTCTGAGTGTGATGTTAATCTTTTTTAAATCTCACTTTTATTCTGTGTTCCTCTACATTCTTCTCATCTGAATTGCCTCAAACATTTATTTCTGAATTGCTTTATCTTCACTTACAATAATTTCTAGTCTTGTTTGATTTAAAAGAGTGACAGTTCACACTGCACACTTAAGACTGCTCTGTTTGTAAGGACTTTGATCATAAATGGTTTGTAGACTTCACTCAGCACTGCAGTAAGCAGATGTCATGCAATATTTAAATATGTTTAATAACAGGCTCAATTATGGCTTTGCCATGAACTTGGAGTAAGGGGTTGTGTGTTATTGTCCTTCCGCATGGACAGCTGGGAGGGGGATTGTGACTCAAACAGTCACAGGCTTCCTCCTGCTTCTCCTGCTGCTCCAGGGAAGGAGTAAACTGCAGTAGGTCTCTGTACTGAACAGCACACACGTTTCCCAAAGCACTGGTGCAGCTATCCTGGCCGGCGGGTTGGGGCAGCAGAGAAGGTCTGCCCAGTCCCCACCCCAATACATCCCATCCTGCCAACCATCTGAGAGTCCCCCCCCCCCCTGCACTGCTTCTCCTGTGGTGCCCCTTCATGCGATGCTAGCTGAGTCACAATTTATTCCTTGCCCTGGGCTTCCAAGTGTGTCCAATCTCCTATATTTCTGTCTTTTAGGTTGCAGTTTCTTCAGGGCTGATTCTGAAGTCATTTTGTCTATTTTTACAGTGCTAAGCACATCGTCCGCACATAAATAACAATAGTATTACCAATTGAAGAAAGTATATTTTGTGACCAGCATACAATTCAAAACAGACTACTGTAATTAATCTATATGCTTTCACTGTCCTTTCTTCTGGCAGTGATCAATGATTGGTCTCTACTTTATAGAGTTATTGTTTTCTTAATAGCCAATGTGGAGATTGTGGCAATCTGGAGTTTTACAGGAGAAGAACATGAGAAATGGGTGTTGTAGGGTTTGATTTCAAGCTGGAGGGAAGAAAGGGGTTTCAGTACCAGCCCCCTGAGGAAGAGAATACATTGGGAAAGAGAAGTCAGTGAATAAATAATGTTTGACAGGATTTCCTTAGCTGTACTTGAATAGCTCTAATTACAATAATAAAAACAGGATGAAATTGTTTTAAAACAGGATGTGGTCTCAACATTTTTAGCCACTTTCTTGGTGGTTTTAAATTATAATGATTACCATTTTGAAAGAAGTTGGTACAGTATAAAAGTTCTGAACTTAGGTATGTATATGAATACATTCTAGACATGCATCTTAATGAGTTAATTTATAATTATCAGAAGTTTAACTCCATCTATGCTTCCTCTTATAGTCCAGTATACATTTTTAATTGCACTTGGTCTTTCTATTTCCATACTTCCTGTAGGGTAAGCCTAATGGGGAGGTGTTTCATCTGCTTTTCAGAATGAGAAACAGAGTTCTTACAGAAGATGGATGATGAGAGGGATAGCAGAAATGCCCCTTTGCAGTAATATATGTAGTCTTGAGAACTCTGTCTCATAATTACGGTGATCCAGCAAAGCACTTGCATGTATGCTTACACTTAAACACGAGTCAACCCATTGAAGATGCAACTTAGGTAGGAAAAACATGTGAAGACAATGGGAATGCTCCACGTGTTTAAAGTTAAGTACGTGCTTAGGTGGTTTGATTAATTTAGGCCTGAGGAGAAGTCTAACTATAAGCACTGACATCATACACTCTTGCAAGAAGGGTACATTTACATGGGACATTGCTCCTCCAGGCAAGGTTAAGGGTTTGTAGGCCTCCAGTTGGATAGGGGACATTCTGGAGATCTTAGAACATCTGTGTGAAGGCTCTGCCCCTTTGCATTGCTCTCCAATTCCCCCAGCAGCATAACTCCTAAGGAAGTTGTGCTATTGCTTCCCCCTCCTATAGCCATAGCCCTATCTGTCTGGGGAAAGATGGCACAAGGGAGTATTTACTTCCAAGGGAAATTTCTGACAGAACTGCTGAGGAATGAAGCCATGTTTAGTACCTGTCCCCAAGCCACATTCCTTCATGGATTTAACCATTTGGGAGTTCCAAATACATATTGCTCTGGTGAAGGAGCTTCTGAGAAGAGGCGGACAATGCCATGTTGGCTCCTCTTCCTTCTTCAGTTTCAGGGCTATTGAATTCATGACTGCCACTTCTTTCATCCTCTGTGTGCTTTAGGTCTGGAGATAGAAAGCCTTCACCCACCCATTACTAAGAACCCAATGCATCTCCCATTAAATATCAGAAAACTCCCACTGACTTAAATGGAAGTTAGACCAGGAGCTAGGTTAGGGAAATCTTGGAATAAAACTGCCTTGGCTCCTCTAAAATGTACACCTTTTGATTCAGCTTATTTCCAGGTTTCCCATTTGACTGCTTCCCTCTTGTCAATGTGAATGAATGAGGAAGTTGTTAATCAACTTATTTGTGACTTGTAACATTTTGTCAGGGTTTTCTCCTGAGATTTTTCAGAAGTGTTCTAGCAGTAAAAAGAACAAAACCCAGATGAACTGTTGTCCCAGCCTCAGAAATGGTTTGCTTAGGTGCGGAGCCTTGAATAATAAAGGCATAAACTTCACATCGTTTTCATACAACATATGAAAAATAATCTTCAGAACAGGGCAGAGACCTGGGACCTGCAGTTACCAAAAAATCATTAGAAATGAATGTTTTTTTACATTTGGACAAAACAAAATAACTTGAAAGTAAAGATCAGAGCATGAAAATTAAGGTTCATCTACTTAAGCTTAATTTTTTGTTGAATAAGTAGAAACTGGGGGTTGACCTTTAAATGATAAATGGTCTTGTTCACCCCTTATAGCTTAAAACATGAAAAGAAAATGCTGGCATAATGGGAACCTGAGTTCCACACAGTCATCTTGGCAAGTTAAAGATTTAAGGCACAATTCTCCTCTATGATATTGCGCTCCCTACTTTCATGGAAAGCTGATGAGAGTTCTGTAGTTACAAGGGGAGCAGAATATAAATAAACTAAATTACTCCTCTGTCTGAGCTCAGCCAGTTGTGTCCCATATTGCAATTTGAGAGGAATACAAATGGCCAGTTATGCATAGCTAAAAAAAATAAGGCCCCAATCTTCAAATAGGTTATCTGTGGGTGGACTTTTATATCCCTATATAGCCCCATTAGTCAGGAGGGCCCTGCACAGACGTAAAAGTCTACCCCTGTGGATCCAACTGCCTGATCATTGCCAGCAATATTTTCTTGTCAGCCAGCCAAATCTAATATCCAGGTTGTTTAAGAAGGTGTTCGTCCCAAAAAACAAACAAACAAAAATCATCAGTATTAGTAACAGTATTGTGCCTTTTTTTTTTTATTGCAATACAATAGAAACCAACCACATTTGAAATAACAAATCTGGTGATTGCTTTGAATGATATAGTTTCTCTTTGAATTTTCTTATGTGAATGTTTGCATTAATTTGTTGTTACAACTCAGACCTATTTGAAAGTGACTCATGAATCTGTGTTGTTAAATAAGGTGGATTTCCATTATTTAAAATGGCAAATAATTGGAAAATGGAGGTGTGTTTGACATCTTTTATGTGAGATGTTTTTCTGACATTTTTAATGTGAATTCTAGCAATTGGGAGCAAACCTTATTATTTTTATTGACCATCTTGTTTATCTTATGAAAACGTACCTTTCTAAACATTTTGTTTATTATTTACCTGCATGAAATTGCACTTTATTCCTTCAGAGCTCATCTGAGTGAGGCATATATTGTATGAAAAGTAATAGACTATAGTTGATTGGATTGTTGACAATATGCCATAGAGAGCACCTCTAAAATTATATTCATGGTGCCTGTAATCATATTTACTGCATTCAGTTATGACTCTATTTCATTTACAGGATATGCTGTTGGAGCTGGCCACTTTCTGACACCAGCTAGTACAGAAGTAATTGGAGGAGCTCCCCAACAGGAGCAGACTGGTAAAGTAAGAGGTGCTTTGTTGTTGTTGTAACTTTTCCTCTTTGGATTGTTGCAATGGAAAGCTAAGAGAGTGGATTTCTGTGGTCCAGAGGAGCACAGAAAATTGGAGCTTCTCTGAGTTTGTGAGAAAGAATGAAAGGAAACACAGTGTGAAAGAGGGTCTTGCTTGTTCAGTGGTGCTAAGAAAGGATCAGGCAGGAGACACTGCATGACTGTATTTTATTTTGAATTGTGTGTGGTCTTGGTGCCTTTTGGGATTTGTCTTTCCTCTACAGCATATTTAGTATTTCATTTTTTTTACTGACAAACCGTAAGTGCAAAGAGTTGAATTTCTCCTATATTCTCTTCTTATTTTAGGCATACATTTTTAGCATTGGGACAAGGGCATTAAATATTCTGTCTGAACTAAAGGGTAAAAAGGTAACCTTTCATGTTATTTTGGTACATATTATAACTTCTTGTGTGTTGTCTTAAAGATTTGATGACTATTCACTTCTTGTGTGTGTGTGTGCACAGCTTGGTTCTTATTTTGGAGCTGCTGTTTGCGCAGTGGATCTGAATACTGATGGCCTCTCAGACTTACTGGTTGGCGCTCCAATGCAAAGTAAAGTCAGAGAAGAAGGAAGGGTTTATGTTTACATCAACTCAGGTTCTGTAAGTGTGTCTTCTTTTTTTAATTCTGACTATTTAAAGTAATTCTGGTCCTACAAACTGAATAGCAGTATTTTCTGCTTTGTTACAGGAACTCTGAGATGATGCATTTGAACTGCATGATTTACAGTACAACTATGTATTTTGCTAAAATACCACTATGAAAACTGGGATCTTAACTAGAACCTACTTTATGCTAGTGTCAGGGAATATGGTAGAACAGCAGTATGATTTTGCATATGAATGTATCAAGTGCTAGCCACATCTACTGTAAATCTGCTGTTCATAAGAGAAAGTGTTAAAGTAGAAAGATCAATGTGATTTCATAACTCGATATGCTAGTTAGTATGTTACTGCAGTCTATTTGCATGCACTCCGCAATTATATTGCTTATAACAGGGGTAGGCAACCTATGGCATGCAAGCTGATTTTCAGTGGCACTCACACTGCCCGGGTCCTGGCCACCGGTCCGGGGGGCTCTGCATTTTAATTTAATTTTAAATGAAGCTTCTTAAACATTTTAAAAACCTTATTTACTTTACATACAACAATAGTTTAGTTATATATTATAGACTTATAGAAAGAGACCTTCTAAAAATGTTAAAATCTGTTATTGGCATGCAAAACCTTAAATTAGGGTGAATAAATGAAGACTCGGCACACCACTTCTGAAAGGTTGCCGACCCATGGCTTATAATTTGAAAAACAGATATTTTAGCTTGTTGAAAGCCATTCTTTTAACCACCAAAAAAGGGAACAGTTTGTGAACAGAATAGGTGATGCTTCAAACTCAAGCAACTTGCAGCTGAGTGAAAGCTGTGTAGTCACTAGTAGCATTCAGGAAAGAGAATGGTAGATCTCTTTATTCCCCATATTTTGGTAAATGAAATAACTAGAGTTATTATGTATTGGTATTCGTTTTTTCTATGCTTTTTAATCAGAGGTTAAAATGTAATCACTTTTTTCCATTTTCATCTGCTTAGTTTTAATTTGTTAATTTTATTTTTAGAATTTTTATGCTCAATTATTTTCTCTCTCACATATGCATCTTCCATTATTGTTTTCTTACCACAATTATTGTCTTCATGAAGGGCTGGTTATTCCTTGATGCTTCCAAAGGTGCTTCCAGCTGTCCAAAGATCATGTTAAGTCTATGAAATAGGGAGTGAACTGAGATGGAATGGGAGATGGGAAGATGGCACTCCCTTTTAGCATGATGTTCTTTGTGGCACTGCAGTGATCTGTGTGCTGTTTTGATGTAGGCTTTTTATTGCACACAGATGTTCACCATTACAACAAATTGTTTCCCCCTTTTTAAAGAACAACTCTAGTATGAAAAGTGACTCTATTAACATTACAGAGTCCTGTATATATTATTTTTAGTGATTTACATAACCAATGTGGTCAATTTAAGGAGTGAGATTTTGTTTCTGGCTACCTGCCTTGCATTATGAAAATTGCCCTGGTATATTAAAGTCAAACTGGGTTCAAGAGCCAGCTGTTTGTAGTAAACAATTATGTTGATGATTCACAAGAAGAGGATCCAGTTCCCACTCTCTGAGTTCTGGTGACTGTTCAGGGCTAACAAGAGTAAAAAGTAGTTAACTTTTTTACTGAAATGTGCAAACGTGATTTTGAAAACACACAAGGATCAGGCCAATTTTACATGTTAATTTTTCAGCGTAGAGCCACACTTTAAGCTCCCTTTACTTGTGCAATTCATATATCCTATATCAGCCTTACGATTCAGAAATGTGTATTCTGAGATAGCATATTACTATCTTTGATAGCTTATGCACTGAAAAGGTCAACAACACGTCACTGGCAATCCCTTTTTTAATGTACATTTGTTTTTGTTTTCTTTTAGGGAGCAGAGATGCTAGAATTGGAGATAGAACTAGTTGGGAGTGACTCTTATGCAGCGAGGTTTGGCGAATCCATAGCTAATCTAGGAGACATTGATAATGATGGTTTTGAAGGTACTAATGACTATATTTGTAATTCATGACAGCAATGTAATATAAATATGAGGAGTGAATGTTTCAGGAGATTGCTAATGGATGAAAGGGCCTTTCATTCTACACCTGTGTTCCGAATTTACTCCAGGTCCATAGTCATTACCATCTGATAACTCTTCTCCTGTGTGAAACAATAATGTTAGACCAGGTTGTAGTGGGTGTGTGTCCAAATTGTGTCTACCTGTCTCAGCAGAGAGGCCAAGGACTGAATGGATATGGAGGCTGAATTACCCTCTCACCTTTAGATGAAGTCCCTCCCTCCCTCATGTTGGTGAAACAAGGTTGTAAAGTTTACACTGCTGTTGCCTGTACTAGACCTGCTCAGAGGATAGAGAAATTCAGTCTCTGGGGTTGTCAAGCCAACTCCTCTAAAGAGCACTGTGTTCACATTAAAAAGAAACACCAACATGCGAGCTCTTCTGAAAATTGCAATTAAAGGGTCTACCACAGACAGTCTGAGCTACAGTGGTTTTAATGGTCTTCTCTTACTTCTCTTCTGTCTAAAATATCACCGTTAAAGAAATCTTCCTCCCCTTCTGTTCTGACCATGTCATCCCCTCCTTCAGCCCTTGAACTAGCTTAAGAAGTGGCTTTCAAACATTTGGTTTGGGTGGGAGGGGCTGCAGTTAGCTAAACCAAATGGGATGGACACCCCAGAGGAAAGGGAGGCTGAGGAGAGTGGGCTAAGTGGCAGCACTCATGTCTTTATACAGAACAGGAACAGTCCGTGTTTCCACTCCAGCAAGTCGAGTGTAGATCGCTACTCTCTATCAGCAGGGAAGGCAGGCAAGCAGACACCCGATGTGTGAGGGAAGAGGAAGTACTTCTCAGGAGTTCTCTGCTGTTTTCTTGGGTCCCCTTTGTAAGCTCAGCCATAGGTTTTGCTTTTTTGTTCAAAGTTTAATCTATATAGGAGAAACTAATCATGCCCAGGCCCAAGAACAGGCAACCTTTAATGTACTAGGTGTCTTTTTACCACATCAGATTCACCCTGCACCTACAACTTTGAATTCATCTCCTTTTATTCACCCTTCACTTCCTATACTTGTCTTGGTTCACTCTTCTTACTGCTCCTGTTATCTCACATTCTTGGCAGTACACTCTGTCATGCAGCCCCCTAATCTTGGAACAATCATCTTCTTCTCATCCTCTGAGCACCCTCTCTCTTCTTTCAAGAATCTTTCCTCCTGTGCTTTCTTCCTCCTTCACCATTAATCTCCATAGCTGCATTTTTTCCTGTCCTTTCTTTGTTTTATATGCAAGTTCTCAGGACAGAGAAAACTTCTTACTCTGTTTAGAAACTGAGTTCTACCTTTCTGTGATTAATCTATACAAATGATGATGATAATTGGTAAAATATGGTATGTCAAATTAACATAATTTAAAGATAGGCCAGAAGTTTATGGTGTATAAAGAGATCATCATCATGCAAATAGTTATAATTTGTAATTCCAGTAGTGCCCACAATGTGCTAAGTGGAACGAGTTGTACAATCAAAAGCTGTAATAGGTAATATAGCACAGAACAGATATCATACCCCGTCTATGTCATATTACCTATTATGTTAAGAGAGTTAGGGGAGATGAGACAGTGGAGGAGGAGGCAAGGCAACTTAAAACTGAGGAGGGAGAAAGTGGAGGAGATATTTCCTGTAAGAGAAAAACGGACATGGCAGAGAAATATAAAAACAACTCTTGAATGATGAAAGAGTTCATTTGTCTATAGGAAGTGCAAGGAAAAAGTATATGAAAGAACTGGTTGTTTTATTTTTCAGTAGTTTAAAACCCTATGAATCAATTAGTGAAGTCAGTTGGATGTACATTAGTGAATGAGTTTACCCCAAAGAATGTATGTTTAGTCTTAATTAGATAGCACAACTGTCTGTCATATTTTCATCTAGTCAGTAGAGAGATGTAACATTTTAACCATTGAAGTATAGTACTGGATTAAATCAGAGAACTGTTCGACTGAACCTAGTCAGCAGAGACTTTCCTTTCGTGAGTTTTTTTTGGTTTGGTTCCACTTATTTTATTACACTTTGCAAAGAATCAGATTGTTTATGAGTGAAGCCAAAAATCTGTTCATTTCCCTTGGTGCATTTTGAACTCATGTACTTTGTAACTTTCTTTTTGGATCATTTGCTCTGGCTATTTGAACAACTATGTTTGTGATTTAGGAACTAGTCTATTGCTATTCTTTCGCATCTGCACTCCCCACTGGAATTAAATCATGTAGGCATTCAACATATTACTTTGTTTAAAGCCAGTTACCTTAATTTCCCTGTTATATGCCCAAACAAGCATGTTAATGAGATGTTAAGCACATTTAAAAATAAGGAAAATTGACTTGTTTTAGACAAAGTAATAGCGTATGGCATGTGTCTCACAGCTTTAATCGTTGTGGGAACAACAGAGGGCAGCAAAATTATCATAGTTTTAGCAATGGGAGGAGATCTTTTCTTTTTAAGGGCCATTGGTCATTTTGGCTATCACCCCTTATTACTGTTTAAAAATTAAATTTAACTTCTCTGTAACTTGGCGCAACTGCATTGACTTTGATGGCAGTAGTGTTTGAACTGGACAACGTGAATGTGGAACTTTTAGTGTGCACTAGCAAGCTCCATGTGGCCAGCTAATGAACACCAGAATTTACCCCTCTTTAGCATGAACTAATGCACTGTGCAGACAAACCCTTCCCAGCTGAAGGGCTGTTTTCTTCACACTTAGACTGAGTCCCCATCCCATCTGTTGTCACCAAAGTCACTGTACCTCAGAATAACCATATCTAGAAAGGCATTCAGACTGAACTGTTAGTGTAAAACAGGGCAGAAACCACACAGAAGCAGTACTATTGATACGGCTCTTTCTTTAAATCCTGAAGCCCCTTTTCAAACTTCGGATATTTCCGTGAGCCCCTCTATTTTCTCTTGGAAAAAAGACAAGAGCGAGCCTTCACTCTGAAGCATTACAAAAAAATGGGGCTCTGAAATCAAACTTACTAGTGTGAACCATGTACTTGGGCATAGGTCCATTGAGCCTCCATGCAGGCGTCTATTGTAGCGTGTCTGATTACAGCATCAGGGCTACATTTGTAAATATTTTACACATAAATTACAGCTATAAATGGATCTTCATGTGTCATAGGACCAATCCAGTCTGCTTCCTGTGCTCTTGCTGAATAGGTTATAAAATATGGAACCATCATACTCATATCTGCTGGTCGGCAAGACATTTTATAAACTTGTAAAAGCAATATTTGACTCCTTAAATATAAACTTATCAACCTATACTGTCTCCCATACATGAAATATAAACAAAGTAAAAATGAGAAAACTGTATAAAAACATTTTTCTTGTTTATTGATTACATATCATTTCCCTGCATTAAAATAAAATCTTTCTACAGATGTTGCCATTGGGGCTCCCCAGGAAAATAATCTAGAAGGAGCAATTTATATATATAATGGCAGGAAGGATGGGATATCTTCATCCTTCTCGCAGGTATGGCTTTCTTGATATTCTCTTTAAAAAAAACATTGCCCAGTAAAGTATTTAAAATGATTACATTTAAATTTCATTGGAGCAGGTTGTCAGCGTCACACAGGTCTACATTTAAAATGTGGCATGAGCACAGCTGCGCTGCTGTAGAACTTAAGTCAAGACGCTCCTATGCCGATGGGAGAGCTTCTCCCGTCAGCGTAGCTAATCCCCCTTCACGGGAGACAGTAGTTATGACAACGGGAGAAGCTCTCCCGTCGACATACCGCTGTCTACACCAGGAGTTAGGTCGGTATAACTATGTTGCTTGGGGGTGTGGATTTTTCACACCCCTGCATGACGTAGTTATGCCGCTATAAGTCTGTAGTGTCGAGCTGGCCATAGTGTGTTTCTCTTTGTATTGCCTAAGGGACAACTGAATATATTTGAGTTTTTGAATTTCTGACCTTTCACTTAGTATGTAGTTTTTATTTTGATCTCAACCTTGGCCATTTTTGCACATACATATTCCCAGCGTACTATGCTCAACAGAGGTTGGTTTTGTTAGCACTTCCACTGCAGTCATATATGACAGTTCTGGGTTCATGCTCACCATGCATATTTGGATGACTCATCCTATTTATCTACTGTATGTGTCTGGGAGTCCCAAACTGTTTGCTCAGGTCTATTCAATGAACAGTGATGGGAAATCCTGCCTCTTTGCTACTCTCTATTTGGCGATTCCTCTCAAGGAGGTGGGATTTAGGTCCTTCATTTAAAGGGCCATAGCCGCCTTATAACAACTATATAGATCCAGTGGAGAAATCTGCTTTTTCTCAATGTAACAGAAATATCTGAATACATTGTAGTTCTCAGGCATGGATTATGGGATATAATATTTGCAACAAAGGAACCAATATTGGATTCAAACTTAATTAAACCGAAATCAAGAAGTGATTGGGATAAGGTGCAGAGTGGTTGTGCTACAGTTTCCCATTGGTTACCACCTAAAATAAATATTACTTAGAATGTTTGGAAAAGCTCATTTTCATTTAGGGCAGTCCTTTATTTTTCAGAGAATACAAGGACACAGAATCAGCAACACTTTAAGCATGTTTGGACAATCCATATCAAGTGGAATTGATGCAGATAACAATGGTTATCCAGGTGAATTAAACAGTCATTCCTATTCTTCCTGTTTAAAGTAATATAAATGAAATTAAATGTAAGCTGGTGGGAAACAAACCAGGCATGCTACTCAGTATTTCTAACATAAATGAAGGAGCAAAAACTATGAGGGACAGGCCATTATTATAACAGTTTTGGAAGAGAAAAAAAGCAGTAAAGCTGATGGCAAGAGGCAGTTTTTCTGTGGCAGATTAATTTCCTATTAGTTAAGGATCTCAGGCTTAAAACTAAATTTGTGGTACAGTAGAAGAGAAAATAACCATAATATCGGTTTGTAGTACTGACTGTAGTACTTCATCCAGTGATGTCACAATTTGACATTTATTACATCACCATTTTCAACATGCAGGTGACTGACGTCAGTCACTAAATTATGGAATTACGGAATAAATTAGGAAAGAGGATTTAATGTTTGTACTGGCAAAGTCTTGATAATCAACAAAGGTATTAAAGGAAATGACCAGGAGTGAAAGGTGTAGCACAGAACTTGTGGCCCAGGGGACTGGAGCAGCTCCCTGGAACCTTAAGTTATGGCAGCCTCTGCAAGGAGACATATGGATGGCCCCAATGCTGACATGCCCCTGTGCTTGGGCTTGAGAGAGGCTCCTCAGAGGAAAAGCTCCTCACTTGTTTTAGAGTCCCTTTATGCCAGAGAGTCCTTAGGGAAAGTTTTACTGCATAGAAGCAGAAACTCCATGGCTAGAGAGAGACATAGCAATATTT
The DNA here is from genome assembly GCF_028017835.1 of Emys orbicularis. Taxonomy (NCBI): domain Eukaryota; kingdom Metazoa; phylum Chordata; order Testudines; family Emydidae; genus Emys; species Emys orbicularis. The sequence goes on from NC_088693.1 coordinate 46,206,254, forward strand.
AGATCAGTGTTTCTCAAACTTTTGTACTGGTGACCCCTTTCACACAGCAAACCTGAGTGCAAACCCCCTTATAAATTAAAAACACTTTTTTTGTATTTAACACTATTATAAATGCTGGAGGGAAAGCAGGGTTTGGGGGTGGAGGCGGACAGCTCGTGACCCCTCATGTAATAACCTTGTGACCCCCAGTTTGAGAACCCCTGATCTAGATAAATGGTTCAAGTGAATACATCTATCAGAGACTTAAGTTCTTCTGCTTTGGTGCCCTCTACTTTGTTCATTCACTATCTCCAAATAAAAGACTTTCTTGAGAGCCAGGATAAAATTTTCATAAGCGCCCAAGTTACATTTTGAAAAGAGACTTACGCATTTAGGAGCCTAACTCTCATTGCAAGTCAATGGGACTTAGGCTCCTATGTCATTTAGACACATTTGAAAATTTTACCCTTAGACTAAGGCTCACAGAGTGACTTCACATTGTACCTTTACTTTGTCATGTGAACACTTTACATTAAATTTTAACGAGAATAATAATTCTGGGTTAGAGAAAAAGATGCAAATGCCTCTTATTTTAGCTGAATTGTACTTCAGCTTCAGTAAATTTTACTTTTAGTGGACTTTGAGTTGCAGCCTTAGCTATAGCATTAGCAATGGCAGGAACATTAACATGAAGCTTTAACAGAAAGTAAACAGATACTCATTGAGGAATCTGCATTGGAAATATCAATGATAGATAAAGTATCTCTCTGTATATATATATATTAGCATATCCCCTCTAATTAATAATGTGCAAATAGTGTTTTAATATAGTCTAAAAGCTAAATGTGCAGTAAGGTACTTACGCCTGAGAAGTGATTCTTTTTGACTAATGATGCGCATCTATCTTTGTTTTTTTGTACAGATGTAGCAGTTGGTGCCTTTCTCAACGATTCTGCGGTGCTGCTGAGGTGAGGCTGATACATTTCAGTGCTTAAAGACAGTTGGACTTAATTGTAAATTATGAGATGCTCTTTATGGTGTTTTGAACTTCAGTCGTTAAGCACTAGATGTATTTAAGTAAACACCTCTGAGCTCTTAATGCTCTTTATGGTGTTTTGAACTTCAGTCGTTAAGCACTAGAATTTTATTCTACACTGATGTATTTAAGTAAACACCTCTGAGCAAAGGAAAGTGACATCCTGAAACTTCTTGGAGCAATAAAACCCTCACATTCAACATGTAAAATTCTATTTTTATTCTTACAGTGTATAAGATAAGACACTATCATAAACATTATATTTGAAAATAACAAATGTGTGCAGAGGTAATTATAAATTCATGCTGAAGCATTTTGTGACCATAAACTGTTTTGTATTCTTAGAACAAGACCAGTGGTGGTTGTTGAAGCTTTTTTAAAACACCCTAATGCTGTAAATCGAACTAATTTGGAATGTGCGGAAAATGGCCAGCCTGCTGTGTGTGTGAATTTAATGCTTTGCTTTACCTATAAAGGACGAGACGTCCCTGGTTATGTTGGTAAGCTACTTGATAAATATTTTGTATTGAATACATGGATCAGTTTCTATGCTGTAGAATATTTTACCATTTGGAATATAAACAAATACAGTGTTTGTAAAGTAATCCATCAACCTGAACACAGTAGGTATCACTATGAAAAATCACTAAAAAGCTATGGCAGTAGGATTAAGGAGAATAAACAATAATGCGTTAAGCATATATGGAACAGAAGAAATCCAAACAATGGTATGGGTCCAATACTAGACAAGAATGGTAAATTAACAATCATGATGCAGAAAAGGCAGAATTCAATAAATATTTCTGTTCTGTATTTGGAAAGAATGAGCATGTATTCATGTCTTACAGTGATAATGAAATACTTTTTGTTCCACCATCAACTGGGAAGGATATAAAACAGCAACTATTAAAATTAAACATTTGTAAATTAGTAGGACCAGATAATTTGCACCCAAAAAGTATAAAAAGAATTGGCAAAGGAGCTCTCTGAGCCACTAATGTTGATGTTTAACAGATCTCGGAACAACGGGGAAGTTCCAGTGGACTTGAACTAACAAAATTAACACCACTCCGGATGGTTTTATCAAAAATAGTTAGACTAATGTTTTTATGAGATTATGAGGATGGTTGATAAGGATAATTGTGTTGAAACAACGTACTTAGACTTCTTTAAGACGTTTGACTCAGTGCTTCATGACATTCTGATAAAATATAGCACTCTACAAATTCAAGGCATCCCATATTAATGAATTAAAAATTGGTTAACTGATCGATCACAAAAAGTAATTGTAAATTGGGAATTGTCATTACATGGACGGTTTTCTAGTAAGGTCCCACAAGGTTCTATTCTCAGCCCAATGCTAATTAAATATATTTATCAATGATCTGGATAAAAATACAAAATTATCGCTCATACAATTTTCTTATAACATAAAAGTTGGTGGAGTGATAAATAATGACGGGGACAGATCGGCCTAGATAAAGACTGACCTAGATTGCTTGGCTAGGATGCCAAATGCAAGTTCATACATCTAAGAAGAAAGAATATAGGTCACACTTATAAGATGGAGGATCCTGTCCTGGAAAGCAATAACTCTGAAAAAGACTTGGGGGTCATGGCAGAGAACCAGTTGAACATGAGCTTCCTCATTCAGTACTGTAGCAAAAAGGGTGAATGTGATCTTTGGATGTATAATCAGGAGAATACCAAGTAGGATTAGGAAGATATTACATCTGAATACACTGTTTCTGAATACACAGATAATTGGCTCTGTGGATGAGGGGAAAGCAGTGGATGTGTTATTCCTTGACTTTAGCAAAGCTTTTGATACCGTCTCCCACAGTATTCTTGCTGGCAAGGTAAAGTAGTATGGGCTGGATGAATGGACTATAAGGTGGATAGAAAGCTGTCTAGATCGTCGGGCTCAACGGGTAGTGATCAATGGCTCCATGTCTAGTTGGCAGCCAGTATCAAGCAGAGTGCCCCAAGGGTCGGTCCTGGGGCCGGTTTTGTTCAATATCTTCATTAATGATCTGGAGGATGGTGTGGACTGCACCCTCAGCAAGTTTGCAGATGACACTAAACTGGGAGGAGTGGTAGATACGCTGGAGGGTGGGGATAGCGTACAGAGGGATCTAGACAAACTAGAGGATTGGGCCAAAAGAAATCTGATGAGGTTCAAGAAGGACAAGTGCAGAGTTCTGCACTTAGGACGGAAGAATCCCATGCACTGCTACAGACTAGCGACCGAATGGCTAGGCAGCAGTTCTGTAGAAAAGGACCTAGGGGTTACAGTGGATGAGAAGCTGGATATGAGTCGACAGTGTACCCTTGTTGCCAAGAAGGCTGACGGCATTTTGGGCTGTATAAGTAGGGGCATTGCCAGCAGATCAAGGGACGTGATCATTCCCCTCTATTCGACATTGGTGAGGCCTCATCTGTAGTACTGTGTCCAGTTTTGGGCCCCACACTACAAGAAGGATGTGGAAAAATTGGAGAGTCCAGCGGAGGGCAACAAAAATGATTAGGGGGCTGGAGCACATGACTTATGAGGAGAGGCTGAGGGAACTGGGATTGTTTAGTCTGCAGAAGAGGAGAATGAGGTGGGATTTGATAGCTGCTTTCAACTACCTGAAAGGGGGTTCCAAAGAGGATGGATCTAGACTGTTCTCAGTGGTAGCAGAAGACAGAACAAGGAGTAATGGTCTCAAGTTGCAGTGGGGGAGGTTTAGGTTGGATATTAGGAAAAACTTTTTCACTAGGAGGGTGGTGAAGCATTGGAATGGGTTACCTAGGGAGGTTTTTAAGGTCAGGCTTGACAAAGCCCTGGCTGGGATGATTTAGTTGGGGATTGGTCCTGCTTTAAGCAGGGGGTTGGACTAGATGACCTCCTGAGGTCCCTTCCAACTCTGATATTTTGATTCTATGATTCTCTATTATTCTATTTATGAGATCATAATTGGAACACTCTGTCCAAGTCTGGCCCATCATTTCAAAAAGGATGTTCACAAATTGGAAAGCTTCAGATAAGAAAAAAGCCTTAGAGTGAAAGACTAAAGAACAGGGGTGGGCAAACTTTTTGGCCCGAGGGCCACATCTGGATATGAAAATTGTATGGTGGGCCATGAATGCTCACGGAATTGGGGTTGGGGTTCAGGAGGGGGTGAGGGTGAGGGCTCTGGCTGGGGTTTCAGACTGTGGAGTGGGGCCAGAAAAGAGGAGTTCAGGGTGTGGGAGGGGGTTCCGGGCTGGGGTGCGAGGGGTGAGAGCTCTGGCTGGAGGTGCGGGCTCTAGGGTGGGGCTGGAGATGAGGGGGTTGGGATGCAGGAGGGTGCTCTGGGCTGAGACTGAGGGGTTAGGAGGGCGGGATGCGGATCAGGACTGGGACTGAGGGGTTCGGAGAGTGGGAAGGGGATCAGGGCTGGGGTAGGGGGTTGGGGCACGGGAGAGGCTCAAGGGTGTAGGCTTTGGGCGGCGCTTACCTCAAGCAGCTCCCGGAAGCAGCAGCATGTCCCCCCTCTGTCTCCTACATGGAGGCGCGGCCAGGCGGCTCTGCGCGCTGCCCCATCTGCAGGCACTGCCCCTGCAGCCCCATTGGCTGCAGTTTCCGGCTAGTGGGAGCTGTTGGGACAGCGCCTGCAGACAGGGCAGCGTGTGGAGTCCCCTGGCTGCGCCTCTGCATAGGAACTGGAGGAGGGACATGCCGCTGCTTCCGGGAGCCGCAGCATGTGCTCGCGGAGTGGCCCCCAACTCCGCTCCCCAGTGGGAGCTCAAGGGCCAGATTAAATCGGCTGGCGGGCTGTAGTTTGCCCACACGTGCTAAAGAAGCTCAATCAATTTAGTATATCTAAGAGAAAGTTAAGAGGTGGTTTGATCCCAGTTTACCAGTCCCTGCATGGGGAATAGATTTCTGATAGTAGATGGCTTTTTAATCTGCAGAAAAAGGTGTAACAAGATCCAATGTTTGGAAGCTGAAGCTAGACAAATTCAGACAAGAAATAAGGCACTGTTTTGTAATAGCAAGGATAGTTAACTATTGAAACAATTTATTTAGTGATGTGGTAAATTCTCTATTGCTTGAAGTCTTAAAATCAAGACCGGATGTTTTTTTTAAAAGATATGCTATACCTCAAGCACAGGCCATAGGCTTGAAGCAGAAATTATTGGATGAGGTTCTTTGACCTGTTTTATGCAGGAGATCAGATTAGATCATTATAATGGTCCCTTCTGGCCTTAAAATCTATGAATATTTCATTAGCTACATTACTACTAAAAGAAGTCGCACACATTATATCAGAGGGGCAATCCTGTAGTTAAGGTTATAACTAGTTTTCTATTAATATGCCTGAATTTTTACCCTTAATCATCTAAACAAATAAAAGCTGTATAAGTTTTATCATAAGTGGTAGCAGAGTTGCTAGAGAATTTTTGAGAAAACTTATAACTAATCAGGCAAATGCCTTTTGAGATATGGGAGGTTAAAAAACCTATACAGTTTTCAAAAAATTCAAAATTTTTAATTTTGGGGGCGGGTGGGGAGAAAATGGCTTATCTTCATAACAGGATGGCCTAGAGACTCTAAATTTGTTTTATTCTTCTATTCTCAATGAGAATTTGAGTGTTCAGGAAAAGTTACATTATTTATTTGGATTGATTATTTATTTTGGTATTTTGAAATTAACTCCAAACTTTCTTAGGTCCACCTCTGAGCCATCATACTTCTCCTGAGTTTAAGCAACTTTTTAAATCCTTAGTAGGACTAGCTAGGTTAAAGGACATAGCAGAATTGTCTATGTTAAAGTTCATAAAGAAGTACAAAGGCAAAGCAGTGTAATGGGGGTGAGGGTAGACCTTTGAATTGCTAAACTTTGTACCTGTCACTGCTTCATAAGGACAAGGGCTCCAATCCAAACTCCTTCCCATCTGCCAAAAATGCTTCCTGGTCTAGCATGAAAAAGTGCTACACTTACTTTCCTAACCTTCCCTCGTTCACATAGTGCATCTGTGACCCTGTGTTTCACCTTGTATGGGACCCACAAAACCTAGCGCCAGATTTGTGTGAAAAACTGCCATGCCCAAGGTCAGTTTGATTTAATCCTGGATCGTCACATTGCAGGCAGGTAGGAAATTAGTGAAGGACAAATATCAATACTAAGTGAAGATCCATACTAGCTGACCAGCAGTAACATTGTTGGTCCTCTGGAAGCAGTCTCATCCAAGGCATTACTGATCAGGATCGTACAGAAATGTTGCCCATCACAACCTTCCATAGTGCTATGGAGAAAATGCAGTATGAGATGCTGCCAACTTTGATGACTGAATGCATTGCTCTGCTCTTTAGTCAGTTAGGCAGAGAGAGAGATTCAAAAGCACAGAACAGGGAATCGCTCTTACAGAATTTGAGTTGGGTACACTTTTAGTTTTACTACACAAGTCCTTTTGTTATATGATTAAAGCATTTAATTGAAACATGTAAAATGGTAGAAAAAATAAGAAAGGAGCTACTTAAATAATGCTGATTCTTTAAATATGTATAATTGCTTTGAAAAGTCTTCATGGGATCAAGAATTCACATGATGAACCTATCTGAAACAGCTTTTTTCCTTTCCAAATTTGACTAGATAGCATACATATTTCTTTTTTTATTGAAAAGAGTTGTTTGAAGAGAACACAATTACTATATTAAGTGAACTGAAATGCTTTAAAAATTAAAATAGTTTGTGTCTCCACGAGTAGAATATATAAGTATTGTAAGCATAACTACTAATAATTTTAAGGGTGAATTGAAAGGTTTGGAGTTCAGATTCCCGGAGTTTTGTGTTTGTCTGCAACAGTCCCCAATTCAGCATGCTTAAGAGTTAAGAACTGGCTTATGTACCCTTGTTGAATTCAGGCCTTGGGTAACAGTAATGGCAACAGGGGGAGAAGGAGCTACACAAAACCCAGAATACGTAAACTCAAGTCACAACAGAAATGAAACAATGAAGTATTAAAACAATGGTGTTCCAAAATTTGCTTGTGATTTGATTATCCACAGTGTTCTATTTGTGATTTAGGATCTTACAGTTTTTTGTATTTATTTTAAATTAAATTTCAGTCATTGAATCTATTCTTGTCTACTGTTTGCTGAAATTTTAATGCCAGCTCTGTGACTAACTGACACTGGGTTTTCTCAGTCAGATTCTAGCTATATTTATCTAAATATAAAAACAATACACCCAAATCAGCCCTGGTGTAAATGCATGCAACTCCATTGATTTTAGTGGAGCCACGGGCTCATATTAGGGATGAGTTTGGCTCTGGGAGTCAGAAGGGAAATAATAAATTTAAGAGAATGTGTTACGTATCTGCATACATACGTTTTCTTTAAAAATTGTGAAGTTATTTTTTCCTTTTAAATTATAGCTTTGTGTATATTCCCAAAGGTTCAAAAATGCATTTAACATGATGCTCTTTAGAGCATTTTGAGACAGACATTATGTATCCAGCACTCCATTTGTAAGTGATGAGGTATAACTCCTATCATAAATTAGTGAAAATAAACATGTTTCAAAGATATTTTGTAAAAAGCTTTTACTCACTTGCTTTTTAATCTTGCAGTACTGCTTTATGACCTGAGCATAGATGTAAGCAGAAAAACAAACACTCCTGCAAGATTTTACTTTTCTTCTAATGGAACATCAGATATGGTCTCAGGAAGTATGGAGATTTACAACAGCAATGTTACCTGCAAAAGTCATCCAGCATTTTTGAAGGTAATGTAATCTTTAGTATCTATTTTGTTTAAAACAGTAACATTGTCATATGTGTAAGGGTATCTACCTACTTTTAAAAAAGTGTTTACATAGTCTATTTATGATACCCTCACCGAAATTAAAAAATAAAATGTCTGTCCTAGCAGATCATAACTTTGTCCATTAAGTAAATGTTGAATCCCTCACACACCCACACACACACCCCGCTTCTCCACCCTTTGCTGCTTAATGGATAAGTCAACGTGACTCTCTTGACTTTTTTAAGTGTGTGCCAGCATCGTTAATGTCAGCAGGAATGTGTACCTATTAACATTATGCAGATGTCTCCACTAGGAGAATATAGGCATTCCTATATTTGGGGTGATAGTAGGATTTAAAAAATCTTGGTAATTATTTTTACCATTTCGACCCTATTTTAGGGAAGAGAGAGCGAGAGACAGATGGCAAACTTTGTGGCTACTAGGGGGGAAGTGGTAGATGTGGTATATCTTGACTTTAGTAAGGCTTTTGATACTGTCTCACATGACCTTCTCATAAACAAACTAGGGAAATGCAACCTAGATGGAGCAACTATAAGGTGGGTGCATAACTGGTTGGAAAATCATTCCCAGAGAATAGTTATCAGTGGTTCACAGTCATGCTGGAAGGGCATAACAAGTGGGGTCCCACAGGGATCGGTTCTGGGTCCGGTTCTGTTCAATATCTTCATCAATGATTTAGATAATGGCTTAGAGAGTACACTTATAAAGTTTGCGGACGATACCAAGCTGGGAGGGGTTGCAAGTGCTTTGGAGAATAGGATTAAAATTCAAAATGATCTGGATAAACTGGAGAAATGGTCTGAAGTCAATAGGATGAAATTCAATAAGGACAAATGCAAAGTACTCCACTTAGGAAGAAACAATCAGTTGCACACATACAAAATGGGAAATGACTGCCTAGGAAGGAGTACTGCGGAAAGGGATCTGGGGGTCATAGTGGATCACAAGCTAAATATGAGTCAACAGTGTAACGCTGTTGCAAAAAAAGCAAACATCATTCTGGGATGTATTAGCAGGAGTATTGTAAGCAAGACACAAGAAGTAATTCTTCTGCTCTACTCTGCGCTGATTAGGCCTCAACTGGAGTATTGTCCAGTTCTGGGCACCACATTTCAGGAAAGATGTGGACAAATTGGAGAAAGTCCAGAGAAGAGCAACAAAAATGACTAAAGGTTTAGAAAACATGACCTATGAGGAAAGAGTGAAAAATGGGGTTTGTTTAGTCTGGAGAAGAGAAGACTGAGAGGGGACATAACAGTTTTCAAGTACATAAAAGGTTGTTACAAGGAGGAGGGAGAAAACTGTTCTTGTTAACCTCTGAGGATAGGACAAGAAACAATGGGCTTAAATTGCAGCAAGGGCGGTTTAGGTTGGACATTAGGAAAAACTTTGTAACTGTCAGAGTGGTTAAGTACTGGAATAAATTGCCTAGGGAGATTGTGCAATCTCCATCATTGAGGATTTTTAAGAGCAGGTTGGACAAATGCCTGTCAGGGATGGTATAGATAATGCTTAGTCCTGCCTTGAGTGCAGGGGACTGGACTAGATGACCTCTCGAGGTCCCTTCCAGTTCTATGATTCTATGTTTTACGATATTGCACAGATTCACTATAGGTGCAAGAGAATCCTATATGTCAACATCTGATCAGTAGTGCTGAGCTGACTCAACAAATTACTGAAATGGTGTATTTAGACAGATTGGGATTTAGGGGTGTGCTGGTAAAATTTTGTGGGTCACGCTACGGTTTGATGTTTGCCTAATATTTTTGTTTACACATTTTAATTTTTTGGTAACATTTTAAAATAGAATTTTAATTATTAACTAACTTGGCCAAACTCATCCCTGGTGATACCAGCAGAGTTACACACAGGATAAATTTGTCTATTTGTCCACTATGTTTACATTGATTTTGTTTTTTCCTTTTAATATATATGTTGGTGTATCCTGACTCTGCTTTCAATATCTACATAATGTTTGCCTAAATTTAAATAATTTGTATGATTTACATATGTAAATAATTGTGCATAGATGGCAGTAGGAGTATCTGCTCCCTAGCTGCTGCAGCATACAACGCTCCTAGTACTCTTGGTAAGGGGGAAAGAAAGGGAGCACTAGGCTGTGCATCAACACTTGCAGAATCTGATTGGCTGATCTCTCCCATTCTTCCACCTTCTGGGAAAGAGCAGCCTATCAAAAGGGACTTCTCCATAGGTGAGGGTTCTCGTGACAGAACCGTAGCAGCCATCAGGGAATAACTGTACAGTCAACAGGTCCATACGCCACCCTAGGAAATGGGCGCCACATCACCAGGTGATTTCTGTTCTCTCCCCAGAGATCAGAGGTTGCCTGTATAGACCGGGTGGTAGCTTATAAGGCTTTTGGACCCAGGTCTTTAGGCAAGAGTGAGCAGAAGCACAGATTAGTGCTCAGGTGGCGATACATAAATCAAGACTAGGCCAAGCTTAGTGAGTATCATCATCCGTTGATCATCTGGCTGGTCCTGAAGCCCAGAAAAAGGGCTGAGCCCACCAGCCAAAAGCCTGGTTGCCCAGTGATCTAGTCCAGATCTGCATTTAGAATAGTTTATTTCCTATATATAATTGCATGAAGATAAAGGTTTCTTCAGGCGAGATCTACATAGGAATTTTGTGGGTGGTGCAACATAGATAACCATATTTTAATGTTTAGTCCTAACTTTGCATTGGGCCAGATTCTGCCACCCTTACTCACACTGAATAGACTCTAGCCCATTGGTAATAGCACACATGGGACGTGATCTCAGTGAGACTGTCCATATTTTGCATCACAGGACTCTTAGTCTATGGAATACATATGCATTGTCTGTGTGTGTGAAGTGCTGTGATGCTGTTTTATCCTCAGGTTAACTTAGAGAAACCTAAACCTAAAGGTGATTTTAAGATTTATATTAAAACTTTTCACAGTTATCACATTTCAATTAAAACATGTAATGGATAAACTATACATGCATGCTTATTTTGTCATTTAATTTGTGATTATATATAATTGATCTCATGTAAACTTTTCCCATAATACTCCATTTCCTTTTAAATTCTTTAGTAGTAATATCAAGACTGCCCCCATCACCTCACTGAGTCTTCTATGCCTGTATGAAGCTGTTAAAGTTAACTAAGTGTGAATGTCTTCCAAGTACAGTCCTTACAGGAAAGCATGTACATTTTATATATTTTGAGTAAAGAATAATTAATAGCTAATTAGTATAATGAAAGTAATATACAGCAGATGCAGAGAAGACCTTGTGGAAAATTATTGTGAATTAGATAACATGTGATTTGGTCAAAGAAAGCTTGTAGATAAGAATGAAAGCAGTGGACATGTGGAGGGACAATCAGTGGCTGTCTATCTCAGATACCTAGGGAATAATTTAATCAAGTTTGCTATTGTAAAACTCAGTGCTTCAAGCTGTTCAGTTTTTACAAGTATATAACTTGGGATTTGGGCTTCGATTTGTGGCATTCCTACACGGTCAAGGTTTAATGTTGAAATTACGATTTATTTAGCAGTTTAATCATCTTAATGCAGAGTACAAAATATAAAGACAGGGGAACCCCCTCTCTCCGTCCCAGCTCCATATCCTATTTATGTGTACTCGCAGAGCCTTTTTAGACTTCTCAGAAATACCTGATCCATTGTGCCTGTCTGGGTTTGTCCCATTTGTCCATTACCCTTCTCTTTCACCTACCCTTACTTGGAAAATGCAAAATTACTAAACTGTGACCATAAATATTTTAAAATAAAACAGTCAACCTGGTGCCAAAGAAAATTCTGTTGGGTCTTCAACCAAATAAAGTTTCAATTAACAATTGTTGTTTAATCATAAAATACACTCTTCAGTTATGAAGTGACTGCTCTCATCTCATTATTGTTACTGAAAATTAGCTCAGAAGTCATGGAGAAGTAGGGAAGAAAAAGATATATTCAAGGAAGAAGATTTCATTTCTATGGCTTAGGAAGTGATTGTATATATGAAAATAGAGATAAACTTGCAGTGTTTTCTTTATATACATGTCTGTTTTATATGATTAACTCATTAGGTTTCCAATTTTCATAGAAAGATGTAAGGGATATCCTGACTCCTATACACATTGAAGCAACTTATCATCTTGGGCATCATGTTATAATGAAAAGAAGTGTGGAGGAATTCCCACCACTTGAACCAGTTCTTCAGCAGAGGAAAGAAAAAGACATTATAAAAAACAAGGTTAAGATATGGATATTTTTGTCTCAACTTCAACAAAATGAACACACATTGTAAATCATTATCTAGAGAAAATTTCACACAGTGCAGTATAACTAAGGAACACATTTTCTGAATTGGTGTCTAGATCTCATGGTGACAGGGACATTAAAAATGCCTTGATTTTATTAAATAAACCAGTAGGCTAAAACTAGAATGCTAAGTTTTGTCTAAAGGATGCATTGCTTACAGAACATATATCTAGTTTGTATTTTATATTTTTTACTCTAATGGTACATATGAAATGGCACAGGATTATACTGAAGCACGTAATTATCTCTTATTAATTATATTCTCTTATTGTTTTAGGTATATTGGTGTTAGTACTAGACATTTTCTTACCAGTCTTCTAGTTTCACATGATCTGCTGAGTCAAATCCCAGCATGAATTGCATGTTAGATACCCAGCACGCTGCTTACGTTAATTTATACTCCATTATTTCAACAATGTTGATGAAGTATGTATTATCTCGAGCTACTCCCAAGTGTTCAAGCACAGTGATTGGAAAAACCATACATTACAGTATCATAATTAAGCTATTTCCCTCCCCTTCCCCCTCCTCCAGGAGCAAAAGTCAAAGTGTTCTTATGATTTGTAATTGGTATAATTAAATAACATTATTCTGACTCCTCACCAGTAATAAGTTTCACAAATTCAAAATAAATTGACAGCCAGAATTTTGAGATGCCTACGGTTTCTTCTAACTGGCAAAATATCCTTACTTGTGCTGTCCATCTCAATTTTCCATTTCTTGACCCACATACAGTTTTAACAAAAGAGAATCTTGCTGCGTGCCATACTGCAATACAGTGACATACACTTATTCTGTGGAACTTTAATAACCACAGCACTGACACAACCAACTCACATCACTACTGTCAAAGAAACCTAATATCACATAGGCAGTCTTTATTGAGATAAACTGTGTAGCCTGGGTAGCTGCTGCCCTATCATAGGAGATTGCAGAACTGTCCCAGGAACTTCAGTCCCCTAAAATGCTTTGTCCTTGCATGTACCTTTTAGAATTGGCTGATCGTATCTCTATTGGTCCAAGAATGAGACCCTTAGCATGAGACAGAATGCTGTGTCTGTTATTCTATGTACAGTGCATGTGGCCAGAGAAATGGCAAGTCACCACCTGATTTAGCTCCTCCTTCAATAGCAAGGGCTATTGGGCACTCATGATGCTTAGATAATAACATGGTGATACGTGCATTAGAATTACTTTGTACCTGTTATTGTGTACACACTGTTTTGAAATATTTTCACTTTTGTCATCTCTTCACAGATGGTTTTTGCAAGATTTTGTTCCAGAGAAAACTGTTCTGCTGACTTGAAAGTTTCTGGAAAACTTGCATTTCCAAAGTAAGTACAATATGACTTCTGTCTGCTGAATGAGACTGAGTAGGGCTTTATTTGTCTAATTTAGTTTTCCTTGCTATCTAGATAAAATTAATTTGCAAAAGTAGACTGAGTTCCCTAAGCAAACATTACAGGAATAAAAATTAGTTTCCAATTAAAGATTATTAAACAAACAACCTTTCAGAAAGTATAACAGTAATGTATTTATACATGAGAACAGTTCTTTTTCAATTATACTCATAAGATATTACCAAAAAAGCATTTTGTTGTTCATAAAAATAAACTTCTGAATTTCTAATTCAGATGTACTGAGATGCATGTAACTCGCTGCACATCCAAAATTTAGACCCCTTCTAACTGACAAGAATTAAACTTTCTACTGCTGTTATGACAGTACTATACTTGCAGTGTACAAAAGGAAATACTTCATTTTTGTGCTAGCAGATTGCTGTATTTACTATTTCAATTATGAAATAAGGAAAAAGAACTACTTAAGAATATTCGCTGTACAGTTTAACACTAATGATCGAGGCACCAGATGGTTGGACATTATGTGTGGTTTGGATTCTTTTCCCCTAGATATACTAGCTTGCATTTTCCAAGCTGAATTTCATTTTATAACTTTTCACCCATGTTCCTAATCTCTTTAGGTCCTTTGTAGTATTTCTTGGTCCACACAGGTGTTTGCAGCTCCTTCCAATTTGCTATCATCCTTAAATTTCATTATCATGCTAGACTATTAATTTTATTTAAATGTCATGACAGTTCATTAAGACTGGATCTCTGCAGAACTAAACACTCTTCCTCTGTGAGATACTATCATTACCCTTTATAGTCCTTCAGCTAGTTTTCAATTCACGTGACAGCGTTCCTACCCAGTGTGATTTGAATTCTTTTTTGAGTAAGATTTTAAAAGATCTGTTCATGCCATCTCCCTCCTCCTCTCCCCAAGTATGAGAGCATAAAAATGGCCATACTGGGTCAGACCAATAATTCACCTAACCCAGTATCCTGTCTTCACACAGTGACCAATGCCAGAAATTTCAGAGGGAATGAACAGAACAGGGCAATTATTGCATGATCCATCCCCTGTTGTCCAGTCCCAGCATCAGGCAATCACAGGCTTAGGGACACACACAGCATGGGGCTGAATCCATGACCATCTCTCTCACCAACAGTAGTTGGTCCAATAAAAGATATTACCTCACCCATCTTGTCTCTCTAATATCCTGGGACTGACATGGCTACAACAACACTGCATACATCTTGGGTAATAGCCATTGATGGACCTATCCTCCATGAACTTATCTAATTCTTTTTTGAATCCAGTAATACTTTGGCCTTCACAACATCCCTTGGGAATGAGTTCCACAGGTTGATTGTGTGTGGTATGAAGAAGTAATTCCTTTTGTTTGTTTTTGTTTTAAATCTGCTATCAGTTTCATTGAGTTTCATGATTAGAACCTGGCTTCAGTGTCTCTTTGCAAACCCTGAGGGCTGAGAAATTTTATCTGCTGCATATCCCTGATACAACATGGAACTAGCTGCCTGATTAAACGTGGTTTTGTTTTATGAATATTCAGATTTTTACAGGTCCTATTGAATTGAGCTGCTAGTTTCATCTTGTAAAACATGTTAAAATGGTACATAAGTAATATTATAATCATGTTATTTTGATTAATGATTTCTATGTGATTCTGGGCACAAGCTTTTGAGTCTTCATGGATTTCAGAGTAAGATTCTTCTCCTTCCCTCAACCATTTTCTTAGGCTTTAAGATAGTACTGCTTGAAAAATTTTGCATTTTTCTAACGTAAAGGATTTGGAGTATTTTCACTAGCATTAATACAAGTTAAGCAGGTTTATAAATACCATTACATTTTACAGGATGGAAATAGAGTACAAGAATTTGTACCATCTTTTTCAACTAAAATGAATAGGCTACATATCTTGATAAAGTGTGAAATATCACCTTAAATTACTTTTTGCCCTAGTATCTTGATTAAAAACTGGTTAGCTGTGAAGCATTAATTTATTTTGTCTAGACAGAATGCATTCATTATCCAGGAACAGCAAAGCAAATGGTTTTTTTGTTTGTTTGTTTTTGTTTGTTTTTTTTTAAGACAAATGTCTCCTAAATGAATGGACTTGTACAGGGGTTGTCACTGAAATACTTGACTATTGTCCTTTACTTCTTGGGTTATGGTTCAGCATGTATGCACTACCTTGTTTTGTTTCTATTGCTTAGATTCTGGTCTGCTCTATAAATTTCAAATATGCATTATGCATGTTTTAATGAAGAATGAAATATGATTACCAGGGAAAAGCTCTAGTTCAGCTTTGTCACACTCCCAGATGTGCACCTGGTGCTTTATTGCACTTATGTACTAAGCTGGTGGGCATCTTTTTGACGGCACCTTGTTAATGAATCAAGTTGCAGTAAAATGTTTACCAGAAAAAGAGTAGAATAGCAATTATGTAAATGTGGTAAAATAACTTTAAAAGGTAAAGTGAACTAGAAATCCAACTACTGAAATGATAACATTGTGTTTCTCTTTAATTTGATGTTGTCTTGGAACCTAGCTGCTTATGCAGTGCTTTCACCTTCTGTTGCTTGTCTAAGTGCCAACTTCTTTCCCAAAGGTGTTCAGAGACTAATGTTTGGTTTCAAGCCAGAATATTTGATAAATGCCTATTTCTAGGCAGCTCTTTTGCAAGTCTTAATTAAACTTTAATGTCAAACTGAAGTTTACTTTTAGAACCTCTTAGGTGCCTTCACTTGTAACATGATTATAGAACACTAGGTAGAACATAAAATAGGCATGTTCACTCACCTTCCTTTTGTCCTGTTTCACATTAACTCAGTCCCATACCTCAATTGAAAGCTGAAGACTGCAGCCTTCTGTAGCACATAGGGATATAAATACAAGGCTTTAATCATAAACATTTCCCTGTGTTTAAAAAAATCAATAATGCAGATCTCAATAGAAGGCAGAGAAAAACCCAACTAGTGAGACCAGAAACTCTCAACCATACATAAGCATTACAATTTATGCACATATTTATTGCCCTGTTGGAATGTTTCCTTAATAAATTCAGTTGATATAGCCACCCTCATTCTAATGGTCTCCATTCTGGGTGAAATTCTCCTCTATGCAGAGGGCCTGCCAAGCTTTAACTTGAGGGCATAAGTGGTGCATAGACCTCATGTGGCTCCTCTGCACAGGAGTAACTTCCCCTTAGAGATGCTGAAGCAGGAGGACATTCTTCTACATCTCTGTCTGGGACACAAGACCTAGCAAAAGAGTAAGCAGCATTCCTTACTAGTCATGCATCTCTGAACTAGCACTCCAATTACTCAGACCCTAAAAAGTGCAATGTAAATGAAACATTATGGTGGATTGAGTACTGTTTAAATAGTGGAAGATTGAGTTGCCTTCAGCTAGATGAGCAAATACCTATTTGACCAACAACCTCCAATTGGGCTTTTGCAAATACCTTACCACATTGAAAGGGTTTCGCTTTTTATTCCCCCCCTTTCTCCAGACACTCTCCTTTTTACTGAGGTCACTTGTCTCTGTACATGTTGTACATATCACTGGTTTTCTCATACAGTATAACATTTTAAATATATTCCTTATTTTTATAGACCTCATGAAAAGAAAACATATCTTTCAGTTGGAAGTATGAAGACTTTACTCTTGAATATATCTCTGAGCAATGCTGGAGATGATGCATATGAAACTGCCCTCCACATACAACTCCCTAAAGGTCTTTATTTTGTCAGAGTTCTAGAACTGGTAAGAATTGAAATTCTATGTCCTCATAATTCCTTGACCATTCTCACATTACCTGGACAGACCATACAGCTATGTCTACACTACAGCTGAGAACAAGCTTCCCAGCCGGGGTAGACAGACTCATGCTAGTGGGGTTAACACTAGCACACTAAGTATAGCTGTGTGGATGTTGTGGCACAAGTGGAGGCTCGAGTTACCCACCTGAGCTCAGACCCATGGGGTAGGGTTGACAAAAAAACCTCTAAGTAGGGAAAGCTGACAACACTCAAGATTTTCTGCTTAAAGCTTTAGTTAATCCATCCACAGAGTGGGCACAGTTTAATCAAATTGGCCAAATTTTTTATTTAATAGTAAAGTTTTGCAGTAAATGAACAAAAGTAGTGACTTCTAAATGTATTTGGAAATACTAGTATTTAACCTCCCTCATAGATAAGTCCCTACTAAATTCATGGCAGTGAAAAATCTGGTCTCCTCCATGAAATCCACTGGGGAGGGGCAGGAGAGGACTGGGGGCGCCCTAGTTGGGACCCCTACCATGTGCTGGGCTCATGACCCACCTCTGGGAACATCCCCCTACTGCAGAAAGCTCCACACCCTCACCCCACTTCCTGCCCCCATTGCTCTCCAGCCGTGGAGGGAGAGGGGGGGATCACTGTACAGTGAGCAGCCGCGGAGATTCTTGCAGCCGGAGGAGGGTCCCAGAGGTGGGTTTGACCCAGCCCCGGGAGTGGCCCCTGCAGGAGAAGAGGAAGTCCTGTCCCTCCCCAGCCCCACCAGGACTAGCACCTTGACCCTGGTGCACAGTTGGAACACCCCACCCCCCCCCGGGGTACCCCCAGACAGCAACGCCAGAACCAGGAGGGCCAGGGGACTTTTTAACATGAGCAAAGTTTGTGGGGTAGGAGGTGGTATTACCCCCCGCCCCCAAACTGCAAGCCTTGGGAAGGCGCAGAGCCCCTGGCGGCGGCTTGCAGTTTGGAGGGCAACACCGCTCCTGCCCCCAAAACTATGCCCATATTAAAAAGTGAGGGGCATGGCCCCTCCCATTCCAGCGCTGGTGGCACTTCTACAAAGGTTTCAGGAACCCTTGCCCCTGCTCCTCTCTGGCTCTAGGCTCAGCACTTGGGAGTTGAAGGGGCCTTGGTCTGGCTGTGTGTGTTCGGGGAGGGGGACAGACCACAGCGCCCCCATGACCACATGGCCTTGGGCGGTCACCCACTCATAAGGCCAGCCCTGCCTCCCCAAAAAATGATGACCCCCCCCCATACCACGTGACCCTCATGTCTGTGCTGCCCGCTGCCCAGTTCTGAAGGCAGTGCCCCCCAGCAGCAGCAGTGCAGAAGTAAGGGTGGCAATACTGTAACCCCATTACAATAGCTTTGCGATCCTCCCACAACCCTCTTTTGGGTCGGGACCCCCTTGGTTATAACACCATAAAATTTTAGATTTAAATATCTGAAATTGTGCAATTGATGATTGTTAAAATTCTGTGACCATGAAATTGACCAAAATGGACCGTGAATTTGGTAAGTCCCTACTCCTAGTATCATAGAAATATAGGGCTGGAAAGGGACTTCAAGAGATAATCTAATCCAGTGGTTTTCAACCTGGGGTCCGCCGACTATATCAGCGAAAGGTTATCATTATCATAGAACAGTGGTTTTCAACCTGTGGTCCACAGACCCCTGGGGGTCGGCCAATGATGTCCAAGATTTCCAAAGGAGTCCACACCACCAGTCAAAATTTTTAGGGGTCTGCAAATGAAAAAGGGTTGAAAACCATTGATCTAGTGCATCCCTCCACACCAAGGCAAGACTAAGGGCTTGTCTTCACTACCCGCCTGGATCGGCGAGTAGAAATCGATCTCTCGGGGATCAAATTATCGCGTCTCATTGGGACGCGACAATCGATCCCCGAATCAACGCGCGTACTCCACCAGCCCAGGTAGGAGTAAGCGCCGTCGACGGGGGAGCCGCAGCAGTCGATTTGCCGCCGTCCTCACAGCGGGGTAAGTCGGATCGGATACGTCTAATTCAGCTACGCTATTTGCGTAGCTGAATTTGCATATCTTAAATCGATCCCCCCCTAGTGTAGACCTAGCCTAAATGTACATAAACCATCCCTGAGAGATATTTGTCTATCCTGTTCTCCTGGGGCTGATCCTCTGAGCTGTTCTCAGGAGGTACAGAGCACCTTGTTGGATCAGGCCTTTTTTTTAATTATTTTTTTAAAGAAAGCTGGAGGTGAATGGTAATCTTGCGAAGGAGATACAAAAATTCTTTCCCTCTAAATTCTTTTTATTATTTTGTTTAAAGAATTTACTTCTAAAATGTTTATACTGGACTTCTTATCTTTGAGAGGGTAATTTTAGACTTAAATAGGTTGACAATATACTTGCAAAGTCAACTCATTAACCAACAGAATATGAAGAAGTAACAAAATAATTTGATTGGTGCAAGGAATTGAGCAATATGGACTCATTGGACTAGTCAACTATTAGCAGCAGAAATATTTTGTAAATTCCCACTGATGTTCACTGAAACAGTACATACTCAAAAGTGAAATTTTATGGCATATATGTAGCTTGAAATTTCTGAAATAACTTTGATAAATGGTCATTAGATTCATCACTTAAAACTGTTACTGGTTTTTCATTCTTTAATTTTAGGAAGAAAAACAGATACATTGTGAAATATCAGATAAGGAAGCTCATGCAGTGAGACTTGACTGCAGTGTTGGGTATTTATATGTAGATCATCTGTCAAAGGTAAAATAAACCTGAAATTATTAATCTTTAAAACTATGTCTTGTTTTATGAGTAAGTGCTTAAAATGTATGACTTGGAAGGGGAAACTTTATATTACACACTCTACATAAGATCTGCTAAAGCTAGAATGAAAATGTTCAACAAATAAATTATTGCTCACCTTCTTCCTCTCTATACCATATTCGCCATCATGATAATTGAGAACCGGAGCTTCTCATAGTCATAGACTTGAATGGGCACAGCTCTAGGAATAGTTTATTAAGAGTTAACATTTTGTCAGATGTCTCATGACATCCCATTTCCTTTTGCTTTACTTCATTGAGGACACTATCCCCATTATTGCATTTATGGGAGGGTCTGAGTTTCTGTTAACAAGTCAAAGTTGAAATATCGCACTGAGACACCAAGGACAAGATATACACAACAGAATGCAGTTTATTGCACCTAAGTAGACACTTTGTAGGTATGCCAGTGTTTTTCTTTAAAGTAATAATAATAAAAACCCTTCATTCCATTATCAAGAAATTAGCCTTCTACAATTTATCTGAAACAATGCATTCAAATCAAATTAGTTATTACAATGTATCAAGAGCAGGCATATCGTAGGTACCGTAATCTTGCTCACTTTATGGTGAACTGTACCAAGGAAGTCATTTAAATGTTACTTTTCTAGTTTTGTTCTTTTAACGGATATTGATGTGAAGTTACCATGTGTTTAAAAGGATTTTAACAATCAGAAAACGATTTTTTTAATCCAAAGATTCAATAACATCTCAGTTTTCAGTTACAAAGAGTATGAGAGGTATTTGTGTTTAAAAGCTTAGAGACAAAGTTTATTTGTCAGTCTGCCTCTTGTACTAGATTCACTAAAACATCTGTGCTTCTACCAACATAGTTTTCTTTCTGTTTAGTTCCTTGCCTGCTAACTAGGATTTAGTTGAATTGTTTCTGGCTGTAAGGATTGGCATCTTTGTCTGCACACAGATGTTAGAGCCTCTCTGTAAATAGGCCTGTAAGGGCCATTGTGTGAAAAAAGGTGGTCACTACCTTATTTTTTATTTAGCATCAGCAACATGCTAGGTATTTGAGACAGACAACACAGTCCCTGCCCTGAAGAGTTTATAGTTTTTTAGGTACAAATCATTTCAAGATTAAGTCTGTTCTGCTCAGGGGCAGCTTTAGGCATATTCTACATGAGGGAGTATGGGGGGCCACTATGACGACTCTCCAATAGGTCACTTCTATATGAATCTTCAAACCTAAAGGTTCCAAAAGGGTGTTTCCTGTTTCCTTTAACATATGTTCTCTTGTTAGCACAAATGTTGGATTTCATATGTCCCAGAATCCTTATTCATGTCAGTTCATTTAAAGCACTGTTCATTTAAGTCTGGGGTACTTTTAAAGACTGAGGCTGTGCTGTGCTTCTTGCACAGAGCCTGCAGCCCAGGATGCGCAGGGACTAAGGTGGCTATAATTCGTTTTTGCATAGTCTTGGTTTTGGGCTGCTCCAAGAACTGGAGTGGCCCTCAGTATAATTTCGTTATGGCAGTCTGTCACCAGCTGCCTATGGGCCTAGAATCTCTGCAGTGCTGTGTTCTGTTGCCTTGCTCCCAGCATAGTCTCTCCTACACTAGGGCTTACAAGGGGTCTGGAGGTGACTTACTCAGTTCCTGTACCAGGGACCTGGCTGGATTGTGGTATTTTAGAATCCCTTTTACCTGCCATACAGAGGCTAGAGCAAAGGAGAGAATCTCATCCTTAGGCCAATGCTGAGCTCTTTTGAAAATCCCAACCTATCTCTGCTCCCATTGAAGCATCTGGGAGCTGTACTGGGAACTTAAATGGGAGCAGAGTTAGATTAATGCTGAGTGCTTCTCAAAATTGCAGCCTGAAAGTTCTGCTGCAATTGGCCAAGCAGGACCAGAGTATCCTTTTGGAAGCAGATCGTATAGGGCAGGGGTTCTCAACCTTTTTCTTTCCAAGGCCCACCTGTGCGTCAACTGTTTTTCTGCATATAAAAGCCAAGGCTGGCAGCAAGCAGGGCAGTTGCCTGAGCTCAGTTGCTCAGGCTTTTACATGTTCTTCAGCCCCAGGCAGCAGGGACCTATTTGCAGACCCCCAGGGGGCCACAGACCCCCGGTTGAGAACCACTGCAATAGGGGAGTGCATGTTAGAGGAAATGAAGGGAGCACCAAATCCCCTCTCCCCCTTTGGGTGGAAATGTATTTAGGGCATGCTGTGATCATGCATTTAATCCAGAACTGGAACTTCGTCTATAGCACAATACATTTTCTGTACCTTAACCTTCCCTACAAATGTTTTGTAGGAAAGTGATTGGGTTGATTGAGATTACAAACAAAAGCATTATGCCCTAATGAACTGGGGGCTGAACTTGTGCAAAATATAATTCGGCGCACTCTAGAATTTTTCACAAAGGTTAAACGTTTAAGGAGGAGGGAAATTTCAAATTAGTTTAATGATGTAACATTTCATCTTAAACATTTGTTAAGACACACCCAATCATTTAGCACAAACAGTGTTTCATTTGTTCTACAGATGGATTTTAGTTTTCTCTTGGATGCAAGCTCACTTACCAGGGCAGAAGATGACCTCACCATCACAGTTAATGCTACCTGGTAAATCTTGCTTGATAAAAATTGCTGCGTTTGATGAAAAATATCCCTAGCTTTGGAAAACAGAATAGGGAGCACAGCAAAGGCTTAATGAAGCACAACTAAAAGAAAGCTCATTTATTACATAAAATATAGAGAAACTGAAACCACAAAAAAGTAGATAATTGCTATTTAAATAATGAGATTTCTGCTAACATTGTCATAAAAATGATTTCTTACTGGCACATGGATAGTTACAAAAAAGTTATGTAAATAAGCTGCAAGGTGTATGTTTTATGTAATTTGTTATCTCTAGAGATAACACACTGTGTATGATGCATTCTAACACAGTTTCCCCCTCCTCCCCCCGCTTACTTCTACAGTAAAAATGAAGAGGATAACGACCTGCTGTTGGATAACTCCATAGCTTTAGTCATACCTCTGAAACATGAGATCGAGCTAAATGTCCACGGGTAAGTAAGTTAATGGTTGCTCTGCATATCCATGTGCATAAGATTGTTGTTTATCCATTATTAAGGAACACATACCTCAGCTGAACTCCCATGATCTTCAGAGAGGAAGCATGGCCTAGTGAAAAATTGCAGTACAGGGAGTGGGAAGATCTAGATTTTATTCCAGGTTCTGCTGCAGACTTTGTGCTTCAGTTTGTCCCTCTAAAATGGGGGGAAAACCCCAAGAGGGCTGAGATTTAATATCCGAGGACTGATTCTTTGCTCTTCTATAACACCTTTTTCCATCATAGTAGTATTATTTGTTCCTGCTTTTCTGTCACTTAATCCTGTTTTCTGCAAAGGTGAACAAAAACTATATTTTAATCCTTTAGCCTATCAAATTCCATTTTGGTAATTGCTCAGCCTTATGCTTTTCTGTGTAATTGTCCACTGCCTGAGTCAAACACATTGTCTTTTATACTCAACTATATTGACTGTTTGCTGTTCAGCTTGTCCCAGCTGGTGTTACTGCCTGTCATAAATTTGCCTATGAATAGATCTACTTTGTTCTGGGCAGACAGACCCCTCTAAACGGGGCCTTGGTTTGCCCAGCCCCACTGTACCATAATCATTGGATTGCAGTCATGTAGCAGGAATGCCCAGGGATACTTTTCAAGGATCCTTTCCTTTGACTGTCACTGTCATCAGGTGATGGCAAATGTAAAGGACACTTGGTATAAGGGCTTATAGAGAGGCTGCTTCAGAGGGGCAGGCTCAGCATATTTGAACTCTACTTCATATAGCAGGACACTTCTTTCAAACGGATGATGGGAAGGGGCAGCAACTGCTTCCACTATCTCCATTCCACTCTCCCACCACTTCCCTTGCCACCATATCCATCATTGCAGCCACTACAGGAATATTAACATTTTAGCTCTAGCATTTTTCATTTGAAGATCTCAGAAGTCTTTGGGGAAACTGACGCACAAGGTTGATGTTACTTGTAGATCTCTCAGAATCAGTGGCAAAGTTGGGAATAAACCCGTAATTCCTCATAACCTAACCACTGAACCATACTTGTGACGACTCTTTCTCTGAAGGTGGAGGGGACTGAAATCCCACTGGTAATGGGGAGGTAAATGAGTCAGATGTAAAAGATGAGTAGCCCCTTTGTCATAATTTCCCCCCTCCTTTATAAAAGCCCCTCTCTGAGTTGGGAATCAGTGGGTAGGGCTGGAGGATGATGATGATTCATCACTACCACATTGTGCCCACTCAATCCACAGAGATGTCCCGCCTAAATTAAAGCAGGCTTTACCCTTGACCTTCCCTACTGCAGGGCTGAGTTAGGTGCTAATTCAGACTTTCCAGTTCTGTAGTGACCTGCATAGACGACAGTCTGGCCTAGAGAGGATAATGCTCATATTAACATTGCATACTAAATAGTGTTAATTTTGTCCTATTTTGTAATTATTTTTTTAACTACTGTAGATCTCTATCACCAGCTTCATTTGTTTATGGACCCAGTGAGGAAAATTCACCAATTAATTGCATGAAGGAGAAGATCAACTTCACTTTCCATGTAAGAGCTATTCTTTACAGAAACCATTCCTCTTTTTCTAAAAGTTAATTCTTAACAACAGATAAGACAAAAGGCACTTCCACCTCACCTTGTAACTTACTGGGAAAGCGTTGCTCTTGTAAAGTGCTTAATATAGAAACAAATACATAAATCCTGGGATTGGTGAGAACTTCTGCATGTAGCTGTTAACAGAAGCAGCTCCGTAGATTCTTGGAATCCAAGTCCCAGTTTATATTTGTGGGTGTACCAATCAATATATACTTCCAGCGAGTGCTTTCAAAAAGCTTGAGAAAAATATACCTGTAGCACTAAATTTCCATCAACAATAATAGCTATTAACATCTGTAGGGAGTGTGCTCAGCTCACCAGATGGGGTGCCCCTACAAATTTTAGGCTTGGTTTCTCTCTGTCCATGAAGCCACCTTAGATCTAGTAAAGTGTGCTTGAAAAGCATAATCTATGCCCCTTACAGGTCAATAGAAACACTGCTACTGACTTCAATAGCAGCTGGATCAGTCACTAATTGAAGTTGGAGTTCCATTTAAGGGTGCAAGCCATATTAAAAAGAACCTATCTCACTTAATTGCCTTTGAACACTTTCGTAGCCTCCTATAGTCTTTGGTTCCCTATTCCTGTCACTTCTTTATGGCAAGTCCATTCATTCCAGGCCCCTGCTAACTACAGCCAGCATCTGTTAAGCACCTTTGACTGTCACCTTTATGGAGTGCTGCAGGTCAGGAAACTTTTGCTGCTCATTTGTTTCACATCAGAGGTCAGAATTTGACCCAGACATGCATGTGAGTTTCACTGGTTTAGACTGACAATAGACCTGGATGTTGGGGGCAGGGGGAATTTTAAAAGACAGAAAGGGAAGCTAGGTGCCCAACTTCCATTCAAAGTCAATGGGAGCTGGGTACCGAACTCTCAGTTGGGCCTTTGATAATATCCTCCTTCACCCTGGCTTATAATTTTCAATGGGTTTTCTTAGACAGTACATATTTACTAAAGCAGGGGAGTCAGCTGTAAAACTACTTGTGATTTGTACTACATATCTGTTCACTGAACACAAGTGCTGCACAAGGAGCTGGTATACAGCACGTACTGTGTGTACAGCATGGGGGGACTAGCTGGCTCTGGAGATTAGTAATAGGGTCTCTCTAGGTTACCAGTTCATATCCATCACAGACTGGTGGATTAAAAGTCAATGAAAGTTGGGCACTTAGCTCCCTTAGATCCTGTTGAATATCCCACCTGAAGTGGTGAAATATGACCTCAGTTCAGCTCATAGCAGACAAGTGTCATACCGCAAAGCTACCACTACCCCAAATGGCACTTTATTAGCAGAGTTAACAGAGAGAGATCAAGGATTCAATAGGGCTAGAAAATGAACTGCACTATCCTCTCTTGAGGTGCTTCCCTCTAGTTCACAGTCCAGTTTTATTGGGAAGCCTCCATTGCTGCCATTGCTGCTGCAAGTGTGTGAATTCTGTGTATTCATTTCTTGATTAGTGTATGTGAATGAAAGTTTCAATTACTGTAGCCTGCTTTCTCCCAAGGTTATCAGTGCTGGACCGAGCATGGCTCCTGCTATAGCTTTGGAGATAATGGTTCCTAATTCTTTTGCACCAAGAGAAGAAAAGCTGTTTAACATTCTGGATATCCAGGTATGTTTATTTTATTATATTATGATTTTACATACTGCTCTGTGGCGACGAGAGAAGAAAGGAAACAGAACGCCTGGTCTGTGGTAGCCAGAAAGCCAAAAAAAAAACCCCCAGGGACTTTTCCCTGAGGTTTTTATTCTTTCTACTTCCCTGCTTACAACACTTCTAACTGGTTAAATTCTTGCGCATAGAAGCAGCATACAGTGTACAACAACATAAGATAACAAACCCATATCTTGTGCACGTGAAAGCCAGCTGCGAGGGTGATGATCAAGTCAGGCAGTAAGTTTCCTAATCACAGACGCTGGGGTGAAGGCCACTCCTGCCTCGTAGCCACAGACACAGTGTGCCGCACCTGTGAGCTGACGATTCGGGAGCTATGCATCCCTACACTGCTCTGTATGTAGTACATGAAAGTACAAAAGTAGATGGAGTACAACAGTGCTTGAAAAGGCATGTCTAAATTTTTCTTATTCAGCTACATTGTATGTGAAACTTGACTGTAACAATTAGTGTGAAACTTATTAATTTTGCCTAAATATTTTAATTCCTCTTATTTTAGTGCATCAACCAATTCTAAATGAATTAATAAACCAAACATGCACTCGTTTCAGAAATTGTCATGGGTATCGATGCTGAATTAGCAGAGAAGTAGAAATGCTGAATTAAAATATACTGAGGTATTCTACAAAAAGAGTCAAATAGCCTGGGGATCCTTACTTATACTGTGCCCACTTACAGTGAAATTGTGAATACACCTCTATCTCCATATAACGCTGTCCTCGGGAGCCAAAAAATCTTACCACGTTATAGGTGAAACCGTGTTATATCAAACTTGCTTTGATCCACTGGAGTGCGCAGCCCCGCCCCCCCGGAGCACTGCTTTACCGCGCTCTATCCGAATTTGTGTTATATCGGGTGGTGTTATACCAGGGTAGAGGTATACTTGTTACATTTAGGTTTAGTACATATCAGAATTCAATCTATGCTTTCTCTGAAATAAACTAGCTAGTACATTAGACTCTAATTGGAGCCTCATTAAAGTTAGTGTTTCCACCTGCCTGGAGCTCAGTATTGGGCCAGTTTCTAAATTTTAAGGAGTGTTTCAGTCTATTTTCCCCATTCTTGGATTCAGTGTTACAGCACCGAAGATTTCTTGTAAAGAGTAGAATGCAGTATATTTTTAAGAGGGAAGTGTGAATTCCTACATTCCATAATCCTGTCCAATAAACCATCTCAGTTTTGGTTTTAGATTCTACTCACCATCAAAATGCTGCTAATTATTTGATACCAGACAGCATGTTTGTTGCTGTACAGAACCCACAATACACAGTCCCTGCTCTACAGATTTTTGCTGTTTTCTTGAATCTGTTAGAATGCATCGTAGCCTGCAGTTTTATTGACCTATTTGTCTATCATAGTGGAGTCAAACAAGCAAATAACACCCATTTTAAAAACAGTTCTTTAATGTAATTCCATTACATTACAGGGGAATGGGTGGGTGTCTTAATAATTTCCCCTATTTATTTTTCCATCACACCTCTCTCTGGCTGAGTATGGCTCATTCCAGAAGCTTTCAGTACAATTCTTAGGGCATGTAAGAGGTAAGCAGGGAGTTCTGGTTAAGCAAACTGTGCTAGAATTGCACCCACTATGCCAAAGGTGCATTTCTCTCATACTCTAGAGAAATCATTTTCAAATACAGAAATTTTCTTTGAGTTTCTGCATGTATAGAAATGTCTTCAAAGCAGTATCAGGAAATTTTTAAAACCCAGGAATGATTGTGCTGTTATTTCCAGACAGCTGATGGAGAATGTTTTTATAATAATTATACAAGAGACTGTACTTTACCAGAAAAAAATGGACACATGAACATATTAAAGGATCTCGTCATTTTCTTTTCAAAACCTCCCAAGAGGCGAGTGGTAAGGGTCTTTTTTGTTTGTTTGTTTGTTTTTGGTTCGTTCAGTCCCAATTTACTTAACCCTTGAAATAAACTGCATGAAGTTACTTCATATTATGCGTTACACATACTTTTCAGGATTGATTTTAGAAGTCCGTGGGAAATTATACTTTTTAAAAGACTGTACCTTATTATACAAACATTTTTGGTCATAAGCAAAAAGGGATTAAATATTTTCAGTTTAGATCCCACTCATACAAATTACAGAATCACCTCATATTGCTCAAGAGAAGGCTGGAATATCAGACTTATTGCAGGTCAGAACTGAGAGGTAGTGGCCGTCTTGTGTAAGGAAGTTTGCATAGGGCCCATTTGTACTGGTCCTGAATGACGCTAGTGCTACTAGTTCATTTTTGAATACTAACTCTTTGCAAATACTTAAAGCAAAATCAAAAATCTACAGTATGAATGATGTACAAGTTCGAAAGTGCCCTTATGGTTCTTAATAACTGGATCAATGTAAAACAAAACCTGCTGTAGCAACAAACAATTTACTTATAGACATGTTTTCAGAATTGCTCAACTCTCATTTAGATTCTTATATAGGAAATTATCTCGCTGGAAAATTCCTCACTTCCCCCCAATTGTGGCCACATGGTGTTTTGAAAACCTGACAGTCTTTGTGGTGATTGTGATGCCGTGTGTGTAGCTCTTCTGTCGCCCAGTTTCTGGAACAGTTATTGATATTTATTGTAGGTAGCCTTGCATCTTGACCTCGTCAAGCGCAAAAAAAAAACCCCACACATCTTTTTGACTAGATGCTAGAGGCCTTGATATTAACAAGAAAAAATAAACCATGCTGCGAAAGTTAAGTGTTGTATTTTTGCTTTTTTTCCTTCAAAGTACTGCATGAAAGAAGATCATTCGTGTTTACGAATACTGTGTAAATTTGGAAACATGGAAAGTGGAAAAGAAGCAATTGTCCGAATGCAACTGGAAGCTACTCCTTCAGTTTTAGAAATGGTAAATTGTATTTAAATCTTTAACCAAATAATTTTAAAAGGTTATTTGCTTTTTAATGACATCACATAGATTTGCAGCACCCTCTTGTGAACACTGCGCTATATTTCTAATTGACAGAAATAAATTGCACAATATTCATTTAATATATAAATCAAGTATTGTTAAATCCAAGTTAATAATAATAATAATAATAATCAGTATACATGTTTTAGTTCAAATACCTCAGAACACTACAGAGAGGTATTTAAACGTAAGAGGGTTGCTGTACTCTAGTCTAACACGATTCAAACCTCTCAAAGTGACAGATGCTGTGGCTAAGTGGGCATATTATAACCAAAAAGCAAGCTCCATGATATACCTTTCACTTCAAGCTTATAATACTATAAAATGGTGATAGATTTGGTTTAATATTCGTGCACTATTGATAATTTAATTACAACAGTCACTAACAGGATATGATAACAGCTATCGGAATATACCTGCAGTTAAGCACATCAAAGCTTTTTTTGTCATAAACTGAAGCAGAGGAAAGGTACCAGAGTGAATGGACCATTGGTGTCTTCAAGCATGACATTTCCTGGTCATACATATGTAAATTGGTTAAAGGGTGAATGATTGTTGTCTCATTATTCTAAACACAATTACTATCTGAATTTGTCTCTCTATGTGCTATAAACACTTTAGGTGATTTACAGAATGGTTTAGTGTTGTTTAGATAATAACTAAGAGCCATTTTAACACCTAGACAATTCCTGATAATGAATGGGACTTGTAGAAAATACAGCTAAATTGCCATATTTGCATAATTATAAATCAGATACTGCCTTTGATAAAAAGTAACTTAGGGTGTGGACAAAAATCCTCTTTATCATTAAGGAATACCTTATACAGCAGGTCAGCCATTAATACCTGGATCTCAGAAACTCTCTTGGTTGAAGTGATCACCACTAGGAATACAGCCTTCAGGGGAGTGGTGTTGCAGGGAACATTCTAATAATGGCACAGCGGTTTCATTAATTTGGTGGGTGTTAGATGCAAGTTCCAGGAAGGGGGCAGCTCTTGGACAAACGGAAATGTGAAGAAAGCCTTTAAAATAGAAAACTGAACTCTGTTTGTTCTGTTTGCCCCCCAGAAAATGTATCTACAGCTTTGTCAGTAGCTCAGTCCTTTAAAATATTTAGCTTTGATTAGCAATAGTGCATCGTTCCAAGTTAACTTGTCTAAATTTATACATACACCGACCTTTTGAGTTACTGGAGTACAGTTCTGTTCCTGGCTCTGTCACTGAGTTGTTTTGTAGATTAGGGCACCTACACATCAAGGTTTAATTCACTGTTTGAGGTCATCAGATAAAAGATGATATAATATTATAAAGTGTTACTGTATTTATGCAACTTGGCTTTTTTTTTTTTTTTTTTTTAAAACAGGATGAGGCATCATCACTTAAGTTTGAAATAAGTGCTACAGCATCACCAGAAAAAAATCCAAAAGTCATTGAACTACACAAGGAAAGGCAAATTGCACATGTAAGAATTCTTTACGTACACAAGTTGGTTAGCCCTCCCCCCTAAAAAAAATATATTCAAGAAAAATAGTACCGCCTGAAGTTATAGAATTATGCACAAATAGATATGTACATAATTGAATTAAATTGCAGTTAGTTAGGCAAATAGATCTATTTGTCATCATCTGAAGCAAAGACAAGATACCATTTATGGGAATATATACCATATGTAGATATTTAATGAATGCAATAATTACTACATTGTTATATTTTAATTTAATAAATTGTCTATTCTAAGCATACTAGTATTCTTACTTTAATGTTCCCCTACTTCATATAGGTCTTTCTGGAAGGACTACATAACCAAAAGCCAAAACCTCATGTTACCATGCTGATTATTGGGATAGGTTCAGTACTTGGCATTTTATTGTTTTTGCTTATAGTGCTGTTGTTATGGAAGGTAGGATTCTTTTTCCTTTATCAATATTTCTCTATTATTTTCATTGACTCCTTTAAAAACAGGAATAATGTGCTTTATTGTGATCTATTCTTACTAAAGAATAACAAATCCTGGTATGATTAATTCCTTTTTTCCAAAAAACGTCTTTTAAAGTTTTTTCTTCATTTGTCCTTTTTACCCCATGTTTTCCCTATCTCAGGGAAAGTACTTATTG
This sequence comes from Emys orbicularis, assembly GCF_028017835.1. Taxonomy (NCBI): domain Eukaryota; kingdom Metazoa; phylum Chordata; order Testudines; family Emydidae; genus Emys; species Emys orbicularis. The sequence continues at coordinate 46,237,685 of NC_088693.1, forward strand.
CATTAACTTACCTCTTTGAGATCTTCAACTCCTGTACCCCAAGTTTTTTCCCCATATTTATGGGCCAGATTTGCATAATTTCCTTCCAGAAGTCAAACAAAAATTTTTGTAGGCTGCTGCTTCATGTTTTTGCTATTCTGATGAACACACAACAGAATGGTCTACAATATTCCTAACAGAAAAGGTGAAGATGGTCTTGTTGCTTGCCAGAATTAAATATTTTAAATTCTAAGTTCTTATATATGAATACTAGGGGGCAAATCTTGCTCCCCCCTGGTAGTAGGCATACAAGGTCCAGAAAAGATCTGATGGGGTAAGGGATTGTTCACTCTGTGTACCCCTTGCTTGCCACACGCATTCCTTTTGTGCCATAGTAAGGGAAGGTGGGGATTGTACATCTCTGAATGTGACTCCACTACTCATTCTTCCCATGGAAGAGTACAGAAGTGTAACAAATGCTGGGATTCCATTATCATTCCATATCCTATGTGGGAAGATTTTGATCTCTGGACTTCCACAGTTCACAGCCCATTTGCTCATATTGTGAATGAAGGGAAAGAATTAGCCCCATAGATGTAAAGTAATTTTTAGTAATGCTGTCTTTTGATATATTATGTACCAACTGGGGGGAAAAAGCCTACATTTTAAAAAATTAGTTCATATTATCAATATGACAATCATTTTAATAGTAACATCACTGTTACTCCCAAAACAGAGTAACAAGCTGATACTTAATCGCATATGCCAGCATGTCATCTTACACTTACTTTAAACAGTATAAAAGATTTTATTAAATCTGACTTATTAAGAATTTGCTGACACACACCAATTGATTTTGAAATTGTTTTTCAGAGTGGCTTCTTTAAAAGACGTTATCAACCTATCCCTCAAGAGCAGCCCAAAGAGGAAGTTGGAACTTCGTAAACAGCAATAAGGAGGACTAAGATGACAATTAAAGGCTTCTTTCAAATGATGAATTTCAGGCTCAGTGTGACTTACATGATGAACAGTGATGAGAGAAAACTGATGATGAGTCTGTTTACTCTTTGTGTTAGAATATACATTTGATTTTGCTGTTCTGTGGAGGATTACACCTAAATGTAGCATCATCTTACTAAAATACAAATGACAATCGGATCTTCAAATAAAGAAACTAATAGTAATATCTGAAATACCAGAAGTATCCATCTCTTCAAATGCATACAAGAACACTAAGCAGATAAAATGAAGAATTACTTACCCGAAGAAGAGTTCTTGGAAGATAGTACAGTATTATCAACCATTTTTGGGTAATGAGATCTCAGTGGTTGGCCATGGGGTAACTCATAACTCAATTAGCTTTCAACTTTCATTTTTAACTAGAGACTTAGAGGAGATCCTCATCCCACTATGGCACCTTTACACTGGGTGAAAGGCCTGAAGTGGCCAAGGGAGGAAGCCTCCAGTGTATGCATTGTAGAAGACAGCCACAAGGCCTTCTGAACACTCCTGCAGGCTCTGGACTAGAGCACATAACTACAGCACTATAGAGGTCTTGGGTAGTCTTGTAGTCCATAGGACAGCCTGGGAGGCTACTGTAATTTAGACAGACCTCCAGGGCTGTCTAAATTATGCCAGGGGCTTCTCCAGTTTCAGGGGAGTCCAGGACTGGGAGGATGCAAAGGTGGCTTTAAAACCACATTAGCTTTCCCTTTCCTGGGCTGGGAGTTCTGTGCTGAGCCTCTAAAAGGGGCAGCATAAAATCTTTCCATGCACATCAATTAATGGTAAGATTTTTTGTGCTGATCAGCACTGAAAACTCAATGTCCTGTCAAGGATGCATCACATTGAGGGTTAGCCTCAAATGTTTGACTCTTCAAGGTATCAGTATCAACCATCCTTAACATAGTACTAGCTGATAAGGGCAGGAGCATACAGTTAATTCTGTTTCTCCCTCTTTCTCCTTAAACACCAAGAGCATGAGGTTTTGGAGCGAAAGACATTCATGTGTTATCCTGAACAATTATTATTTGTAAGTGTTTCAATAATGCTCAGCCTTATAGTATTTAAGAACACTTCCAGTAGCAGACAGAAGAGGCTCTGATGAACATTTACAAAAAACCTTAACTCCATAGGGCTAATTCCATCCTTAGATGTGCAACCCCAGCCCAAAAGTTGCTATCCTCTGAAACCTGTATAATGAAATAGATATCCAAACTAAGTTCAGTTCTTAGTGGATATGTTTTCAGCTTAATGCCACCATTGCAATTGGCACTCAAGAGTGGCAGTAAAAAGGAAAAAACTGAATTTATATGGAGGACTGAATTGCTCCTACAGGAGATCCCTTCAGATTCTTAGAAAGATACTAGCAATGCCACCTACTTTAAGTACACTGATACCTGTTTTAGGGGGAAAGGATTTCATTCTCTGGGCTATGCACCATCTCATCCAAGTGCTAAATTCATCTTAAACTTACTCTCCCCTAGTAATGCCAACACATACTATTTCCTATGGCTCGTCTTTGTCCTTTCTCTGCTGTCTTTCTGGACTGCTAGTAGAAAACTTAGTTCCAGCATCTTTTTTTTATGTAATAAATGTGGACATCACACAAACTGATTATGCAACATCACTCGGTAATAAAGCTCCAGAGTTAATAGCAACAAAGATTGCCTTCAACAAATTATTTTGCTAATAGAGTTATATACATTTTTTCCAAAGTGGCTTTTTGACCTAGGCTAAAGAATCAAAAGGTAACAGAGCATGATTTTCCAGAGGGCCAAGCACCTGTAGTTTTCATTTACTTCAGTTGGTGTCATGGGTGCTTCCATACTTCTGAAAAACAGATCTCATCTCAAGGCATTGGCTTTCTGTTCTAAAATATTCTGCATTATATTAAGAACAAACAAATGTGTACATACAGAAAGATGATCTTATTTTTACAACAAAATGTACTATGAGTGAAATATTTCATCCTTAAAAACTAAACTATTTGCAAAATGTATATTCTAAAAAGGACTTTTAAAGAGTATAGAGCCAAATGAATTATTGCACTTTAATCAAAACATATTTGAACAGGTATTCTAATATAGTGTGTTGTGAGAACTGTACCTCAAATACTGAAAGCAGCATTAAAATTGCTTTAATACAAACAATGCAAGGAATTAGATTACAAAGGATTTTTTTGGAATTGCTTTAGTGAGTAACTAAATACACAAGTGTTACTTGGAAATTGCACATTGCTATTAGTATGTAAACATTGATCAGGTATTTCTCTGAGATATTCAGGCAAAATTCAATTAATTTAATAAACAAACATTGAGGTTTAATCTAAATAAGTAAATGAAAAATGTGAATGTAAGATTTCCTGATGGCAGCATGTTTATTAATAAATGATCATTCAACTGAATTTTATAATAAAAACAACTGTGCACACTATCTTTTGCAAGTTTAATTATTTTGTTGATAGAATTTGCAGAGGTAATAAAATACAGTTAAATCTATAATGGTTTATGAAGATGGAATATCTTTAAAGAATCAAAGAAGAAATTCAGTTTTCAATACTCAAGCATAGTACTTTAATGCTTCTGGATTAATTATATAGCATCAAATTACTTTCAGTTATAGTGGCACAAATCTGGAGTAGCGCCATTCAAGTAACTAGTGACTTTTGTTTTACACCATTGTAATGGAGAGCAGAATTTGGTCCACTGGATTTACTTTGTAATCCACTATACTGCAGATTATGTGGCCGATTACTACAGGCCAAATTCTGCCCACAGGTGCCTTGCCTGCAGTTCCACTGACGTTAATGTGAGTATGAAGACAGAATTTGGTTCTATGTAATCTGCTCTTTTGTTTTTTGAAGATGAATAATCATTTGCTGGTGCTACTTGTGAAGGGAGTGGAGGAAGAAAGAAAATATCCATACTAATTTTTTGATTTAAGGTTGAGGTATAAGGATTATTATTATTAATTATAATTAATAATTATGAACCAAACTTCTGGTGTGTTCCTATAGTCCTCACTAATCCCATTTAAATACTTGGGCCCTAGTTCAGCAAAGACTTAGGCACATAGTGAAATCCGCATGACTTAAATGCTTAATGAATTGAGGCCTTAAAGACCAATGGGCAACAACGTCTGTGGTTTAGTCACAGGGAAATGCAGAGTTCCTCCCTCAGCCCTGGTTGGGATGCCTCATATCTTTAATGAATAAGGGCACACCCCAATCTAAGCTCCTCCTCCTGCAGGTCAAGGAGGCTGACAAATCTGTCATGTTAGTTCCCACCAATCGCAATGCAGGGGATAGCCATGGTGCCATAACAAGTTCAATTCCCATGAAGGCTGGAATCCTAATCTGTACCAGTGTCATGCATAATTATTGCATTTACCATGTAATTTATAAAATTAATCTGTTTACATACCTACTTTCTACTAAATATTTGCACTATGAAAGTATCACTCAAAATCTAAAATTAGAAAGCTTACTCAGCATTGTGCCTTATTCTAGCAAAAATTAATGCATTATGCTGATTACTACCCAGTTTTACTGATAAAGTAAACTTTAAATATTTTCTATAAGATTAAAGTTTAAAACAAAGTAAGTTTGAACAAATGTTACATTCTAAGTGAATACTATTTGTAAAAGGAAAAGTAGCTTAAGACCTAGCTAGCCAATGCTGAAAGCAAGCAAATTTTTACATCATCATTTAAGGTCAGAGATTATCTGGATATTGAAGGACCTGACAGAAGCCAAATTATGCCACCCCAACTCACAGGAAGTAGTACTTTACTCCAGGACTAGTTCTAGTGATATGAATTAGGGTTACCAGTGAAGTAAAATATGACTAGATACAACGAAGGGTAACCAAATCAAACCCCAAATTGAATTCAAACCCTGCAATATTCTGTTTAAAAAACTTGACTTTTTTTGCTGAAATTCTAGTAATCACTTTAACCAAATATATAATACTTACAAATAAGTATATTTGTCAATATATTTATTTTCAGGTTTTTTAAGGTTAAAACTATGAACATTTTGTTTGATAATTACAATTATTTTACTTGATAATTTTTTTAATATTGTTAGTTTTATATAAATATCCTAATTTCAGTCTCGGTCCTTCATCCATTGACTTCAGTGGATGAAGGAATGGGCCTTAAATAGCTGTTTAAAGATGAAAATATGAGTCTTTTATGCAGAGCCTGCACCATGAAACACATTTCTTCATAAATTTCTTCTACAGACAACTGCACATTGCTTTGGAATCATCCAGTTCATCAATGCTCACTCCATAAAGATTAATAAGTTGCGGGTGCACCCTAGAAAGTGAAGAAATAAAAATAAAGTAACTTAATAACTCTGTTGTAGTTTTCATGTGACATTTTCTTTGAGGAAAAATTTATATAATAAATTATAGGGAATAAAATTAAGCTGAATTACATGTATGCTTACTCCAGTCTTTTCTTTGGATTACTAAAAACTTCTGAGAGAGAATCTTTTTTATTTTGGAGGTTCGGGGTTTGGGTCAGAAAGGGCTATCATGATCCCTCTTTCATTCCCCCCACATCCGCACCCTGTGTTACAGTGAGCATCCCACCATCAGTTCCATGTTTTTGGTTGGCCACAGTGCTATTATTGGAGAATAAGCCAACTCCCCTTTCCATTCCAGGGATTGTTCAAATGTGTGTGTTCATGTATTTCCATTCCTTAACCATCCTCAAGTAGCACTAACTATCCACAATCGAACAAGTTCTGTTGTATGGCACTACATATTTGGTTAACTCTGCAAATACACAAAAGGCAGGGTGGGCACTTCCAAGCAGCAGACTTAAGTCTGATCTCAGAATTCAGGGCCTGGCTGGTAGGGAGTTCATCTTGAACCTGTTTCTTCAAAAAAGGCCTTTTCAACCTGAAATAATGCCCACTGCATTATGAACCTAGTGTAATGACAACCTTCTTCTCTCCAGGATAAACATTGCTCACTTTGAACAATGTCAGCACCCCATTTTGTGATATGGGGATTACAGAGTGAGCAACAGTAAAATATGAACATTTGCAGCATTCCCTATACAGCACTTATATGGGAATAATGTGGCAAATCTGTGATAATCGGTTAAACACCCAATTCACACTGGGCCCAGTTTTTTAGATTTTGTAAATACAAACTTTTATAAAATGTTATGAGTTCAATAAAACAACCCTATACAAAAATTCTATTATTTTCAGCCTCGAGATTGATAGAAATTCTATTCTACCTGGTAACTATTTTTTTCTTGGACAATAGACAAAGCTGTCAACACTTATGCAGAAGACCCTACTGTCCTCAACAACGCAGGGCAGTTGTATTGCCACAGTATTAATTGAATATACAATTTTAACATGCAAAGATAGACATGCAACGGCCATGCTGTGCTTGATTCTTCCCGCTAATAATTGGCGCAATCCTTTGTAATTGAAAAATGTAATTGCAGAAGCACATCTTCTAAGATATGCACTGATGTACTGCTGTATTATACTATTACATTCTTTTTCAGAACTATTTTAAATGGTATAATGCAGACCTGTCTGACATTTTTAGCAACAAATTTTCCTAAAGTCAGCTTTGTGGGGGAATGTTATCTCTTGTACACAAGAAAGAGATAACAGTACAATAGGCCAAGTCTAGCAGGTGTTTTGCCTGACTACTCCTGCAGGCTGGATATCACATGTGATGGGCCAATAGTCTAGTTCAGCAAATCCTATATTACTATGCTTAGCCTTACCGAACGTGAACCTCTGATGCTCCTTCCATTAAATCTCCATCTATATTCCAAGGATAATTCCCTTCTGCAGAAGTAGCATGCAAAACCACATTTTCTTCTGTGTCATGCCCAATTTTAGTTCTTGGTTGGATTTTTACTTCCTGAACTGCATAAGTCTCAACAAAGGGAAAATTAAACTAAAAACAAACACAAATGTGTATTAAAGTCAAAGAGGTAACTAAAAATAGGTTCTTTACTGGTTAAAATTGTGAAATTAAAATCTTACTTTTTCTCCTTAAATACACTAGAACCTCAGACTTAAACTGATTGAAGTGTGTAACTTATGGAAGAAAAAGTGCAGAGAATATTTCCTACAATAAATCTTCCCAGGTACAAGAACTTCAAAACAGCTATTTACTTGGAGTACATAGAGCACAGTTTTATTTCCCAGCTTAATATTTAGACTATTTAAACATAAAGATCCTTGGGGGAAGTACTATGGCTTCCTCTGTGTTATGAAGTACTTATCATATTGTAGGCACTCAATTTCTATTATTCCCATGGTTTTAGATTTATATGAAAAATATGTAAAAAAAAAAAAAAAGTTAAATTTAGTTAATCCTAAACCATCAGACTTACAGCTTCTGAACATTTCATGGTAGTTTAGATCAAGAGACAATCATCTGAGCAATTTTTTTTTATTTTGGTACAGAATGGTAATGTCTGAGGCAGAGAAGCATCTGGAGTTGCCTAGAAGTGGATTTTTCTTGAGAAAGTATCCTAAGAAATTACCAAAAAACAGGAAAAAAGGATAAGGAAGACTGAGATATCTCCCATAGAGAAGCCAGAATTTGCTGAAGAGTGCTGATTTCAGTGGGAGACTTTTAGGCTACAATTAATTTTTCTTCCCCAACTGAGTAGCATAAAGCCAATGCACTCTGATCAAACAATACCTCAGATAAAGACAAGCATTTTTCAGAGTTTTAAGCTTCAATGGATTACTGTCTTACTAAAATTCACATATAAACTTGCTTTCTTTAACATTTCCACTTTCTCAAACATATTTTTATACACACACACACACACACACACTTTTCATAGACTGAAACACTAGCTGATCTAAGTAGGATAAGTTTTAGAAAACAGGAACAGCAAACAAGGTGTCTTGCTGATTCTCGGGTATGAGGCAGCATGAAAATGGGAAACTTGGGAAAGAAAGTACAGTATCCGATTCACAGATGAAAACCATTATATGAGCGCTAAGTTTTGCATTAAAGCATTGCCAAAAAAGGTTCCAGTTTAATGGTGTTCATGTTGGTGCACTATGGATACAGAAAACACACGAGTAAATATTCATGTAGATAAAGCAAGAGACATTAACTACCCATTTGTCATGCACTTTTTCAGTCATGTACATTTTATAGGCAACTTGTTTCCTGGACAGAACAAAACTAAAATTTTGACTCTGGCTTTGATCCCATTAAATGTATTGTTTATATTCAAGCCAGTGTTCATAATTTAATGTGCTATTTTACTTTGAATAGTGACTCAATAGAAATGGTATCACAGGATTCCATTTTTATTGTCATGCAATTATTTCCAGATACATTTGCTCAGTTTACAAGCAAAGTGGTGTATTTTTCAACTCTGTAGACTTACTCAAGGATTTGAAAGTTATGCTGTTTTTTCTGGCTTGTCCATCATAACCAGTAACCCTGACCCAAATGAGGTGAGTTATAGGCATAGTAAAGGTTCATGCAGATTATAAAGTGGGTCCATGTTCCCTTTCACAAGTGCTAGCTGACAGAATGAGAGAAAAGTGCAAACACTTCTTCCTATAAGAGTGCTACAGTGACAGAATGAGAAAGGCTTAAAAGCCTTTTCTGAGGCATATTGCTGCCACCACAGTATGGAGCTAGGCATCTCCCAGGGATGACATCCAGCACAAAGGAATGACACCTCTTCAAAAGGTCCTAAATTCTGAATGATCTGAACCAAACCTAAACTTGCCGATCACTAATTTTACATAATGACATGACTCGTTTGGAAGATGACCAGTATACTTTCACGTAATACATTTACTTGGGTTTGCACTGAATATTTTGAAGCAACAGTGAGGCACTCTGATAGAAGAAACAAAAACACCACTAATTTCTCTAATTTCCGTGATGCAGCTAAATAAATGGTGGAATATTTTTAAAAGGCAGATCTGCAAACCTCTCCTACAGTCCATTCATATCCAGATCCAGGAACTGGGGTCTATGAAAATCAAAGGGCATAACTACTGCTGCCATTATAGCATGCAGTGATTTGCCAAAATTGTGGACTTAAGTATTTGTTTCTTCTGAAGAGTAGCATCTGGTCCCCATTATGTGCCCTTAATCTCAGTACACTAAATTTAAACACAAAATTTCTCTGTCCTTATTTTAGTTCAGGAGCTTTACACTCTTGTGCAACTGCTCGTGTAAACCACATATAAACTAAACCATAACAGATGGGCTGAAATAGGCTAATCGGTAGTAGTCTGATTAGTGATTTTCAAAAATCAGATAAAAGGGGGCTAATGCATTCTGACAGGGAAACTAAGTCTCCTTATGAGGACACTAATATTAACTCCTGTAGCATGTCTACCTTCATGATTAGTAGCTCTTTTATAATCTCTCTCTCTCACACACACACACACACACACACACACACACACACACACACACAGAGTGATTAACTGTACCTGATTTTTCACACTGGCATATCTTTTCAGATGTTTTATAAACTCTGACCGAGAAGTGTTTCGTACAACAATAAGAGCCATGCTACCATTATTCAACCTGAAAAGTACATGTTTTGATTAAACTAATGTTACATTCAAAGGTCTTAAACTAAATTCACAAACATTTTAAGTTGGTTTAAAAATCAATATAAAACAAGATTAACTTTACTAAAATTATTCAGAACTTTTCAATATACTTCAGTGATTTTTATTTGGTTATGAATCAAATACTTTCCCAACAATTATACGCAAGAATCAGCTTACTCCTGAGAGCTGCTTATTCTGATTCTTATTTCACATGAAATTAAAGATCTGGTCTAATAAACTATCATGAGAGAATTACAGATCAAGTTTAATTGTTCTACTGCTTTGTATATACGAATGTTTAAATTTAATATAAATCACTTTAGTTAACTGTAGCAAAAGAGAAATGTATAGATTAAATAAAATAAATGGTAAATAGAATCCTAAACCAAGGAATAACAGCAATACAGTGAACATTAAAAAGCTTTGTAATTTTTCAGTTAATTTGTTGATTACAATCAGCTTCACAAAAAAACAATGTAGATAGGAATCCATTACACTTAAATTATGAAATTAACATTAATCTAAAGTCATTTCACATAAAAGGCTGATGAACTTAATATAAAAAACAATTAAAAGTAAATCTAGTTGTGGAATACTGCAATAAAATTAATATTTGTACATGTTAGCTTACTTAAGATGATTTTTTTAAAATCCATGGTCACCTAAACAGAAACCGCCTTTTCCATATAAAGACTGTCCTTTCACAAAACATCATCATACATAAATTGATGTAGTTCTATTAATACAATTATCTTGATTTACACCATCTGGGGATTTGGCCCTTAATACTTGCACTAGATTGTAAAGTACTTGGGACAGGGATTTTATGGTACACAAGTTTTGGTGCCAAAGACATCCTTCAGTAAAGGGGTCTGTGATGTACAGCAGCCCACAAAATGAAACATCAACAGGAACAATTAATAAAAACTATTTAACACAGAAACTATGCCAACAATCTGTAATATGAAAGTAAGGAACCCTGACTGATAAATTCACCTGTTAGAGCAATTTACAGATGTTAATGAGACTATTCTAATCTCATACACAAGACACCAACATTCTGACAGTACTTCTGGAGTTAGCAATCAAGAGATAAAAGAAAGGGTACGTCTTCACTTACATCCGGGTCCGGATGTAAGCAATCGGCTTTCTGAGTTCGATTTATCGCGTCTGGTTAAGACGCGATAAATCGATCCCGGATCGATCCCGGAAGTGCCCCGGATCGATCGCTGGTACTCCAGCTCGGCGAGCGGAGTACGCAGCATCGACGGGGGAGCCTTCCTGCCGCGTCTGGACCGCGGTAACTTCGGACTAAGGTACTTCGAATTCAGCTACGTTATTAACGTAGCTGAATTTGCGTACCTTAGTCCGAAGTGGGGGGGTTAGTGTAGACCAGGCCAAAGGAAGGAAAAAGTTGGAGGAGAACAGCAAAGACTTGAGATCCCATCAGCTTGAGGACATGATGGACAGAGGCAGCATCTGATGAGGATGATAATTTAATTGTATAGTGTCTGCTAAGAAGTGGATGCCAATGTTCAATCTGAAAGATACAATTTAAGATACTGTCTTCCTAAAATGCCACCACAGATCTTTCTGAATGAGCTTTATCCCCTGCTGGGGACTTTGCCTTTGCACACACTGAATTCTGTGTTGCTACATCCCTGTAGACCTCAACATTCTGCAGAGTACCCTCTACAGAGGCAACTTTTAGTTTGGGACAATCTTTTTCGGTTGTGGAGTCATCTGATGTTGCAGAGGTTTTCTGAGGTAGGATGCAAGGTAAAGGAGGTGTTTGAAAATGTTCTCTCTAGCTCACTTTTTTATGATCAAGAAACCTACATATTCTGCCAGGCAGGCATATAATTTTGTGCAAGAATATTTTATTTAGTCATTATGGCTCACATTTTCAGAAGTGACTAGTGATTTTGAATGCTTCCATTTTTGGGTGCCACTGAGATACTTTCAAGGGGGATGATTTTTAGAAAGTGCCGATCACCTACACTCTGAAAACCAACCCCTTTAGGGCATCTCAAGCAGGGCACCCAAAGGGATCCAAAATCATAGTCACGTTTGGGGCTTTAGACTAATAGCTGTAAAGCTGGATTAACATGAACAGTGGTCAGTCAGACCCAATGTATTCAGTCTGATCAAAATGTCTTATAAGATGCAAATGGGCAGGTGGGCTGGCTCTCGGGGGGAAACATGACAGTTGGAGTGAAGACAGTAGGTGAGGTTGCAGTAGTGGCCAAGTGCTTCAGAAATGGCTCACGTACCTGCTGCAATTGGTGCAGCATTTTATCTTCCACCTTGTGCAGCGTTGCTGCTGTTCACTGTCCTGCAAGAGTCACCTGCAGAGAAAGCACCCCTCTCTCTATCTAGCTGAGTGCTTCTCCTTGGCCATCTTGTTCGAAGTACAGTGCTGACAGCTGGAATTGATGCTGGGTTGAAGACACTGGAGTACACGGTTATCTGAGATGCGGGGGGGGGGGGGGCTCATCTGCACTTGAGCTCTAAACAGTGCCTTGGAGCTGTCATTAGATCTGCAACCATTGAAAGACGGGGACAGATTAGAGAGGACGAGAGAGGAAAGCTGAAAGACCTTCTTCCTAAAATCTTCACAGAACCTTTTCCATTGCCTGGAAAACTGCACTGAGAGTCAACATGTTGACAGAATAGATTTCTAAACAGTATAGAACATCAATATACTATCTTCAAGTACATACTTTTTCTCTTAACAAATAAATAACTACTACTACTACTAATAATAATAATAATCCAGGCTATGACACCTCACATTTCCCTCTCTAAGGAAGATGGTTTTGGTATGAAAACGTTTCAGCAAAACTCTCCCCCACTGAGGAGCCATATCCCCAGAGTACATATGGATTGGTGAATTTGCTTTCTGAAGAATATCTGTTTAAACTGCTTACAAGGCAGGCAAGAGGGGCTGAAGTGAACAAAGCAAGTTATTATACCTAGTGGTGAGTAGCCTTTTGCCAAAAGCCAATAAAAGTTGCATGAGATCTGGTGTGATATGTGCAAACAATACATCCCATACAGTTGGGAAGCTGCAGAAAAAAACAACAGGCACAAGGTAAAGGCACACGGATTGCATGACTGAAGAATGCAATGGCTATTTGTTCAGTTCTTCTGACACTAAAATGGGCTATTGGCTGGGGCATAGTTGATTATGAACTCACTATTCACAGTTACCACTTTTCATACTTTGCTAGCTATCAGATGATAAATATTTTCAACATTTCAATCTGGGATTATATTCAGATTAGTTAGCTAAAGGTGAAAAACTCCAATTTTCATAACCAATCGCCAGCACTACACAGTTCCCCTGAAAAGATGAGATATGCCTTTTTAATTTAGAGGGATTAGTAAAAATTGTGTATCCTGAATTTGTCAAAATGACAAAATGAGCATTTAAAATTCTTTATGGTAGGAGAAAAAAAATCAACAGGACTTTCCCAACTGGAGAATTCCAGTTCAAGAGGAATTTTTACGAGAAATCCACGACCCAGTTCTCCTCCTATCAAGAAACCTGAGACACATGATTACTTGATGACTACTACTTAAGTCAGTCTTGTCAACTAATTTAATCACTGTAATTATCCAATGATTATTCTAGTTAGATGACTTGATCCAAAAACTGATTACAATTCTTGAGATTATGGAGTCAAGTGCAGTCCATCCTCCCTCCCCCACTACAAGAGGGTCTAGACTGCCCGAGACACAGGCAGGCATTCCAGGAAAAGCCAAGGTTTTAGAGTAAGATGTCAGAATTTATAGACATTACTCTAATTCTTTAAACCCTTACTGACCTGGTATTAGGTGCCAAGCCTCTTGGTGCCATTGAACATAGACAGGGGATTGCCATAATGCTCACATTCAGGAAGTGACCTTGAATCGTGTGCCACTGAACCTTGCTGTCTAAATATAACAGAGTAATTCAGTATTACATTAGTTTAACCAAACACAGTTCACTTTTAAGGACAATTTAATTTGAAACTCACCAGATTTTTTAAATCTCTCTTTCTTCTTTCTAAAAATAAAAATGTGTCACATAAAACAATTACAAATAACAAAGAACGTAAAGAAATACAATTTTAAAAGTAATTGAACAATTTTTAATGTTACAGTTTATCTAAGAATAAATTAGATATCTGACACTGGAAGAAAGGATCACTTAGCAGTGAACAAAATGGAGTAGTGCTTGTCTGACAGGTCCTCTGTACTGCTAATATCAAAAGTAAAACTATATAACAAGGTTAATGTATACTTTATGTAATGAAAAATGTAATTGTTGGCTAAATCATAATCTTAAAAGAAATAAAGTTCCATTTTGCCTTGTAATATTATTGCATCAAAACAATATTTCATTTTGTTCTAATTTTATCTTCAAAGCTATATACTTGTATAGATACAGGTTTGTTTAATTCAGATTTACTTACGTAACATTCTCCTGGGAGCCCTGCAGTGAATTTTTCAGAGGTAGAAATGATAACTCACATTCCTCTGGCCTAGAAAAATATTGACATTCATTTCCACATAAACCAATATTCTGACTGCTAAATCTGCTTTTATCAAGGTTAAAATAATTTTAAGATGATGATGATTAATATACAGATGCTTCTCCTAATTAAATGGTGACATTGCAAGGAAGTACATGATAAAACCTGAAAAGTGTCTGCCTGCAGTCTCATTTTTATAAACATTAAGAAATATATTAATATATATTTAACATCTGGTAAAATTGAGGGTAATAATATTACATTTTCATGAGGAAAATAAAAATATTGAAAATAAACCAGCATACTTTAGACTTGCCAGTGTTTTAATTACAGCAAAATCTCTCCGCTGGTTGGAGGGCATCCAGCGATGCTTTTCTGCCAAAGCCAGAGTTCTTGCACCAAAACCAAACATAGCTGAGAATCCAAAACGAAGAAGCTTGCTTGGACTACTGAAAGTGCAGATGTCCACTGGCTGTATATGTCCTGAAATATTACAGAAGACATCAAAGCTGCAAATATTCCTTTAGTTTTCAACCTAAACTTATCTACACTTCTAAGGAATAAAGAGAGAACAGTAGCTTAAAAGGAGAGGAAAGCGGGGACATGTGAGTTAACAGATGAAAGAGAATTCCAAGCAGACTATTAATTAATTTCTAGATTAATAAGTTAAGCATTATAGAAGGAGCATGAAGTGAAACATAGTTAAGATTGTGCAAGTGCATTCATTCTAACAGCTTACATTCAGATGCTTATAAATATGAAACTTTTTATGTTTTTGTGTACAAGTTGGCACTTGTCAGTCTGAGTACGATTTATGCAAACAGCTATATTCAAGGAAATGAACATCTGATATTAAAAAAATGTTTTTTACTAAAAAGTTCTAGCACTGCAGTAGAAATTTAGAATTGACAAAGTCCCTTACATAACAGATGCACGATTTGATGGTCAGGTGAAAACTGGTTTTCATTGGCCAAGTTATAAGGACTTCAAACATACATGCTTCCTTTTTCTATCTAATAAAACTAGCTGCCTATGTTAGAGACATGGGAACTTATAAAAACTGAACGGAAATTATCATTAATAAACTCTCTCTCTCTCAGGTTTCCATTGGATTTGTGCATGTGTGAAAAAGAAAGTGAAGTGAACTTCCCAATCTAATGTACTGGGGCATGTTCAATATTAATCTTTGAAATGGAGCTTGCATCATTGATTGACATATTAACTAATAAAGCATTCAGCTGAGGTCTAGCAAGCAGTTACACTTAATGGAACAGCTTTTTTTTTTTGCTTTTTTTCCCCATTTTTCTTTACAAGAAAGCAATACAGTTCCATACAAAAATATGCCTTAAAAGGATTATTAATGATGCAAAGTGAAGTATTCAAAATTCAGGAAAAGTCAAAGTTAAGGTTACACTGGCAACCTTAACTCTGTCCCCTTTGAATACACATAATATTGAATAGCATTATCACATTATTTTTCATATACTTAGAAATTCTGTCCCATTTATTGTGCTGGTTGGATGGTGAATGATGCCATGTTGTGTAGTAAACAACTACTTCCATACAGAAATTGTTGGTATGCCTTGAATCCACACCGAAAGATGAGGATAAAAATCAATATTGAACAATTGCTTCAACCACCCATTTTCCCTACTATTAGGCAGGCTTCCTGAATTTTAAAAAAGTATGTGATCAGTGAATTGTGTATCATAATGCACATACATAAGAGACAGAGTTAAAGGTTGCCTGTGCAACTCTGGCTTTTCCTGACTTACTAAATTAAAAGAAAAGCAGTATAAAACAGTTAATCAATGACACCACCTGCCATGGAATGTGGTGAACTCTCATCAATGCAGCTATTAATAGTCATACTAGATACCCAAGAATAGTTTATCAAGAACAGTTTAGAGAATCAACTCTGTTAAGATACACAGTGGATTAGATCTCATAGGAGAGGTCCCTTTCAAACCAAACTATTTGATGATACAAAATTCATCCTGACACAACGAAGTATCATTGATTTGTTAGGCAAGCACTCCCTTCCTTTGTGAACAGGTATTCAAATTTTTAAGTGATATGTCTTTTAATTATCTGAAAGCTTCTGATAACGCATTTATGAATTACCCATTATAATATGCAATGTTGCAGTTACTGCATGGTTGATTCCATGAAGAGTATGAGCCAAAACATTAGTGGAACCTGTAAAAATTAATACAAACAATTGTTATAAGACTGGTACTGAATGATAGACTGGAGAATACAAAACAAAATAAATAAAACGATGTTTCACTCAATATAGACTTTTGAGGAAGAAGAATTTGGTTCAATTTGTAACAGGATTCATTTGAATAAACTTTCTACTCCACAGGGCAAGACTCTTTAGCCCGGTCTACTATATAACGTAACTTATAAATGGAAGTTATGTTGCAATGGTAAACTACGCATCATCCTCTGCCCATTGATTACTGTCTTCCTATGTATGCAAAAAATAACAATCCTCACTTCAACTCCATTAGCAATTAATACAATTTGGGCCTACAATTAAAAAAAAAAGCTAGGCAAAGGAGTGTGGATCTTTGAAAAAGGTGTTTAAAAGTACGTAACAGTTTGTGGCATCAATTAACAATTTTGGAAACCTGAGGCCACCTTAAATTTCACAGGTGCACTTAACTTGGCTATCAGAAAATCACATGACAACACAAAAAAATCTACTAACAAAAAAATTCACACCAAGAAAGTAAACAATTTAAAAGGAACATTTTGCACTAAAATGAAAGGTACATGTTTATAACAAACATACATCAAGATAACACTGATATCCCTACTGAAGGGAGGACTTACAAAACTTGGGAGGGGCTATGCATCCAAATATATAGCTAGAACCAAATCCTGAGGTTCTTATTCAGTGAAACTCATACTGCTTTTTGTAACAATTTTCTTGAGTAAGGATTGATTAAGAACTGGGAGGTCAATCCCACAAAATGCTTAGTATTTCCTGTGAACTCATCTCACATGAACTTCAACAGGAGTTGAGAGTACTCAGCACCTCACAGGAAGCCCTCAGTACCTGGGAGGCTTTGAGTAATGACCTCAGGATTTACACCACAGGAAGGAAATAATTGAAGTGCATCTAACAAGATGCTGCGTGTAGAACAATCTTTGAAATTTACATCTTCAGTTTTGCAATGCACCTCATGGAAACAATCAGGGTGCGTGAATGCAATAGAAATTCTATGGAGAATATTGTCCGTCAAACTTTAAGAATTCTAAAGAAGCTTCATTTTTTTCTAAAGAATAAAAAATTTAATCTGACTCATTCATCTCTGTATCTCTTCTTTGCTAAAGAAATTGCTATACAATGACCCTTTTTATTCAATTGCATTCTCTCTTCTAAAACAGAAAAAAATGGTCAATTAGGGTTATGAAGTACTTTGAGGTGAAAAAGGAAACTGACAGGTTCAAAAGAAATACTATCAACTTGCTATGCAGCACACTATTAGGACATTACAACTAGACACAGAAAACAATTTTATAAATTCCATCTACAATTTATAAATCCATCATTCAGTTGACAGAACAAGTATTTTCTCCATGTTATTTGATTTTCCCTTCCTTTAGTGGTTGTACAATAGGTGTCAAAATACAAAGCAAAATCATCACTCTAAAACATTTTTCCATATAAGATACAATTCTGTGGGCTTTTTAATTCAGTGTCTGTAATGCTATAATGTATAGCACTGGAAACATTTTTGGTTAGAAAATTAACTAATCAGCATTGACCTCAAAATGTATCCTTGGCAAAGAATCTCAAATGCATGCTCAGCACCATTTTATGTTTTAAAGGCCATTATAACATGTAATCTCTGGAGTTTGAAGCACAGGGTCTGAACCGTTGCATGACATTTCATAAAAGAAGTTGTTCCAAATGGTTTGGTTAGAATCATTTTCCAATCTTAAAGCAAAACTGTTTTTGCAATCCTAATACCTGTTATGTAAGTGCTTGTGTGAATCCCAACTCCATCAGTACTTAAAAGATGGGAACGTTCGGGTACTGATACTAATAACTTACTAGGGGTTTTAAATGCAAAATTCCCTCTCCAAAATTACAGTAGGAGAAAAAACAGATATGCATACAAAAATCCCCAAAAAATCACACAACTTGGGTTATTAGAAACTATTCAAAAATAATTTTGCTTTCTATTCACTACAATAGGGGTGCTATGTTTTTGAAAAATTTCCACTTGATGTCTTTAGGGATCAAGCCAATAAAGACATTGCATAGAGTGAAATATAGTTTGATAGATCAGGACCATTCTGTTTTGAAGCTGTTGGGGATGCCTGATTTAAGCAGAAGCAACTTGCTACTGCAGCCTGAAGCGAATTTATGATCAGCTAGGACCTGACTGAAGTCAACAGCAATCTTCCCATTGACTTCAGCGAGAGTTTGATCAGGTCCTTACTAAACAAATAGGCCCCAAGCACTGTTCCCTCCTCTTAAATCTATATATTATGTAATAGACTATAAGCTGTGAACACGCACATCTTCACTTGAAGACAAGAGAACAATCCACCTTTTTATGTCTCACGGGAGAAGGCAAAATACATGTTGACATGTAAAAAAAAGAGACAAGTTGGGTCTTTTGCTCAGAAAAGATCCTGTCCACCAGTACCATCAAGAACATATCTAGAACACATCCACTTATATGCTACAACATTTTTCTTCCAACCAAACATTTATATGATGATAGTGCCCAACAACCCCAATAAAGGATCAGGAACCCATCATGCCACGTATTACACAAATGTACAATGTGCTGCAAAAAACCTACAGACAACACAGGTAAACACTAAACAGGCAGACAATATATAGGTAAAATATTCAAAGTATACTTGCTTGCCTTTTTAAGCTATTGATTCATTTCCCAAATTATGTCCTCCTTCCTCTCTGGCCTGAGATGCTATTTACCCTAAATTTAACAGAGACTGGGTGGTGCCGCTGCACCTTGTCACTTTAGGGAGAGTGAGAAAATGGATGCAGTGAACCCATAAGCTACACAGTGCAATCATTATTTAGCCTTAAATATTTAGGTACCACTCATAATGGACCATTTGTTTTAAAAAAAAGATTCAACTTTTGGCACTATTCTACAGAACTATCACAAAATATATTTTAACAAAAAATTACAACAGATTTTTTTATCCAGAAAAATAAAATTCTAGACAGAATTTTCTTTTCTTTCCTTGACAATATAAGCTACTTCTCACTATCTCCTCATGAAAGCATCAGAGTTAGGACAAAAGTGTAATAGTTCATCTATTACAATGACTGATGGAGGTACCAGGCAGAAATTTAAAACAAAAAAACAAAAAACAAAATCCACCCTGTCCTTGGAAGTGCATACACTTCTGCAGAACAATTAACGTAATTAACCAAACATGAATATTCATAAAGCTGTTAATGTCTCCCACATCCAAACAGATAAATGTGATGTAATGACTTCCTAGTCAAGCATATCTAAAATTCTCATGAAAACTGCACCACTTTCATTCTTTGCCTGAAATATCATAGAAATTAACAGTCCCTCAGTAATATTTTATTGTCCAATTAATTGGAAAGCACAAATTTATTTAAGTGGACTATTTAGGACGATAAGGATCACAATCATCAGTGTATAGATTGTCTCTTATTTTATAACAACTGGATTGCTTTTTTATTTTTATGTTCTTCCAGATTTTCCCCTCTATCTGAATCCCTCTGTACAGTTCCTTAGCAGTAGTTCCCATAGCAACAAACACTATTACTAATGACTAGCAGTACAACTGCAGGCTTCCCCACATGTGATCCATTTGATTTTGACCACAATACAGCAGTTTGGTCTACTGACTTGAAGTATTTTAGTAGAAACACACTCCCTCTGGGTCTCTCTCTCTCTCCAGGAGGCTAACTGCTCCAAAAGCAATCCTCTCTCCTCAAGTATGCTGAAACTTGAAAACTACTGCTTAGCACTCTAAATCTTATACCGACTCTAAGGGGCAGAAAATGAACTCTAATCCGTGTAAATAATATACTCTCTAAAATACCTTCTATTCTTAATCAACTCAACCAGAAAAGCATGCTATTTTGTACAGTAAATTTATTTATAAAATTACTAAATGATCTATTGATATATCTTTTAAATACACACAAATAGACTACTTTTTCCAAAACAGATAATTTATAAAGTACATATAATAATAATCAGCATGACATAATACTTAACCAAAATATGATTTAAAAAAATATAAAAATCTCTCTTAAAAGGCATTTGTTTTACTTGCATTATTTAAATTAGTTTAATCACCCTATAATTCAATTTACTCCCAAACATATTCTAAATGCACATTCCTTTGGGTGCACCTATCTTTCTTGGTTGTGATGTACAACTCCTTATTAATAAACTCAAGAGAATAAGTACTAATGAAGAGGAACAGTAACCTAAGCACATCCAAATTGCATGAAGTAAAAAGTTGGAGAGATTCCATCTCATACCACCACCACCACCACATTCACAGCAACTCAAATGACAAGTGAAGGTCAGAATGGTGGCCTAACATTTATTTGCTTCATGTAGCTGAGATCATTATGTGGTCTCTCACTAAACCATTCCCTTGTTCTTGTGTACTTTAAACCATCTCTAATATAATCCACCATATTTTTCTTCTAATTATTGCTTATTTTAAATACTGCATTTTGAAAATGTTTTTGCTGTTATTTGCAATTTGTAAAAGCAAAAGCAAGTTGAAGCTCTTTAATACTGCTTGCAAAGAACTACCATTATTTCTTTAAAAGGGAGAGTAGGGTGACCAGACAGCAAATGTGAAAAAATCGGGAAGGGAGTGGGGGGTAATAGGAGCCTATATAAGAAAAAGACCCCAAAATTGGGACTGTCCCTATAAAATCGGGACATTGGGTCAGCCTAAAGGAGAGGAATATAGATAGCTGAAATCATTCCAAAGGCAACCCATGCACTTACTTCAATATTTCTTATGGGAAATGATTAAACGAGTAAGGTATGAACGGCCATTAGCTTTAGAGAAAAGACATAGCTCCATTTTTTCCCTTACTGGTTATAAAGGATACATGAAAAATACAGTTACAAATATGAAATCAAATCAGCTCCTCCCCTCCCCCCCAAAAAATTCACAAACAGAAGGGACTCTCCATCCATAAATATCCCTCTTTCCCCATGGGAGTTTCTCAGTCACCTCTGCAGTATCATCCCTCTCTCTGGACTCAGTGGAAATCTCTCTGCGTAGCCCAGAGTACAGTAGAATCTCAGAGTTACAAACACCAGAATTATTAACTGACCAGTCAACGACACACCTCATTAGGAACCAGAAGTATGAAATCAGGCAGCAGCAGAGACCAAAAAAAAAAAAAAAAAAAGGCAAATGCAGTTCAGTACTGTGTTAAATGTAAATTACTAAAAAAAGAAAAAAAAAGGGTCGGGAGTTAAAAAAAGATTTGACAAAGAAAACTATTTGTGCTTGTTTCGTTTAAATTAAGATAGTTAAAAGCAGCATTTTTCTTCTGTAAAGTTTCAATGCTGTATTAAGTCAATGTTCAGTTGTAAACTTTTGAAAGAACAACTAACATTTTGTTCAGAGTTACAAACATTTCAGAGTTAAGAACAACCTCCATTCCGAGGTGTTCATAACTCAGATTCTACTGTAGATGCTGGAGGAGCAGCAGAGTGCGGACAAGCTGAGCTGGTAGTGGTAAAGAAGAACAGGTGGGACAGAGTCAGGTCAATGGAAGGCTCAGCTGGGATAGGGACAGGGACAGGACAAGTCAACGGGATGCACACTCTGCCCCTATAGCCCTGCAGAGATAAGGTAAGAGAGTTAATATGGCCTGAGACTGTATGATCTTTTTTGCATAATTTACCACAGGGTTGTTGGAGCAACTGCTACTAAGGGGAGCTCCTGGAAACATGAATCCAATGGAGATGCTGCCGAAGAAACTGGTGGAGGGAAGTAGGAGGACACCAGGGACATCCACAAGGATGGCACCATTTCCATGAGGGCATGGAGATGAAACCTGCCCTCCCCATGGAACTCGAGAATGGGGAGGAGCAGGAGGAGAACTGAGATTTCCTCTCCCAGGGGATCCTCCCACAGGTAAGGAACTGATCTGTGCCATTACTATGAATTAATCCAAGTAAGATTTATTTATTATTTATACTAGTAGCTGAAACAGTACAATTCTGACTGGAAACGATAGGCAAATTTTTAACAGTGAGAGTAATAAACCACTGGAACAATTTATTAAGGGAATGGTGGATCCTCCATCACTGGAAATTTTAAAATCAAGATTGTTTTTTTAAAAGATATGCTCTCGTTCAAACAGGGATTAAATTCAGGAAAGTCCTATAGCCCGTGTTATACAGGAGATCAGACTAGATGAGCACAGTGGTCCCTTCTGGCCTTAGGGCTGGTCCACACTGGGGCGGGGGATCGATCCAGGAAATGCAACTTCAGCTACGAGAATAGCGTAGCTGAAGTCGATGTTTCCTAGATCAAGCTAAGTTTACTTACTGCGGGTCCACGCGGCACAGGCAAGCTCCCCCGTCGACAGTGCTTCCTCCTCTCGGCGAGCAGGAGTTCCGCAGTCAACGGGGGAGCGCTTCTGGGATTGATTTATCGCGTCCAGATGAGACGCGATAAATCGATCCCAGAAGATCGATCTCTACCCGCCGAATCGGGCGGGTAGTGTGGACCTACCCTTAGAGTCTATAAGAAAGGTACTTAAATGAATCTGTATCTTCTGTTCTCACCTGCTGGTATAATGCCAAGAGGAAGTGGTGCTCTGACAGGTGAAAGAATGTAATCTGTATCTCTTCCAGCATCCATCTGAGCTCTAAGTAGTAGACCATGAGCTATCTCACTGGTAGACCCATCGCCACCAACACAAACCACCCTATTAAAAAAAAAAAAAAAAAAAAAATCAACGATGAGGCTCAGCAGTACAAGATAAATACTTTTGTTTCATATATCATAGCTGATCCATAAATGAAAGACAATTATAACGCAATAAATATCTACATAAGGACAATTCAAATACTTATATTATATATATACGTATATTTCTAAATAGTTTTTAAAAACAGAATCATTTCTAGGTATTTGAATTATAGTTACATATAGAGAAATACACACACAGTGTACAGGTCATAATGACTAAGAGAAACATCACTTCCCAAGTTCAGTAACTAAATCTGTGAAGTATGATAGGTAGGTTAACAAACATGAGAAATTGGAATGTGTTAATACCCTATCTCACCTGCACAAACAATCTTTTTATTTCTTTCAGTGGCAAGAAGCATATAATTCTTCTTTTGTTCATGGTAGCATACATAACATACTAATGTAATCCGAAATTATAAAATACTGCTTATTTTCAATAATTCATTAAAAACTCAGAGGCATTAAAATCATTTATAGATAACATCTCTTAATTTACAGTGGTGCTAACAATAATAATAGATGTGTAAATATTATAAATGTTACAAGGCACTGGTTTCGTCTTTTAAACATGACTGTCACAGTTATAGGGCTAACTGCACCGCTGATCTTTTTCTTGTACGCACATAGGAAACAACACAAAACAATGAGACAAAAATAATATATAATATTCATGAATTATTACAGGCATGTTCTTCACAATGACATGATTTCTATTTGTTACTCTTTATTATTAAGGCTATCCTGTGACACAAGTCAGTATTACCTATTTTAAGAAAGACTCCACTGTTAGTATTGTGCCAGATTCTGCCACCGTTACTCACATGCTGTAGTACCTTGGCTCCGGCAGGCAATCCCATATAGTCTCAATGGGATTGTTTGAGAAGCAAAATACTAATCTAGATTAAAAGAATCACCAAATCTGGCCATTGCTAAACACATCCACACATTAACACTCACTTAAAGTTACACATAAGAACTAGAAAATGAAATTGATCAGACAGACTACAAATGAAAGCATAACTGTTAAATCTATGTTTATAATCCAAACTGGGCACAATTCAAAAAGTAAATAAATAGTATAAATAATGAAAAATAAATTAGATTTTTAAATACTCTCAAAATTTGCTGGGCAAACAGGTGTTGGAATATAAGGGGTATGTTTCTGCTTTGGGCCAGATAGCTCAAAGACATTTAGCAGTTCATCTTATTTAGTTCAGGAAAGAATTTTTCCCATAATGCATTTGCCACATTCTGTTGCACACTACTTTGGTATATCTTGTGGTGTCATAGGCCTAAATATTCTTCAGGTCACTGATTTGAGTGTTATTCAGCATATGGATGCAGCAGATAAGTAGAAGAGGCATTCTGTTGCTTCAAGTAAAGTAGTAAATAATTTGAGTGTCAAAAACTGGTGGGCAAGAGTCTTGTGACATGAACTGAAATATCTTTGCCTCTCAAAGAAGCTGGCTGCAGCTTTGGAATGGACGGCTAAAACATTCAGGGACTGGAAGGGGATGGGGCCTGGAAAAGAGCTTTATGATCTGACACTGAAGGTGATCCATGTGCTCTTAACAGAAGGTTTGCCATGGGGACTCTCTGGGTCTGTGAGAATCTTTGGAAGCCTTATTGTGATTTAGTAGGGACTAAATGGCAGTAACTTTGAGTTAAGTTTAGTAAGGCTTGCCTTAAAACCAAAATGCCGAGAGTTAAATTCCGCTTTCATATATATTGATGTAAATCCTGAATAACTCCATTGAAGACTATGTAGGCTGCACGTACACCAAGACAGCTGAGCTCAAAATTTTGCTCTATGCATTTTTATTGATACCACAAGTGGCAGAGATAAGATATAACTGAAAATGCAGAAAAAAAAAGTGTGGCTTCAGAAGAATAACAGAACTCTAACTGCGTATAGTCATATCTCGAAAGAGATCAAAACTTCACTGCTGCATCGGCTATTCTAAAATCTAAATACAACATTAACACCCTTTATTTCTGCTCTCTCTGATGTATACTCCTTTGCACTTCAGAGTAGAATTAAATATTATATGTAAATAAATATCTAACAACTTATGTATAAATCAGCTATGCGAGATAGTTTAAATAAGGTGCTGAATACTCTTGCCATTGGATTACTCATATGGATAAAATTAAGCTCTTGCTTAAGTTCTTTGCTGGATGAGGGACAGAGCAGGACCTTGCAGGATCAAGCCATAAATGCATGTCAGTGTTTATTAATTGCCAGAAATATAATAAAACAAGGCTAAAACCCATTTCAAAAGAGCTAATCCTGACTCTATGCAAACACTTGAGGGATATACCAAGGCATAAAATCCTACTACCAGCAATCCTTTGCATGAAGGTACTTAATCATTGTTTCTGTAGTAGGTAATTAAACTCCCACCTGCTGTGGCTATAGAGGAGAATGCTTTTGTCTGTAAAAGTACTGCTGTGGCTAGTGTCTTTTTTCTGTTTCTTAAACAGCTATTAAGCAGTTTTACAAAGCAATGTATGTGAATGTTAATAGAAGTTTCCCCAGATAAACATAATTTAATAATAAAAATATGGGCGTTAGCACTCTCCAATGTTAGGAAAAATTTTAAGAATAAAATTGATGTAAAAGTTTGTTCAGAGGACATTACTTAAACTTCTGCATGCATGCATCTTCTGTTGAATTCTTGCAACTATATCCAAAAATTCAGCCAGTTTTATAATGGTAAACTCTTTGGAAAAACAAAATATATCCTACTATAAATACTGAAGTTGTATTCTCTCAACTTTGACACGTTTCCTCATCTCATAGTTTTTTCTTACTTATGTCTTTATTTTTAAACCAGGATCCACCTCATCCCCATGAAACAAGAAAGGAAGTTCTGGCTAAAAATTGCCCACATAAAAACCATTAAATCTCCATGACACAAAAGGTTGGCACATACTTCTTTTCTGCATGTTAATGGCAGTCCTTGGTTGTTTGTCTGATCTTATTTTTTGTTGTTGTAAGATATCAAGTTCTGAAGACTTATGTTGCATTCATTACTGCCTTAATCTTCCATAGGATGATATAAAGCCAGAACTCCTGCAAGCACTTTAATGTGAACCCTGTAAGTGGGTTTTCACCCCCACGTAAGATTCAGCAAATTCATGGCTGTATTTTTTGTTTGTTTATAGAAAAAGCCTCTGTTTGCTGGGCACTTTCTGGACATTCAGGAAGGTCAGCCTGCTAGGAGGAACTCACAACCTAAGGACAAGGTGAAGGAGGTCATATCCTGGAATCCACATGGCTACAACTACACCGCATAGCCTAAGGACAGACAGACAAGGAAAACAATTTTTTTTTTTTTTAATATAAATCACCAAGAACCACTTTGTTTAGACAAGAATTAGTTTCTATTGAGCTACTCTATGGGAGTCTGTGAAGGCCTCCAATGGGAACAAACAGTCATCAGGTGCAATATTCTTACCAGTTTTCATTGACACCTGTCTAACCTGAAATATTTTTCTCCGAAATCCATGACATTTTAAGCTCTTGATTAGGGAGAAAAGACTTGCGTGCATTTTCTATGCTTTTGTCATAGTTCAGACTGGATATAAGAAAACAAAGCTAAGGATGTACAGCAGGCTAGGACTAGTAGCATCACCAGGGCATAATCACCATACCAGTACCAAGGTTTGGTATTAGTGTGAGAAATTGAGCACCTTACCAAGCCCTAGGGTGGGGTGGGAGATGTCCTGGTTAAAGCTGATTTAAATGTAAGCCTAAATCCAAGTACCAAAAGGGAAAGAATCATTCATCTTGCAAGGCTGAAAACAAACCTAACTCTAGCTGTCCAAAAGCTAAATCCAGCTGCTGGGACTTATATCTATCTGCCTTGTCTTGCTCAGGAAAAGAATTTTGGGGAGTAGGTTCCTCAAGATGGTTTTCCTTTTGGCTCAAGGTCCAGAATCCTCTCCCTAGTTTCCCAGGGTTATTAGCTACAGTTTCTTCAGTTCCCTGCTCTCACTAGGAACATTGCCTCCCTTTTGCTTTAGGTACAGGGGATAGGTTTTGTTGGGGAATTGCTGGGACTGCCCCGGTGAAGCAAGGGCTGCTGCTTTCTTTCCTAATGATGGAAGCTGCAGCCATTCAGAGTGAGCAAAAAGATGATCCCTAGACACAGTGCACAAAGAACTCTGGCAAGAAACACAACATAGTGCCTTTTCGCTACCTTGATTTAGATTTTGCATTGCTATCACCATAGCTGAAGTAGATGCAATGTGGTAGTTGCTAGCCAGCCACCAGAACTGCCTGTCTGTACATCTCACTTCTCTTCAGTTACATTTTTTTTCCTTCTGTAGGTAAGATAGTTGCTGAGCTACAGATCCCTGGGAAGAGAGGGCAATTCTTATGATTCCATAGGCTGTCACTCTGCCTGTCTCTGCCTCCCTCCCACCAAGCCACAGAAGTTACCTTTTCTAATCCAATTTTTGGTTAAAGAGATTGCAAAATGTAAAAATAGACCTTTGAAGTAATTTTCAGCTGCACTTTTTTTAATTTAGAGGGTTTAGAAATTCATATGTTTTTGGTTTTTGTCTTCCCAGACATTTTAAAATCCTTCCATTAATTAAGAAAAACAAATTCTCATGAAGGGGAAAAATTTGACAGAAAATGGAAGTCTTGTATAGGTAGAACTATCTGGGGTAGTCTTGTATAGGTATAGGTTGCCTCACACCAACATGCCTCAGCCACAAATTAGAAGGGACTCCCTTTGTTGGTTAGGAAGCAAATGTAACAGAAGGCGAAAATATAAATACTATTTTTGGAAGTGACTATATCTCTAAGCTAATATCAAGTAAGAGAGGTAGAACTGTTCTGGAAGTACTATTGAGGCATAATTTAAACCTTCTTATATGGATCACTGGAAAAAGTAAAAGAAAATACAAATTCAAAATAAGGCTGTAAAAATAGCCATGCTATATAGCACTACAGTGTTTACACAGGGCCTGATCCTATTCCCACTCATGTCAAAAACAGTACTACTGACTTCAAAGGTGACAGGATTGGGTCCATATAATTTCTATTAATATTGTCAGAAAACATATTTCCATTCTTTGATTAAACTTAATTTGAGTCACTTTTTGGGAGTTTTAAGGAAAAAAATTTCAAGTTTAACATTTATTTAAGAGAAAAGTATTGAACTTCACATTAGGAACCATTTGTATGAATAAATCTATGAGTTTAAAGCACAGTAGCTCTGTCATTATTGCAAATACAGAAGGTTGACATTTAAGAGAAAATGATCTGAGAAGCCTTTAATGTTTATTTGGGGGTGGGGGATTAGGCCTGCACAAGAGAGTTATGGATTACTATATATTCAGTAATCAATAAAGAATATGAAATTTAAAATTACTAGGATAATTTTTGAAAACAAAAGAAATAATCACATTAGAGGCGCCAAGTTTTAGAACAGAACTAATCTATTTGGTCCAAATATGTACCTGAAAACAGGGTAATAAATTTAATACAACCTAAAATTTTACCAGCAGGCATTCTATAAATTAACTAAAATTGTACCTACGTAAGCTTTCAAAGGGGGTAGTTCAAAGCACTCTAGGGAACTTTTAGTGCATGGCAGCAGGGTCCATGGGACAGTAGGCCAGTACAGGGTAGACTTACACCTCAGCTTGTTGTGAACTAAGTGCTTGTTTAGACAAGCCCTATGTGATTATTATTAGACACCTCACAGTAAAAAGCAAAACTAATAATACCAAACTTACCCATCAAATGGGTGGAGTTCACATTCCGTAAGCACTGAGAGAGCATGTCCTTCATATTCAGTTACTATGAAAGAGATTTTAATAATTAAAATACTGAAAGTTTTAAGAACTAACTTCAAACAACTTATTTTTATCACTCTCATATGAACATAAAGTAATAAGTCAGAATTTATTTTTGCTTATATTTTGATCATTAAATGCATTAGAAGTATTAAATGGCTTGCAAGTTTAACAACTTTATAAACAAAAAGGTCAAAATCGTACTCGATTACAGAAATTATTTGGTGGTATCTGATACATAACCAGTTTCTAATTTAAAGCTGGTGTTTTCAAATTCAGAGGATGAGCAATATTTGTTCATAGGTCAAAAATACAAGTTTCTGTAATGGCACAGTTGGCATATTATCGGAAAAGTTTAAGCCTATCATCAGATAGAAGTAAATTATCTAAATACTAACCACATTCAACTGACCATGTTAGAATATGCAAGCTGCTTAACTAAAAATCTGAGTTAAAAATAGAAATATGAAATAAAATCAAATACCTGATTTATAACACAATATAACAGAATATAACACAAGGAGCAAGGTGGCACAAGTATACACCAGAGTCTGGTAGCCTCTGGAGGAAATGAATCTGTCACTCTACATTGCTGTCTCTGTGATTGTTGATGCCCTGTGTAGTACTGAAAATGCCAATGAAGACAGGATAAACTGGCATACTACAGATGGCACAAAGCATCATAACCACATTTAGCATTTTCAAGGGCAGCTTTGCCAGAAGAGACAGCCCAGCTGCATCCACCCATCAAAGATTTCTGCTGACTGACATGACACTTGCAGATGGATTTTTTGTGTAAGAATGTGCATCATGATATGCAAGATTAATCTTTCATGCTTGTCTGTCCTGGTGCTAGTACAGTTCAAGCTTTTCCTCCAATGTTTCTGGATACTGTTAAAAATATTAGTTTTGGTGTCTAAAATAATGATTCCATATCCTGCAGTATTATCTACCCCAACATTATATTGTAATATTTCTATTGACCACTCAGATGCTGCTGACATGAATGGAAAGCTTTGAATTAATAAGTACATTGAATATTTGTACTCTTCAATATTTATTTAATTTGAAAGAGACATAGAAAGCGATGTAATTTCCAGTCATTAATTACATATTACAATATATTTTTCATATTCATTACAATAACAGAATGAACATCAGCAGAGAACTATCATTCAGCATTGCTAATGAATTTCCACAGTAATAAGTTCCTGTAATTATAAACTAGGTTAGCATACAAGGGGAGAATTTGAAGCAGTATGCTATCTTGAAATCAAAGTTAGTGAATTAAAATTTTGCTGCTGAAGCATATATTGTTGCATGACCACAAACAGTTTTCTAGCATTTTTTACAATATTAGCTTCATAGAGAAGTATTCTTAGGTGGATAAAAAGCTTAATATTAAGGCACTGGTGCATTCAGCTTCTTTGTTCTTTCAGGTGGGAATTTAAATCCCCTCAACAACAGCTATAGTACATGAAAAATAAAAGCAACTAACATAACACAGTTGGCAAATACATTGCTTTTGATGTGAAGATATAAAAAAGGCTCAAATATATCATTAGTATTTCACTGTGATAAAAAAAAATCATCCTCTGCAACCACATGATTAATAATGGGGCTACACCAGAACTTTTTAAATGAACATGGCAACTTTTAGACAACTTATTATGACAGTACTGGGAAAAAATAAAAATGGTATGCTTGCTATGCTAAATTAGATTTTTTTTAATTTCTTTTTCTTTTGATTTGTTCAAATGTACTCACAGGCCTCTTAGTGTAATATACATCCATTTACAATAAAATCAACTCACAAAGAGCTTATACAAAACACACACAGCACACACAACTCAATACATTCAAGCCACCTCTTTCAGTCAAACATATGGATGAACAAAAAGACCATGAAGCACACTCTGAAGATGGGGAAATTTTGTTTATTGTTGAGCCAGTGAGGGAAGTGAATTTCAGAGCTAACATCCTCTTTTGAGAACACAGTTCTTTTTTCCCCTCTAGGGTTCAAATCAGGGAACAATATGCAAACCCTGCTGGTCTCAACTCTCGCAATAATGCATTAGGAGGAGAGTTTCCAAGATACGTAAAAGCTTAATCAAAGCAAAACAGCAGAGGTAGGTGGCATCTATTTTGAGCTCTTCTGGGAAAGGGATCAGGTATCTGGTGTTTTCAGCAGAAATCCAAGGACAAGGCACAGAAGTGCTTTCCTAATGGATACAACTCTAAACAGGAGGTATAACCAAAGAATAAGGTCCAAGGCCGGCACAGAGAAGCTTGTCTAAAGACTATACATGCAAACTAGAGCTGGGCAGAGAAAGTTTGCTTCATTTCAGAATGAAAGTCAAAAATTCCAAAATTCTTTGCAAAAGGGAATGGAGCCCCAGGTCAGGAGCAGTTCATGAAACATTTAGATTTCGACAAACCAGCAAATTCCAAGGCAAAAATGTTTCATCTGACTTTTTTGACCTTATGGAAGTGGTTTAAGATTTAAAGAGGCAGTGTACCTAGAAAAGAATACCTAATCACTATCAAGAACCAAAAGCTGTGAAACACTGTTCATAAAGAAACTACACATAACCGCTAATGAGTTCAGAGGCATGTGACAGTGCTCTTCTTCGGTGAACCTTACTAAGAGTGCATCTGAGCAAACTAATCACTGGATCAGGCAGCAAAACCTAGATTTGGTGCCTGACGGCTCCCCAACATTCAGCTCTTATTTTAAAGCCACATATTCATAGCTACCAGAGCCCCATATCTCAAGTAGCCCACAAGAAACTAAGGGTTCAAGGATAATCCCTACAATGAAGATAAAGACAAAAAGACAGTGAGCAAATCGTTTTGGCCTTTCAATATGTGGGACAGTTCAGCATGACATGTATAAATACTGATTCCTTAGCCACAGACTAAGCCCAATAGGATTACAACTGCTAATGTAGAGCAACAGATTAACTGGTGCTAATACTTGGAGAAAAAAGCTAAACTCCTCTGACAAACTTTATTTACTTTATAATCAATAAAAAGTGTAAGTTTTCAGCTGTATTGGACTCTCAGCTAGCCCATTGGGGGCCCTAAGAAGGAATATTTGCCCACTCCCCTCCCAACACATACTTGGCTTGCAACTAAAAGGGGCTTGAGCTGCTTGGGGCCCTAAGCAATTGCTTAGTCTGCTTATACCTAGCGCTGGCTCTGACTCTCAGTACGCAAGTTTCTTACTATGTAATTTTATACAAGCCCTACCAACGTGTTATTTTACAGTTTGCTTTGCAGCTAAATGTTATAACAATGTATCAGTTTTAAATGATTTGACACTATAATGCTAACCTTTCCCAGAAAAGGCAGATAAAGAAAAGAGTAAGATAATGAGCAGTGGTACATGTTACATTGCAATTTACTCATTTACCTATATCACATTCTCAAGCATGTGTGTGATATAGTAGTGAAGAGGTTGAGTATCTCTCTCTCACACACAGTCAGATTCCTAAAAATATATCACTATATAAAATATATTACTACAGAAATTATAATTAAAAGGTAATCTCTGGTGTGCTTCATAATATATGGAAGAAAAACACTAATTTAATATTAGTATTATAAATAGCAAGGCATAAAATATCCAAATTTCTGAGGAAAGTTTTGTATTATCATTTTCCACCAGCAAAAATTTTGAATATTTACAGGTATAGGTATTGCCAGCTACCTTCTTGTATTCTGTTCTATATATAATAACTCTCTACAACCATTCTGAAAAGATTATTAAAATATTTTTTATTGTTTGGGGGTGGGAGAGAAAACAAATGATATATAAAAATATTGTGATTTTTACTGTACTAACTAGCCACATTCTTATGTCACTTCAGAGGTTCACGTTCACTGTATGACACTTTTGAACAATGTATTTTAAGTTTTGAAGATGAATGTATGTAGCTGTTAATTTATAATGAATGCAGACTGAATCCTTAGCACAGAGGATTCTTTGAAGATTTCAGAAAACAATGTTTATTCTAAGTACCTAATATTACAGTATGTATGTGAACTATGGCACATAATAACCTTACTGCCCAACAAAATCCAAAGCCAATATTTGAAAGGACATCAACATTGCTATTAGTGAGGTACCTAAACTTCTAAAAAGAGTACAAGTGAACACTACCAAAACTTGTATTCATTCCCAATTAAAACTGTTCTAAATGTACAAATAAATGTGTATTTCTATACTAACATTTATAGAACTGTCATGTAATTTTCCCAGTTTACCTGTAGGAGGAGTGTTAGGCAGCTAATAAATCTTGCAGTACCCTGGATATTGCCAAAGTAGAACTGCCTTCAGAATAATATGTTTTTAGTTAGTTCAGACAGCATTTTATATAATAAAAAAATGAGGAATAATTTAAAACTATTCTTTTGTTAGTAAGAGAAACAGGTGGTTAATGTCATTACAATGGTGCTTAGTTTCATTTCCTATTAACTAACATATCTACAAAAGCTTTTGTATAAACTTAGCTATTGGCAGGTTATTTGGTTTATAGAAAAAAACTCCATTAGCTATTGCATAAACAGTGTTAATAGACTAATGATAATATTACCCTTTTAAAAAGTTAAAACATACCCTCTGTTTATTTCCATTTTTTTAAAAAGCAACTGAGGCAGAAACCAGCTAGATGAAAGATGGTTAGTCTTACTTGTGCACATTAAATTATTAAAAATATTCATAGCAACTCTTCATTATTGTCATACCTTGTTATTTCAGTATATCTGTTACAGATTATACAAATGTTTAAATGATAACTAGAACTTGTATAAAGCTGGAGATTTTTTTCTTAAAATTTGAGACTAAGAAAAGTCAAAATGCTATTGTTAACTGACTAATTACCAGTATACAAGAAAATTAGTTTCTATTCATCTATGTGTGTTCCATGCCTCACCTCCTATTTCTTTAGTTGAACTTACATTACAAATAAAATTATTTTTAAAACAAACACAAATATTGGCACTAACATCATACACAAACCCAAACACATTATTATTCTTACATGTGCATTATTATTATGCACATGTAAGAATGATAGGAGCAAGCCCAAAAGTTAGGCAAAAGAACTTTTGGCCTAACTTTTGGGCTTGCTCCTATCATTCTTACATGTGCAATCTCAGTGAAATCATGGGACTACTCACATGAGTAACCACTGCCTGATAAGGCCATCTGTCTGTATTTTGTCTAGTCTGGGAAGTGATCCTGTTTTCATTTACTTTAATAGAAGCAGGTTTGGGCCCTTAAATTGTAAGGTGCATAATCTTTGGTGCAGTAACCTGTCCTTTTACATGTGCATAAGGTATGAAACATATTAATAGTGACATATTAAAAATAATTAATATCTGAAAATATAAAATTGTTTGGGGTATGAAAATTTTTAATCCCACCTGCCTGTAAATTTGCTCTCTTCTGACTGGAAGCACAGATTCTGGGTTTCTCTCTCTCCCTTCTAGAACAAATATGCAGGAAAAAATGGCCAATCAGATTGATGGATTTTTACTCCCTGTAGCAATGACTTCTCTACATTCCCCATATGATTCCTTCTGAAATGAAATAAATCCAGTTAAGTTTTTGTATCTCCCTACTGTGGAAGAATAAAACATCTCCTTTCCTTTCACGAACCAAATCCCTTTATAGCGGTATTTGTGCTGAATCAACCCGCTCACAGAAAGCAAATTTACAAGTAAATAGGATTTACTTTATTTATAATAATAAATAAATAAAATTTATTTATTTAAATTTGTCCTTCCATGCCCGGACCTTCAACACCACACATATTGGGATCTTAATCGTAATATCTTAGAAGACATCTGAGGAGGAAAGGAACAGGAAACATGACTGACAACTATTTTGGGGGAATAACAGGAACTTGTCTACTGTTTCCTCGCTTGTCTACTGTTGTAGTTCCTCTGAAGTTATGCTTACCAGCTTGTAATTGCCAGGATCACCTCTGGAGCCTTTTTTAAAAATTGGCATCCAGTCATCTACTACAGAAGCTGATTGAAATGACAGGTTACAGACTACAGTTAATAGTCCTGCAATTTCATATTTGAGTTTCTTCAGAGCTCTTAGATGAATACCATCTGGTCCTGGTGACTTATTACTGTTTAATTTACCAATTTGTTCCAAAATTTCCTTATTTCCTTTATCATCACCTCCATCTGGGACAGTTTCTCAGATTTGTCACTAAAAAGAATGGTTCAGTTGTGAGAATCTCCCTCACATCCTCTGCAGTGAAGACTGATGCAAAGAATTCATTTAGCTCCTTTGCAATAGCTTTATCTTCCCTGAGTGCTCCTTTAGCACCTCAATTGTCCAGTAGCCTCACTGATTGTTTGGCAGGCTTCCTGCTTCTGATGTACTTTAAAAAAAAATTGCAGTTAGTTTTTGATTCTTTTTTTGGCCTGCCTAATTATACTTCTACATTTGACTTGCCAGAGTTTATGCTCCTTTTTATTTTCCTTGGTAGGATCTGACTTCAAATTTTTAAAGGATTCCTTTTTGCCTCTAACCACCTTTTTACGCTGTTCTTTAGCCACGGTAGCATTCTTTGATCCTCTTATTTTTTTAAATTTTGGGCTAAACGTTTAATTTGAGCCTCTGTTGTGGTTTCAATGCAGCTTGCAGGCATTTCACCTTTGTGACTGTTCCTTTTAATTTCTTTCTAGCTTCCTCATTTTTTTGTAGTTCCCCTTTGGTGGGCTTCTTTGGAATTTCCCCTACCCCCACCCCACAAAGATGTTAAATTTAATTATATTATGGTTTCTATTACTAAGTGGTTCATCTATATCCACCTCTTGGACCAGATCCTGTGCTCCACTTAAGACTAAATCTAGAATTCCAGGACTAGCTACTACAAGAAGCAGTCATTAATAGTGTCTAGAAACTTTATCTCAGCATCCCTAGCAAGTGTCCCTCAGCATCCTTAGCCCTCCAGACATATGTGACAGACAGTAGAAAAAGGAAAAAACTCGTTCTCCAAAGGTGAAATCCTGATCTCAATGAAGTCAATGGTAAAACTCCCCAATTGTATCGTCTCCACACAGCCATGCTACAGAAGTCAAGTACATAGTCAAAAAGTAAACTTATTGAGCAATAATTGGCAATTAGGAAGCAGATGCAATTCTCTCAAGCCTTACATTCCATAGATCAAGGGTGTAACCTAGATTGTGAACTCTTGGGAAGAAGACCATCTTTTTAATAAGTGCACAGAACCTCTACAATGGGGCCGAGATACTGATTGGAACCTCGGGTGCTATACAAATAATCAATACTTCTCTCACTAAACAATTCTTAGTTCCTCTCTACTTTATAGAAAACGTATTTGTAGATGGATTTTGAAGTACTCATGTACTGAAAAAAAATTCAAATCCTTTTTAGAGACTTAGTATAAAGAATCAAACTTCCTAGATCCAATACAGGGTGGTTACAAATTAATTTAACTGGTTCCAGCAAACCTTCATTGATTTGGAGTGCTACTTTCTCTTGTAGCTCCAAGACCTCAGATAATTTATTCATCTAACTGGGTACAGCTACAAGCTATTCCATCCACTCTGTCCTGGAAGTCTTTGTGTCAGCTGGAAAAGAAAAGGAAGCTTTAAGACAACTACAGCAAGGGATGAAGCAGAGGGGTTGCTATGACTGGTTTCTCCTCTTCCTGAGTGTGCATCTGATTCTAGATCAGGTAGTACCTCCTTTCCAAAGGACTCAGATGGAGGAGGCTAAAGAATCGCTACAGGATCCTTCATCTTCTTTGGAGGAGACTTCCCAGGTGTAGGACACCTATGCCTCTTTTCACTACCTTTCACTAAGAGGCCACCGATGCAGAAGGCAGAGGATCATAGGGCCTCATAATCTACAATACTTACACAAAAATATATTATGTATCTGTACAAGGAGGCACCTGAAGCACCAAATATTTTCCTATATTATGAATCAGACTCCCAGGGATGTGGAACTGCAGCAGTATGGAATGAAATCAGCTTATCAGAGCTAAGAAGTCCACCACACAAAATTTGGATCCAGCAGCAACTGAATACATCCTGGATCCTTTGAGAAAAAGAGCTTGAGCCAGACCCTAGATTCCTAATAGTACCAACACACTCACCCACACTCTGCTGAGGGGAAGATAATTCCATAGAAAATATTTGAAGGAACTAGTCTGACAAATCCCCTGGGAGAAATAGTTGAGGCTCTGCACAGATGACTGTTTCACATCATCCAACAGGGCTTCTATCAAGTCTCTGGAGACTGCTGGGTCAGACGATTTGACTAGACAAGTCCAGCAAGCACCCCGGTGCAGACAAGTGATCTGACTGCATCCAAGAAACCCTATAATTCTGAAAACTCCTAGGATTTGGAGATGCTTACCCCGCTGGGATACAGCCAGATCGAATGGCGATATCTTGCCAGACTATGGCTTTTTCTCCCCTGTGGTCTCTTGGAACTAATGGCTGAAACTATAAGTGGTTCTTTCCTTGACTTCATCCAAAGAACACTGATCCCTGAATGGAGTAATTTTCCTCAAGGCAGAAAAGGCACTTTTCATGCCTATCTGATGTGGGATATAATGCAGGGCAAAAAAAAAAAAAAAGTCATAAAATATTTGTTTAGACGTATGTGCATCATCTTGCACAACACCAAAAATGACCTAAATTTACCCCCAATATTTGAGGAAACATTTGAAAAGTAAAAATAATAAAACAAACTTTTTGGCCTTTAAGCAAATACAACCTGCTCATTGGTGGGTGTCTATCCATTGGGCCAGGACTGGCAGGAATATGGAAATGTAATAATGCAGCTTTTGCAGCATTAGTGTACGCTTGAAAACAATTTTGGAAAAAGTTACTACAGTATAGAAATTGAAGTTGTGCTGGAAAAGTAATCAACACTTTAGCTAAGATCAAGACCCCAGGGTGCATGCTGTTCAACCAGGCTAGGGACTGGAGAGAAATTCAGGGGACTGGGGAAGGAATCCTCTTCCCCACGTAACAAAGTGCTTGCCAGGACACTCATCAGAAGCTATTTTACTTCAATGTACCTAAAATCCCTTATGGGGGAGGAAGAATGGGAAGATCCACAGAGCAGCATTCCTCCCACCCCTTGTACTTTATTGCAGAGGTGACTCATACATAAACAGTGTTCCATGCTATGTGAGATCTCTTTCTCCCCTAACCTCCCACACATGTGAGGCTACAGAGAAGGGAGCTGGATTTGCTCCATTGACTACAAAAAGGGGTTAGTACCTTCGGCATGGGAATAAAAATAGTCAAAAGGAGGAATGGATTTTGTTTTTACATTTACATCCATGAATAAAAAACACCACTACCACAACTTGGGAAAGCCAGACCATAAAGTCCTACATTATTTTGTGGTTTCAGGTAATATCCTGGTTCATGCAATCTCTAATGTAGTAGTTTAAATCATCACCAGAAACCTTCAATGACATGGTAGCTTTGTAAATTCCCAGCAAATTTACATCTGTTCAGCTGATCAGGTTTGATCCAACTAGCAAGGGTTTGAGTTAAAGCAAGAACAGCCTTGTGAAAGGAAAGGATTATATAGGAAGTTTAATAACTCAAGAAGAGTCCACAAATAAATAACATACATCATCAGACCCATGTGAGATTCAAGCTTTCCTTTTTTAATAAATCAAACAGCAACGTAAAAACCCCCACACAAAGTGTAAAATATTCCTAAAGTAGAAAAACTATAAAAATAAAATATAATCAATAAATAATGGAACTGCTAAAACTAAAGCAGTGAAATGAAATAAAACCAGATGGGTAATATTGCATTTAATTCAATTCTCAATGCACTACTTGCACATAAAGCCAATAAGGATTATCAGTAAATTCAGGTTGTCTTGGTTGCTTACGTATCAGTTTAAAAAAAAAAGGATTAAATCATGTTCAAAAAGCAACTTACCTGTGACGTCAGTTTTGATGTCAGCAAGCTTAAAGAGAGGTGCAACTTGTTCATAATAAACATGAGTAGCTTCTCTTTTATGACTGTTTGGGTTAACAAATACTTTTAGGAACTTTGGTCTATTTGGAAAGCCTAAAAAAAAAAAAGCACAAAAGGTTTCAAGACAAATACCATTTGGATATTTTTACAGGTGAATCAAACTTTCTAAGCAAACATCCTTGAGAATACTGGGAAAGCTTTACATTAAAAAAAAAAACCCTAAACATATTAATAAAGTGTTTTTGATTTGGTTTGAGGGTAGTAGTTATAATAAACCTAGAGGCCCTTATTGTCTTCTTGAATGAGTGTGCTCATTATCTTAATCTGACACTTAATCCTGGGGCCACTGAAGCGCTGACCTGCTTATTAGTCTACAGCTAAGAATAACCAGTAGGAGCAAGTTAGTCACCATCACCTACAGCATTATGTGCCAGTAACAGTGAGTCTGATCTTGAGCTGTAAAAACTGAGGACTACTATGTAGAGTAACTGTTTCTTTGGTAATTCTCTACAATGTATGATTTGAACAAATTCATAATGAATTCTACAGTAAATTAATATCTGTACATGCATGCTCTCTAATAGAGATACCTACATACATATATGTGCTCTGTGCAGTACTGCATTCAAGTGTAAATTCAGAAAACATGTAATACAGTTTGTTATTCAACTGTAAGCTTGCACAAGGGTTCAAGAAGGTTGCGAGGGAACAGCATTAATACTAGCAGAGCTGCTAAGCATAATGCTTTCAATATGAAAGTGCCTTACGCTCAGTTGTACTAAGTGAAAAAATTATCTCCAAAGCCAGAAGGAGACATAACTAAAAATTTTACTTCTCACCCTAAATGGGACATTAGTTCAATCCTTAAAGCCAGATACATCTTGCAATTGCTGATTAGGATCCCTGCCTTTTCTTCACTCACCTTACTTCGAAGATTGAAAAGAATAACAAAACATCTGAACACCCATCTGAACATTTGAATTTTAAAAGGTGCCTATACCATACTCTAAGAGACTCAACAAATGCTAATAATAAAGCTATTTCAATGTCAAGGAAAAATATATTTTTGCACTGAAGACAATTAACTTTTCCAAGTATCAAAACCTTGAAAACTCTAGGAATAAAAATTAGTACTACTAACCCATTTGTCTTGATGAATGTAAATTAAAGGACTAAAATTATTAAAGAATGTTTACTGTATATTTTCATCTTCACTGAAAACTGAAAGGAAGTATAGAAAAATCGAGCCCAGTTCTTCAAATGTTGATACATAATCTTGTCAAGATTAGCTATGAGCACCAAAATGAAGGAAACAAACAAAATAACCTGATGCTGGAGGAAGCAAATATTAATCACAAATCTCTTCTTCTATAAAAGCTTACAGTAACTTTAAAACTAGTTAATCCAAAATGAGTACCCTACAAAACTAGACAGACTACTATGACAGTGGCTCAGCATGTTTACTGTCTGCAACAGTCTGGCAGAGTGAATCACTTTTAATAATTATCCCTTAAAATACCAAGGGTCTCCAGGATGATATGCAACTAGAATAGGCACAATAGGAACACAAAGCAAAAATACTTGACAGAACTGAACCTTCTTGAGTGTTATAATTGTTTTAGAGATTTTGGTCATATGTACATTTGAGAATCGGTTTCAGATATACCCCACCCCAGAAGATCTGTACTTTTTTTGGCATTTAGTTTCCTTGTTTTTCAGATTCCTCATATTATGGTGATAGCCTTTCAAGCAGAAGGTGTCTGGACAGAGTTACTTTTAGAGCCTTTCTACTCCTTCCTTGAATAGGCCAGGATGTGTCTTTTGGTCCCAACCACTGGTCAGAGAGGTCTCTTGAACTAGAAATTTACTGCCCTGATCATGCTCCCAAAAAATCTATTGTTCTGTAGTTGAGGATTTAAATTCATTCTTAAACATAGACCCTACTAATACAAGACAATGCCATGCCACTGTACTGTAGGCTATCCTAATTAAGTTTTAAACAGCATATTTATTAACCAATACCTTTACTATAAGTCATTTGGTACAAAATTTTATGTATGCACCTCTCAAAGTAAAGCCATAGACATGTATGAAATAGCAACAACATAGTAACAGAGTAGAAAAATGTTTACTTCTATTCCAGTTTGAATAATTTTTCAAATCAACTCACAACCTCAAGGCCTTGCTGAAGTGAATCTCTAGGTTCATTGTAAAAATCATTGACCCTCTTTCTCTGAGGTAGATAAAGAAGGTCGGCACTCTGATTGCCCAGCCCCCCCTCCTTCCCCCTCCCAGTCAAATAAGCTATTTCCCTTGTAAGTAAACATGATAAATAGCAAAAAGCACAAATCAAGACTATAACTGAGACATGAAATTTGCCCCTGTAGATGGTGCTATTAATGAGCTGCCTGTAGGGCTCTTCCTTTTGCTCTTTTCTACTGGTAACATTCAAACACCATGAGAAACAAAATGGAGAAGTTATTCACCTTGTGCAGTAACTGGAGTTCTTGGAGGTGTGTGTCCTTCCTTTCCCCCTCCCCCTCCCCCCCACCCTCTGGGTGCTCCATCCCAAGCATGCATGCACCTCTGTTCCTTTGATCGGAGATTTTTGGTAGTGCCCATTCAGCCTGCGCACACACCTCACACATCCTCGTGCCCTGCAATGAGAATATATAGGGCTGCGCAGGCAAACTGCCCTCAGTTCCTTCTCTACTGAAAAGTCCTGCAAAGGAAATTCTAAGCAAAGAGAAAGGAGGTGGGTAATGGAGCACCCATAGGGACATACATCTCAAAGTGTTCCAGTTACTGCACAAGATGAGTAAGCACTTCTTCAAGCAGTGTCCCTGTGGGGGCTCCACTCGAGGTGATTCCTGAGCAGTATTCCCACAGGCAGGAGGGTGCTTCGGAGCAGAGTCTAGTATTGAGCACAGAACTGCATTTCCAGCTGCAGCATCTGATCTAGAAGCATGAACCAAAAGCACAGGGCTGCAGCTCTGCAAATTTCAGTCACAGGAAAATCCTTGAGTAAAGTCATAGACACAGACTGCGGCCTCTAGAAGGAGGCTGAATGTTGGCAGTCTCATAACATGAGATAAATACACCCAAAAATCCCCCTCAAGAGTCTTTGGATGGAGATTGTGGATCCTTTGGATCTGTCTGCAATTGACAGTTTGGGAGGCTTTCTGAATGGTTTGGTTCTGTCCAAATAGAAGGACAATGCCCTTCTGACATCCAAGATAAGGAAGATTTTTGCCTACTCTGATGTGGTTTCAGGAAAAAAAGAACTGAGAAATGAATGGTTTGGCTGATGTGAAATTCAGAAGACACTAATTACAACCACATCCTAAGTTTTTTACCTAAACCTTTTCCTTGAAGAACACTGCAAAGCCGGCAGGATCTGACATTAAAACCGTCACCCTGCAGTCACAAGTGATAGCCACCAAGACAGCTGTTTTCATAGGCAAAACAAAAAACATGTAGCTAATGGCTCAAAAGAGTTTTAAGACAATTAAAAAGAAGGTTTAAATCCCATATTGGACAAGGTTCTCTAATCTATGGAAAATGATTCATCAGTCTGTGACGGGTTGGGTCACAGAGAGTCCCTTGGGACTGATGTGCTGAGACTACCTCTGAGCCCGTTTTCCCTGCCAGCTTGGGACTTCAGAACCCTGTCTTGTTGAGCCAGATACACTAATCTGCTGCAGCACAGACCCAGGGTCTGACCCACAACCCCAAAGCTGCAGACTTAACTGAAAACGGCTTAGCAAGTGCTCCTGTCTCTAGCAACCAGACACCCAGCTCCCAATGGGATCCAAACCCCAAGTGAATCTGTTTTATTCTGTATAAAGCTTATACAGGGTAAACTCAAATTGTCTGCCCTCTATAACACTGATAGAGAAATATGCACAGCTGTTTGCTCCTCCGGGTATTATTAATTAACCCAGAGTAAGTAATTAAGCAAAAAGTGATCTTATTAAGTATAAAAAGTAGGATTTAAGTGGTTCCAAGTAATAACAGACAGAACAAAGTGAGTTACCAAGCAAAATTAAACAAAACATGCAAGTCTAAGCCAAATACATTTAAGAAACTGATTACAGATAAAAATCTCACCCTCAGCGATGTTCCAATAAGCTTCTTTCACAGACTGGACTCCTTCCTAGTTTGGGCCCAGCA
Source organism: Emys orbicularis (assembly GCF_028017835.1). NCBI lineage: Eukaryota > Metazoa > Chordata > Testudines > Emydidae > Emys > Emys orbicularis. The sequence continues at coordinate 46,280,784 of NC_088693.1, forward strand.
ATCACTCACACACCCGTAGTTACTGTCCTTTGTTCCAGTTTCTTTCAGGCATCTGAACAGTCTAGATCCATCCTCTTTGGAGCCCCCTTTCAGGTAGTTGAAAGCAGCTATCAAATCCCCCCTCATTCTTCTCTTCTGCAGACTAAACAATCCCAGTTCCCTCAGCCTCTCCTCATAAGTCATGTGCTCCAGCCCCCTAATCATTTTTGTTTGTTGCCCTCCGCTGGACTCTTTCCAATTTTTCCACATCCTTCTTGTAGTGTGGGGCCCAAAACTGGACACAGTACTCCAGATGAGGCCTCACCAATGCCGAATAGAGGGGAATGATCACGTCCCTCGATCTGCTGGCAATGCCCCTACTTATACAGCCCCAAATGTCGTTAGCCTTCTTGGCAACAAGGGCACACTGTTGACTCATATCCAGCTTCTCGTCCACTGTAACCCCTAGGTCCTTTTCTGCAGAACTGCTGCTTAGCCACTCAGTCCCTAGTCTGTAGCAGTGCATGGGATTTTTCCGTCCTAAGTGCAGGACTCTGCACTTGTCCTTCTTGAACCTCATCAGATTTCTTTTGGCCCAATCCTCTAATTTGTCTAGGTCCCTCTGTATCCTATCCCTACCCTCCAGCGTATCTACCACTCCTCTCAGTTTAGTGTCATCTGCAAACTTGCTGAGGGTGCAGTCCACGCCATCCTCCAGATTATTAATGAAGATATTGAACAAAACCAGCCCCACGACTGACTCTTGGAGCACAAAACTCCCACTGGGACCTGAGGTCTCCAGAACATTCTTCTCAGACAGTAGCTGGGACTTGTTAGAAGGAAACCTAGTATTCCTACTTTTCTTGTCAATACCCACAAAAATAGAATGTGAAGCTCTCTGCACTGCAGACACCAATGCAGGTACTGCATCCCCTGAGGCTTTCAGTGACTGAAAACTTGACAGGGCACTAAGTGTGCTCGGAGCCCTGTGGACAGAGGGTTCTCTGATAATGGCCCCCCAACCCTCAAGATCTGCTTTTGAAGGAGGAGCAGATCATACACTTACTAACATAATCCCAACTATACACATAAAATGATGGGGTCTACATTTACCCCTGTTACCACTCAAGAAAGATCTTGGAGTCACTGTGGATAGTTCTCTGAAAACATCCTCTCAATGTGCAGCGGCAGTGAAAAAAATGAACAGAATGTTGGGAATCATTAAGAAAGGGATAGATAATAAGACAGAAAATATCATATTGCCTCTATATAATTCCATGATACACCCACATCTTGAATACTGAGTGCAGATGTGGTTGCCCCATCTCAAAAAAAATATATTGGAATTGGAAAAGGTTCAGAAAAGGGGACCAAAAATTATTAGGGGTATGGAACAGCTGCCATATGAGGCGAGATTAATAAGATTGGGACTTTTCAGCTTGGAAAAGAGATGACTAAGGGGGGATATGATAGAGGTCTGTAAAATCATGACTCGTGTGGAGAAAGTAAATAAGGAAGTGTTATTTACTCCTTCTCATAACACAAGAACTAGGGGTCAGCAAATGAAATTAATAGGCAGCAGATTTAAAACAAACAAAAGGAAGTATTTTTTCACACAACGCACAGTCAACCTGTGGAACTCCTTGCCAGTGGATGTTGTGAAGGCCAAGACTATAACAAAGCTCAAAAAAGAACTAGATACATTTATGGATGATAGGTCCATCAATGGCTGTTAGCCAGGACAGGCAGGGATGGTGTCCCTAGCCTTTGTTTGCCAGAAAAGCTGGGAATGGGAAACAGGGGATGGATCACTTGATGATTACCTGTTCTGTTCATTCCCTCTGGGGCATCTGGTATGGGCCACTGTAGGAAGACAGGATACTGGGCTTGATGGACCTTTGGTCTGACCCAGTATGGCCATTCTTATGTACTCATAATATGGGTGTCTCCCAAACAGCAGAGGAACTAAGAACATCCATCACTGACCAGGATAGCTTCCCAGCAGAAAGGACATAGCTTAAATCCTAGGGATCCTGGCATACCCCAGACCAAACTTCCAGAATAACCCCTCAAACCGGGGGCGGGATGGGGAACTACAACAACCCCAACAAATAATTAAACAAACTAAACTAACTAACTATACTAAGAACTAAGTCTAAGTAAAGCAGGCACACTCAATGCTCCATCTCAGACCAAAAACATGGAGAAAGAACTGAGGGAGGTTCACTTGCACAGCCATGTATATCCTCACTATGGGGCACCAGGAGGTGTGGAGTGCATGTATGGGCTGAATGGACACTGCTACCAACTATCTCTGATTAAAGGCACAAAGGCGGATGTGCACCTGAAGTGGAGCATCCTTAGGAGACACTACTCGAAGAAGAACCATCAGGTATGGCTCATCCTGGTTATTTATATCATGTATATCTTTACATCCTGGAAGAACAATCCTTGGTTTTATGGTATTATCTAAGAGAGCATCAGACAAAACAAATGTGTTGGAAAAAACTTCCGAACAATTCAATTATAAATTTGCATGAGTCATCCAGATATATTTCCATAGAATTCTCAAGGGAACCTGATGCTGGGCTCCTTTCCTCTTCCAATATCATGGATCCTCAAAGAATAACTAGCACTCTTGCAGTAGATGAATCCTCAAGAGATCACTTGAAGGCATGAGTCTCCTACAGAAACATGTATCTTCACAGAGAGGATACTAATGGCCTGCTCCCTTCTTCCAGGTATATGTCCTTCCTTCCTGAATATCTGTACTTCAAACAGAATACTTAAAAAGCTCCTGATAAAATCCACTCAAAAGATGAGCCATATTTCACCATCCAGAAGAGTGTGTCATTTTGGGTTCAGCTGCTGAAACTGACATTTATAGCATTTGCTATAACCAAGGTATACGCTTTTATGATGTTTCAATATTGAGTAATATGTGTACTCAATAATGTTAATGATTACTAATTTTTATTTTATATTAACTGCTTTGTCAGACTATGAGAAAGCAAAACAAGGAAAGCAATGTAAAAGTATATTGCTGAACCATAACAATAATGTCATTATCATAGTGATATAAATAAGCAGTACAGCTGAAAACACAAAGGTTCTCAGGCTGTAACACTTCATAGTTGCTACTATAAGACTGATAACTCAAGTAGTTTACCGTAGAATTACAGTGGCCTCTGATACTATCTTAATATTTTACAAGTAGATGGACTATTAAGAAGTAATGAGACTTTAAAATGTAAAATATAACAATATAATTAATTAGAACAAAAGTGGGACAAAAATTCATTTTCATGAATTATTACTTTGTCTAAAGTATATAGAGAGAAATCATGCATGCCTGTAGCAGAGGCAGAATTCCTATTTTTCCAATATTTTTACCTGTGGTGAAGTGAGCTGGCCTCAACCAACTTGGGGGAAAATAACTGTTTTAACTTTATACCATATCACCATTTTAATTGTACGTAGTCTAATTTGTCTGTAAAATATATATTTAAAACTACATGAACAAATAAATCTTACTATGAACAAACTAGGGAGAGAAGAGTTAGGGGTTGTGAAGGTTTGTATAGAATATGTGAAAAGGTGGAGAACTTTAAGCTGTTGGAGAACTGTAGGGATAAGACATACACAAAGAATGGAGTTATAATTTCACTGCCTGCCTAGGATCAGGAGAAAGGGCAGGGGGGAGGGGCAGCAAGAGAGATAGCAGAATATTGCTACCCCACTTAAAACTTTTAAATAGAAAACTTCAAACTTTATTTTTTTAAGATGCCTGTGCCCAAAAAGGACTATGCAAAGTATTAAAGTAATCCGGGCATTCAAATGAGGATAGGTATACGGCACATTTTAAAATCTTTTTAAAAAGGTAAATTTTAGGAGATTTGCATCTGAAAGTTTCATCGTTTTACCCCAAATTCATTACTGCAATTTTTTTCCCTATAAAGAATCTAAATTGCAATTCTAAAAATTTACAAATTGGTCTATCATTTAAATCTCGATTATTCTTTTCTTTAAAAAGTGAATTATTATTGATAAGTAGATTGGAGATATTACATGGATCCTAAAGTAATTCTTTGCAACACTATCCATTCACAGGAGAGAGCTGTTAATATAAGGAATAAACCATAATAATGTTATGTTCTGCTTTTTCTTTTTTTTTTACAACGTAGCTGGTTTAGAAAAACCAAAAAGAGTTAACAAACAACAAAATTTTATTTATAAAAAAGTAAGCATCTTTGACTTAAATTATTGACCAGTCACATGCAATTGATTGTTCAATATTTCAGCATGAAGAAATAGCCTATACTGATTATATGATTTTTGTGTGTACTAAATGGTTGCCAATAAACATGACTGGAAGATGGTCATGACAATAAACACTAGTTCAGGGGAACAGTGAAAAAAAAAGTTTACCATCGCATAGCAACTGTTAAAATGCAGGAAACGAGCCTGGACTTCTGAATTAAAGGTGAATTAAATAATTTCACCTTTAATGAAAAACTTTGTACAAAAACAAATTATGAATTGAAATCTTCAGAAAATCTCTTGAATTTAATAAATAATGATTGGTAACTCTTATTGCCAACATATACAATAAATAAGATTTACTACTAATTTGCAGCTGACTTCAGTCCTTCAGCCCTCTGGTATCCTCACAAACTGATATTCTGTTATATTGTTTACCATAGCTCCTCCATCTGAAGTGGACCAGCAATCTAAAACAGAATGGCCAACTGTTCCTCTGGTACTAACACATGTGCTAATATGCACTAGTTTAAACTTGATCTATCAGTGAATCAATGAACCATGAAGGGTGGGGGTTAATCAGGGTGTTTGGAAAACAAAGGCTCATAGGGCAGCAGAGACGCTGCTCTCAGACACACATCTGTGCTGTTTTCAGTACTTAGCTTTATGGCAGTAGGTTTATGTTACAAAAGTTAAGAGCTTGGAATCATGTCACTGCCATGTACATTTATAACTATTTTACACAATAAGCAACGTCAAGTATGTTACGCATCAGAAAAACTAATAATGTGAAACAAAGATTTGTTACTGTAACTATGGATACGCACCACTGTTAATGTTACACTAACCAAAGTTAATGTTTAACATTAATAGTATAATTAAAACTTCATGCATGAAGCTGCAGACATTCACATTAAATCTTAGTGTGCGAAGTATGCTGCAAAGCAATACATAAAATATAATACATTCTTATATTAACTGTTACTATATCATTTAGTTTCAAGCTAAATTTTAGATTACTACCCATTGAAGAAAATAAATAAAATACATTTAAACTCTCAGGGCCAAAAAGTTAAAGGCTTTCTAATATACTTTTATTGAATGTCTAAAAATGTCTATTTAGAGTTATATGAAATCTATATTATTGCAGATAAAAATATTGCTGAGTATTGTTACATCTCTTTTCTGGATCTTTTAGTTGTTTCCTACTAACATTTAACAGAACATACACTAATTTGTGCTAAAGACCATATTCTCTTAAATAAACACATTATTGAAAGAAAGCCTTATTTCTTTGTATGTACCCATATGAATAAAAGCAAAAAAGTCATCCTTCTGAAAATGTTGAGTCTAATTCAGAAAACATAAAATAAGGTATGTACTTATTCTTCATTTGAGGCAGTACAGAATACATGAAAATACATTACAAAACAGAGGTCTAAATAACTACACATAGGTGTTCAACTATGATGAGGCTGAGCATTGTAACATGGACAAGATAGAGTTGGAACTGAAGTTCTCAGAAAGCTGCACTCTCTACAGACTAGATACTCTTGGAACATATGTGATTACACACAAATTGGAAGCTATAGAGCAGTGTTTCTCAATCTTTTTGATACCAGGGACTGGCTTGCTGCCTTCCTAAACTGTGTCAGGGAGAGCTTGAGGATCGGCGCCGGACCATGGACCGATTGTTGAGAAACACTGCTATAGAGAATACTACTCAGAAAGAGGATGAAGGGGGCTGGTGAGGGGGAGAATACCACATACCAGGAACATTAATGTAGAAAACAACCCACAAAAAAGCAAAATGAAAATAATGTTTATTTTGCACTTCAGCAAAGGTTTTCAAGAGGTCTTCATCAGAACTGTCTTCAAAATATAATTCTTGTCAATTCACCCATACTAAACTTTTTGTAGTTTGTATAAACAAAAACAACAAAATCTTGACTTTTTCCATATAGGGTACAGAAAACAGTAATTACACTTATGTTAGATTATTAGGAACGCATCCTTCATTAATATTTAGCCACTGTGCCCAATAAAAATACATGTTTACTGTTAGCTGCTCACATGCAGTTACTCTGGTAACCCACCTGCTTTTCATTTGCTCCAGCCTAGGTGTAATAAAACATCACCCAGGTAAATAATGCAATTCACTTGAAACCTCATCTAAGTTCTAGATGCAACGCAATGAGAGATGCACATATAATCGGGAATAATTTTTTTTAAAAAGCACAAAACTTTACTTTGCAGATTTTTCTGTCACTGTAAAAAATGAAAACAAAACTTTTGAGAGATTTCCAATGAGTTGCTTTTGTAAAGATGTCATTCATAATGTTGCTTTGAAAACAAGCTGTGGGACAAAGCCATGAACATTCATGGCTGATCAGGGTAAAGTTTTCCAAAAGAGCCTGAACTTTATTGAAAGTGAATGGGACTTAGGAAATTCTGAAAATTTTACCCCTAAACAATAAAAAAAAATTGTCTCTGTTGATTTTCTAGATATAATTATGGGGAGAGGTTGTCTTATTTCTTTGATTTGTTTTCAAAAGTGAATTTGTATTGCAGAACTGAAACAAGAAAATTTGTGTTGTGGGTATTTTTGTTTTGTTTTATTTGTTTTTAAAATGACATATAAACTACACAGACTTTCTTTGATATTCTGAGGCTGCAGATTCCCCATACCCACAGAGGGTTGGAGAGATAATGTGTATTCTCCCCTGACACCTAAACATTACACAGTTGCAGGTCTGCGGAGGGAATGGGACTGACAAAAGAGCTAGAAATAGCCACATTGCACATAATACTTTTCTAAGGTCCAGGGGGGTTCCAACTGAAAAGCCACAAAGGGGTTACTTCTGGCTGAACCCAAAGCAACCTGAGTAGGCGATAGTGCAGCTGCCATTGGGGAACATATGGCATCACAGCTCCTGATGAATGCAGGGAACTCACAGAGGAAAGCACAGGCACTTGCGGCTTCTATGAAAGTAGCATGCGCTTACGATTATTCTGAGATCTGCAGGAATCTTTTCACTTTTGCATATTTAGATGTTTACGGGTAAAGCCCCCGCCGGACCTTTAAGGAAGAGGGAAGATGAGAAACACCTCAAATATTCCTATTCAGAAAATTTAGAGGAGAATGCAAGCAGAAATAGTAATATATACATTATTTTGCTTTCACTGGTATCCGCTTTTGATCACAGCTGGGTGGGAAACAGCTTTCCTGTCCTGCAAAGACTGAGATTTTAGAATTTTTTCCCAGTTCTGCATCAGGAACAAATTGAGATGTTTCAATATTTCCAAAGAGAAACCACCCAAAGTAGCCAATAGCCTAGTGGTTAGGGCATTCATCTGGGATGTGGCAGTCCCCAAATTCTAATTTCTGCTCTTCTTGATTCAGAGCAAGGACTGGAAGCTGGACCTCCCACATCCCCGGTGAATGTTGTAACCACCAGGCTATTGGCTTTTCTGGGGTGGGTCTCTCTCCATCTCTCCTGTTGCAGCTGTCTTGCTGTGTATAAATTAAATATTCATTTGACCAGAAAGGGAGATAGACTTTTTAGCCTGGTAGTTTAGGCAGGGACTTTTTAGCCTGGTAGTTTAGGCAGGGGACCTCCCCCATGTGTCAGGTGAGTGCCCTAACCACTAGATCACTTTGCTATTGGCTATTCTGGGGGGACAGGTCTCTCTCTCCTTCTCCCTCTCTACCCAACACACCTTTCAGATTAAAGTTTAATCAAAATCGATATGCTCCTGCAAAAAGTTTGGTTTTGACAAACTGGCATTTTCTGGTGAAAAACTGTTTTGTCAAAAACTTCCTCGACAGCTCTATATTTGACAGTGACGGAGATCTATCTCCTGTCTTTAACATAATAGAAACAGGAGAAGGCCATAAACTACAATTTATGAAAAGAATGGTCACATTAAAATATGGAAAGCTTTGGATTCAGTATTCCAGCTTCTGAGACTACAGTTCAGCAGCAGTTTGATAGTCTATAACAATGAAAATTGTTTTTCTTTCAAAGTAAAACTCATTTACTATTAATAGTCTGTGATCACAGAGATATAATTTTGGAGATCAGTCAGATATACTCTTCTTTGTCACAAACTCATTATATTCTGCATTTTTTGAAAAAGAGATGGAGAAAAACTATCACAAAGTGGAGCTTTTCTTGTTTTCACTAGTAATATAATTTTCCTACATTTGATATATTTATCTACCATAGAAAGAAACTTAAAGGATTACGTCTCTCTATATAATAATTTGTTCTTGTTAACTTAGCAGAAGTGCATGGAATGGTCAATTCTTTAAATTACACACTGCATCTCATCAGTGAAAGCCACTATAATGCCCTTTTCATTATTGAATTAAACCTATTTATTTTCTAGTGCTTCTCTCTCACTGAGAAAACATTAGTTTACTTATTAAAATATATATATTTTGATTTCAATTCAGAAAATATTTAACTATTCTTTTCCAAACACACATACCACCTACTAAACATTAGGATAAATTCTACACCATTACACAAGAGCAGAAGTATGGTGAGAAAACATGCAGCTTAAGAATAAAAAAAATAAATAGCAAGAAGAAGAAAGACCATAATAAAAATTGCATAGGGGATTTTTCATTTTGCATTTTAGATGATGGTTAAATGGTGGTATTTATATTTAATACCGTTTTGCTTGTTATATCTGTTTTTTTTCCAACATGTAGCCATCACAAAAAAATAATGACTTGCTTTGAACACCTACAAAAAGGTTCATATTAAATTGCAGTCAACTTCCCATAAAGTTAAATACTGCAATCATAACAACATCAGCAAAGTTTATTATTATTATTATTATTGTTACTCTACTGAATGGGAGTTAATAAGGATTGTCTACATGGCAGAGAATAGTAGTCTTTTTTTTACCCTCTCCCCAAAATACTGAGAAATATTGCCTTTCCCCCAATTTATCATTATTTTTATAGAACTTGTAAAAAAAAAAAAAATTGGATCAAATTCTCTGTTCATGAAAACTGGCACAGACCCACTGACTTTAATGTAGTTTTCCCATTTACACCTGCAGAGATTTTGGCCCAAAGTTTAAAGGCAGCATGCAAAGAAAAAAAACAGTGGTGATGAGAAGAATAAAATCTTTGCCCTTCCTGGTATGAAGAAACATGTTTAAATTATCTGAAACAGTGGCATACACTAAACCAGGTCTACTTTCTGAGAATTTCCACTACCAAAATATGTTCTCATGGCTGTTGGAGAACAGCCTGCCAAGTTGATATGCCAAGGTGTTTTAAAGGGAAGTGCAGCACATCAGTGTGATTTCATTCAGAATGCACCAATCCCTTAGCCATGTGGCTTCCTGACAGAGTGGAGATGATCTTGCACCCCCATGCCTGTTGACATAATGGATAGTTGTGGTACTGTCTATCAACAGTTGCATTTTGGATCCTGAAAGAGGCAAGAATGCTTTCATGTCAGATCAGTGGCACTAGGACATATATATGGAGGCGAGCTTCTTGAGAGGATCACAGGCCCCAAATCTGAAAGTGATTTAGATAAATCCCCCATCCTTGAATGGAAGCATCTGTCACCACAATCTTGGTAGGTAAAGGTGCAAAAAGAAAAAAAAGGCGGGTAGCGGGGTTCCATTGCACATCTGAAGAGGATCTTCCCACCATTTTAACTAAGAGTACTTCTTATGGGCCTGCAACCATCATATGTACATATGGTGTCTGATGGGTAGATACAATGATTTCAACCACCCTTGCATGGAACACAGATTAACTTTGGCATGCTATGTGACGTAAGTGAATGAGGTCACGTGATCTAAGACTGAGAAACCTTTTCAGTGATATTCTTGAGTAATCTTTAAGTTGGTTGGGGAGACCTGGGGAGATTTTGGAATCTCTCTTGTGGAAAGTAAACTCTCATTGACCTAGAGTCTAAGGTCACCCCCTACTCCATTGCCAAGTTTCAGAGCCCGAGCTCCAGCCTGAAGCCAGAAGGGGCATTCTCAGGCTTATAGCCCTGAGACAAGTTAGCTTGAGACAACTTATAAGTCTGATGACTCTTTTGCTTCAGTTTGCCACGTGCCAGGAACAGAATGAGAGGCTCGCTTTCAGTTGCCATATAGACATACCCTAAGTCTCATTGAAAGTCAATGGGAATTTAAGTCCTATTTTCAAGAGTAATGTAGGAGCTAGGCATTTTTTAAAATTTTACCCAGGATTCATCTCATCTAGCTCTCTCCTGAGTCCCCTATCATCTTGCTTCTGTCCCCTCCACTCCACTGGAAATACTCCTGCTGATCAAACAAAAATGTGAAGACCTCAGTAGAAAACATTCTTTATTAGGGGCTGTCAATTAATTGCAGTTCACTCACATATTAGTTCAAAAAAATTAATCGCGATTAATCACCGTTTTAATCGCACTGTGAAACAATAATAGAACACCAACTGAAATGTATTAAATATTTTGGGTGTTTTTCTACATTTTCAAATATACTGATTTCAGTTACAACACAGAATACAAAGTGTACAGTGTTCACTTTATATTATTTTTATTACAAATATTTGCACTGTAAAATGATAAACAAAAGAAATGGTATTTTTCAATTCACCTCATACAAGTACTGTAATGCAATCTCTTTATCGTGAAAGTGCAACTTACAAATGTAGTTTTTTGTTACATAACTGCACTCAAAAACAAAACAATGTAAAACTTTAGCGCCTACAAGTCCTCTGAGTCCTACTTCTTGTTCAGCCAATTGCTCAGACAAACAAGTTATTTTACCCTTACGGGAGATAATGCTGCACACTTCTGTTTTCACTTTCAGGTGACATTGTAAATAAGGTGTTCGCATGGCACTTTAGTAGCCGGGATTGCAAGATATTTACTTGCCAGATATGCTAAACATTTGTATGCCACTTCATGCTTCAGCCACCATTCCAGAGGACATACTTCCATGATGATGACACACATTAAAAAAATAATGTGTTAATTAAATTTGTGACTGAACACCTTGTGGGAGAATTGTATGTCTCCTGCTCTGTTTTACTCACATTCGACCATATATTTCATGTTATAACAGTCCCAGATGATTGACCCAGCACATATTGTTTGTTTTAAGAACACTTTCACAACACTTGCAGATATGACAAAAAACAAAGACAGTACCAACATGAGATTTCTAAAAATAGCTACAGTACTTAACCCACGGTTTAAGAATCTGAAATGCCTTCCAAAATCTGAGAGGGACGAGGTGTGGAGCATTCTTTCAGAAGTCTTAAAAAGCAAAACTCCAATGTGGAAACTACAGAACCTGAACCATCAAAAGAGAAAATCAACCTTTTGCTGGTGGCATCTGACTCAGATAATTAAAACAAACATGTGTCGGTCTGCACTGCTTTGGATCGTTATCAAGCAGAAACCATCAGCAGCATGGACGCATGTTGACGCATCAGCATGTTGAAGCATGAAGGGACATATGAATCTTTAGTGCATCTGGCACATAAATATCTTGCAACGCTGGCTACAACAGTGCCATGCAAAACCTGTTCTCACTTTCAGGTGACATTGTAAACAAGAAGCGGGCAGCATGGTCTCCCGCAAATGTAAACAAAATTATTGCCTGAGCGATTGGCTGAACAAGAAGTAGGACTGACTGGACTTGTAGGCTCTAAAGTTTTATATTATTTTATTTTATTTTTGAATGCAGTCATTTTTTGTATATAATTCTAAATTTGTAAGTTCAACTTTCATGATAAAGAGATAGCACTACAGTACTTGTATTAGGTGAATTGAAAAATACTATTTCTTCTGTTTTTACAGAGCAAATATTTGTAATCAAAAATAAATATAAAGTGAGCACTGTACACTTTGTATTCTGTGTTGTAATTGAAATAAATTTATTTGAAAATGTAGAAAACATCCAAAAATATTAAATAAATGGTATTTTATTATTGTTAAACAGCATGATTAATCATGTGATTAATTGCAATTAATTCTTTTTAATCACTTGACAGCCCTATTCTTTCTTAATTCAACAAATTGCTCTCATACTTTACCATAAATGACTGTAGAAATATTATGAACAGTACAGCACATTTCCACAGTTAATCGGTTTACTTTCTAAATGTAGATATTTTACTATTATTCTTCCTCTTTTTAAATTTTAAGTTTTAAATTGCAATAAGCAAGTTTATAAATTTCCTTAATGAGCAAAAGGTTTCAACAACTGTAATCTTTGTGTCCTTTATACTGAAATATTTACCTTTTACTTTCCAAACAATAAGCTGTTCTAAGACTACAGTAACCCACATTCAACATTACATATAGAATACATTACATATTACAGAACTAGTCCGATAATAAAACTATTATGAAGTTAGAAATGAGTTATCTTTGAAAAAAGTGCTTACCATTCAAAATTTCCTTCAAACATCTAAACCAGGAATGACAGTGGTCTTCACTTAAATTATTAAAATTGATGGCAGTGTCCTTTAGTTTATTTTCTTTTTTCAGGCATACAAAAATTGTGATACCTAACAATACACCACCTTTCTTCTGTCCTACAAAACGACGACGTTTCAATTTTACGGAAAATATATCTTTCATTTCAACAAACTCCTCTTTACATGGTAAGTTCATATTGGAATCACCTGTTAAAAGAACGAAAGCTATATTAACAGTGTGTATTAACCCACATCTCGCACTGATAGAAACCTTATATATTATATATGCAATGTTTTATATTTTAATTGTTTGGTCTACATCTTCAAATTTTGACTTATTGTGCATCAGTTGCATAAATCACTGGTTGTGTTCTTTGTATTCTAGTATTCAAGTTTAATATCCTGCTGTAAGAAATTAGCATTGTTTTATAGGTCTTGAACCTCCTTCTTTACATTTAGAAATTAGAGAAAGTTGTATTATATAAAAATTGTAAATTCCTCCATTCTGTAAATCTCTCCATCCCTAAATTCAGTCTCCTAAAACAAGCTCTCTGTGTCCATTAAATCACTGCATGGTCGTCTTAGCAGCTATCAGTATGCCAGCTTTATTTTCTCATTTGGTATAACTGCATGCTCTTCAGAAATGAGAAAGGTACTAGGTGAGAATACTAGAAAATATAGATCAGAGAAAGCAAACATCCCCCACCCCCACACACAGAAACATACAAAATAAACCAAACCAGAACTGGGTCACTGGTATTATTAACTTCTATTTAAATTTTCAGTTAAGTTTGACTTGGAACAAAACAGCCTGAGATTCTAGTAGCAACTCAAACCCTCAGTCCCTGGAGACTGGCAATGGATTGGGAGCACTATATCAAGGCTACAGAAATGTTTCTAATGTATCTTTGGATGCCAGACAGTCTCTGGGATGCATGCTTATGAAAGCTGACCTTGAGGATGCCACCTTGAAATACCTCTTTGAGAAGTACCATTGACCCATTTAAAGCTTATGCAGGCCTATCCCCTCCTACTCTCATATCAGAAAGTAGAGAGAGTAGATTCCTCAAAGCCAAACTGAGTTTGGGTAGGGATGACATGCGAGAGATTATCCTAGACCAGGAGTGAGCAAACTTTTTGGCCTGCAGGCCACATCGGGTTTCCAATATTGTATGGAGGGCTGGTTAGGGGAGGCTGTGCCTCCCCAAACAGCCAGGTGTGGCCCAGCCCCCGCCCGCTATCCGCCCCCCCCCACTGCTTCTTGCCCCCTCACCGCCCCCCCGGACTCCTGCCCCATCCAACCCCCCCTGTTCCCTGTCCCCTGACCTCCCCCGGACCTCCTGCCCCCGACTGCCCCCTGCTGCCCCATCCAGCCCCTCCTCTCCTTCCTGACTCCCCCCCCAGGACCCCTGCCCCCATTCAACCCCCCTGTTCCCTGTCCTCTGACCACCCCGACCCCTATCCACACCCTCACCCCCTGACCACCACCCGGAACTCCCCTGCCCTCTATCCAACCCCCCCTGCTCCCTTACCGTGCTGCCTGGAGCACTGGTGTCTGGCGGCGCTACAGCCGCACTGCCCAGAGCACCAGGATAGGCATCCATGCCGCCCGGCTGGAGCCAGCCACACCACCACGCAGCACAGAGCACCGGGTCAGGCCGCGGCTCTGCAGCTGCACTGCCAGGCAAGAGCTCGCAGCCCCACCGCCCAGAGCATTGTGCCAGCAGCGCAGTGAGCTGAGGCTGTGGGGCCGGGGGCTAGACTCCCAGGCCAGGAGCTCAGGTGCCGGGCAGGAGAGTCCCGCGGGCTGGATGTGGCCCGTGAGTCGTAGTTTGCCCACCTCTGTCCTAGACCCTGGGGGAAGTGTTTCTGTATCCTCTGTTTAGTCACAACTCCAATGGTCCCCCCTTCCTGGGGGGGAAGGGAAAGCCCTTACTTCAGAAAGCTTTTTAAATCTCAAAGAAAGACTTTGTGCCTTCCTCTTTAGAAAACCCCATAAAAGATTTTGTTGAATTGCCACTAGCAATCTTGAAGCGAAGGGGGAGAAATTGCAAAAGGATTTTTTTTTTTCTGGAGGAGGTTGCAAATCTTGCTTTCCTAGGATTGCAGAAGAAGAAACCTTTTTTTTTTAATATAACCTTTAAGGTTTGAGCAAGGACTTCAGAAGAGATACCCCACTTTGAAAAAGAAAGTAACTTGTCTCAATTGTTCTCACAGTTTAATGGACCAGGAATGGCACCAGAAAGTTCATCAATCCACTGGATTGCAAACCTTATTTTTAGCAGATAATCTAAAAACAATTTGGGAAGAATTTATGTTATGAGGAAACATTTGTCTCAGATTCTCTGACTCTACTTGGCTCTGGATCACCTAATAGAATGGTGAACATTAGCAACACATTACCAGGGGCACTCCAGCCACGGAGTTCAGGCGCTCTAAGTGCCTTGGCAGTGTGGACACCTCAGGAGTTAGGGTGTCCGGGGCTGATTTAATGCGCTCTAACTTGCAAGTGTAGCCAAGCCCTTAGAGTTAGTCCTCAGTTAATGCCAGAAGGGACCATTATATCATCTAATCTGACTGCCTGCATATCACAGGCCATTAATTTTCACATAGTTATCCTATTGAGTCCAATAACTTATGTCTGACTGATGCATAACTTGTTTGGCTAAAGCATATTTTCCAGTCTTCATTTGAAGACATCAATAGATGGAGAATCCACTCCTTCCCTTGGCCGTTTGATCCAGTAGTTAATTAACCTCACTGTTAAATATTTGTGCCTAATTTCTAATTTAAGTTTGTCTGGCTTCAGCTTCGAGCCACTGATTGTGGTTATGCCTTTCTCCATTGCATTACAAAGCCCTTTAGAACCCAGCATTTTCACCCCATAAAGGAACTTTTACACTGTAATCACGTCTCAATCTTCTTTTCAATAAGCTAAACAGATAAAACTCTTCAAGTCTCACTGCAAGGCATTTTCTTCAGCCTTCGAATAATTTTTGTAGCTCTTTTCTGTACCTCTCCAATTTATCAACATCCTTTTTAAAATGTGAACACCAGAACGGTATGTAATATTCCAACACTGATCTCACCAAGACTGTATACAGAGATAAGTCACCTCCCTACTTCTACTAACCTGTTTATATATCCAAGGATCACATTAGCTCTTTTGCTACAACATCGCACTGAGAGCTCACGTTCAGTTGTTTGTCCACTATCCTAGAGTGCATCTTTTAGAAAAAACATCTCACATAAATTTTAAAATTGTCAGTGACAGAAAATCCAGCATGACCCTTGGTAAATTGTTCTATTCGTTAATTACTCTCACTCTTAAAAATTTACACCTTATTTCCAGTCTGGAATTTGTCTAGAGGAGGTATGCAAGTTAAGGCAGGTCATCAGAAGGTGATAAGGATGCTTTTTATGAATGGAAGATCACAGCCAAGCCTGGCTGTAATATGTTGGAAGGATTTTGGGTGAACTTTGCCCTATAAGACTTGACAGTAAACTAGTTAAGAAAGTCTAGGTTGTAGAATGCGTATGTTTTTATTTTATATGTAACCATTTGTTTCCAATACTTCTACTCGTTATCATTTGAATCTTTCCTCTTTGTTAAATAAACGTTTGCTTTTTTTCATTATAAACATTGTGATGGGTCTTCCCAGGGTGCAACCTGGAACTGGGGTACCACTGAGTCCTCTGGCTTATCAACCTCGGCTCCCTCTTACACTATGCTGTTGTGACAAGTTGCAAACCTCTGGTAGGTACTACACTCATACAGACATCCACAGGCAGGGACACACCCAGCTGAGTTACATGAATGCTTCTCCCAGCCACACATGCACTAACAATAGCAAGGCTCCAGCCAATTCCCCCCAGCTCCCCAGCTTTGCACTCCAGTGCTATACCATTCTGTCCTGGTCAGACGCTTGAGCAGTATATGTTCATAACCCAGTCCAGTCTGCCCTTCCCTCAACGTGGAGAAGACATGCACCAGTTTTTGTTCCTGAGCAGATTTCCCAAGCACTCCAACCAAAACACGCTGTTTTAGGTAAAACATAAAACAAGTTTATTAACTACAAAAAGATAGACTTTAAGTGATTATAAGTGGTAGGCATAAAGGATAGAGATGGTTACTAAAAGAAAAAAAATAAGTGAACAATCTAAGTTCTATAAACTAAACAGGATTTGAATCAAGCAGTGTCTCACCCGGATAGATAGCACAGGCAGCTAACAGATCTTCAATACAAAGGCTGGAATTCTCCTCCAGCCTGGGACCACCTTCCCCCTTCCAGATGTGTTTCCAGGTGTTGAGTTCTGAGAGGAGTGAGGCCAAAACATGCAGCCACTGTTCTCTCTTTTACATCCTTAGTCTCTGTGCCTAGAAGACACTTGTCTCGACATGCCCTGACGGGCTTCCCTGAGTCCCTCAGTTGAGCAGTCCCCTGGTCTTGTGCAATGGAGTCACAGGATCAAGCAGTCCCCATTGTGTGGTGCTTGCACAACTGTCCTGGAATTGTAAATCCCTTCATTACAACTCCCCTGCTTGTTAATGGCTGTTAAGTACATTCTGTCATACACTCATGTGAGTGTTTTGCTTTCTTTGTATGCCACTAGCAAACTTAAAACATATTTCAGTAACAACCATGCAGCAAAAATCTCAACTTGATACACACTAACGATATACACATTTGGACAGAATAATGGGTTTCAGCAGATCATGGCTTTTTATATATATATATATATATATATATATCTTACATAGCATGCTTTGTATGAAACATATCATAATTATATGACAGTGGTGAATATGGGTTCCCAGGGTTGCTTAGGGGTAGAGTGCCACAAACATATCTAAGTGTTGTATGATAAACTGAGTGATGATCCGAGGTGTAACTGATAAGCTGGTGTGCACTGTTCCTTTGGGAACAGGGTGTTTGTGAATTATCTGAGTGTCCAGTGGACCAGCGCTGGACACTTCGAATATTCGGGGGTTGGAGCGTGCCTACTGCTAACCTGCAGAAGGACCAGAGCTGGAGTAGGCTGAGAGAGAGGAATGCTTGTGTTGTCCATGGCTGATAAAGCTGGGGAGCTGACCCACAGGAGGCACAGAAAAGGCTTCTTCACTCTAATGACAGGTGGTAGCAAGGTGCCTCACAACCCTGGGTACTTGCGGGAAGCAGCACAGTGGCATAGTTGGCAGGCTCTCCACCCCATTTGCTGGTTAACTAAGGGTCATACTCTAGGTGATACAGACACAGATGCAAAAGTGAGAAGACTGGAAATAGTTATTTTCCATTTGTTTATTTTGGGTAAGGGAAATAAAAACAAAAGAAAAGTACGGGATGAATAAACAGGAGACATATGCTAAACATACCAGAAAGCAACTGGAAAAACTGTGCACAGAACGTGGCTCAAATGCTACAGAGAAAAACGTGGAAGGAATGAGATCTCTACTCATGGAATGTGATAAGCAGCAAGGAGATCTGACTGATCCAGCAAAAGAGCCTGAGCGAGGTGTAGGTTTAGAAAACCAGCCTGACACAGCTTCCAGCAAGGCAGCCCTGAATCTCGACCTGGCCAGGATAGAGGTCCAAAAGCTGGAAATAGCAGAGAGTCACAAAGAAAGGAAGAAAAGCAACAGCAAGAGAAGGCCAACCAGAGAACACTAGAGTTGGAAAATCAAAAGCATGAAGGTCAAGAGAAGGAGCAAGAAGCAGAAAAGCAACAGCCCAAGAAAGGAAGGTGGAAAGGGAGTATAAACTTCAAAGAATGGAAATGCAAGAGGAATATGTTCCTGAGTTCCCAGAGGTAAACTGTGAGGAGGAAGAGACAGCTGAGAGAAGAGAGGAGCCCTCTGCACCCTTGTCAGAAGCAAGTAGCCACGTGTCTCCAGAAGAAGGAAGTGAGGACTCACACACACAAACCCCAACACACCTTACATGACTATGCAGGAGTGTGGATGTGCAGGAGATTAAGGTTACCTCATAAATTTCCAAGCAATATACTAGTACCTCATTGTGGATGCTATACATAGAAAGGGCTCTGCTGAATTTTGAGGATATTGGTAGGAGTAGTGGACTGATCCCCTGCAAAACCACCAGATTTCAGAAGGGAGTTAAAAACATTCTGAGATCAAAATACCCCCCACCCCCAAGTCCTGTATTCTGCTGGTATTGAATAGATGCACAAGAACCTTGCAAGACTTACGAATCTGATAGGGAGGTGACACTAACAGAGAGAGGCAAGGGCAAGAGCTCTTACATCATAGAAGTTAGTGGGTGTCCTTGCCTGCTGATTACCAATATCCATGCAGATTTTATTATAGGCAGAGCAGGTACCACCGCCTGTACTTATGGTTGTCCTATCCTTCCCATTGTAAGACCACAGTTTTGGGTATTTAAAACTTTGTCAAACTTAAATTGTTAAGACTGAAATTTTCCACATTAAGTTCCTGCCTCACACTGGGTTTTTGTTTGTTTTGCAGGTTCCAGTTAAAACAGTTCATACATTTCTGAGAATGAGATTAGGGGAAAATATGTTGTTTTGTCCAGGTTAAAAAAAAAGAATTCATACAACTGTCTCACTGAGAAGCTCTAGTATCTCCACGCTTTGATACAGGGACTTGATATTTGCCAGGGAGTTTGCCTCTGTGTTAGAGCGGAGCCTCTTCTTGTTCAAAAACACGCAGATCTGGCCAAGTTTTAAGCCTTTGGGGGAAGAAAAAAAAACAACCAACAACAGTTCACAGAGGCTCAGTAGAGACTTGTTAAAAGTTTGGCAGCTAAATTATCTGAAGAATCCATCTGCACTGATAACGCTCTAGCTCAGGACTGCAATGACTTAGCAGAACTTTCCCTGAAATTGCTCCTGCACACTGCAAAATTGAGAGTAACATTACTGGTTTTCCTATGCTCCTCATGCTGACACCACAGCAGGGTGAAGGACACCGCCTGATCTGAATGCAGAACAGACAGTAGATAGAGTGGACAGGGAGGATGAATGAGTTGAATAGTTAGTGAGGCTACTTTTGATGATACCCTTGTCTCATTTGTTACAGAAGTTGGAAGAGGCGTAGTGAATGAGGCAGAGGACTGCAAGAAGAGAATTAATAATTTCATGCTTAAGAAAGCTGAATGCTGCCCTGGAGAACTGGATTCTATTCCTACCTCTGCTATACGGTTCCTACGTGATGCTAGATAAGTCACTAAACCAAACTCTTCCTCATTTTCTGGGTCCCCAACTTGAGATCCTGGGGTCTTATTTGCACAAATGCTGACCACTCAGAGCAGCAATTGAAGTCAATAGGAACTATGATCTGAACATCTTACATAATGTCAAGCTCTCTGTAGTATAAAGTCCTAGCTGTCTCAAATCAGGCACCTAAAGTTAATGGATATTTTCGGTCACATCCTTAGGGAAGCGCTCCTTCCAAAATCCTTTTCTAGTCCCCCAAGTACACACCCCTTTCAAGTGACAGGACCTTGCCTCCCCTGCCCTTTGGGGTGGGACCTCACTATCCAAACATCTCCAGGTTACATCCCTCTGGTTGCTAACTGTAATACCTAGCAAGCTCAATAGGCTTGGCACCTGCAAGTTTCTCTTTAGGAACCTGTGGATAGTAACACCTTGCAGTGACACAGAAGCAGCATCTTCCACAACAAAGTGTGATTTATTTGACAAAAGGTACACAGTTCTCAGAAAAATGGATTTAAAGCAATAAGACGACCAATAAGCATATTGTATTACCTACACTTGACATTCCCCTCAATCACACAGGTAGAAATGGCTTAAATTTAGTGTCTCCTGTTTCCTTCAGGACCAAGGTACAGCCTGCTTGCTGCAGAACAACTCTGCCAGTCTGTGTCAGCCTGCAACAGACAACTTCCCCTTTCCTTTCTGCAGGATAGTATCTGTGGGTATGTCTACACTGCAGCTGAGAGCAAGCCTCACAGCACAGGTAGATAGACTCAGGTAGCAGAGCTTGAGTTAGAGCACTAAAAATAGCAGCGTGGACATTGTGGCTTGGGCTGCAGCTTGGACTTTCAAGCCTAGGGGATCTGGGCTTGAGAGCCCAAGCTGCAATGTCCACACTGCTATGTTCAGTGCACTAGCTTGTATGTCTACCCAGGCTGGGAGGCTCGCTTCCAGCTGCAGTGTAGACGTACCCTATAAGGTTTTAGTATTCCTTTTGATCTCAGGTTCGATCTCAGAAAAGTAAACTTTGCCAGTCAGGAAGGACCAAGCAGAAACCAATTAATAGTTTCCCACAATGTTCCCTTATGGAGCCTTGGTATTCTCATGATAGTATCTTATCTTTGGCATTATTTTGCCTTTTCTGCTTGGTTTCTTTAACATCTCCTTCTGATCCTACCCCAGAGCAAGTAATCCATGACACACAGAGGTATGAATAATATTTATAAAAAAAATACAGATATTTCCCAGGTCGTCAAACTTTTTACCTTAATCTCTATGTGCCTCAGTTACCCATTTGTAAAATGGGAATAAAAATACACCCTCGTCTCACAAAGGTGATGTGAAAGTAAATTCATTAATGTTTATGAAACACTCAGATACTATTGTGATGCACTCTATAGAAAAGTCCAAGAAGAAATTAGTAATCCTGTCCTCAGGGCAGGGTTTGAATAGTACGCAATAAATAAGGCCTGGGCCCACCCACTGAAGGAGAAAACAAAATACTGAATAGCTGATCACTAATTGAGCACCATCCATTCTTTGAACTGAATGATGCAGGGCTCCTGTGGAAAAAATAGTATGTGATCGTGTAATTAAAGACTGGTAAACAATTATATAAAGCAGGGGTAGGCAACCTATGGCACACGTGCCAAAGGTGGCACGCGAGCTGATTTTCAGTGGCACTCACACTGTCCTGGCCACTGGTCCAGGGGGCTCTGCATTTCAATTTAATTTTAACTGAAGCTTCTTAAACATTTTATAAACCTTATTTACTTTAAATACAACAATAGTTTAGTTATATATTATAGACTGATAGAAAGAGGCTTTCTAAAAATGTTAAAATGTATTACAGGCACGTGAAACCTTAAATTAGAGTGAACAAATGAAGACGCGGCACACCACTTCTGAAAGGTTGCCGACCCCTGATATAAAGCAAACTGTTCTGCAGCCCTAACTATAATTGGTGTGTATAGACTAAACGGTGCAGCCAATTGTATGACTACATTCATGGGTCATTCTTTAAAATGTTCAAGAGACCAAACAGACAATAAATTTGTGTAAGTTTGGTTAACAACAAAGCAATACAGTATGAAAGAGACAAATACCCTCCTTCTGGAAGCTAATTCTTACAGCCTGCTCCCTGTATAGAAGGAGTGCTTCAAAGATATGCATTTCAACAAGCAGTTTGTTTAATTTAAACTATTTAAACTATTCCCCTATGCTGCAAGTAACACAAATATTGCTACACGGTAATAGCGCAGGGATAGCCAAACTTACTGACCCTCCGAGCCGTCTGTGACAACCTTTAGAAGTTCTTGCCGGGGCTAGGGGCTTCAGCCCTGTGGGAGATGCCTGCCAGGGCTCAGGGCTGCTCCTGCTGAAGTTCTGAGCCCCGGCAGGCATGCCCTGTGGGGCTGAAGCCCTGAGACCTCTCTCCCTGCTGGTCAGAAGCCAGAAGCAACACCTGGGGGGAAGGAGGGGGGAGACACATGGGGTCACGTGCCCCACCAGATTTTTGCCAGGGTGTGCTGGCCCTTCTCAGTCACATGGTGCCACCGAGCCCCCTCCTTGCAAGGCAGCTGCTGGAGCCAGCAAGTTGGGATCTATGGCCATGGGGAGAGGCAGCAGAAAACATCTGGGAGCTGCAGTGAGAGCTACTGCCTCTTCCTGTGGAGCTGAAGCAGTGTCCCCTCCCTGCAGTTCCCAGCTGTTAGCTCTTCCTGGAGATGCAGTGACAAACAGCTGGGAACTGCAGGGAGGGGCTGCTGAGGGGAAAGGGAGCGTGTCTGGGGGGCTTGACTCAAGCTGTTGGCGGGCTGAACGTTTAAATTGTTGCCCCCACTCCCAGCAGGCACCAGTCATCTCTAACAGAAGCCACTAGCCCCACCACCCCACTGCAGGGCAAATCTGGTAGGCAGAGAATGGAGGGGCTGTGGGGGGCTCTGCGAGCCACTGTTTGGCACTCCTGTAATAGTGCATGAGAATCTGAAATTCAGACTGCAAACAAAAGTGAAAATTAGTATTTCCATTGCATAAGAAAAGTAAATTGCAAAAAAGTAAAAAAAACAAATCAAAATAATAAAATGCAAACTTGATTTTAAAAATCCTTAATTTTCAAAATGCAAGAAGTTTATAATGTAGGTAAGAACATTTCTTTAACAGTAATATTTTAAACCTGACACTGTTTGTTTTAAATTAGTCCTGTTTACCCTCCACTGGCTCTAAATGTGTCAAATTCCTGGGCTGGTCATATGAATACCAACCTTCTCTTTTTCATAAAGAAAATATAGTACTCTCTAATAAGACAAAATACATGCATTTTATATGCCGATTAGACCCCCCAAAAAGATTCTTATAAGAGTCAAAATTTAAACTTCAGAAACATTGAACTGGACATACTCTAGGCCACACTTTAAAAATATACTTGAAATATATTTAGGCTGAGATTTTCAAAGATACCTAACAGATTTGGATACCTATTTCCCACTAAAATTATTAGGAATTAGACATACAAATCCCCTAGGTGGGTTGAATAGTGGTTGTTTGGTAAAAAGAATAACTTTTTCATAAAATGAACAAATAAAAATGTGTAAGATCCAACTAAGATCATGGAACGTATAAAACTTCATTTGCATTATCTATCAAACAAAAATATTTCAGATGTGATCTAGTAACCAAATTCACATTAAATAGACATAATCTTGGCTTAGACATGCAGTTTTTCTTTTCATTTAAGAACTATTGGTTCATTAGTATCATGTTCGTTATTGCTAGCTGTTTCAGAACATTAACTGTCCTCTCACATTACTTAGAAAGATACTGGGTACCATCTGCTCTTGCAAGGGATTTAAGTATACATCTATTAGATATCATGCTATTTATTTAATTCAGCACCCACTTCCTATTGTTGTATCTTCTGGAAAAGAAAAAGTCAATTTAATTACAAGGAATAAAGATAATCTCTCCCGCCAGGTTGTCATGTCACCATGAGAGCAGAGAAGAGACCAGCATAAAGTAGGTTACAGTATTTAGTAAGAGTAGCAAAATTAACAACACTTAACATTTAGCAAAAGGTCTAACAAAAATAGAATAATGTATGGATCTTTTTAAAATATATATATATTATTACTATAAGCCAAGGGCTTGTCTAAATCAATCTTGGCACATCTGTCTGATGTAGAGCGTAAACAGGATTAGAGCTGGATTTAGCTGCTTGACGCTAATTGTACTCGCAGTTTCTGCACATGTCCACTTTTTCAAATACAGCATGAAAAATAAGCCAGCCTGATATATGAATTTTTAACAACGCGTTTTATACACCTACTTAAGCTGTACTAGATTTTCAAGCAATGGGGTTATCCTACAATTTTTTGCTATTTAGGATGATCTAATCTCCTAATACAAAATTCTGTTTGAATACACCACACACTGAGATAAAACTGTGAGGTAAGGGACTAAAATTTGAATACAATTTAATTGTACATAGAAAACCAAAATTTAATTATTTATTAATAAGGTTAAACTTTTTTTTTTTTTTTAAACAAACTGTTTTTAGAGCCAAAAAGATCAAAACAGATACAAAAAAAGAAAATAATTCTGTTGAAAATTAAGAATATTTGTGACAGAGAATTTAGCAGGCTGTTGCTATGTATATTTTAAACAGGAATATTAAAATAAAGCATTTGTTGAACAGTTCTTAAACCATATGTGCATTATCTCCTGACATGGTATAGAAAGTGCAATGCTACATTGTTATAGAATTTCTTTCTATAATTCAATCTATAAATTTCAAGCACAAAAAGAAGGAAAAATATAGAGGAAAGATAATCTTATAGTTAAAGCATAGGATTTAGGAGTCCTGAGATGTGGCTTCTATTCCGTCCTCTGCTATAAATTCCTTGTGTGATTTTAGGCAAGTTACTTAACCACTCTCTGCCTAAGTTTCTCTCTATGTAAA
The DNA here is from genome assembly GCF_028017835.1 of Emys orbicularis. Classification (NCBI taxonomy): domain Eukaryota; kingdom Metazoa; phylum Chordata; order Testudines; family Emydidae; genus Emys; species Emys orbicularis. The sequence goes on from NC_088693.1 coordinate 46,305,632, forward strand.
ATTGAGTTAATCTTTTCTTTACCTCACAAAGATGCCGTGAAGTTTAAATTCATTAATGAATGAGAGGCACTCAGATGCAGTGATGAGCTCTATAGAAATTATGAAAATAATAAAATTAGAACTACCAAAGAAAATATAGTTCTCAATTACAATATTCATTTCTCCCATAACATTATTTCTATGGCTTATAATATTTTGCCAAATTTTGTACATGCAGTACAATAGGTGTATATTTATATACTATAAAATATAAAAACTAGCACATAAAGCAGCAGAATCAGGTATTAAATGAATAATTTACAACAATGCAAGTATAGTTCTAGGCCTGTTAAATGTTCTGCTTCAGAACAGATTTTAAAATAATTTACAATTTTTAAAATGTGGTTTCTATTAATATCTGCCATTCAGGTCATTAGATATTAAATTTGTTGCGCTACACATAAAATTCCATAACAAACTTATTTTGGCAATTTCTGAATTCTCACATTTTTCCCAGCACAGAACTCACAGACCTGGGGGAGGGGATCTAAGACATCTTTGTGCCCTCCTGATCTTGGTCTGCTCTGGCACTCCTGACATAACATAGGCAGCCCAACAGCCTGTCTAAGTTACGGCAGCCTCCCCTGGGCTGCTCTACAAGTTGCAGCACTGCCCGGAATCTCCACAGTGCTGTGTGTTGCAGCCCCACCAGCACATTTCTCTCCCCTCATCCCAGCCTCACTTCCAGCTCTGCCACTGCTTTACTGAGTGGCATCAGGCAATTCACTTATGTCCCAATTCAAGAAAGCATCCCTAATCATGAAAGCACTTAAGAACATGCTTGAAGTTAAGTATGTGCTTATGTCCCATTGGGAGATTTAACATATTATACACATACGTACTTCTGCATCTGCTAAATAATGACATTTACTTTAATAATCTGAGACATTAGTGAATCAAAACATCTTTAGACATTCATATATTATATATTGAATCAGATTACTATACGTGATGTACCAGCTTTGATGTGGGATCCTGTCAGCTGTAAATCTGCCTGGAGCAGGGGCAAAGAGGCACAAGCCATCCATAACCATACTCTAGCAGAGGCTCGTATCAGTCAGCACAAACCCCAAAGTGGGTAGAACTGATCAAGGAGATGATGGATTCAGGCTGTCTGGAAGATGTGCTGATTCAGCACCTCGCCGAGGGCAACCTCCACCAGCAGCACTCAGATGCAGACCGAGACAAATTTTAAAGCGTCCCTCCCCGACCGAACACCCAGGGCAGGCAACAGCAATAGTGCCTTTAGCATTCTCTCACAGGAGTAAATTTCCTTCCCTTTCTCTACTCCAGCACAGCTACACCAATGGGAACAGGCAGAAAGTAAATCACACCCCTATGCCTACAGGAAGTGAGTCTAGCCCCATACTATTTTGTCTTACAATGCATTTCCAAGAAAGAGGGAGAAAGAAAAGTTAAGACTATTTTATGGTAAAACTGGATTAATCCATGTAACATACACTGCTATGTATTGCTATAATTTTTATTCTTAATCTTAGAAATGTCCGTATTATGTATATAATGGTTGAGGAGAAAAGACGCGATACGAAGTATGTGGGAATACTAGAAATAACCTGAGGGGGAACAATATTATAGTATATGTGCCATTTACTTGACCCTAAAATACAAGCCAATCATTGGTCTTTCACATAAAGATAACAATTTACAAAATAGGAGTATTTTACTAATTTTGTAACATTTTTATTGTATACTTCACTATTTTACAAGGATGTTTATGCTGCAAGTAATCAAAGGAAAGTGCAATTTTTGGGGTTTCATTTCATTATTTTAAAAGGTCTTCAATAGCTCAATACTTCTGTCAAAGCTTTTTCAAACAAATTTGATATCAATACGATATGACAACTGAAGCAAACCTTAATTTCACTCACAGTAAGAAATCACAGGATTAAGTAACACAGTGCAGTCTTTTAGAAAAGTTTATTGCTTCCAGATGGAGGCAAGTTTCCTTTCAGCACTGATTGTAACTACTGTATACAGGGAACCAATGTAATTATGAAAATAGACAAAATGTAGTTATACAAATTATTAAAATATTGACACAGAAGAGGCTTACATAATAAAGCATGTATCTTGATTAAGATAAGACAACTCCTTTACAGTAGTTTATGCTTCTATAAACTTTCAATATAAAACTACATGGAATATATGGACATGCACAAATCTGCAAGGCATCCATAAAATGAATTCTATCTCAAACTGTGTGCTGTTTGCCTCATGTTGTGTTGTGCCATGTGTTTCACTGCATGATGCTCAACACCATGATATCCACCTGTGCATCAGGCGAAGCATCTATGTTTATCTTGTTCAGCAGCGGAACTGTTCAATATACTTGCAATCCACTTATGATAAAATAAAAATTGTGTACATATTGCATTTTTCTTTCATAATTCCAATTAAAATAGCTACATACAGAATACTGGTAAAATTTATTGACAACTCTAAACAATGGTTTAATGAACAACAAGAAAAAACATTTTTAGTCATGTTCGGATAAGGATGGAAGAAGTAATTAAAGAAGCTTTACTTGGGATATTTAAAATGCATTAAATTAAAATGCATTCAATAAACAGTAGTGGAATCAAGAACTCCAGTCTGTATAACTACATAAAATACTTAAACAATTTAGGAAAACAACTAACAGGTACAAATAATGTGTTTGGGAAATGTTCATAGGGCCATTTTCTGGTCAGAGAACAATCACAAGCCATGCAAATATGAACCCCTGACTCTTTGGTCCATGTAATAAAATAATAAAATAATAAAAATAAAAATAATAAAACAAATGGAGCAGCACTTTTTAAAAATTAAACAAATAAGACACTTTATATAATAGGCAGAAATAAGCAGATGTTGAATGAATGAAAATGGGTGGTAATAAATAGCACATGTCCCAATGGGTTACAAAATAAAATAAAGTTGACCCTGTAACACACTGAGGACTTCCTACAGGAAAGCCAAACATATCTGACCATGCCCAACACACATATGAATATATGTCAGCTGGTTAAAAACAAAACAAACAAAAAAAATAACTAAACCAAAAAGTAGTTCTCATAACTACTGACATACATCCTTGCACATGGTAATACCTAAGTAATCAACACTACCATTCCTATTAAGCAATCTGCTTCTCTCTCTTTTGTTTATTTACAATCTTAGTTCCTAATCCTGTAATTGCATCTTCATGAGCAGACCCATGTACCTGTTCAGAATTCCACTGACATTGGGCGGGGGAGGGGTTGGAAGAGGAGGAGAGAGATGGCAGAAACAGTATCATACTGCGTGAGAAAGACAGACAAAAAGAAAACTATTATCCCATGGATCAGGAATAGGCATTCTGACTGAATTCCTCAGGAAGAATGAGCAGTCATCAATTCAGGGAGTCACAAACCCATCTTGGGAAGTTTCCACTCATTTACCTATCAGCCCATGGGGAGGAAGACAGGGAGACTAGCAAATGCCAAATCAAGGATAAGGTAGATGCAATAAAGAGAGAAATCTCTCAGAACCAGCTCCTTCAACTTGGTTTTCGCCCTAAATCTTGTGCTGTTGAACAAGCCTCCATCTAGTCTGGGTTGAAGATAAATGCCATCACTGCTGTCCTTAAATGCATGAAGAAGCAGGAATAAAAAGCAGATGTTAAAGAGCACTGGGGATAAGATCCCCCCCAACACACACACCCGTTTCACCCAGTTGTTAATGTCAAAGGCATTTGATTCTATGTTTTCATACACTACATTTTGGAGGGTTCATCAGCTAGTCCACGAAGACAAGCACTCATGCAAGTATGCAAATCAGCGTGCCCAGTATGTCTGGTACATGTAGTGAAGCCAAGCCTTCAAACACCTGAGGTGAAGTCTGGCATGCTGAGTCATGTATTCGCACTAGGCCATATGCTCTGGAAGCTGGAGGCAAGAGTATACTGTTCCTCTTGGCCTGGACTTGAGGATTTTGAGAAAGTGAGTACTGAGAGAAACCTATCCTTCAGATGGTAAGTGAGGGGTGTCGAGGCATCAAGATCTGTACCAATAAAATGTATTTTCTGGGACAGAAGTAATGTTGATGTCTCCACATTCAATTTCAGCACGAGATGAGAGAATAGTTGTATGATCTGACTGATGCAATTCTGAATGTGCTCCTTTAATTTTCATCAGAGCAGCCAGTCATCCAGGCAAGGATATATTTAAATACCAGAGATGGGCATGACCACTGTAATACATTTGGTGAACAACCTTGAGGCAGAGGATAGACCAAAACATAGCACTACGTATTGGCAGTGTGTGTTCCCATATAAACCACAGATGTTTTCTGTGGCCATGATGTATAGTTCTATGATAGTAAACGTCCTGCTAATTAAGGGCAGAGAACCAATCTCTAGGGACTAGATGACAGACAAAAAGGTGACCATCCTGAATTTGAGTTTCTTGAAAAATCTGTTCAGGTTTCTCAAGTCCAGACTGGGTCTTAACCCACCTCTTTTAGGGGAATCAGAAAGTAACAAGAATAAAAGCCTTTCCCTGAGTGTTAAGGAACTTCCTCTACAGCTCACAATTCTAGAGGAGAATATACTTCCTGAAATAATAAAATCTTGTGAGATGGGACTCTAAACAGGGAGGGGGATGGTGGTTGGGATAAGGAAGGGAAGTAAATTGGATGATTCATAGATTCAAGGACTGGAAGGGACCTCGAGAGGTCATCGAGTCCAGTCCCCTGCCCGCATGGCAGGACCAGATACTGTCTAGACCATCCCTGATAGACATTTATCTAACCTACTCTTAAATATCTCCAGAGATGGAGATTCCACAACCTCCCTAGGCAATTTATTCCAGTGTTTAACCACCCTGATAGTTAGGAACTTTTTCCTAATGTCCAACCTAGACCTCCCTTGCTGCAGTTTAAGCCCATTGCTTCTTGTTCGATCCTTAGAGGCTAAGGTGAACAAGTTTTCTCCCTCCTCCTTATGACACCCTTTTAGATACCTGAAAACTGCTATCATGTCCCCTCTCAGTCTTCTCTTTTCCAAACTAAACAAACCCAATTCTTTCAGCCTTCCTTCATAGGTCATGTTCTCAAGACCTTTAATCATTCTTGTTGCTCTTCTCTGGACCCTTTCTAATTTCTCCACATCTTTCTTGAAATGCGGTGCCCAGAACTGGACACAATACTCCAGCTGAGGCCTAACCAGAGCAGAGTAGAGCGGAAGAATGACTTCTCGTGTCTTGCTCACAACACACCTGTTAATACATCCGAGAATCACGTTTGCTTTTTTTGCAACAGCATCACACTGTTGACTCATATTTAGCTTGTGGTCCACTATAACCCCTAGATCCCTTTCTGCCGTACTCCTTCCTAGACAGTCTCTTCCCATTCTGTATGGAGGATTTTTTCTTCCTAAGTGGAGCACTTTGCATTTGTCTTTGTTAAACTTCATCCTGTTTAACTCAGACCATTTCTCCAATTTGTCCAGATCATTTTGAATTATGACCCTGTCCTCCAAAGCAGTTGCAATCCCTCCCAGTTTGGTATCATCCGCAAACTTAATAAGCGTACTTTCTATGCCAATATCTAAGTCGTTAATGAAGATATTGAACAGAGCCAGTCCCAAAACAGACCCCTGCGGAACCCCACTCGTTATGCCTTTCCAGCAGGATTGGGAACCATTAATAACAACTCTCTGAGTACGGTTATCCAGCCAGTTATGCACCCACCTTATAGTAGCCCCATCTAAATTGTATTTGCCTAGTTTATCGATAAGAATATCATGAGAGACCGTATCAAATGCCTTACTAAAGTCTAGGTATACCACATCCACAGCTTCTCCCTTATCCACAAGACTCGTTATCCTATCGAAGAAAGCTATCAGATTCGTTTGACATGATTTGTTCTTTACAAATCCATGCTGGCTGTTTCCTATCACCTTACCACCTTCCAAGTGTTTGCAGAGGATTTCCTTAATTACTTGCTCCATTATCTTCCCTGGCACAGAAGTTAAACTAACTGGTCTGTAGTTTCCTGGGTTGTTTTTATTTCCCTTTTTATAGATGGGCACTATATTTGCCCTTTTCCAGTCTTCTGGAATCTCTCCCGTCTCCCATGATTTTCCAAAGATAATAGCTAGAGGCTCAGATACCTCCATTAGCTCCTTGAGTATTCTAGGATGCATTTCACCAGGCCCTGGTGACTTGCAGGCATCTAACTTTTCTAAGTGATTTTTAACTTGTTCTTTTTTTATTCTATCTGCTAAACCTACCCCCTTCCCATTAGCATTCACTATGTTAGGCATTCCTTCAGACTTCTCGGTGAAGACCGAAACAAAGAAGTCATTAAGCATCTCTGCCATTTCCAAGTTTCCTGTTACTGTTTCTCCCTCTTCACTAAGCAGTGGGCCTACCCTGGCTTTGGTCTTCCTCTTGCTTCTAATGTATTGATAAAAAGTATTCTTGTTTCCCTTTATTCCTGTAGCTAGTTTGAGCTCATTTTGTGCCTTTGCCTTTCTAATCTTGCCCCTGCATTCCTGTGTTGTTTGCCTATATTCATCCTTTGTAATCTGTCCTAGTTTCCATTTTGTATAGGACTCCTTTTTATTTTTTAGATCATGCAAGATCTCGTGGTTAAGCCAAGGTGGTCTTTTGCCACATTTTCTATCTTTCCTAACCAGCGGAATAGCTTGCTTTTGGGCCCTTAATAGTGTCCCTTTGAAAAACTGCCAACTCTCCTCAGTTGTTTTTCCCCTCAGTCTCGATTCCCATGGGACCTTACCTATCAGCTCTCTGAGCTTACCAAAATCCGCCTTCCTGAAATCCATTGTCTCTATTTTGCTGTTCTCCCTTCTACCCTTCCTTAGAATTGCAAACTCAATGATTTCATGATCACTTCCTTCACATTGCTGAGGACCCACTTGTCTGATGTCATCTCACTCCATGCACCATAAAAGAAAGAGACAGGCGGTTTCTAAAAGGAGATACGGGGTCTAGGAGATCTGCCCTGACTGGTACACTGTCCTCAATAGTATCATCAAAATGATTCCCTTGTTGTAGTGGAAGTCTGAAGGCTGACACATGGGAGGCTTGGATCTCTTCTTGGAAGAATCCTGGAAGTCTGGGCTGATAAAAAGAAGACCTGAACTGCATCTGAGATTTGAATTGCCTCCTCTTTGTCATGAGAGTATAGATTCCCAGTGAGTGCAGAGTCACAAGAGAGTCTTAACATATGCATCACATCATTAAATTGTTCTCAGAAAAGACCAGAGCCTTCAAAAACCTTCAATTGTGTTTTGCAGTTCTTTTGGGAATGCCAGAGGCCTTCAGCCAGGAAGAATGCCTCATTGAAATCACTATGGCCATGGAGCATCAGGCAGTACAGGATGAATCAATGGCTGTTTTAGGAGATGTACAAGCTGTAAGATGTCCCTCAGCCACTGTTGCCAAGAACTGGTCCCTACAGTCCTCTGGCTACTTGTCAGCAAATTTTGCGATGAAAGTCCAATTAATAAACATATTTGAACAGCAAAGTTTGGTAATTTGCAATCCTCATTTGTAGGTTTGCGGTGGCAAATTTTCCTGCCATAATGGTCTAGTCTTTTATGGTCCTTATCCTGTGAGGTAGCCTTGAATTGAGATTGACTCAAGCGTTCATTAGCTGTAATGACTCCAGGAGAGTCTGGAACAGAGTGAATGAAAAAATAATCAAATTCCTGCTGAGGAACTATATAATGCCTATCATCCATGTGTGTGAAAGTCGGTGATATGGAAGCTGGAGTCTGCCAAAGAGTTTTGGCCAGATCTAAGAAGGATCATTAATTGGAAAGGTACTCTTCCAGAGGGCTGGAGTCTGTAAAATACATTGCAGCCGGTACAGATTGTCCTGCACAACTTCCGCTTGTATTCCTAAAGATGTAGCAAGCTGCTTTATAAGATTTCCAGGTCCTTAGGGGGAACCGAGGAAGATTCAGGAGTAATGATTTCATCAGGGAAGAATAAGGATGTGTGTGGCGGCTGATCCAAGATTTCCTCCCTGGTTCCCTCTTCTTCAGCAACCCCCAAAGTTGGGGATGGCTCACAAAATGCACAGGTATAGGGTCTTTCCTTGCTGGGAAGGAGATTGAGACTTCCTTCTAGATTGCGTTGCAGATAGAGATCTGGAAGGTCTAGTAGCAGTCCAAAGTGTCCAGTATGGACAAAGGAGGTAGTTAAATCTCTGCTTTGCCCAAGGTGGTGGACAAAATAAGGGAATGTCCTTAGGTGGTTAATACTCTTTCCCCAACCCATGAGTTTATGCAACATGCCTAGATTTTGACATGTAGAGTGAAACAGGCTGTCTTGCTCAGAATGAGAAGAAGAGACATAGCTCTCTTCAGGGAAGCAAGGAGCTGTTCCAGCCAGCATCAGTGGTGGTCTCGGTACCAGCAGCGATGCATGTTGCTGCACTGGTGACACCGACTGCATTGAGATGGCTCTAACAGTACCAATGTAGACACACATAGCGCTTGTTCGGGAGGACAAAATGCCTTCTGCTGTAACAACTGCACCAGTGGCTCTGATGGTGCCAGTGTAGTGATAGAATCCATCACTAGTATCTGACAATGATGATCAGTGAATTTGGGAAAGAAAGGTATACAAGTCTTTTGCTGCAAAATATGCTTGTGGTGTCGATAGTACCGAGACTGGAGGTAAGTTCTTGGTAGATAGTACATGTTGCACTGGTCCCAATTATGTTAGAATGGATTAAGACAAGGGTGTCTGCTTCACTGAAAATATTGTAGATTATTTTAAAAGTTGAAGGCACTGACCTCGATGGACCTGCTGGGGCCATAGTCGATGGTGCCACCTCACATGGTACTGGTGAATGCTGATGCTTATGCCTAGATTTTGACTCAGTACCAGGGGACTTATGTCTTTTACTTGATTTGTCCTGTTTGTGGATCACGGTGTCAGACTTCGTCAGCCTCTCTGTCTCAGAAGGAAACTTCTTCAGCTTCAAAGTCGCTGCAAGAGAAGGAAAAGAGCATCTTCTTTCTCCAGTCATTGGTTTAGAGCCCGAAGGAGCTAGAGAAGCACTTTTAGTAGAAGAGCTCTCCATTCTCTCATGATTGGGGTCTTGTTCTGAAGAAGGGCACATCATCTTTATAAGCAATGCTCCCCAAAGCAGAATTCCCTTGATTGTTTTGTTCTTGCTGGGAAAGAGGTACATAAGGAACATTTATCCCTGACATGTCCATCTCCCAAGCAAAATAAATTAAAGTATTTATTACTTACAGGCATTACAGCCTGCAAGTGAAACACTGCTTAAACCCTGGGGACCTCCGCATTTTCACAGCCAGCCAGGATTAGCTATACTATAACAATGAAAATGTGTACACTATAAAACTATGTACTAAATAGTTAGAAAAATGCTGGTTGTATAATACTCTTGCTACAGATGGTCAGAAGGAACTGAAAGGGAGGTGGCAGCCATGCCCTGTTACCCCTCAGCTCTGTGCACAAGGACAGCAGGGCACATGCACCACGCTCCGGTATTGCTGGCAGAAGTTGCTGACTCCACTGCATTGGGTGCATACACACCTACAATGGAATATACACGTGCACAATCGCTCAAAGGAGAACTACTGATTATTTGTATAGGGCGAGATTCTCACCCTGCTCAGGCCACTTAATGCCAAGTAAAAGGGCCAGAGTGTCAAAAAGTGGCTCTGAAAGGTCCAGATCCAGCTGGAAGAATTCCCTTGGCACAATTATTGAGGACATATGCTGTTCTTTGAGGACCCCCTTAAAAGCCCTGGCATAAAAAGTAGGATTGGGGGCAGGTGGTGTGAAAGGCCACAGCAGATAGCAGAGAATGAGCAACAAACAGGAGAGTTTCGGAGGTAGTTTGGAAAGGCCGGATTAAAGGCTTTTTTCTAGGAACAGTTTTATGCTCAGTAATGTAATGGTCAGCAATGGAACTGTGTCTGTGACCTGCGACAGATGTGCCATGTATTCTTTCCTGTCTGAAGCCAGAAGGGACTTTTTATACATAGAGTGTAAGTTGGTGGCTGTGCTTGAAGAAAAGATTCTTGAATTGGAAGGGCAAGTGCAGACAATACAGAGCATCAGAGAAGCGGATGAGTTCATCAACAACCAAAATTCAGGAAGCATCGCTACCCAGATTTAAGAGAAAAAGGATGTGACCACAAAGGAATCAGAGAGAGGGGAAAATGAGAGAGGAGGCCTGGTAGTTTGTAACCACAAGAGGCAAGACAACGAGCCGGCATTCTACACAGCTGGAGGAAGATGGGCAAGCTGTGGACACCAGAGAGAAGAGAAGAACCAGTAGGGATTCTACATAGGGATTGAGAAACTCTGTACCTCGGGGGAACACCCTGCACCCCCTCCCATGTTCATCCTTATAATATGATTATGTGGTATCCAATGCAAAGTTTGTCATGTCGGGTGTCTTTGGAAGGCTCATGATGCACTGAGCATTGTTGGTATAGTAATGTTATAGGTTGTAATTTCATGTATAGAGTTATGAGGCTGAAAATGTGTCCTCATGGCTTAAAACAAGCCCAAGGAAAACTCTTCAGGAGCAGAGGGGCAGTTCACACCTCATCAGGGCATGTATGGGACAAACCCAGCCCAGCCTCACAGGAACAAATGACACTGGCCTAGGCTGCAACAAAGGATCTGTTGGACTCTCAAGTGAGTTACCCCCTTCCCTTGGTCAGTTTGGGACTTTGATGAAGTAATGCTCACCTGACTCTGAAGGGGGGGGGGGGCAAAGCCAAGAGGGAAGAAAAAACACATGATAAAAGGGAGAGACATTTGCCATGATCTCTCTTACACCTCCATCTACAGACACCACCCCCAAGCAACTGAAACGCTGATCAAAGGGGAGAGCCTGGCTGAAGGGCAACCAGTCAGCCTGTGGTGAGAAGCATCTAAGTTTGTAAGGGCACTGAAAGTGTTAAGATCAGCTTAGAATGCATTTTGCTTTTTTTTTTTAATTTCATTTGACCAAATCTGACTTGTGCTTTGACTTAAAAATCTCTCTTTTGTAGTGAATATATTTGTTTATTCTACCTGAAGCAGTGTGTTTGGTTTGTAGAATGTCAGAGATTCCCCTTGGAATAACAAGCCTGCTACATATCAATTTCTTTGTTAAATTGATGAACTCCTATAAGCTTGCAGAGTCCAGCAGGCAAGACAGAGGTTCCTAGGGTTGTGTCTGGGACCAGAGATATTGGCTAGTGTCATTCAGTTGCACAATCTAAGCAGCAGCTGGCCAAAAGTGCTCACTCATGTAGCTGGGACCAGCTTACATGCTAGAGGCTGTGCGTGAACAGCCTGGGAGTGGGGAGTTCTCACAGCAGAGCAGGGTAAGGCTGGCTCCCAGAGTCAAGGATTGGAGTTACCTAGCAGATCACTGGTCCAGAGAACACCATGGGAACCTGACAGGGCTCAATACCAAGTCTTTAGCAAGAAAACCATGGAAGAGATCTTTGAAGAGACAGCTTGTTGAATGGAATGGAGAGGTGAATGGGACACACTTGTGGATGCTCACACAACTTGTAAGAAAATCAAGCTTGCCTACAAAGAGATCTTCAATCATCCAAGGATGACAGACAGCATAGAATCCCTAACGATAGTTAGGAAAAACGAAAAGAAAATGTGCTGTTTTCTGGGAGCCAAGACACAAAATGTCACTCTAAGACTGCATGGGCTTTTGAAGTTGATGGGCAAGAATCCACTGGTGCATGTCAGCAATAATGACAATGCAACATGGGATATCTCAGACTATTGGTGATTTCAGGGAACTTGAGAGGGTGCTGCAGGAGAAAAACCATCCAGGTCATCTTCTTGGAGATGCTTCTTGTCCCATGAGCAAAGACAGAAGGTGGAAGATTCTGGAAATGAACCACTGGCTAAGTATAAGGTAGAGGATTTCAGTTTTGTGTAACACTGATCATTCTTCTATGGGGAGGGAAACTGTTTACAGATGGGATAGCCTCAATCTTAATAGAAGGGGAACTAATCATCCTGGAGACAGGCTGGCTACAGTAGTCAGGAGAACATTAAACTAACAACAAGAAGGGAGGGTGAGAAGAAGGAAAAAACGGGCACTCATTTAGCACAAAATCATGATGTTGAGAATAAAATTAATCAAGAAACCAAAGAATATGAAGAGAAGAAATTCTTTAATTGCCTTTGCACAAATGCTAGGAGCCTAGATAACAGAGAGGATTTGGAATTGCTCATTTAGGAATATAAATTTGATGCAGTTGGTATTGCTGAAACCTGGTGGAATATGCATGACAGCAATGTTAAAATCAACAGTTATAACCTATTTAGGAAAGATCAAGAGGCACTTTAAGTAAAAAATGCCATAACCTGTTTGAATCATTGACTGCTCATAAAAAATTGTCTTGAATGCTTATGGATCAAGGTCCTAACAAATAAAGCACAAAAGGGGGTACTAGCTGGTGTCTTCCATAGACTATCAAATCACACCAGGGAACAGGGTGATTAACTCCTCAAGCACCTATCTATAAAATGTGTAGGAAAAAGGCTGAGAGATCATGGCGGACTTCAATCTGGGTGATATAGGCAGGATATCTCATGCTGCCAGTACAAAAACACACTCTGAATTCTTTAATATTATAGATGACAACTTCCTAAATCAAAAGTGTTGCATCCAACATACAGTAAACTAAGCCTTGATGAATAAATTGTATTGGTAGCCAATTCACATTTGTAATGTGCAAACAGAATAAAGTACAAATCGGTAATAAGTATTCTTGGCGCTTTTAAATGAGCCAATTTCAGAAAGCTGAAAACAATTATGAGAAATTGGTTGTGAGAGAAAATGTAAACAGAAAAATGTGAATAATGATTGGAAGTTGTTTAAGAACATTGTCCTAGATGCCCTAAAACCAACAAATAAAGAAGAAGGTAGCCCAGTTAAAAAACAAACAAAACCTGGCCACTATAAAAAGGTTATATAAATAAAACAAGAAGGAAGGTGAAGGTGACTAATGAATATAAATCAGAAGCTAGTAACTGCAGAAAATTTATAAGGGCTGCAAAAGACCACAACTCAGGGTGGATAAAAATCAATAATTTTTAAATAAATAAATAAAATTGGATTTTTTTTTTTATTTAAAATTGGATTTTTTTGATAAAATGCTTTTTGAGGGGGAAAAACCTATCTAAAGATAGTTTTAATTAAGATACATATAGCTCAAAGATATCTCATCATGGAATAGGGATTATAAATTCTAATTCTATAGTATGAGACAAAATATTCATGTAATGTCTAACAAAAGTTTTGTAAATGAGTTCCAGTAGTTCATGGATTAGGGACCCAATCTTATGGGGTTCCAGGGGCTTCTGTATAGATTATTTAGGTTAATCTTTCTATCTACCCAATGGGACTCAGTGCTCTGTCTAGAAGATACCATCAGAGATGCTTAGTTTTGCAGTTCTCAAACTGTGGATTTGTGTCTCCAGAGATAACATTTTTGCTGTTAACAAGCATGTTTTTAAATAAATAAATAAATATAGAGGTGAGAAATAACAGACCTCAACCCTATTGTCCCTCTGCAAATTTTTGTACACAGAGTCAAACACCTCCCCCTTCTCTAAAAGTGCAAAGTTTCAAAAAATTCAATGAATAGAAGATTGTTAGAGGTGGAATAGATCTGGACAAGGAGAAGAAGTCTGGAGATAAATGGGAGAAGGGAGGGACAGGCAGTAGAAACAAAAGTGAAACTGCTTGAGCAGCATATTCCAGAAGTCTTGAGGTCTTTCTGAGTGTAGTCTTCATTGATCTGAGATCTACCATACCATTCTCTCACTAGAAGGGAAAACCTATAATGGCAGCAGGCCATAAGAAAGACCCATTTTGGGAATATTATAATGAAGTTCCTCTACCTGGGGGTAAGACAGGCATGCGTGCACAAAGCAAACAGTGCAACTAAGAAATGTAAGGCCTGGTTGCCCAAATGAAACAACATCATGAGAAGTGTTCCTTCTCAGGAGGAATCTGCATTGAAGATGATGAAAGGAACATGTCTGAACATGCAGGATCTTCAGGTTGGTAAACTTTTTTATTTCCTACTTCTTTCTTAAGGACTGCCTGTCTTCCTTCTGAACTATTCTTGAATTCTCATGTTTGAGCAAAAAAATAAATATAGGTGTTACTCTATTGTACTATCATTTTAGATGCAGTTGTGATAAAAATAAATAAATAACTGAAATAGGCAGATCTTCCTTTTACAATTTCACCTTTAAAGTAGCACGGAGTGTCAGTGAATGCAATGAGTAATACTAAATGAGCAATATGGTAATAATAATTAAATAACTGCATTGACTTATTTTGTTTAGGAGAATCCATCCTCAAAATACAGGATTCTGAAGTCTATACACCTTCAAGATCACCATAATTTTCTATAGTTTAGAATTATCTGCCACAGTATATCACCTATAGCAAAAAGAAAAAAAAATCTCCATCATCCAGAAACAACCATAGATAAGTTTGTGATAAGAACCAGCAGATTACAAAAGGAGGTAGTTGATGAAAAAATTGCCCGTTTGTTTATGCAACAAACTCTCCTTTCCATATGATTGAGAACTCACACTTCATTAATATGGTTCAGTCATTAAGACCAGGATACAGTCCACCCAACAGAGCAGATGTCACAGGCAAATTGTTGGATAAAGAGTATGAAAGAGAAATTGAGCAGTGTGCAAAAGGTCTAGAGGGTAAAATTGTTAACCTGAGTCTTGATGGGTGGAGCAATGTCCACAATGATTCTGTTGTATGTGCTTGTATGACAACAGAAGAAGGGAATGTCTTCCTTACAGAAACAATTGATACATCAGGAAATGCACACATAGCAGAATACAAGAAGTAACAATAAAAGCTATCACAGTGAAAAAAAATTAAAATGTCTAGTATGCAGCTCTTCCTCAGCCTCTCCTTGTAAGTCACGTGCTCCAGCCCCCTGATCATTTTCGTTGCAGTCCACTGGACTCTCCAATTTGTCCACATCCCTTCTGTAGAGGGGCGGGACCAAAACTGGATGCAATACTCCAGATGTGGCCTCACCAGTGCCGAATAGAGGGGAATAATCACTTCCCTCGATCTGTTGGCAATGCTCCTACTAATGCAAACCAATATGCCATTAGCCTTCTTGGCAACAAGGGCACACTGCCGACTCATATCCAGCTTCTCATCCACTATAATCCTCAGGTCCTTTTCTGCAGAACTGCTGCTTAGCCAGTCAGTCTCCAGCCTGTAGCAGTGCATGGGATTCTTCCGTCCTAAGTGCAGGACTCTGCACTTGTCCTTCTTGAACCTCAGATTTCTTTTGGTCCAATCATCCAATTTATCTAGGTCACTCTGGACCCTATCCCTACCCTCCAGCCTATTTACCTCTCCCCCCAGCTTAGTGTCATCCGTGAACTTGCTGAGGGTGCAATCTATCCTATAGTCCAGATCATTAATAAAGATGTTGAACAGAACCGGCCCCAGGGACACTCCGCTTGACACCGGCTGCCAAGTAGACATCGAGCCATTGATCACTACTCATTGAGCCTGACAATCTAGCCAACTTTCTACCCCTATAGTTCATTCATCTAATCCATACTTTTTTAACTTGCTGGCAAGAATACTGTAGGAGACCATATCAAAAGCTTTGCTAAAGTCAAGATGTATCACATCCGCTGCTTTCCCCATATCCACAGAGCCAGTTATCTCATCATGGAAGACAATCAGGTTGATCAGGCATGACTTGCACTTGGTGAATCCATGTTGACTGTTCCTGATCACCTTCCTCTCCTCCAAGTACTTCCGGAACAACCACTTTGCAGCAGCTGCTCTGAAAAAAGTGGGGAGGAACCAAGCTAACTCTCCCACAAGACATGCGATGGAACTCAGTAGTGGACTGTTTTGAGCACTATATCAAGAATTGGCCTAATCCGTTGACAGTTTGTGAACAAACTCATGAAAAAATAGATGGCACTGTCACAGCCAAAGTTCTCAACATTGGGCTTAAGAGAAATGTTGAATACATGCTGAGTACCCTGAAGCCTATTTCTATAACCTTGAACAAAATGCAGGGAAATAACTGTTTTATTGCTGATGCTGTTGAAATCTAGAAGGAACTGAGTGAGATCTTAAAAAGAGAAATATGCAATGACAGAGTTAAATTACAAGCATTAAAAAAACGAATAGGATGAGCACCATCTCCAGCTCATTTTCTTGCAAATATTCTCAATACTCGGTACCAGAGTCAAACCTTTACTGCTGAAGAAGAAGAGTTGACTATGATATGGACATCCAGCAACCATTCCTCAATAATACCAACTGTAATAAACTTCAGAGCTAAGGGTGAACCATTCAAGAAATATATGTTTGCTGATGATGTTTTAAAGAAAGTCACACCAGTGAACTGGTGGAAGTCACTTAAGCACTTGGATTCAGAGACTGTTGAAGTGATAATCTCACTTAACAGCAGTAGCTTCTTCTGCCGGTGTAGAAAGAATATTTTCTTCCTTTGGACTAATTCATTCCAAATTGAGAAATCATTTGGGACCTGAAAAAGCAGGAAAGCTTGTTTTTCCTTTTCTAGATTATGAACAAACAGGAAAATGAAGGTGAAGATGACTGAATTAGCTGCAGAAGCCAATATTTTAAAGTTTCTCATGTTGACCTGGCTGACAGTCAATTTATGTATTTATTTATTTTTGTGGGTTTTTTAAAATATTTCATTTAATTATTTTAACAAATTTAACAAAAACAAACCTGATTTAAAAAAAACTTGAATGTTTAACTAAATTCAAAAATTCATATGCTTGTTAAAGAAAAAAACAGAATACATAACATTGTTGTTTTAGTTAAATAAAACAATTTAAATGTCTGTCTGGTGATGTTCTCCTCCTAATACAGCATGGCAAAAAAATCCTCCAAATATTAATGATTAACCTGTTGAACTGGAGATAGTTCACCTCCCAGTGACTTCATAAATATTTGCTTCAATTACCTTTGGTAAATGAAATAACCAAACAATCATTCATTTTCTGATATAGCTGTAAAACTAATCTGAAAAGTTTTCAAAATAAATCACTTAAAAAAATGTATAGTGTGTACCTTCTAAAAATGAAACCTACATCTATCTCTGAGTTGTGAAGAATATGTACAAGGTTATAACCACCAACAAGAATGGACTTTTATGTAGAAATCCATGATTAAATCAAGTCTTCCTGACTAGTGATTTAAATCAAATCCACCCTGCCACAACTAGAAGTCTATTGCCAGCAGAATCAAGGACAATAAGGAGTTTTTATATGATATTAAGATAAAAAATCCTAACAATGTTAATGGTCTATTACTAGATGGAAAATGTAGAACTGTCAATAATAATGCAGAAAAGGCAGACATGTTCAACAAATACAAGCGAGTCTCATCTTACGCGGGGGTTCCGTTCCGCAGTTAGCACGTAAAGCAAAAACTGCGTATAGTCAAAATTACATTGAGTTCAATGGCGGGCGGAATCGCCTGCACTACAGGTACAGTATTAAAATTGTTATTTTTCTCTCTTTTTTTTTTGTTTTTTTGGGGGTTTTTTGGTTTTGCTGACTGCGTAAAGCTGAAATCGCACATGTTAAATGCGCGTAAGATGCGACAGACCTATACTGCTGTTCTGTATGGGGAAAAACAGATGATGATGTCATATGATATGATGAAATACTTTCCATTCCAATAGTAACACAGGAGGATGTTAAACAGCAGCAACTGATGTTGGACATTTTAAAATCAGCAGGTCCAGCTAACTTGCATCTAAGGATTTTTAAAAAGAGCTGGCAGAGGAGCTTGCTAGACCATTAATGTTGATTTTCAGTAACTCTTGGAACACTGGGGAAATTCCAAAAGAAAGCTAGTTTGTGCCAATTGTGCCAATTCTTTAAAAAGGTAAATTGGATGACCCAGGTAATTATAGGCCTTTAATCCTGACATCAACTCCAGGCAAAGTAATGAAACAGCCATTACAGTTGGACTTTTGTAAAGCAATTGACTTGCTACCGGACAACATTTTGATTAAAAAACTAGAATATAAAATTAACATGACATACACTAAATGTATTAAAAAAGTCACGGACAAGTCTCAAAATGTAATTGTAAACAGGGAATCATCATCATCCAGCAGGCATGTTTCTAGTGGGGTCTTACGGGTATTGGTTTTTGGCCCTTCATAGGGCTGCAACTGTATTAACTCATCTGGGAACTAGCCAGCAACAATTCACAGAGTGCAGGTCATGATTCCTTCCTGAATCACTTCCACCTGGTGGAGGGCTGCTGTCAGCCCCAAAGCCCTCCACAGATAGTCCCCAGCCCATTGCTGGGACCCCACCACCCTTTCCTCGTATGAGGGTTAAGGGGCTTGGGAAAGGGATTCAGCTCCTTGCTGTAACAGACATTAGGGGAGGCTGTTTCAGCTTCTTTAGGCAATGCCTTAACTCCCCCACCCCATCAACTCCCTTCCAAGGGAGGGGGAACTATTAAAGAAGCCACTACAATTTTTCCTGACAGCCCAAAGACCCCCCAGCTTGAGGTTGAGGGGGTTGCCTTTTGTCTCCTCCAGAGGAAGGGTTGGGCAATTGCTGTTTTTCTGAAATTGGAACAGAGAAAGAGACCTCACTCTGAACTACACAACAAAAGACCACTACATTTTTCATTTGTTCTATTACTGAAGAGTGGACTTAAACTTCTAGCTATTACAAGCACAAAAGTCACTTTAAAAAGATGGAATAGTAGAATGGTAATCTGGTTCTGTCATGCAGTTTCCTCTATATGTTCAAAAGGGTGGGATGTGTTTTTTATGTAAGTTTTTAAAAGCAAATTATCCTGAGACATCCTATCTACTCATGCAAACAATTTTCTACAAAAGTTGCAATAATATAGTAAATAAAACCTATCACAGAAAGCAAAAAATGTAATACACAAGCTTGTTTTCCCACAAGTTCATTTAAAAAATTTTTTTTTCCATTATGTATATTTTTTCCATTTCTGCTACATCACAATTAATATAAATGAAAAAAAAAAAAAAGCTACAATAACCCTATTTTAAATACAATAAAGATACGTCACTACGTCTTTTTTCCATAGAACTCTATGCATTCCTTTTAATGTTTTTATAACTAACGGTATATGTTTATATTTTTAAAAGTTCACATTCAGGTACAATATTGCAAAACAGCATTATATTAAGTCATACGTATTTACTGCTGATACCTTTAACTGTGTCATTTGTATGGCATATTTTTGTTTTTCTAAGAATCAGTCTGTACTCTATAAAGATTTGTTTCCAGGATACATGCAATTGTGCTGAGCATAACATCTGTTGCTTTGCATTTCCAGAGCTTTACAAAACCTAGCTAAGCACGCTTTCCTACACTCACTTGAGTATATGAACTGACAGAAGAGATATATGGTCATAGTTCAAATAAACTAACAGTGACAACTAATTTCATACTGAAAGCCATTTAAGTAACTAGCTATTTATGTAGCCTAAATAGACAAAAGCCAGGAAAATCAGAGTCAGGGATCAAATTCTGTTTATAAACTGCCTTATTTGTTTAGGAATTGCAACACACACACACACACACACACACACACACACACACGTGATTTCCATGTGATAAACTGCAGAACCATGTGCCAAGTATATTTATATGCACCTTTTTCTACCTCACCCAAGAACGTATTCTTACACTTTAAACTCAAACAGCTTCAAAAAGTGGGACTGAATAATTAAATATATCTTGCTGATGAGTTTTTATATATATAAATAAATTTAAAAAAAAAATACTGCCATAGAATTGGTCCCTGCTTCTCTCCTCTGAAATGTGGAATATCTCCCCATTCCCCCAAAAGTTATCCCCATCCCAAGTCCACTCATCAGCAAGATTCAGTCCTACACCAGTTCTGAGGTCTTCTGCATATACACACTTTCTCAATTTATATTGTGTTACTTCGTGATCTTGCAGGGCTAGACACAAGACATTTGTACTAGTGGAAAGAGGTTATTCTCAATTCTCCAAAGGGACCTAGCACTCACTCCTAGTTTAGGAAGTCCCATGAGAGCCTTTGAAATTGTGACCTGTATGTGAAATTGTTTTGAGTATATAAAAGTTATTTTAGGATGGCTTTAATCGTTTTTATGACTCATTCTGAGCACTGTAACAATTCGGTTCATGGGACTCAATCCTGCAAGGTATTGAACATTCTGGCCTTGATCCAAAGCATTAAAATTAGCAAAGCTCTGAAGCATATGTGGCTCAAGTGTTCTGCACCATACAGTATCAAACCCAAAGTAACTAAGACACTAGGCTTTATAAGCAACTATATATTAAAAAGTCCAAATAATTTTTTTTAAAAAAAATCTTTAAACATTTGTAAAGCACTATTAAATAGGTGGCATATGCAGAATATATCATGTTGTGGGGTTGCAAAAGGGTTATGAATACTCACTCAATTGGGAAGATATATGTAACTCATGTCTTTACCACTCGTGAATAACACGTCCCTCCCAAAACTCATATTAAAAAACGATGTCACCCTACCACATTGTGTTCTCCTTCTGTTTCAATATTAGAGTGTATATATATATATATATATATATATATATATATATATATATATATATATATATATATATATATATATATATATATATACACACACACACACACACACACACTCTAATATTTATATTTTACAGACAGATGTATGGGAGATCACAGGTGCTAAAGTCAGAACTGCCTGCATTCCACATTTGAATGTAATTTATATCAAGGCCAGCGTCACATGACCAGGATGTGGGCAGTCATGCCTAATGGTTGGAATAGGAGTCATGCCTAATGGTCAGAGCAGGAGTTAGTAGCCAGAAATTGAAGCCCAGACTTAGAGCCAGAGTGAGGCATCATAGCCCAGGGTCAGAACCAGAGTCTGGGTATGTCTACACAGTAAAGAAAAACAGGCACCTGGCCCGTGCCAGCCAACTTGGACTCTCTGGGCTCAGGCTGCGGGATTGTTTCATTGTTGTGTAGACTTCTGCACTCAGGCTGAAGCCCAAGCTCTGGGACCCTCCCAACTTGGTTACCTGGAGTGAGGAAAGACAGGTACAGGAGTGATCACAGCTGTGGGTGACAATTTGAGCAGCCACTGAACTGCTGCTGCTGGGCTTAAGAGCTGCTCTGCTGACTCCTCCAACCAATCAGACAGTGTAGCGGATCAGGCAGTCTACTATAAACCAGCTGTGCTTGTTATGTTGCCCAGAGACTGGCTCTGCTGTAGGCCCTGCATCCAGAAAACTCAAGAATGAGTTAAAGTGTGATTGGTATAATACTATCCCCTTTCACCAGGCTCTCTACTTTAGCTATTACAGAATTTCATTCTGTGGTGGCATTGGAGTCAGTGAGCCTGCTTGTTCTTGGGGATGTCAATATTCTCTTAGAGGAGTGTTCTTGTGAGACGATTGTAGATGGGGATATATACAAGCCCAAGGACACTGATGAGACTCACGTGGCTGCAATGCATACATCTTTCAGTCTATTCTGAAAGATAGATCATTTTATGAGAAAAACAGTGGCAAGTTGTTCAAGTGAGGGTTCAGAAAGAAATGCAGAAATAGGATGACAAATGTATGATTTAACATCATTTGATTCAAAACCATGTAGTGTGTTCTGATGTTCTGGCTGCCAATAATATGCCTACAAAGTTCCAACTTCATGACTTGAAGACTTTGGAGAAAAAAGTCAGGACTTGTCTACTGAAATTGGCAATAGCAACACAAACACCCATAAAGCAATAGCAACACAAATGCCCATAAAGCATTGTACTGTATCTGGTATCTTGTCAAATCATAGAACAGTGTAAAGTTCATATCAATGCAGAAAATCTTATTCTTCCATGAGCAACAAGCAAAGTATAGGGCCTAAATACTACTGTTTCATACCATACCAGAGCCATAGCTGATGTCAGTGAGTAACTGCTTTCAATAGTCAGGAAGACAGACTGCTTACTAATTTAGCTTCATGAGTTAACTGATATATTGAATGCTGTATAACTTCCAGTTTTATGAGATGTTTCTCTGGTTGACTGAAGATTTACTATTTTATAACACTGTCAGGAAACAGAGTTATTATTTTCAGTCATTGCAGGGAACAATCAAAGTTTTCCATATTCACTGGAAGCAGTGCATTTCAATCTGCTATTTTGAATTAGCAGAATACAATATAAAGATTTAGCAAAGAAATTTTAAATGTTTGAAATTTGAAAACCATATAACAGCATTTTAGATGTTACATAAGAACATGCTCTACTAATGTGACATCACTGCTGAAAAGTATTAAACTGGGAGAGAAAAAAAAAAATCAGTACTTTCCTTTTGACTTGATAAATATCTACATAATGCAAGACACCTTTTAAATTTAAAAGAACTACCTGCTAGTTCACAATATTTACCACTGAATAAAGCTATAGAAACACCAGCAGATACAACAGAGATAGGCTAAATATCTTTTCAATGCATTAAACAGGGCTATATTAGACCCCAGTCCTGCAAAGACTTAGGTGTGCATTTAATTCTACATGCAGACAGTAGTCCTATTGAAAACAATGGGACTACAGGCTGTGTCTAAAAAAATAAAATATGCTCAAGTCTTTGCGGGATGGAGAGCTTACTCATTTCAACTGAAACATTAAATGGTTTTCAATTCAAACACCATGTTATCAACAAATCCACGTTTCCTCTCTTTCAGTTGTATGTAGTAAAAGTTCCTTGTTCTTTGGGAAAAACTCAAACTTGTGGAGAGGGCCTGAGAAAGTCCCTTTGCACTGCTGAAAGTCCAAGTTTGGCTGAACATTTTTCATGTATGTCAGAGAGGGAGCCCTACTCAAGTTTTACATACAGAGAAACATTTAGAGCAGGCAAGAGAAGAGGCCACAGGATCCACAACATATAGCTAAAGGCCCTGTAACCAATCCGAAAGTTGGGAGTATGGATATTGCTGCCTCCAGCTCTCCTACATGTTATCCATGTAAATCCTAATTATTCAGGCAGTATGCGGATGAAAGGAATACCATCCTAAGAGAAACATTAGGGCAGAAGTTCTCATCCTGAAGGGTCTCAACCATCCTACCATTCTTTATAGTTAGATCGGAGAGGGTCCCAAAACCATTAAGAAAGGGGTTCCAAAACTTTCTCTTGTAACATAATGTCACAGTATGAAAAAGGCTGAGAACCACTGTATTAGGGGATGTAAATACACTACCTGACTAGTAAAGATATAGAGATACCAATCAAAAGACAGTGTTTTATTCACTTATTTTAAATAACAGAGCTGCACTGCAAAATACAGCGATCCTGAGAGGATTTTTTTAAAGTTTCATTTATAATCCACTTCACAATTGCACTCACTGTCATGCTATGCCAGAACACAATTAACTCAGAACTTTGACAGTTAATATCTGTGGAACAGAAATCAATTTAGAAAGGACCCCATAATGAAATTCTGTAAGAGTCCCACCGACAATTGACAAAAAGGTTAAATTCTAAAAGGAAACAGCAGATACCACTACAAAACTAACAGATGTTCTTTGGGGTCATCTGCACAAAAACATAGGCATATGTGAAAGAAATCTGACACTCTCATGAAATCAGTTGGTGTCTAAAATAATACAGCTCCTTATGGCAATATGGTAATATATGTATCAAATACTCAACACATTATGTTGCAACAGTATGTGCAGACACCAAAAAAAAAAAAAAAAAAAAAAAAACCCACCACACATAAGTAGTAGAAATGGGGGCCAGTATGCTAAGAGAGAAAAATACAAGTTGTATGATCCATCAAGGTTAAAATACAGCTTAAAAAGAACACAAGAATGCATATTATTCAGAGTTCACAGAATTTTCAGGTATTTATTTTTGTTTGTAAATACTTCTGGTGTGGATAAAAATATTTTTAAGGACTGTGATTAATAAAAATAAAGTCTGTCTTCCAAAAGACAAAAAGTTGCAATCACTACAATTTACATGAATGAAACAGCAAGCAAACAAGATTTCTTCTATGTGTATTGATTACTTCTCTTGTTTTCTAGTGCAAACATACTTAGATATTATTTCCTGTTTTGTAATGCACATTGTTAACAAATAAAACATGCCAATATTGACAGGAAGATTAACTTAAGGGTGAACACAATGAACCCAAAAGCAGATGCACCGTTTCCCAATCATTCTTTTTACTATTGTTTTGTACAGTACACTCAAACTACTCAATCTGAATATTTATAATGGGAATTCACCAAATGAAAAAAAAAATGCAGATTGGTCAGTAGAGAAGATTTTTGGAGGGGAAAAAAATAGAGTTAAAAAAGAAAATACACAAAAACACATACTCAGCAGTTTTTCATTTTACATGTGGGGAACTGACATCACTACAGAAGTAAGTTTGAAAATATTACAACTCACATCAGTAACCTGGTCAGAATGAAAGTGACAGTAAAAGTTAAAGTGTAGGCACACAGAAGGGACAGGGCTTCAATAAGCCTAAGAACTAAAATCCCTAACACAGAATGATATGGCCATTCAGAAATATTTGGAAATAGCTAAGAAACAAATCCATTCATGTGAATCTGACTGGCTTCATCATTAGAGTTACCAATGACCTAAATTTAAAGCTTCTATGATGGAGTCAGGAACGGAACCTATTTGTTAGCTATAAGACTTCAGGCAAAACACTGTTGAACTCAATGAAGATGTAATGAATATAATCTAGGGTAAATTTTGGCCCACAGGTTTTTTTAAATAATGAAAATAATGAAAGAAAGATTGATCAGCATGTCAGAAAGATTCTCCTCCAAATTTAATAGATAAATGCATTAGTTTGCTGCAATTGAAGTGAAACTAACCCCTCCACTCCCAACAAACCTCTTTTTCCTTAACTTATCTACCTTTAAAAAGAATCTAATACTTATACATCTCAAAGGGATGCAATGGAATTTAACTAATTGATTGTAAATCTGTTTCAGACCCTCTGATGTAAGGCACAAAGTAATTTTTTTTTAAATGCTTTATGATACTTACTATGTAGCACATTCTGGCCACAAACTGAGCTCCCCTCATTTCAGTGACAAGAGCAACAAGCAAAAGCACATCTGGCGGGGTAAAGGTAGGAGCCATGGAGAGCTGCATTCTTCCCCCTTTGCCTCAAGCGAATCAGGATTCCAGTCATAGCTATTTGCTGACCCCATCAGCATTAACTTACATGATAACATCATACAATGAAACAGTCTCCTCTCGCACACACAGATGATGGTTCAGGGGTACTGGAAGGTAGAAAGGTACTGCTATACTGTATTAGTGACCAAGGGGCTGGGAAGCTATGTGGAAGCACAGACCCTCCATGAAGATGGCCCTGGCTTTCAGTGCATCTCCCAAGACCAGGAGATTCCATGGGACTGAACTCCCTTACCTGTTCCACCAAGGAAAGCAAATTCTCCACTCCTAAGGAAATAATGAGTTGGAAACTCTGATGAGTCCCAGAAACAATCAGTGCATGCGATGATCTCACCACAGTGCAGAGCACCTCGGTTCGGATTCTTGGCATGGTAGAGTGGAAAAATCAGAATGAGAGGACTAAGCTCCAACAATCTGAAGATGTCGGCCTTGGTAGCACAATACAGGGGGGGAAATATTTGGAAAAAAAGAGCAAAGCTTTCTCACTTACAAGTAAAGTAGCAACTTGTACTGCAACATTTGAGTTTATCTATGCAGACTGGTATTGCCTATGTCTTTGATCCTATGCTATTCCAGTAAGGGCCACAGTTCAACCAAGAGAGCATCAGAGGGTGAAATCCTGGTCGTACTGAAGTTAATGGCAAAATTGTGACTTATTTCAATGGGGACAGGATTTCACCCAGGATTTCTTCAAACAGTTTTGAAATGCTGATAAACATATTTTGACAAACACTGACGTGCCAAAACACACTCTGTACAAAGCAAAATTATCAAAGCAAAGTTATCCAACAATTAACTCACATTCTGGCTCTCGAAATACTCATTTCTGATATTCTCCACCCCTTATATGCACACACAAAAACTCGCAAAGGAAGTACCAGTGGCAAGTCATGACTTCAATTAGTGTTACAACGAGAGTATCTTTCCATTTACAGTGCTTACAGATAGTTAAGTCTAATAATTCCTTAGTGCAGAAAAACAATCAATTTAAGATTTGTCCAAGATTTAAATTTCATAAAAACAAAGGGGAGGCATTTGGAGTGGGGAGGAGTTGTTGTTGTTGTTGTTTTAAACCTAAGTCCAATAGAACTATTTCTATGTTTTCAAAAAAAAATTCAATAAATTAGAGTTCCCTTGTATTGTTTGAAATCCAAATATTATGAAGGCACTACTGTTTGAAATCCAAATAGCACTAGGACCCCAACCTTGCATGCCCTTATCACATGCTTAATTTAAAACTTAAAGCACTTAAATTTAAAGCATGAATATTCCCAACTGACTAACTTAAGCACATGTATGTTTGCAGGACCAGGGTCTAATACAGAAATTTGTATTTATATTTTTTTGACTTTTCTCTCTCTCGCCTGTATGCAGAAAATTGTAATGCATGCACAAACTAGACACAAGCACCAGCATGCACTCAAAGTTTATTAATTCTACTCAATTTCTGCTCCCACACTTAAGAGAATCAAAGAAGTAATGCCTGAAAGTGGCAAAAGATAACAAAAGATGAAAATTTGTCTTAAAATTTATCAGCACATTCCATCTTATAAAAATAAGTCTCACAAATTAATGTTCATGTGCAGAAAGAAGCAGATGAATATTTATACATTATTAAACAAAAAAGGATATATAGAGGACATACTAATATAAAATCCTGTTTTGTTTCTCTCAGGAAATAGCTGAGTCTTAAAAGTTTAGAATGTGTGAAAGTGCTAAAGATATTCAGATAATTTTAAAAATGAAAATTAAACCATGTAATACAAAGCTGACTTTGTCAGATGTATCTAGTATTACTCATTTTTATGTCCACCACTTGAATATATTATCACATTTGTATTTGGACACCCGATAACCCATTAGTTCAAATATTAAAGAAAATGTTCTCTGTATATCAGCAGCCAAATCAAAAGCTTCTAATTTGATCAACTAATAACTTCAATAATTCACATTTTGTAAAGGGCCATTTTTGGTGTTATTCCTGTTTCCATTATTCTTGACTACCCGATAGACTGACAGATGTCTTACCTTAATATCCTGAACAGACTACTGGTATCTATTTCACCCACATCTGTTCCTAAATAGCTTTGGCAGCAGACTACTATGTACTTGGAATTAATTCTAAGTCATTTATTACTAAGGACTTACTCTTTTGTTGTTGTTTTGATATTTCATTTTTTCCTATTATGCTTTTAAAAACATTCCTTTACCGTTTTTTAAAATTTTCGACAAAAACATATTGTTCAGTATTCTAGAAAAGATTTTCTTTGAGCTCTCCAGGTATCTTAGTTACATGCTAACATAAATTATGTGATTTGTGTCTAGTGACTTATGCAAAAGCATGCTTTATCTTGGAGTCCCAGAACCCAACCCATGCTAGCAACCACCCAGTTCTGATACTTGAAGAGTGCTTCCACACATTTTTAGATGTGTCCAGAGGTCTTCAAGAATGAAGACATATGCCAAAATTATCTTTAGTTATCAGAAGCCCCCACATCTACAGATACTGAAAGTTTTAGACCCAAGGCCAATATTAAATCAGTTGGCAATCTCTGTCCATTTCCTAGGTGACAAGCATCTGCATCATAAATCAATACCAAAATTGCCACAAATTGAAATTCTTGTTGGCAGTCTCAAGAAAGACGCTCAAGAATGAAAGTGACAGAGAATAAAGTCCTTTTTCAACCACATTAAGCCTTCCCAGGACAGAGAAAAGATATATTGGGAGAACAGCCCAGGGAAGCTTGCAATTCCTTGTGCTGTAGCTATTCTAATATGCAAGTGACTCCCATTTCCAGTGCTGTTAATCCAGTATCTTTCATAAATATTAAATTTCACTTTAGCTGTTCGTTACTTTTTTCCAACAAAACCTATTATAAATCTTTAAGGTTTTCAAATAACCACACACAACTAATTTTTAAATCTATTCTTCAATTAGTTTTCTTTTCTATGATTTTGAACTGCTGCTCAGGCGTGAGCAGCTATACTATCTCAGGTTACATATTGATCAGCATTAGAAAAAACTTTTTTTTCCCCTTTCTTCATCAATTATTTTCCCTGACTTGGTAACACCAGTACTGACAAATAGGCAAGCCCTCCTTTTCTCTCAGTCAGGAAAGTAACAGCCAACCTGTGCAGGACACCTCATTCTACTTCCTCCACCAACAGACAATTTCCAGAGCTGGGGAAAAATTATGGTTAGCCCACACTATCCTGATTAGTCACTTTGTCAGAGCCCAATTTTCCACTGCAACATCCTGAGAGGGTGTCCATACTGGTGCTGCTACATCACTAAGAACAACTTACAAGGTAAGAAATCTGATTTTCTGTTATGCCTATCAGTGTGGAAAAATAGGTCTGACTAGCAGTAACCAAGGAGACAGAGTAACTATGGAGAAGCTAAGAAAGGTTAGGCTAAAGTGACAGGAGAGAAGAAGCCAAGATGGCCACAGACAACCCAATCCTCCAGATATCCCTAAACCTCCAACTGCCAGAAGCTGAGACTATACAAGGCAGGTCACGGATCACTTGAAATTGCCCTTTAGCATCTGGCACTGGCCACTGTCAGGAGACAGGATACTGGGCTATCTGGACCATTGGTCTGACCCAATATGGCCATTATTATGGTCTCAGAAACGGACCAATGGAAGCCCACTGAGGAGAACTGACCACTTCCTGAGGACAGCAGCCCCAGGGCTAACATGGAAGGCTCCCTTCACTTCAGGAAAGGAAGACTAAGTTTTCAATGGATGTCCAGGAAATGCCATTGGGCCTCTTATCTGGTCTTGTGTTTATGATAGAAGTTGGTCAGTAAGATTTCCTAGCTAAGGTGGAAGGCTGGGAACACATTGGGGAGAAAACTGGAACATACTTGGAGAACTACTTTATCATAAGTTATCATAAGTCAGAACTGGAGTAAGTCCTTTGACTCTCTGGGCTGAGGTGACTGATAGCAGAAAAACTGCTTTCCTCAAACGAATGTAGAGTGGCAAGATGAGTTCAAACACAGAGGATACTTAGCAGTAAGTTTAGGCTCCAAGGAGAAATGGGTAACTTAACCGGTGGCCTAAAGTAAGATCAACCAACCCTATAGTTAAATGAAGTGCACGTTGGTTACTAACCTTTTGTAACTGTTATTTGTCAAGATGTGTTACACATGTCCATTTCACTCTTGGTGTGCGTGCACCCCATGCAGAATTGCTAGAAAATTTCCCCTCAGTGGTACCCATCAAGGAGGCTCCAGAGCCCTCTGCTGATGCGTGCCACTGAGTGTAGGGTGACCAGAGAGCAAGTGTGAAAAATCGGGACGGGGGTGGGGAGTAATAGGAGCCTAAATAAGAAAAAGACCCAAAAATCAGGACTGTCCCTATAAAATCGGGACATCTGGTCACCCTGAGTGCCAGTACAAAAGGCCCAGCTGCCCCCAAGTTCCCTCAGTCCCTTCTTGACAGACAACTCTGGCATAGGACGGCAAGTCATGGAATGGACATGTGCAACACATATCAAACAGCAGCAGTTACAAAAGGTTAGTAACCATTTTTTCTTCTTTGAGTGATTGCACATGTGCATTCCACTCTTGGTGACTTACAAGCTGTAATGTAGGAGGAGGGATTGAGTTAATGTACACACAGACTGCTAAACTTGGATGAGTTGTACACCATTTTCTCTGGAGTACTCAGTAGAAGCATAATGGGATGAGAAGGTATTAACTGAAGACCAGGTTGCCACTTTCCAAATGTCCTGGATAAGGACTTGCATAAGGAACACCATTGAGGCCGCTTGTGATCCTGTGGAACATGGTGTCAGTTTGCCCAATGGGGAAATGCCTGCCAGATCATAACAAACACATGCAGAAAGTTATCCAAGACAAAATTCTTTGTGAACAGATCATGAGACCTTTCATTCTGTCTGCTATGGCCACGAACAGTTGGGTTAACAAATGAAACTAGTCCTGTCTATGTAGAACACCAACTCTCTTCTAATGTGTATAGTTTGCAGATGTTACTCCTCTTTATTGGCATGTGGCTTGGGGTAAAACATAGGTAAATAAATTAACTGTTTAATATGACAGTTAGATACCACTTTAGAGAGAAATCTCAGATGAGACCGCAAGTACACCTTATCCTTAAAAAGAATGTGTATAAGGTGGTTCAGACGTCAGAGCACGCAGTTCAGCCACTCTTCTGGCTGAAGCACTAGCTACTAGAAAAGCCACCTTTAGAGGTAGGTGCAGTAAGGACCAAACAATAGCCCTTGAGCTTCAACAAAATTAGATTCGAGTGCCAGGGTAATAGGTTCCCTTATTTGAAGGTAAAATCTCTCCAGTCCTTCACGTCATTAGAAAATATAGAACAGTTATCCACATGCGGATGGAAAGCTGATACTGCTGCCAACTGGACCTTGACAGACCTGTTTTAGGTGCAAGAGATTATCCAGTATATCCTGGATAGAGAACTGCATTGGTGAGACCCCGAAGTGACACGACCAGATAGGAAAACGCCTCTATTTTGACATGTAAAAAGCTCTGATACTTTTAACAATGCATGGAAAACTTGCTCTGAGCAAGACTCCTCCCTACAATTTATCCATAGAGCCTACAAGCTGCTAAATGAAGGGCCCGTAGGTTTGGATGGAGCAGTCAACTATGATCTTAAGAGATCAAGTCTGGGTGCAATGGGAGTGAAATTGTAGCTGCCAATGACAGATCCAATAAAGGGGAAGCCACACTGGGGCTATTAATATAACTTAGGAGTGGTCCTGTTTGATCTTTAGCAGCACTCTGTGTAGGAGTGGGATTGGGGGAAAAGTGTAGTACAGCTTGTTTGTCCAGGGCAGCAGGAAAGTATCTGTGATGGAACCGGGACTGTGGCCTTGTAAGGAGCAAAACAGTTGGCATTTCCTGACAGCCTTCTTGGCAAATAGGTCTATCTGGGGAGTCCCCCACTGTTGGAAATTCATCTGGCAACATCCGGGTGAAGAGACCACTCATGGTGGCTTGGAAATTATCTGCTTAAGTGGTCCACTGGCTCATTCTGCACCCTTGTACAGTAAGAGGCTTTGAGACTCACACTGCAAGTTCAGTCAAAGTTCCATAGGTGAATTGCTTCCTGACAAAGCAGGAAAGAGTGAGCTCCCCATTGCCTGTTGAGGTAAAACAAACATCTCCACAGTGTTGTCTGTAAGAACAAACAGGCTTTTTCCCTGGACACAAAATAGGAAGGCCTGACAGGTGAGGCAGACAGCCCTTAGCTCTCTGACATTGATATGAAGATAGGAGATCCTTAAGGACCACAAACCTTGAGTTCAGAGGGGACCCAGATGAGCTCCCCATCACAGGGCAGATGTGTTCGTCAGCAGTGTCATCAAAGGCTGACAGCGGACAAAGGGAACTCCCACACAAACACTAAGGGGGTCTGTCCACCAATCTAGTGAAGTTAGTACTCACAAGGGCACCATGTTCAGATGGTGATGATTTGGTGAATAAACAGAAGCCAGACAACTTTGAAGAGTCCTGAGATGCAGCCTGGCATATTGGACTACATATGCACACAGACATATGCCCCGGGAGTCTCATATAGTTTTGAGCTGTTGTGATTGGGGGAACCCTGAGAAACAGGATTATTTGGTGGCATACCAGGTCTCAAAGTTCTTTTTTACAGCTGAACACAAAATTCCTTTGGTATAGCTTTTGGGTATGCATGAGTTGGCTATGCCACAGCAATAATCTGATCATAGTAGCATGGATTTTGTGCCATTTCTCTCATACAATAAGCACCTCTCTGCATTTATTAAACATACCATTTGCTTTCTGCTAGAGAGCCAGCTCTAAAAGAGAAGTACAGTAGAGTCCCACTGTGGACACCCTGGAGAAGATGTGAGCAGAGATTATGATTTAGCAATTGCTGAAAAAGCCAAGTTGCTGGAAAGCCAAATATTTATCTGTAACTCTGAATTAAGAGCATGCGGATATTTGAAAATTTTCCCTTTGTAAAATCTTTTGTAAAACAGATCTTGTTTTACTCAATCAAGTCCTTTTCAACAACTTTGCTGACTGAAGACTGTTTTATCATGACAACTTTCTGGAGCTTAATTTCTTTTGCTGTTGCCTTAAAAATTTCACCATAATAAATATCAAGGAGTTTGACACAAAACCCTGAGATAAAGACGCTGAACTAAATCCAGTTTGCTTTACTCACAGTAGAAATATGAAGAACTACTCAGCTGAGTAAGTGGAGCAGGATTTGATCCACAAGCCTCACCCTAAAACTTAGAGACAGCTCACAATAAATTACTATATAGCATATATACAGCTGTCATTTAGATTAAAATGCAAAAAACTGATGCTTCAGAATCAATAAAAATCCTGTTTCTATTCTGCCTATGGCTAAAAGCTGTAAGACACTATTTCATGTTTCCATAGTGTTTATATACTAGAATAATAAAGAAAGACTGCCCAGGGATACTTTGTTTTAGGTTTGAGATCTTGATAACCTTATTTAATTAAATTCTTCACTTTTATTGCTGGCACAGATTTAAAGTGAAGAGAGATGCCAGTAATTATCTCTTTTAACTAATTTACTGTAATCCTGTTTTAAGTAAACTTTCAATTTCCATAAACTGATTTGTAAGACGGAACCACAGAAAAAGCCCTCTTCTACTAGAAATTCAGCAGTTTTGTTCTGAAAATTTCATCTGAGGCTAATTGTCCCCCTTCCATAGGTAAAATTTGTGGTCTGGCAGAAAAGGAAATAGCCACAGGAGCATAAAGTGATACTGGTCCAAAAACTGAACACAAAGATTTGGCCCTCTCCAGGAGGAGCAAGTGGCACTTTAGCGATGATTTAGTTGTTACAGTAACTTGATATGTATGTCGCTAACATACTCTGGCAACTACCTCCTCCCCCTGCTGCTCTCTGCCCTGTGGCTGCCCAGCCCCTTGCAGGCATCCCTGATCCCTCCCTGCCTGAACTAGCCTCAATCAATTTAGCAAGTGTTCAAAACAAGACCAACTAAAGTGGCAAAACAGTGGCGATGCACAGTCCCCCATGCGCCATCAGGGTGGGTGGCGCCAGGTTGGGACGGTGCTTGGGGCTGGAGCGTCTCCGCTAACAAGTTGGAGACTTAGCAGTCACTTTTGATTGGAGGGGGGAATATGCCAGCCCCAAATCGCCTTCCCCTTGACAGGCACATTGAAGGCTGCTGGGGATGCACTGAAGCAGCAGGGTCCGCCCCCGCTTCCCCACTCTCCCCCCAGCCAGCTCCCCTCACTCACCCCCGCGGCTCTCGGGCTGGATGGGGCTCCACCGGAGCTGCCTGGCGCTGAGCACCACGTCGCAGCTCCTCTTCCCGATCTGGAAAATGCCCCTGAGGAGCGGCTCCTCCTCGCCCCCGGCCGCCTCCCCCCCGCGCAGGGGGTCTCTGGCCAGGGGGGCCGCCCCCCGCCTCTCCTCTTCCTCCCACCGCTGCGCCATCGAGGAGGAGGAGGAAGAAGAGGAGGTGGTGGTGGTGGCAATCCCCTGCCCAGCCGAATCTTCCACCCCGGTCCCCGGCGGCGAAGGCTCCTCCACAAGCTCTGGCCAAGCTTCTCTCCTGGGGCGGGGGAAGGGGATCTCGGCCCCCAGCATGGCGGCGCCACCCCCCTCCAAGCCAAGTTGAAGCGAGAGACTCTCCGCGTCCCGGCTGCTGCCAAGGCAGCGACTCCTCTCCCCCTCCCATCCCGTGAGAGGGTGCGAGCCGGGGGTGGAGGGAGTCGGGCGGGTGAGTGCTCACACGCAGGCGCGCGCCCTCCAGCCGTGCCCGTGAACGGCCGTCCATACGGTCGCGCGCGGAACGCCGGGTGGAGCCCTTAGGAATCGTTACTCAGCTGGGTCCCTGTTGCGCGGCCTTTAGCACAGCCCCGCCTCCTTAAAGGAGGAAAGGGCTGGATCCCGCCCGCACTGACCGCTCCTGACGGCGTGGTGCACGGGTCGCTTGGCCGTAGCACATGTGAAGCCTGAGGTGCCTTTAATAGGATCAGGCCTTTGCTTTGAGCTTGCCCAGGTTGTTTGGAGAGGCTGGATCCCACCACGCAGAAGTCAGTGGGAGCAGGATCATCCCCTGAGCCTCAGCCCCTCGCACCCCTGTTACAAGTGTTGCTAATGTTCGCTATTTTACTTCTACGTTGAGGTTTCACTCAACTTACTAAAATCACTAGGAACGGCATGTTAGCACTTAGAGGTGTTGTAAGGGGGAGGGATAGTTCAGTGGTTTGAGCATTGGCCTGCTAAACCCAGGGTTATGAGTTCAATCCTTAAGGGGGCCCCTTAGGGAGCTGGGGCAAAATCAGTGCTTGGTCCTGCTAGTGAAGGCAGGGGGCTGGACTTGATGACCTTTCAAGGTCCCTTCCAGTTCTAGGAGATAGGATATCTCCATTAATATGGTAACACCCTGTTACACAGAAAGATCTGATCATTATGGTCGTGTATAATGTCTCTCTAAACAAAAGCTAGGGGTTGTTTGGTAGTTACATGGCAGGGAATTTGTAAACTTGTTTTTCCTAAATAAATAAATAGCAAACTGCTCTCCGATTTTTTTCTCAAGCAAACTGCTCTCAGATTTTTTTCTCAAGCCTGGCAATATGTGTTTTGTATTAAAGACTCAGCTCTTTACTTTTACCTTATTGCACCATTAAAAGGACACGCAAACAATTTGCCATTCCTTGATATTCAGAAGTCTCATGTTTAAGACATACATTTATACTATTATAATTGTTTGCAGATTGTGCTTTATAGCAATAATCGTCTCTCTCTGTCTATGGTATTTGTAAGGTGTCGGTCATCTCAGTATCTAAGTGACAAACAATAGCAATTATGAAGCAAACAAAATTTCCTCAAAAGGGGGAGGGGTGGTTCACTTTTCTCTCACCATTTTCCAGAGATAATAAAGATGTTTTTAATGGGGGTACTTGTTGAGGAAAATAAGCAATAAAAGATATTGCATGCCATGAGCTATGAATGGTGTGAATTAAGATTCAAAATTAAATGTAAAAATGTCTGTCATTTTAGAAATCTAAGTGATGTTATATACATCTGAAGAAATCATCCTATCCACACCCACACAAAACTGAAATAAATGGTGTGATTTACTCAAGCAAAGGCAACAAAATTGCCCTCTGTGAAAGTATCATAACTATCTGTACACCATTGCTAATGATCTAGATCAGTGGTTCTCAAACTGTGGGTTGGGACTGCACAGTGGGTCATGACCCTGTTTTAATGGGATCACCAGGGCTGGTTTAAACTTGCTGGGGCCTGGGGCCAAAGCCCAAGCCTGAGGGCTTCAGCCCTGGGCGGTGGGACTCATATTACAGGCCCTCTGCCTGGGACTGAAGCCCTGGGGCTTTGGCCCCCTCCACCCAGGGCGGTGCGGCTTGGGCAGGCTCAGGCTTCGGTCCCCCGCCTCTCCCCCTCCTTGGGACCTGTAGTAATTTTTGTTGTCAGAAGGGGGTCACGGTGCAATGAAGTTTGAGAACCCCTGATCTAGCTGAAAATACACTTCTAAGGCAAGTTGTTTAAAAATGCATTATTTTACAGTCTTGTGATACTTAGCTTATTGAGTTACCTCTGTTATTCACTTGGTTGAATTATAATCTAAGTAATTCTAAAACATACAAATCAAGGCTGGGTTTGAGTACTTCTGAGTTCAAGTCAAACCATTCACACAGCTTTAATTAAAATGTAGCCGATAATGTCTTCCACTGTTACACTACTAAAATCCCCCTGTTGGGCTTTCTCTTAAAACTGAAAAATCGACCTCTCTTTTCTTCCATTGTTTTCAAGGAACAGACCTTTTCTGTTTTAATGGAAACATTCTGAAAGAAAAGAGATACAATCTATTTTAATTGTTGCTCTACCATGGGATTTGATTTCTCTCTCTTTATGTAATTTTTTGGTATATTTTATAGATAACATTGTTTTACATTGTTATCATAACTGTGTATATAGTTATTTGTAATGTATTTGTCTCTATTTAGAGTAGCTTCATGTATATCCTATGGGATATGACCAGTAACAATTGACATTTTGCCCTCAGGTAAAGACACGTAATTCTTTCAGATTGTGACTTGTGTGTGCATATCTGATGGCACAATTTGGCTTTAACATATTTTGTTTACATAAAAAGTGCAGATAGAGATTTTAGCAAAAGAGAATTACAGGTCAAGAATGATAAACAGCAAGGTCTACACCAGTGACCACTATACTGTTGTTATAGGATCATCATGTCAACCTTTCTATGAAAATATTTTACGTGCAGTACTTGAACATAAAATTTGAAAAATAAAAATACAGTAGTATATTACCGTATTTTATAACAAATCATCAAAAGCTTGTTTAAACAAGGATTATTTTACAAGGGACAAATATGGCCCCAACTCATATCTAATCATATAAAACTTCTGCTTGCTTAAAAGTCTTAACAATAAGGGACCTATTCTGATGTGGTTTTTTTTGTAAGTTGTGCCCAGTATTTTTTCCATGTGGATCTTCTCTGTTGGAATCTATATACTTTGCAAAATAACAAAATAAAATGCAAAAGGTTGACATTATGTAGAAAATTTGGAGATATCTGTCTTTTGTTTAAACAGAATTCAGGCCAGAAGTTGGTATAGCAGGATAAAAAACTGCAGACCAAATATACTTTCCAGAGTATTATTCTGACAACTGTAACAGTAGATGAACCAATAAAACCTGTATCAGTTATTTGACATCAATGAGAGCTTTAATGTATTTTCATTGATGTCACTTAGAAGGAAAGTTAAATCATTAACTAGAAGGTAAAGTACAATATATGATAAAAATAAGAATAGGTGCATCAACTTTCAGGCTCTATGCTCTATATTAACTGCTTAAGCAATCTTTATTTGTCTCTGGAACCACTTATTAGCCTACACAGTATATCTCATATAATAAATACCAGTTTATTTCTCAGTAAATTGCAATCAAAGAATAAACTGATAACTCCTTTGTGTCCCTAGAATGTTATTACAGTTTCCACTGACATCAGTGAAAGAGTATTACAGTTCCCAAGAGACTTGTAATACCCTTCAACTGATGTCAGTGGAAGTTGTAATAGCCTTTTATTAACTTTACTTTAAGGTGATAGTAAATCAATAACTTAATATTTTAAATTAAATAGATTAAAAACATAAAAGAATAAAATTAAATATATACATAATGTATGTAGCAGAGGAAATCCTTAGAGGGAACATTAGATGTTATTGGCCTCTGCTGCCATTAATAAATACTCCATTATCAAAACCTTTGAGTAAATTCTACGGTGGTATTTTCTTCCAAGACAACTGTTATTTTATGCATAATACATGGATTTCCAATATACTTAATTAATTTGGTATACAAAAATATTTTTAAATTCAGATGTATAATATCAATTTATAGATTAGCTGTCACAACTGAAGAGTTTTTCTATACATACTAACTATAATCATTTCCACCTGGCACTGATATAGGTCTGCCTTTCAGTAGCTTTTAGCTATGGTCTGGATCAATCTCCTAAACCTCCCCATTTGGATCTCCCCTCTCCTTGGCAGAAGGGACCTCAGTTGCCTACATATCGCTGTTCCTGCTTCTCTGGATAGCACAGAAGTCTCTCTGCAGATCTGGGATCTGAGTTGAGAGAGGGGTCAGAGATTGAACAGGACATGTCAACCCTATCTTGCTGGGGAGGAGAGGCATGCTGGAGATTCCAGGGAAAAGGTAATACCAAATTACGTCTTCCACCAAGCCCTCATCTCCTGGAGATCCAAGAGACAGCAACAGCTTGGGTAAGTCCCTAATGGAGGGAAGCCACCAGGGTCCAGATTGAATACAAAAGTACAAGGTCTCCACACTATAGTCTTGGCTTTCTGTAGACCTCCCAGGATGTCCCAGGAGTGGAGGTAAGGCCCATAGCTATTTCTGATTGTGGCATGGTCAGCAACATGTGGGAGACATGCTGCTTGCTGCCACCAGAAATATGGATAAGGTAGTAAGAATACTGTTGCAAGTTGCTCAAAGATTCTATAACTTGCCATATGTGTCCTCCCATTGCAAATGGGCATGCTAGCATAGTGACAATAAACCAATGAGAGTAGGGAAGCCTAGAGCAATGGGGGTAGATAAGAAGCATAGGCGTGCACACGGGGTGTGCCGGGTGTGCCCAGGCACACCCTAATGCAGGGGTGGGCAAATGGCGCTCTACTCTCCCGGCACGGCAAGCCGTGAGGTCCGCGCTCCCGGGCCGGAGCGCCCAGCCAAGCACAGCAAGCCGCCGGCCCTTCCCCTGGAGCCATGCCACCGTGGCGCTCTGGGGGCCGGGGCTGCGCGCTCCCACGGGGCAGCATGTCTGGCTCTGCGCGGAGCAGAACATGCTGCTAGGAGCCTCATGGTAAGGGGTCCGGGGCCAGGGGGGTTGGATAAGGGGTGGGGGCAGTCAGGGGACAGGGAGCAGGGTGGGTTGCATAGGAGGTGGGATCACGGGGGGGTGGTTAGGGGCAGGGGGCCTCTGGAGGGGGCAATCAGGGAGCAGGGGGGGTTGGATGGGGCATGGGAGTCCCGGGGTCTGTTAGGGGGTGGAGGGGTGGATAGGGGTCAGGGCAGTCAGGGGACAGGGAGCAGGGTGGGTTGGATAGGGGGTGGGATCACGGGGGGGGTTAGGGGCGGGGGTCTCTGGAGGGGGCAGTCAGGGAGCAGGGGGGGTTGGATGGGGCATGGGAGTTCCGGGGTCCGTCAGGGGGCGGGGGGTGGATAGGGGTCAGGGCAGTCAGGGGACAGGGAGCAAGGAGGGTCCTGGGGGGGCAGTTAGGGTGGGGGGTCTCTGGACAGGGTAGTCAGGGGACAAGGAGCTGGGGGGGGGGGTTGGATGAGTCAGGAGTTCTGGGGAGGGCCTGTCAGGAGGCAGGGGTGTGGAGAGGGGTTGGGGCAGGCAGGGAGCAGGGGAGGTTGTATGGGTCAGGAGTTCTGGGGGTCCTGTCAGGGGGTGGGGAGCGGTTGGATAGGTGTGGGAGTCACGGGGGTCTGTCTGGGGGCGGGGGTGTGGATAAGGGTTGGGGCAGTCAGGGGACAGGTAGTGGGTAGGTCCTAGGGGGGCAGTCAGGGGACAAGGAGCAGGGAGGCTTAGATTGGGGGTGGGGTCCTGGGGGCAGATAGGGGCAGGGGTCCCAGGGGGTAGTCAGGGGACAAGGAGCGGGGGGGTTGGGGGTTCTGAAGGGGGCAGTCAGGGGGCGGGAAATAGGAGGGAGTGGATGGGGGCAGGGCGGGGGCGGGGCTAGGGCAGGGCTCCCTGGGTGCACACCCTAGTGAAATGTGCTGTACACGCCTATGATAAGGAGGTAAGTTGCAGAACATAACCACAGATGGATTTGGTGTAAAAAAATCTTCAGATGACTTTTTTCTGCTGCCTGGAAAGGCTTTAGAGGGGTTACACAGGAGCCTCATGTTAAAATGTTGGTTATTTTCTATGTTTAAAAAGACTGGCAGTCTTTATATTAAAAAATATACCTCACTTTAAAGATGATCTGTTATCTGTTATTGTATCTAATGTCCCACAATGCACTTCCATCAAGTCAACGGAGGACACACTTTGCCCCTTATTTCGGCAATAATTGTGCAAAAGATCATGCACTGTGATTCAAATGTATGATTTTGTACTGAGTATTAGTGAAATTGAAAACTGCTGGTTGCTGGACTGTATCAGAGGCTAAGGGAGATTAATTTCTGGAGGAGCCTGGATTTAGACATTGGAAGCACATCACTGGCTTGCACATTTTTCTGGCTTTGTGACAATAGTAGACCCAGTGTATAAAGTCCATACTATGCCATGGATTTTTAAACCTGGAGCATCACCTTTTTTTTAAGTATGTATCGTCTAGAATGTTTACTCTAGAGAAGAACTTAAAGTCTAAAGTAGTCTGTGTACCTACAGTTTTCAATATTATTTCAGCCCAGGCACTTTAATTTTTTCTGTCTTGATTTTAAATCAGAAATATCAAACATCAGCTTCAGCTTTTACTAAAATTCTAAGATTGATATAGCCATGGGTGAAATACTATTGAGAACTCTAGCAGTAGAAACCTTTTCTGTGGGTGAGCTTTATTGGTGAGCTTTATTGGTGTCCTATCACAGGAAAGGTAGATCAAGGAAGATGGAGGGGGGCAAGGGGAGAGGGAGAGAGAGAGACAGAGAGAGAAAGAGAAAATGAAAGACAAGAAAGCTGTGAAGGACAAAGTAAACTTGAAAAAAAAGCCAAAGAACGAAATCGTTGCAAAGAGAAAAACAAGAAGAAATGGGGAAGCTTGAACAGGTACAAGAGGCAACTGGAAGGGTGACAGAAAGACAAGGCAAATTAATTTTGAAAAGTGAGGGAACTGGAAGATCAGTGAGAACAAGACAAACAAAAAAGATGTAATATGGATGAAGCAAGATGAAATAAGGATGCATGGGCTAGAGTGGCATTTTATTTCTTCTTTGCATTAAGTTTGACATGTTTTGTTAAAAATGTACAATAACACTATAATCAGAATTCTGGTTTTTGTCCTGCGCTCACCACAATGTTTCTAGGAACTGTAGACCGCAATGACTTATACTTATTTTATCTTACATGCAATTAAGTCTGTGATGCAAACTGGTTCAGGCCAGGAAATTGCAAATCAGGACTGATATTCTATGCTTAACACACCCCATAGGCAACCTAAATACATAAAAGAAATGCTTAAAGAGCAATGTCAGCCTTAATTTTCGATTGCCTCGCTTCTGACAGTTTGTTAAATATGTATTTTAATTATTTAAAAAACACATGTACACATTTATACAGAACAGTTCTGATGTAGCTCTTCAACCCATCATTTCAAGCCACATTAATATATCTTAAACTGTTTGTAATATGTCTATTAGCTAAATAATGTATTTAGACCATTTTTAAATGTACACTTTAACTCATACTTTTTAAGACAATGCAGCTTGATGGGTAAAAAGGAAACATATTTATATTATTTTTAAATAAAAAAACACGAGGACCAAATTCTGCAGTTTTTTCCAGTACTCTGTCATGCAAAATTCCCACTATGGCAGATTTGATTTCTGTGAGTTTTTCCTGAATAAAGAATGAGTAAGGACTGTATAAATAAGATAAGCAGCATTTGGCTCTATAATTATCTAAATTGTTTGGTAGGGTTCCTTATGGCAGTTATGTTCTATCCTATCAAAAGTACCCTTCTTGTCAAAATTTAGTATCTGAGGCACTTCAAATCCTTTATTTTTAGAACAGTGAAAGCAATATATAGGCTATTAGTTCACCAAGTCTAACTTATTTTACATTAAACTTGTGCTGGGTGATTGAAAGTGGGTTTTTTTTTAATTAAAAAAACTTTGTTTTAATGGCTGGTCTATTTATGCCAAGATTGAGTTTAGAATGATATTTATTGCCCTGTTATTAGCCTCTGAGATCATACATTGCTATCATTTAGTGGTTTACTCAGCCACTGAAACACCAGCTCCTGAAGAAAGTAACTCTTTATATATTTTATCCAAATTAAGAACCCAGTCCTCCTTCCAATTAATCCAATGAGCTTAAACCTGCTTCCCTTATTCAGTCAGATAGTCCCACTGAAGTCACTGAGCCAGGCTCTGAGATCCTTTTTCAGGCATAATTCTCACTGAAGTCAATGAAGTAAGTATTGAGTAAAATCTGAGGTTCCCAATTATAGTCCTTCACCCATGTATCACAGCCTTCCCAAGCATAATGAGGGGGCTCAGCCACCTCTGCAGCAGTGATCCTACTTATCTCAGAGCCTATGGAGTGCTTTTGATGGGTTCAGAGTTCCATGCAGGAAGAGAAAGCAAGAAGTGGATGGGGATGAGGAAAGAGTGGTCAGGCCACGAATACCATCCACACATCAGCCCTAAGAAGATCATGGTAGAAAGACCATTCTACTAAGCCCCCTGCATGATGGTGATCTCCTTTTAAGTGTGGCTTCTTGGGCACCTGCCAACTGCAGAAACACTAAACATTCTGTTCTAAGGGAGCTATGTTGCTGAGATAGGGAAAGGGCCACCAGTGCACAGAGCTGGAATGAAAGCACAGGGCCTCTGTGCAGCTGGTCCCAACCTCCAGCTGATTACCTGGGATCCATATGGGCTGGAGAATCAGGCTTTCCGCTTACTCCACATAAGGATGGTGGGTAATCCCACCAGTTTACTGATATCTGTGAGGAGAACTGTGCAGGTACTTTCTTCTCTTTAAACACTAGCTGATGGGGCACAACAATCAGACCCTGAATAAGGACTTCAGGATTTGGCCTATTATGATTTCCAGTAAGAAAAAAAATATTGTACAATCATCAGAAATGGCACCATGAAAAGATAACTCAAAATATATTGGTCTTGCCTGAGGGTGGTAATGGTGGTGGGGAAACCCTAATAGAAACAACAAAACTCACAAGAAGAAGTGTCAAATGGAGTATCTGCCAAAATATGTAATTAATTTTCTTTATTCGTTTGTTTGTTCTATTAATTATTATTTCTTTTGAAGTACCGTGGTAACAAATATTCAAAAGGATAGTCAGACCTTTAAAGTAAATTGCATTGGTTAGAGGAATTGAATTTTGTTAATAACTGAAAAAGAGAAGGTAATTAAAAAGGTTTCTTGTGGTTTGGAAATGCCTTCCAAATATTCATTAAACATTTAAGCGACTAAATTTGCAGAATATGTTCCTGACATTGGCACTGGTTCTGTGGTATTTCTCTCATCACATGGAAATACTGTGTGTTATGCAGAGTGCATTCATGCATAAACAATATAATTTTCATAAATTAAAACCTCCCCTGCAGAAGGAACATCTGTGCCTGCCTTTGAATAAAAGATGGTGGTAAGTGAGTTGCCCCTTGACTGACTAGAAGAATCCTTATGTGTAAGAAGAAGACATATAACCAAAAGGCATGCAAACCTAGGTCAGATTTTTTTAATTTTGTATTCGAAATTGTCATTCAGTGTTTCT
Source organism: Emys orbicularis (assembly GCF_028017835.1). Lineage (NCBI taxonomy): Eukaryota > Metazoa > Chordata > Testudines > Emydidae > Emys > Emys orbicularis. Next base: position 46,348,999 of record NC_088693.1, read on the forward strand.
CCTTAGGTTATTCAGGAGTATATTTAGCTATCTTTGCTGTCTAGAAAAGAGCAATGGAGTAATTGAAAAGTTGTTCTCTAATGATTGTTTTTCTTTTTCTTTTTCACTCAGCAACAGTTTCTAGACTGCAGAGCAACACACTTTATCCAACTACAGCCAAATGAAATCGAGCTAATGCAAAGTGAATCAGCTAGCCTAGCAATTAACTTTCAATGTGTTTGTTTTTAGGCCAAAAGACTGGCAATAAACACATTGCAAATTTTAATATGGTTTTGGTTCTTTGATTTTTGTTTTTACAATAAAGCACCTTTTGAAATAGGAGATAATAATATGATCTGCTATGTGACCTTGGGCAAGTCACGTCACTTCACTTCTTTAGGGGGGGATAGCCCAGTGGTTTGAGCATTGGTCTGCTAAACACAGAGTTGTGAGTTCAATCCTTGAGGGGGGCATTTAGGGAACTGGGGTAAAAATCTGTCTGCAGATTGGTCCTGCTTTGAGCAGGGGGTTGGACTAGATGACCTCCTGAGGTCCCTTCCAACCCTGATATTCTATGGTCAGACCTGCAAAGTTTCACTCATTCATTTGGGGTTCATTTTAAGGCACTTTATAAAGTATCTCCCACTTGTGATGAAGGACTTTGTACAATGTGTTTCAAGGAGAAGTTTTAAGGTCACTCATTTCATTTGCACCAGTCTGTGACAGACCTGTTGATAATTTCATTTCTAGATTGTTCATGGCCATTAGATTATTCAGATTTCTTGGGCAATTTGTGTCTGTAGGTTTCTACAGCCCCAGAAGGCCACTGAAGATTAAAAATTAAAGGACCACATGTTTCATGTCTCGAAAGAAGGGGAACAGTGCCTGGTGAATTGGTAGTGTCAGAATCATGGCCTTGGTTAGAGAAAAAAACAACCCTGTGCAGCTGCTAAGGAGAAGAATGAAAGCACTGCTGGGGATGGGGAGAAGGGATGGTGCCAAAATACTATTCTCCAGATACTTCATTCTTAGCCACCACCTCTATGGCGGAGGTGAGCGGCAAGACTTTTCAGAGTGGAGCGAGCAATTAGTTCTACCGACTTCTGAGCTGGGACCAAACTCAGGAAGAACCTGCCCAATGGTTCAAGAGAGGTACGGCCGTAAGAGGCGGAGTCCAGGGGAGCCAATCCTAGGCTAGTACCTGCTGCCGGGAAAAGACTCTGGCTGAGAAACAATCTCATGAACAAATAGTTGGATCATAAATGGTCAATTCTTCCCATATTGTGGGCAAACAACTTTGGATAACTCGCTTTTTATGTACCACTTAGGGAATCCTTAATGAGTCAGAATTAATCCTTTAATGACCGGTTCGCTTTAACTACGTTAGTGATTGCTGAATCACTTTCTATTCGAAAACAATGGCTAAAATGTATACTTTCCCTCAGTGCTCTCACTGAGCACCAGGACAATTTGCAAGTATTAAAAATCAAGAGAAGATGGAGACACGAAGACGCTTCCTGAAATTTAAAGAAATCCACTCCAACTCTCAACCCTGCTGTGTTGTGACAAGGATTAAAAAATCGAGAGTAGAGGCAAATTTTGCAAGTTCTTGGTAGCCCACAAATGTTAACACTTTTGTCTCTTTTTTTTTAATGAGAAGGGTCACATCAGTCACAAAGAGTACACAAAAGCCAAAACCAGCAACCTCAAGCTGAAAACTCAAATTCAGTCGTCTCCATATTACTCACAAATTTGTACTACATTTCTATTTACATCCTTTGAAATTAAACAGACCAACAATACAAAATAATGTAGTTTTACACTAAACAAAACAAAACTAAAAATAAAAACAAAGAAAGAATCCAGGACTTTGTTTTTGAGTCCGTTTTATTCTACAAATAATAAATGTTGCATCTTTCATGAGCTATCCAAGTAAAACAATAATCCCATAGGAATTACTTACACTAAGAAAAAAATCACATATAAAGAGAAATACAACATTCGATCAAATGTCCAATACTATGTTGTTGCAAATGGATGGATGTTTCTAAAATCCCAGTGTGCATTACATCATAATATACAGGATTACAAACAAAATTACAGTACAGATTGATTCCAGTTGAACCAGCATTACATTTCAGACAGCACTTATTCTGGACTGCATTGTACATGCAATAGCTATTGTTCTAATTACGGGTTAAATGGTTTGAATTTGTTTTAAGCTACTGTACTAATTGACTACAATAGGTATATAGCCCAACGTTAACTCCTGATTAGTTTTAGGCTCCAATTCATAATATAAGTATGTGACAAACCACCGATTGTGTGAATATGTATAAAATCATGCATTTATATTGTCTGGAAACATTACTATTTTCAAGTTCTCTTCAAAATTACGGGATGCAAAGGGGTTCAAAGACTAAAAAGAAACAGTGCAAATTGTATGTGATAGTCAAGCAGCTTTTGATTATAGAAGGGTGTTGGCATTTGCTTATAATATTTATATACAAGTTTGTGCAAGTAATGTGTTGAATTGATATGTTCTAATAGAAAATAAGTATTTCGTTCTTATATCCTCTCAAGAATTAGGGATCTGGTTCTAATTGTAAGGGGGGAAATAATTTCATGGGAAGAAATTGCCAGGACTGTGCATTTTGTTAACGATTTGAAAAGAAAGAAGTGCTAAGGCAACATAACTTTTCTAAGCACTTTTCTGCTGGTTTAAATTAGTTAAATTATTTTGTATAAATTAGATATAATTCTACTTTTCCGATATGTATAAAAATTGATGAAGCTGCATGGTTTAAAATAGGAAATCCACGTTATAAAAAGTCATTAAAAATTCTGTACAAAATCACAACAAAATAATTCAGCATGGGAAAGGTAACAAGTAGTAAAATGTTGGTTGAAAAATATAGATTTATATATATTTTGTAATTGGCCCATTACTAGTTTAAAAATTGCATAGATCCTAATTATTGCTTGTGATTTTGTTATCCCGATCAGATAATTAAAACGATCTGAATACCCCTACACCAAATTTACAGTGTAGTTTTCAAGAGCTTTTAGAAAATAATACAGAAGGTGAACAGGAACTTTGCATCCCAGTTTCACCTAAAGGCAGAAACGACAATAAATACATATATCACTTGAATCTTGGAGTATTTGCACTTCGTAGCAGTGGTACCCAAAGGGCTGCCCTTTGTAAACAAGTCAGTCACTGTACGCACAGTCGATTTGTTTCCTTCTCTGTCATGACGCTGATGCGCCTTCAAGGGTTAATCGTGAAAGATGGCATTGAGCTGGGCACTCATGACTCGTTCGTGATGGGAATGGCTCTCATAGGGCATAATGTTGTCTATGGGGATCTCACAGCGAGAGGCAGAGCCAGAGAAGATTGATCCGTGGCCTGAGGCTCCTGCCAGAGTAGCTGCGGGATAGTGCATGGTAAAGGCATAATTTTTATCAAACTCGTTGGAAGGTTCATGTTTGAAAGAGAAGTTTCCATTGATGCTGAGGGGCGGGCTGAGGGGTCCGTCAAAGGAAGGGCTGGTGCAATCAGTGAGGGTGCTTTCAAAAAATGGCTCCAGAGCAGCCCCAAACGAGTGCGGAGGCTTCACGTGGAAGATATGGGAGCTGTCCATGGTGCCATAGGGCGGACTGGGAAGACCCGGGGACTGGTAGGCGTACGGGTGCACTGGGAAGGAAGCACTGGCCGGCTGCATATGGGGCGGCATGTCTTGGTTCTGCTCGGGAAGGAAAGTCCTGGGGTTGAGCTGGAGGCAGCCGGCTACTAAGTTGGTAGTGGGTTGGGACAAGCCCTTGCACAGGGTCTGTACAAATGAAACGAGGTCCGGGCTCTTGCCGGAGCGCAGGATCTCGGAGAGCGCCCAGATATAGTTCTTGGCCAAGCGCAGGGTCTCGATCTTGGAGAGTTTCTGCGTCTTGGAGTAGCAGGGCACCACCTTGCGCAAGTTGTCCAGAGCCGCGTTCAGCCCGTGCATGCGATTCCGCTCCCGGGCATTAGCCTTCATGCGCCTCAGCTTGAACCTCTCCATGCGCGCCTTAGTCATCTTCTTCTTCTTGGGACCCCGTCTTTTAGGCTTTTGATCATCGTCTTCTTCCTCTTCCTCTTCTTCCTCCTCTTCCTCTAAGTCGTCGTCTTCATCCTCCTCCTCGCCGTTTCTCAGCGAGTCCTCTTCGGTCTCGGCTTGCATGGCTTCGAGATCCTCCTCCTTCTTGTCCACCTCGTGTTCCTCGTCCTGAGAGCTGAGGCACTCATCAGTCCAGCTCGGGGGACCCTGGGGCTGGGGCTCCCCCATCAGCCCGCTCTCGCTGTACGATTTGGTCATTTTTGAAGTCCTGCATTTAAGAGGGGACAAAAAGAGAAGAAACACTTTAAACAGAAGAAACACAACCCTCCTCCCACAGCCCTCCCTCTCTCTTTCCATATATACAAAATGTGTGTGTGTGTGTGTGTGTGTGTGTGTACACAAAGGCATTATGTTTTCCCAAAAATAAGAAATTAAACTTTTAATTGTGCCTGCGCTTCTCGCTTATAATTGATGTATTTATGTCCCAATGCCATTATGTAACTTGCTAATATTAGCGGGGAATATAAATTGATGATGCAGAAGAAAATGTGATTGACACAATCGGAGTACGTGAAGCAGTTTTGTGAACGTTTGCAGATTCTATGGGAAAAAGTTGTAAACAAAGATCCAGTAACCACAGGTTTTATTCATTTTCTTGCACTCCTTTTCTTCCTACCGCCTCCCTATAGTAGCTACAATTCCCCCCCTCCCCCGTACTATAGCCAGAATGCAACCTCCAGAACTGTTCAGAGCCAAGCAAGGCTCAGCTCTCCAGATGGGGGATCAGGTGTGACACTTTGTCTAAAAAACTGTCCACCTGAAAACTACTTGTTCCCTTCATTTCAGGATTCTCAAAGTTCTGCTGAACCCTTTCACAAAAAGATGAAAACAAGTATCATTCGCAGAACGGCAGTGTTCCATGCTGGCAAAGTCTCTGCTGAGGTGAACACAAGGGCTTCAGTGCAACAACGGAATTAGTGCATTGCTGTGAGTGGCTTCTGAAGCCTTTGGTATCTCCGACACTGTAACAGGTAGCAGCTCTTGCAGTTCCTTCTCGCTTTTCTCTCTCCTCTCCAAACTCTTCGCCACTTACCTAAACGAACCTCCAAGCCCGATTTACACTACAGCAGCTTTACCATAAATGGCAGCAGTATTTCTTCCAACGTCTTCTCCCAACAACCCTTTCTGCTTATGGGAAATAATACCCTTCTCATTCAAACCTTTGGACCATCAATTCCATTCTATAATTAACTCGCCGTATTCCCTCTGTCCCTCACCCCCCCAAAAAATATAAGTGGTAAATTACAAAATAGACAGAAAACAATGATATTCAGACCAAATTTACACTGGGGTTTGAGGAAGAGGAGGAGTACCAACTAAATATGTGAAAAAGTTAATCGGGGGTGGGGGTTAAACCCCCCGGCTCCCATAATCGCAACCTGTGGAAATAATGTCTTAGAATGAAACACACTGAGATACTGGGGCATTAATCTGTTTCCGTTGTAGGCAGATTAAAAACTACATTAAACACTCACACGTATATCTCTAGCTACATACAGCTGCAGGTATCTGTGCTGAAATTCTGTTTCGGAGGAGGAAATCGGGGGTTATAATTACCTTCTTTTTTTTTAGTGTCTTCTTTGCAGTGATGGTCTCATAACCCTGTTACTCCTGGAGAGCTCTCTTGTGTGGGGGTGTTTTCTCTTTTTTCTAGGGGCTGGGTGCAGGACGCGCAGGTTATATAGCGGGGCCAGTGATGCTAAAGGAGAGGGAGGGGTAAAGGGGATCTAGGCGCTCCCCCTTAATAGCCTATAGCGCCTGCGCCCCTGGTGCTGCCTGGTAAACCCCTCCTCCCTCCTCTTTCCCCTCCTCTCTCAGCTTTCCGCGGCACGCGCCATATGGTAGTCCACGTCAAGCAAAGGGTCCGGGCTTCTCACGTGACCTGCCCATTTGTATTCAGCGGAGCTCTCGATTCCATCCCTTTGTGGCCAAAAGAAAGTGGCCATCTGTCGCCAGTGAGAGACTCTGCGGACCTGTTTGTACCCGCAGGAGAGATTAACCCTTTCGCCGCTGGGAAGGGGAGCACTTTCCTGGCGCTGCTGTTGTTGCTCTGGGATTTGTGTGTTGTTTTTTAAGAGAAGAAATTTCCAGTAGAGTTGGTTAGCAGGGACGAGGAACAGATCCACTGAGGTTTCAGCATGTACATATCCTCTTTTCACGGTAATTGTTACTATCTCCTAGTCTGGTGTCCTCACCCCCACTCCTCACCTCTGCCCCGAGAGTGGGCGTTTGCAATTTCTCCACTTTCCCAATGAAGGCACCTTTTAGCATTTTCCTCCCGTAGTGTATTTGTTTTCCTCACTGGAAACACAGCTGAGCAACTTTTAAAGATCTTTTAGACATTAAATGTCAATTATTGCAATGTCACACTCACCTAAACAGCTCAAAAACTGATTTCCTGCAGACCAGAAATTCCTCTCAGGCACTTTTCATCCAGTCCTGTGCGCTTGTTCACACCCCACACAGATTCACACAAACACACATTTTAATGATATATTTCACTATCGGAGTATCATTGCCTTCGGTTATCATCCATGCATATATTTTTGTATCTATATAAAATACCATGTGCTAGGTCGGGTTGTACATATCCTTGAAAGTATTACACAGTCTCCTTTGTGTGTCATGAATCAAGCTTTGCACGTTTAAATAGAATTTAACTTTGTTACCAGAAAATGAAAATCTTTTAAAGATGTAGGTAAAGTAAATGTTATACCTAGGGACCAGTGAGCGTTTCTATTAATACTTTATCAGAATGGGTCTTGCTTTATTGGTTATTTGGGGAAGAATGATAGGCTGTTTAGTTCTAGTTTGAAAGCGATGTTAGGTGCCTTCTCACTATTCAGTAGCTCAAGTGCAAATCTGTAATATGAAAACAAGAGCAGCGTGTTGTGCTCTACTTTTCAGACCCCTTTATTAATGCATCCACTTCAACGGAGGGCTAAGATGGAAAAATAGTTAATATGTATAGATCTTCACATTTAAATTACGGTTCAAGATGAAGAATTAAGGTGTTATGCGTCGATGAAACTGTCGAGTCTTGATGTTTAGTAATCTTAACAGAATCGGACAGCTCTTTCTATGGTTTGGAGTTTGTGATGCATACTTTCCTCCCATTTCTGCTCGAAATTAATCCCCTTCTTTAAAAATCAATTGTCAACATTGTATTTTAAAAGACCATTTATAGGCAATTACTCTAAAAGACTTTAAACAGATCTCTTGAGTTCGCAAACATTGCCAAGTTTCATAGGGATGCATTTTAACAAGGAAGTATCCTGGCTTGCATGGTAACAAGTGGAGCTTTATTACTGGTACAGTACACATTATCCAAGGATTTAATCACGAAAGGGAAAGAAAGAAAGAAAGGAAATCATTTGTTTTGGCGTCATGCGGCTTTAAATGTGAAACCAATAACTCTGCCTTTCAGGAACAGATTTGAAAAGTATTTTTGTTTTGTTATTATTTTCAGGTCGTGTTATTTTTAAAATATTTTCATCACATTGATGATCCTACGTGGCCCCCACGCTTAGAGGTAAACATAAAACACCAGAATGCGACTTTTTGTCTTAATCATAGTTATCGATTAAGGACATCTGTCCATTATCTAGTTACTGTGTGTTGGTTTGTTTCAAGTTAAACTTTGGTAACGTGTAAAATGTATCTGGTATTTAATAACGGACAATACTAATTATTTTAACTACGATTAAGGGACCCCGTCTGGACCTGGACACGTTTCTATTTTAAGTTGTTCTCATATTACATACCATTATGTTCGCTTCGTGTGGAAAGGTGATGCGTCTCTTTGCACATCTGGATATAAAATCACAAATAGCTGTTCAGCTAACCTGTTCTATGGGAAGCAAAGATGCAATAGAACTGTCTGCCTACGAATCTAAACCCTTTTACTTTGTGTTGCTTGTCTCCAGTTTCCATCTCTCTTATTTTGAGGCAGAAATACCCTCAGATCGACAGAATGTTGTAGGTTTTGGCTTGGATGTTGTTGTTTTTGTCATTGTACTTTTAGGTCCACTTTATCGACTGGACTGGACAAATAGTCAAACTGGGTGGATTCTCCTCTCAACCTACGAATATAATGCAAATTACACTTTTTCACTCTTTAAATGGACTGGTTTCAAGTGGCGGGCGAGGTTAGGGATAGTTAGATATAATTTTTATTTCAGCTTCTGAAATGTTTTGAATCGTATTTTGATTACATCTTATATTTCTTCAGCATTAAAATGTACAACTTAGAGATAAACTAGGATGACAAAAGATCAAAACGTAGATACAGTGGCTACGTTAAAAACCCAATAATAAACAGTAGAAAACTGTAATCAGGTGAGGTTTGCAATAAGCAGCAAGCATATTTTACGCACATATCTATTTTAATATTTTACATATTCCCGGTTTACATGGGCAAACTGAACTCACTGAACTCGCTAGTTCGCCAATTATCCACCCATAATTGGGTCTGATATAGAGGACTGGCAGGTTCTGATTTCTAAATTAGGGACAGGAGAGAAGTTCGACGAGGAGAAGAAGCTGGAGGCTGCAGGTACAGAATATGTTTCTTGGTGCAGTTGGAGAGAGATTGACGGCAAGGGCCAACAGGCAGGCTGATCAGAGAATTAGGGAGATTTCTCTGTATTGTAGACTGTTTCAAATTCACCCTGTCTTCCACTCACTCTATGTCTTCCCCTCTGCTTCTCGGTCTCTATTCTTAGCTAGCCCTCGCTCCCATCCATTCTGCTTTACCTTCTTTCTCCCTAACTTGTTTGTTTCTGACTCCCTCGCTTTGGCTCTGCGTCTCTGGAATTCCGATCTCTCTCCTTTTCTCGTAAGCTGTATGTTTGGTCACGTTTAAGCATCTCCTTTTTTCCTGACTTTCAGCCTCCTCCTTCTCCATCTGGCTTCTGACTCAGCTTCCCCTTGCTTCCATTCAGGTTTCTCTTCCTCTCTCGAATTCTGACTCCCAGGCTTTCTTTCTTTCTTTCCCCCTCCCGCTCCCCGGGCTTGGGGGCTCCTGTTCGCGGAGCGGCACGCGAACCGCACGCGTTGTCAACAAAAGCCCCTTTCACGGCTCACTGCCCCCATGCAACGTCCCAAATCTGCTCCCCTCTGCTGCCCGCTTGCAGCTCATCTGCTGGCGCCTGCTCCTGGCCTGACGGTTACTTCGGCAGCAGGAGCAGAAGGAAGAATCACCGGCTGAGGGGCACGCAATGGGGGAGGAGGGAAAGAAGCGGGGAGGGAGCAGGGCAAAGGGTAGACGGGCTGGAAAAACAATGGGGCAGGATTGGACTTCTGAGTCCAGCAATGCTCGTCTGCTTCTCTGCACTGCTGTGACTTCCCCCAAAGGAGGTGAATTTCCTTTATTAAAACAAAAGCAATTCCCAACGTCCAGAAAGCTGCAGGTCTCTAACATTCGTTCCCTCTTTCCCCGCTCAGCTGAGCAGCTAAGTTAACAGCTAACACAGAGCAGACAATCGGGGCGAAAGATTTACAGATTCGGTAATAGTGGGGCTTTGTTTTTGTTTTGTTTTTTAAAGAAAGACAAATCAAATGTACCAGAGCAAATGCTTTCGAAAATACAGGGACGTGTGTGTTGCTGATCGAGGAGAAGAGGCGTAGGAAGGCGTGGAAATGCTGTTAAAATGCCTTACAGTTGTCCAGAGTGAAAAATCCGTCCCAGGGAAATCTCCTGGGTTTGCTGCATTATCTTAATTAAGATAATTGATTCATATTGCACCTGCGAGAACGAAGAAAAAAGTACACCCCCCCCCAAATAGCTTTAAGCTATTGGAGAGAGGAAGCCTTGCTTGTAATTTAGTGAATGATTTACTATATCAACAGCCCGGTTTGCCTGTCTCTCTTGTATTTGTTATTTACATTTTCTGCTGTCTTCCCAAACAATGAACGGGATTAGACAAGGACAGAACATGAGTGTTTAAAATAAAAAGTTGACAATATAGAATCCCGCCACCCCCAGCCGTTGGTGGATGTTGCCACTTACAGCTCATTAAAAAAGACTTAAACGGGCTTTGTATGTTGGTTAGAGTTTGGAGGCGTCCCCATATTTGCAGTGGTCTGATCAAAGGTCTCCCACCTGTTTACAGTAAGGTTCGGAAGCAGATTGCAGCCCGAATGGGAACCCAGAGCCAGGTAACAGACAAAGGCCGATCTCCCAGCAAAAGCGTTCGTTAGCGGGTTGGGATTTTTAATCTTCCTAGACTGGGAGCAAAGTTGAAATGGTCCCTGTTAGTTTACATTCTGGACAATTGTGTGGCCAGCCAATGAATTTGATAGCAAAAATCGGAGGGGCAAACAGGGAGCAAATCAGCACCAAGGCCAGCTCCCAGTGTCAGTTACCCGATCTAGGCCACCGGGCATTACCTCCTCCCTCGTCTGCTGTTTACATATCTCAAAGGGCTTCCCTTCTCCGTTATCGTGCATGAACTTTTAAAGAGAGGAACAATTTTAATTCCCCATTTCAGTGAAATCACCGGCCCCCATCTTATTTCCCTTAAACGACTGCAGATTACTACAAGTGAAAGTACGACACACGCAATCACAGTGCAAACTGTCCAAACCAAATGGGGTTATCGTATTTATGGTTCAGATACAGCCAGCTTTTCTTGCATATCATTTAACTGGAATCTGTTAATATCTTATAGTATAATATTTTAGAATGCGTTCAGGGCTGTGCTAGAGTTTAATACAATTCTAAATTCTTTTCTGGTAGTTTTTTGCCCCCTAGGAGGAAGTGTTTTAATTTCAATGGCCTATTTCCCCCCCCCCCCCCCCCCCCAGTTAAATGTGGTAGTTTTTTTAATTTTATAAATGTAAACTTCTATTTAGTTAATGGAAAATACATCACGACCAAGGTTTAATTATCAGCTTGCTAAGTGACTCCTTTGGTCAAGTACATACAATTATGAAATCACAATAGATTTAAAATATCATTCTAGTTGATTAAAAAACTCCAAAACAAATCACAGAAGTGTGTGCCATTAAAACAAATATCTAGATGGCATTGTTAGGCCAGCAACCGCCTGGGTTAGAGTTTAAGGACTGTCAACAAGTCTGTGCTATTGGTGTCAAACCACCTCTATTATTAGGAACTAGGATTCTTATCAGACGGGATTTAGACGCTGTTGTAACTGAAAAATCTAATTATTTTTGATCCCGGCAGTTACCCCCAGAGTCTCACCTTGTTTAAATAAAGTCTTTTCTTTCCTCTTTAACAAACGCATTTCCATTTGAATTAAATATTGATAATTTGACCTTTTAGTTCCTTTAACTAATCAAAAGAGAAAAAAATCCAAATGTAGATCCTAGTGCCTTGCCCTGGTGGGTCTTTCCGCTTGAATAGGCACTGAGATTAAACGAGTCAAACTTCCTCTTTCATTGCACTCTCTTTGCACTAATTGCTTATGCAAAAATGCAGATTTGTATTAATTAGTAACTCCACTGATTAGTTCGGTGGTATTTTCACGTAATAAATCATGCTGCAGACACGATTTCTTGGCACACCCCCAGTAGTGGCTCAGGATGCAATAAGGTTTCCATATTAAATAAAATCTTAGGCTAAAGCTACCTTTTCGTTGCAGGTACACTGTGTACCACCTGCTACATGCACCTGCTACGGGAAATTGCTTTCTGTCCCCGGCAAGCCTCTTTCCTTTCCTTAATGACGCACCATTCCTCCTGGGGTGTACACTTTAAAAAGGGAATCATGAATTAAAGTATCAAAGAATTAGACAAACGTGACGTTATTTTAACCTTTTCAAAATTATGCGGTTTTTAAGTATAGGACATAAAGAATCTCCTTCCCTCCCACCAGCTGCCTTTTTGTGCTTCTGTACAGTGCCCATCATTGTATCCACTAAATCTCCCCCCTCCCAGATTATAAACTAGACACACAAAGGTATATTTTTTCTGTTTTTCTCCCCTTGCTCCAGACTTCATGGACTGGACTTTGGGTTATGCAATTATTTTTACTTATTTGTATTTCAGGAGAGCCTAGAGGCCCCCAAAGAGAAGGGGCTCCATCCTGCTTACACCTCATGATAGCTAGCCCCTACCCAAAAGAGTTTACAGACTATAAAGCTATCTAATAACCTAGATTATATAGTATATAGACACTGTATAGAGAATGATGTGGAATACAATAGACACTTAGAGAAAGCTCTCAGGTAATTCTTTAATAATCATCCTAGCTAATACATATTCATCTGATTTACTAGGACAGTTTTGGTCTTGTTTATGCACGACCCATGTGTAACCATACTATACATGCACTATATTTTCTACTGATACCACAGGCCCTACTTTCCTCTAGCAATCACTGCCACATTTCCAACACAAATAACAGGAAACATGGTGCAGGAAGTGGCACTCAAAAGAAGAGGAAAATGTTTCAGTGGCGATAAATTGAGGGGGACACTGGGACCACTTCCTCATAGGTGACACTTTCAGGGCCAAATCCTGCTTGCCTTGCTCATGCCAAGAATCTCGCTGACTTCAGTGGGGCCACTGCCATGAGTAAAGCCTGCAAGGTCAGACCTTTGGCCCTAAGTCTAAGGACTATAATGGGAAGGAAGAGGAACAAACACAGGTGCCAGCAGATTATCTAAAGCTTTGGTGAGATTAAAATGTTGTCTCAATATGAGTTATTACATATCCTCTAAATAGAAATCTCCTTAGTGTTGTCTTTAAAGGGAGTGCTTCCCCCCCCCTCCTTAGGAAATAATTAAAATCTGAAAATACTTACAATACCCTTTCCATTCACTCACAAACTGAATGTTCTGCTGAATTCCGAGCAAAAATATAAGCTCTGTTTGAGTTCCCCCTCAAAATGATACTGAAACTGTTATCAAAACACTGTTATAGTACATACAAAATGATTCTAAATCACATTCGAAATGTGGCTGTTGTAGGTATTCATTGATAATAAAACAAAGAATGTTAAATCAATGATCCATTGGAATGAAAAAAGATATTCCAATCGTCATTACATCTGATATAATGCAGCTTTGTTTCTACCTCTCCGACTCAGCTCAGTCTATATTTTAAGCATTCTGCAGTGAGCTGGACATCATGGAAAATTCTTTGTCTATCATAGTTCAATAAATGAAACCCCTATCCTTGTAGAATCAGCCCACTTCAAGCTGTTTCTTTCTAAGCAGGATAGGTGTTTGCCCTAAGCCAACCTGATTATAGAATGAGCCCCACCTGAGGAGAATCAGGCACTTCCCCCATAAAGAGCAGAAGGTGGTAGTAGTAATGGGAATAAGAACCATGTTTAAGTGGTGATAAAGCCTGGCAGGAAGCTCAGAAAGCAAGGAAAGCTCTTCAGGCACTGAGGCCTGGGAGGGACCCTGATTAATCAGGGAAAAGATGGGGAGACCCAGAGGAGAACTTAAGAGACTGGGTAGGGAGTAGCCTAGGGAAATTACAGCACAGGTACAGGAGCAGAAATACCTTTTTAGTAAAGGGCCCTGGGTTGGAATCCAGAAAAAAAAACAGTTCTCCTACCAGCCCCAAGGAAGGGGGTGTACAAGCCTATCATAAGGGTTATTGAGCACAGCAAGGGGCCTGCAGGCTGATCTGAAGACAGGCTGAGGAAGAGCTCCAGAGAGGGGGAAAGATCTTTGCGTTAAAGGTGTTTTTGGGACTATTAGTTTGGACTACTGACTACTGTGACCCCAGAAGGCATGGACCTGAGACAGTGACCTGGTTTGACAGTTACTGTCGGAGTTAGCACCACTGCCCTGGAGCAACTGTTGGCAGGGGGTGCTAGCTTCCCTCCACATGTTGGCAGGGGGTGCTAGCAGTGAAAGAGCTGCTATGCCATGACAGGATGCCTAGCAGTGAGTGAACTTGGCTACAAGGTGTAAACTTTGAAGGGGTACATCATACATTATGTACAATGAAATTGTTTTGAGTGATCTTCCCTTCCCTTTGTCCCCCAATCTCCACCACCTGTGTCACCCAGTGGCATTTCACAGTCAATTTAGGAACCACTAGTAGTGTAAAGTGTGTCTTGCTTTTAACAGCTCTTTAGAAGTGTTGACACAAAAAGCAATTCACTTTCTGACAGCTATCAAAAATCATCCATCCCAGCTGTGAATCTTCTTTTCATCAGAACCCTGTACTGATGCATGCTGCACTCTTTCTATTGGGTACACTTTAGATATTAAACAGCACCTTTTTCACAAACAACAGTAAGGGTGGTTGCTGCTTAGGGAATCATTTCTCGAGTCCATGCATGGATGTGGCTCTTCATGGACCTAATCCAAAGACCACTGAAGTCAACAGAGACTCCCATAGACTTTAATGAACTTTGAATGAGGCCCCATATCCTGGCTTTGATCAGCCCATGTAGAAAGGGAGGTCAGTTACCTTTGTGGTATCATCAACTCCCTCCATTTTCCAGGATCCTACATATTGCTCCTGTAGGTTCTGTTATACGTGTGTGGCATGGGCATTGTTTACCCTAGCCCAACTCTCAAGGAAATCCAAGCAAAAGGACATACAGCCCTAGATAGTATTACCTTTTGTGTGAAATCCCTCCATGCTGGAGTACAAACACTAAAAGGTAGTTCCAGCATCATGTTCTGTCTAGGATTCTCTGGCGGTCTGACTCCAGTGAAGCTGCTCAGCTTAGGAGCCGGAGGGAATCAGGGGGCTCAGGAAATGATGCAGACCCACAATGCCTCCACACAACTGGTTTTGTGCCTCTATGAGATTCTCAGGACTTATCTGGGGAGATCCACAAGGTTTGGGAGCTTTCCACCCTTTGTGATGGACCCCAGCTTCCCACTCCCTGACATTGGAGGCAATGGCTCAAGGGAGTTCCTCAGAGAAATCCTCCCCTCTGGTCCTACTGTGGCTTTTCCCATGGGTTCTCTCCCACGGGTATGGTGAGTATGGTTCTCTCCCACTGGCTTCAGCAGTTGGGAGAATGACTATTATGACTTGGGCATATGTAAATTTAACAGCAAATGTTCCATCAAATATAAAGTACCATGTGCCCTGGCTTTTGTTCTCTACTTGTCAGTCCTTTATGTGTATTTTTCACTAGTTTCATTCTCATTTTTTCTATTGTAGTGCTTGGCCACACTCACAATTTCTTCTGGGTTGAGAGCTGTTACCAGTTCTATTAGTATTTACTATTTTTAAGTATAAATGTGACATACATTTCTCCTTTTTATTCTGTTTTATATCCTTCTCTGTCCTTCAGTCTTTCCCCCTTCTCCTCTTTCTGGTTCCCTGCATGCTCTTTCTTTCCCCCCTCCCCTCCATCTCTCTTCTCCCTGCCCTGTTTCTTTTCCAATTAATACTCTCAGGCCTTGACTAGACTAACTACCACATTTTAAAAGTCTAGCATAGACAGGGTACACTGCCTTTGTATGTGTTAAACTGATAAAGTTAAAGCCTAAGCCAGAGGACCTTGCCTACTCTAGACTTTTAAAATGTTGGCTACTATATGTGAGCGCACATGTTCTAATATAACACCTCTAAGTCCTATTAGTCTAGATAAGGCCTCCAGGTAGATAAGGCATGGAGAACTTCCTCCAACCCCAGTGGGTCTTGAGGATCTACTGGGATAGGAATCTGTCTATCTTATGTAGCCTGTCCCTTCCCTTACAGCATGGCTTCTGATGCACCTAGTGCATCTTTCACATTAATCTATGTAAACTTCTCTTTCTGAGAGAGAGTACCACTAACTTCTGCTTGGATACCTTCTGGGTTCAGAGAAAAGCATGTCATGAAGAGTGGTGGCTTTCTGTCTCCACCTTGCCCCTGCCATCCCTTACACTCCTTCTCCTAATCCATGAAGCCTCAACCTTATGGCATTTACACATAGTCTTCTGTGTGCTTCCAGGAGAGGCAGAACATGCTGCTGAACCAGTGCCTCCCCTCTCCAAACTGATGCTCCAGTTACATGCCACTATCAGAATATAAATATCTATTACTACTACATCTCTGTTCCCCCTCCACTCTTATAAGAGGATGGGAGCATGTGGCCTTTTGTTAGTCTTTCATTGTCAATTTGCTATAATATTTACTTTTTTATGCTCAAATAATGGGCCTTATTCTCCTAGAGTTACCACCCATCCAGTTTTCACTCAGATAGAGAGGGTTTTGGCTTGTATGTCCGGGTGCCATTTGACAAGCCCTGATGTCTGCTTTTTTTTATCTGTGGAAACTGCTCACTACTGATTTGAATGTAACCCACTCAGATATGCTTACCCAATGAACACTCGCCATCCTTGTGAAGAGGGATACAGAGCCCAGCCAATCACAGCCCAATGCCCTGTCCGCCCAGCCAATCACAGCCCACAGACCTCCCTTTCCTGCCCACTCCTGACCACCCAAATGGGGAAAGTTTGGAAAGTTTCTCAGCCTGGAGTTTGGTGAGACGTGTGAACTGGGCAGGTGTGCAACAAATGGGGGGGTGCTCCCCTCCTCTCCTCTCTTAGGTGGGGGTGCTGCAAATGGGGGAGCAGCTGGTTCTCTTCCCTCCACATGCCCACAGTGTGTGCAAGTGGGTGGGGCCTTCCTCTCTCTTAGGTACTAGTGTAAATAAGGGGAGTGTCTCCCCCAATCTGGGCATCTGTGTAAATGGATGGGGAGTCCTCCCTTTCACCCCAGCTGTATGTGCAAAAGGCGGAGCTCCCTTCCCTTGTTCTCCAGAAGCAAACCTCCCACTGAGAGTGTGTGGAAATTAAAAAGTTAAAATGAGTGTCTGTAAATGAAAATCCCCCTGTGTGTGTGCAAACTGTGCTTATTACCCCTAGGAGTGAGCAACAGGGGTGGGGCCGGGGGCGGGGGAGGAGACGGAGCTGGGGGTGGGGTCTAGGGGGTACAGTTACCAGCCATTAGAAAGGTGGCAACCCTATATTCACCACTATTTTGCACCTTGTGTAGCCGCTTACGAAAGTGAGTATAAAGATGGCGTTAAACTTCTAACATTAATGAGTTTTCTGGTTTGGTAGCACTTTACAGTGGTACATAGTGAATTTAATTGAATGTACAAAGTGCAAAGCAGTAGAGAACAAGACCCGTTATTTTTGCATTCCTATAGCTCTATTTTATCATTTAATTCTGTTGTTTTTTGCTAAATCTCTTTGACATTGCAAAAAAGCAACCAACAAAGGTAAAACAAACAAAGGGAAGAGAAGTGAGAAACAAGTCCAGTATCTCTTAACATTGCACACTGCTGTACTCTGAAACAGATAATGCAGTTGCAAAATATGCCTTTTACATTGTACACTCAGTCCTAGTCCAAAGTGCACAATCCTAGTTCCTCTGTTTCCACCTCATATTTACTGATCGACATGATCCACAAATTTAGCAATGAAGGGAAAATGCAAATGTTCCCTCTGAAATTCATCTGGAGCCTTGCCAGGCAAAGCATCATCTTATTTTAAATTTCTTAGTTGCTTTTTAATATTTCAGAAGGACTTCTTCTAAACAAAGAATGAGTATAAACAAGATAAATAGAAAATTCTGTCTTGTAAGAACAAATTATCTTTCTTTCTGCACTGGCATAGAAAAAAAAACAAGACACATTGGGAAATATATGTAATTAAAACAGATTATACAGTTTTCTGTTTATCCATATTTTTAAGAGGGAGAAATCTCACTGATTCTAACTGTACTATTCCTAAGACCTCCTGTAATTCAATATGTCTGTCAATTATTGTTTTGAAAATGCATTCAGCTATCCTCCATTAACTTATCTAGTTCTTTTTAAAACCCTGTTATAGTCTTGGCCTTCACGACATCCTCTGGCAAAGACTGTGCATTGATCTTATCCTATAGATCATGCATGAGCACTTTGTCACATGAACTATCGACTCCAAGAATTCAAAAAAGTTTGAGCTGTATTAGTTAGTTCTGGTTGGACATGGGCCTCGTGCTTTTAAAACACAGTTACCTAGCTAACACAGTTGAACAAACACATTTGAAAACTCTTTTGTAGACAGGGTAAATAGTATTTTGATACAAGTTAGCTGGTCCAGGTGGACACCAGGGGACCTAATTGGCTTTAGGCCAGGCTAGATAGCTTGTGTTAACTAAGCCCATCCTTAATTTGACCATTTTTTCCTGATCTAGACAAAACTCTAGTATGGACAGGCCCTTAGCAATGGGATTTTCAGTGCCACTGAGAGCAATGTACACCTCTTTTTCAAGTGTAATAGTTGTGCAAGAAACAGGACAACTGAGCCTGTAAGCTTCCGTGTGTGTCATGTAGCTGGAGCAGCTATGTGCTGTGATTCTGACTGTGTAGCACTGCGTGTAGATACACCAGTTTGAACAGAGGAAGCCTGGCACCTTGCCACCAGTGATTGACCAATAAGTGATTATCTGTGTCTTCATTATAAGCAGAGGAAAGTGGCTACTCCCATCATCGGAAGACAGCTCCCTCCTCAGCCTGGCTGTGTTGCTGCTTACATGACTTGTCCTGTAAGTGTGAGTGTGAATAGCCTCCAATGGAATGGCAGAGTTGCACACAGTAATCAATCCTTGTTCTTTTCAAAAGCAGAAAGATGAACCCTATGTCAAGATCTGGCACCTGTAAAGCAGCAGGTAACACAGCAAAATGATACCTTTTCCTACTGAATTTTCATATATATAATTTTGTTTCAGATCTAGAACGGTCCTATCAAAATGCTGCTGTATTCATGTGTCATGAATGGGCTCCTGTCTTTGTCACTTAGCTCCCTACCATTCCCCATGCGAGTGTAATTTACTTATAGGACTGTCACTTCTCACTCATGCAGTTTCCTTCTTTTTCTTTCCTTGTGGAATTTTGGCTTCATTCCTCTGAAATGGCAGAAGCTTTCCTCTCCAAAATTACTGGATCTGTGTGGATATTGGACCATTCATGCGGAGATCCTGTACCTCTGCGCTTCCCTACAGTCCCATCTGTCTCCAACCTGCCAGTGATCACTGTTCCCAGAATACCCCTTTTGGGGTGTTTGACACCATACTGGGTAACAGTAGGAACGTTAATGAATAAGTTAATGCTGCTCCTGTCAGAACCCAATGAGTTTGGAGTAGGGATAATGCAGAGAGCAGCTATCACTCCTTCACCATCCCAATACAGAACCCATTCCCTGCACAGACCCTATGGAGGAGCTTCTGTGGAGTCAGGATGGCACTCTGCCCCCTCCTTCCCATCCCATAAACTTTGCTAGTTTCTGAGGAATGAGAAGTTCCTAAATTATACTCTAAATAGAGTAAATATACAGTGTAGAGGGGAAATAAAAACACTAAGGGTACGTCTATACTACCCGCCGGATTGGCGGGTTGTGTTCGATGTATTGGGGATCGATTTATCACATCTCGTCTAGACACGATAAATCGATCCCCGAATCGACGCCCGTACTCCACCTCGGCTGGAGGAGTAAGCGGAGTCGAAGGAGGTTGAGGAAGAACAGAAAAAAAGACACATACTCGGGAGTGAAATAATATCCATATACATGGGTATGTTCATATGGTTTATGATGATGATTATATCATAACACCTTCAAGTCCTAGTCATGGACTAGGACCCCCTTGTTCTAGATGCTGTATAAACCCAGAATCACAGATAGTCTCTGCCCCAAAGAGCTACTTGAACGCTCAACTACTAATCCACAGATCATGTAAAGCATTTATAAGTGATGAAAGGAATACACTAACTAATAAATACCATACATTAATGCATAATAAAGAGACAACTATAATTAAATAATAATAAATAAACTGAGAGAAGCCATACAAATGTTTCCTTTGCAGTCTCTCATCAAAACATCTATTGATGTATGCACAGTCAGGCAAACAGTATGCAGGGTAAGCCAGAAATTGACAATTCCAAACAGGTATATGGGGTGTCCACTGCCAATAAGGATTAGGAGCATGCCTACCTGATGCATACAAATGGTTTGAGTCCTGGACAGGCTATCTTGAAACTCCTATAACTAGTCGTGCTTATATCTACATACCTGTGGTCACCTCTGAGCTCCAGCTGCTGCCAAGTATCAGACATGGAATAGGCCACCCTGCCATTTATTACCAAGAAACCCCTAAACAAGCCTAGAGTTTTCATCCTCCACCTCCAATGTCCACCCCCATTGCATGTCTTCCAGATGACCATGCTTACTAGAAGTTGGCATTTGAATGGTTATCCTGTATGTAGGCCGTAGGAACAGGAGAATTCGGATTCAAAAACAAGTTTTGAATGTATGAACTTTTTGGAAAATACAGAGGAATTCAATAGGCCACTATGATGGATTACATTTATCTCCAGAAAATGTTTCTTCTGCCATTTCAATGCTTAATATAATGGTGAATAATTTGTAAAGAATAACTTATCTAATGAATTTTGCCTTCTTTTTGTTTCACTGATTATCTACATGCAAGCTGTGTTTTCATTTATCAAGGTGATGCATTTTATAATTTCTGTGAATATGTATTGACCCGTAGCTCATCTTTGAACAGTTCTTTTGAGTATTAATATTCAACATGTGAGCTGTTTGACTGGACACACAGGTGACATGGCATATTTCTGTCCCATGACTGAATAAATGCAGCTGTTCAGTATAACACTGATGCACATTTTTGAAATTTCAGTGGAAAATGGCAAGAATTTTTCAATGAGCATTTTTAAGAAGAATTTTTGCTATTTTTACCAGCTCTAGCAAATATTAAAAATAATAAAACATAAGCTTCTCTTGGCTTTACTCTCATTCTTAGCACAACAGGATCACTTCTGCAAGTTTCTGAATAGTATCAAATCCAATCCAGTGGCCATAGGAGATGGACAGCAGAAGGTTAAAACCTTTCAGGTTTTAGTGGCAGAGGATAACTAGCATATGTGATTTTTAAAAGTTATACGGGGAGGAAGAGATTGCTTTCTAGTTCTATTTCTTCAAATACTGTAACTTCTCTTGAAATTAAATACATTTTCAAGGGGCTTGAATTTGCTCCAAAGCTCATTGAAGCCAATGGGATTCTTGTCTTTGCTTTCAGCAGCGTTTTGATAAGGCCCATAAAGCTTGGATCTCTTGTTTTGGAATAAGTGATAGGTAAGGATTGTTAATCATCATCACTAAGTACCAAGGTTAATTACACAAGCCATGTGTTCTCCAATAGGCCCATCTGTTGTGCATTTCTTATATTTTATCTTGTCATTGGTTTAGATTGTCTCTCTACCACAAGAAGATTATTTCCTCTTTTCTTCTGGCTTTGTTTAAAAAGTGTTAATTCCTTCTTGTCCTGCTTTTCTTTGTTCTCTGTCCATCTTTAAATTTTTTTGCGGTGTTGTTGTAGTCCTATTGGCCGCAGGATATGAGAGAGACAAGGTAGGTGTCTGTCCCACCTTATATGTAGCTCTCACACTCTGGTTACCTTCTCCAGACCTGAGGAAGAACTCTGTGAAGCTCAAAAGCTTGTCCCTTCCACCAACAGAAGTTAGTCCAATGAAAGATATTGCTTCATCTACCTTGTCTCCCTCATGTTTATCAAAAGATTAAAGAAATGACTTTAGGAAATACCTCTTAACTAAAGCTAAGTGAACTATACAAAGCAAACAATTTACTTGACAAATTTAATCACTTCTCCTGCTTGCAAATAAGGCCTATGAAGTTGTTTGCAATTTTTATTATTTTTGTTTGCTATTGAAATGACTGAATATTTTTGGAAATAAATTTCAGCTTATTGATTGCTCATGAACTATTCAACATTTCTTTGTGTATTTACTCTTTGTAGTTCATGCTGTATGACAGGGCTTCTATGCCACAATGGTATTTGTTCTGTTCCCTGACTGGATGGCTGAATATATCATAAGCTGGAAAGAGCTTGCATAAGTGGCTAACAGGGTAAAAACGTATTCGTGTGAATATTCACAATTCTTTCTCTTTCCACTGTATTCTTTGTGAGCAACAGCAACAACAATAAAATCACTCAGATGAATGTACACGGAAAGTTAATTAAGAAGGTTGTGAATACTGTTAAAGTAAATTTGCAGTTTTCATTTGAATGTTGTTTTTTTAGTGTTCACCCAGTCTTACTTTCAGTGCTATCCTGCGTAGTTTGCATAGCTACTTTTCATAGATGATTATTTAAAGTCCATTCCTGTTTTCATTCCACAGTTTATACTTAAGTGGTGTCATTAAATACTTTGCTGCCAGCTTAGTTCATTTATTAAAGCTTTATTTTACAAGAAAGCTCCTGAGATGCAATATTTAATCATTTGTCTTGTCCTTGAATTTTTAACTCAATGAATAACTTTAGCTGCATTCAGTAGTTCTTAAAGAACCAAGCTAATCCATCTGAATTTATGAAAAATCAGTCTAAAATATCACAAATCCCTCTATAGACTAATTTGGGATGTTCTTGGTCACATTTGAATACCACATTTTGAGTTTTTCCTATCAGTGTTTTGAGAACTGCATTAAATAAGTTTATATCTTCCCTGGTGAACTTAGTTTCTCATTTTCAAGGCCTTTGGTAATCAAAAATATAACAAATTGAACATGTGCCGCTTCACTTCTGCTTGACGTTCATATTTGGTACTCAGTATAAAAATACTAATCACATTTGTAGGTTGTGTACTCCACTTTGAGCTCTAGAGCTAATAATTATAAATCCCCCCTCCCTCCAAAAAATCATCGAGCACTGAACAACCCAATTTGATTAATATTTAGAATTTTTTCATTATTGCACTGAACTTATAGCTTTGATTCCTAGCTAATACTTCATGTGAGTCTTTACACATTTCTGAGGACCTGCTGGAAATCATAGTGATTCCAGCCAGGCAGGTGAACAGTGTGGGTGGAGGTTACAAGTTAGCTAAGCAAGTAGCTCCATCTTCAGGACAGCTAGAAAATCACTGCTAGAAAGCAGCCTGAGCTGCTGGGCCTGTACTCATATGTAGCCGTGCTTAATAAGAGGTCTCCCTGTGAGATTCACAGGGGAGATGTATCTTTTTAGAAATAAAGGTTTCAGAAAGTTTGTCAACTTTAGAAATGCAGTAAAATTCTTTCTCTCTTTTCAAGGACTATCACAGAGCCAATGAATTTGAACCCAGAACTGCTATATCATTCTTTATCCTGTAAACCTGGGGCCAAATTCTCAGCTGGTATATACCAGCAAGGTTCCAGTGAGCTGAGTGAAGGTACATCAACTTATACCAGCTGAGGAGCTGGCTTATGATGTCCAGGAAGAAAAGTTGCTAAGAAATTGTTGATTTCAGTTCTATGGATAAGGCAGGAGAGAAGGAAAAGCCAGTCCTCAGACTTGCAAGCTTCTTGTTTTTTGATATGTCTCTATGCCTTCATCTCATCATATAGAAAATGGCCATTTCTTCCCTTTCACTGGAACTAAAGAAGTGCATGTATGCCCCACAATGAGCTCGGCAGAGGCATCTGTGTGGGCTCTTCTGAGAAGTATCTGTGTGGTCTCTTCTGACAAGGCATTTACAGTGAAGGGTTCTTGACTGTAAAACTCTTCTTAGGGGCAGTCAACAAAGCAAGCTCCTAAACCCCCTAAACAAAGCAAGCTCCTAACCTCCTAAAATTCACAGTATAGGGTCATAGGAATTGCCATACCATGCCACTGAGTGGTCCATCCAGGCAAGATTCCTGTCTCTGAGAGTGGCCAATACCAGGCGCTTCAGAGGAAGATGCAAGAAACCCCACAGTAGGCAGTTTTCCCCCTAAGCTCCATTAGTCAGAGGTTGACTTATGCTTTGCAGCATGAGGGTTTATTTCTTTTCCCAAACTCTTTAGTTTTGTTATCCTTACAATTGTAATGCTGGATGTTTTGGCCAAGTCTTTGCCAGATGAATCTAAACTAACTTCTTACTTCTCTGATTTTCCTTCCTGGTGGGTTTTAGCTAAATGGGGGATGGGTTAGCATTGTACCTAGTGTGAAAGGTTACAAACTGGTGTTTATAGTTGTGTGTGTGTGTGTGTGTGTGTGTAGTGTCAAGATGTCCCAGTATTGGATACTCTATATG
The DNA here is from genome assembly GCF_028017835.1 of Emys orbicularis. NCBI lineage: Eukaryota > Metazoa > Chordata > Testudines > Emydidae > Emys > Emys orbicularis. The sequence continues at coordinate 46,373,146 of NC_088693.1, forward strand.
TAAAATAAATACATCCATGGAGTTTTAGGTGTACATGTCAAGACTTTGTGGGTGATGATTTTCTAATCATGTTCCTTATTATTAACCTACCTGCCTACATTCCAATGCACAATAAATAAATAATTAAAGATCAACAGAGATAGGGCTTGATCCTGCAGTCCTTAATCAGGTGGCTAAATCCATTGTCCTCAGTGGAACTATTGATGTGAGTAAGGGTTTCTGGATAGGGACCATAATGTGTACAATAACAAAGAGAAAACAGGATGAACAGGTCTTTTTCTTATGCAAATTAGCAGCCAGTGGTAAGGAAAGCAAAGGTGAAGGCAAGAAAACTAACAGTGAAAAACAATGATGATCCATGCAAATACTTCGGAGCCCACCTGCAAAAATAATGCTACTGGGTGCTGTGTGATCTGGATCATGGGTTTCCACCGAAGGGCTTCATTTCAATGAAGTGGGCACTACTACTGTGTGTATATAGATTACATCGAAGAAATAGAGTCCAATATGGCTTAGCTTGTTGTAATCACTTCTCTGTGGTAAAAGGCCGTGAATGCTAATTTTACATAAGAATTAGGGTAAAATTTTCAAAATCACCCAAGTGACTTAGGAGCCTAAGTTCTATTTTCAACAGTTAGGTACTTAGGCGCAAAGGCCTCATGCAAAGTCATCAGGACTCAGGCACCTAAGTGAAAAACTCACTTTTGAAAATAGGACGTAGGCGCTTTTGAAAATGTTACCTTTGTTCTGAAAGGCAAGGCTGTATCTGTATTGCAATCCAAAGGAAGGTTTGTGCTGGTAGAGATTTTATTCTTTAAATGAGCCACTAAGTAGAGGTTCATTCTCTCAATAGCTGGCAACTGTTCAGAGCTTTTTTTTCTGGTAACTTGTGGGTTAAAAAACCCCTGACTCTTCTGAAGACTGGGGGTGAGAACCACTTTATCAGGGCCTATTATAGTCTGAGTCTGAGTGAATGACATTTTAATTTCTAAGGTTGTGTCTGAGCTATTGTTCTGCATATAATGCATTTGCCTAAACAGTTAAGGTCTGATTTAAAGATAATTGAAATCAATGAAACCCTTACTGCACTACCAGGGCTAGCTCCTCAGTTGGTGTAAATGTAGCCATGGCTTACACCAGCCAAGGATTGCTCCCTAATATCTAATAACTCACTGATTTGTAAAGTGCTTTAGTATCAATATGAAAAATACTAAGTAAAACCACATTCTATAAACTACTAATGCACGGGAATTAGCAAAAATACCACAGAACAAGAAGCAAGCAAGTATGGGAATAACAGCACATGATCATTACAGGAATGTGAAGCATGAGGCTGTTTGCTTTATCCTGAACTTGCTGTGACTCCTCATTTGCTCTACAAATTTTGATCTGTGCTCAAGAAGCACTTCTGGCACAGACTGTGTTGGGGAACAGGAAGCCCCTCCTTTGGTTTTACCCTGTGTGTGTGTGTGTGTGTGTGTGTGTGTGTGCAATTTTTATATCCATCTCCCCATCTCATCTCTTTCATTTACCTGCACACACTAAACCTAATAGTGGGGAACTAAGACTCTCACATTGTTTGAAAATATAAAGGCTGTCAATCATTACCTTTTCCTTCCTTCACCGGAGAAAAGATAGCAGAGTTATTAATGTGTAGTTCCTGACAGATGTTGACAAGGGAGAAGCATGTAACTAACTCCCTTCGAGCTGCTGCAGAGACCGATTAGCATGCCTGTCTTGTGTGATCCAAGGCCCCAAGGGAACCTCCAGATATGTCAACATCTGGCCAGAGAATGGAATTTTCAAGATCCACATCTAGGGCATATACATTGGAGACCTTTAATGAGTGATGGGAGAGGTGTATAATTCTGCAGTAAAACTGCATTATAATACACTATTGCCAGCAGAGAAAGATCTCCCAGAAAATAGCACTCTTTAGTTGTTGCCACTGCAGTACCAGCTGCTGCAATGTGAAGCAATCCAATGGTTTGAGCAAGAATATGTGAATTTTCCATCACCTCATCTCTCTGTTTTTACATGATAGTTCTGTGTATTAGGGCTAATCAGAAAAATCTCAGGTTTCTCTCCTTCATATTTATTATTTTTTAGACAATCAGGAAAGTAAAAGACTAGGTCCATGCTCTAGAAAGTTTTAAATTAGTGCCCAGAGTATCCTGTGATCTTGTGGCCACTGACTTTTCCGCAGAATCGACCCATTGCTACCAAGCCGTTTCCAGAGTAATTTTAAAAAAATGTTATTAGCCTTTTTGATTGTGAAGTTAACCTTCCAAAGGTAAAGTGAGTGCAAACCACTACACTATTGTTTCCCAGTGTCTCCAGGCAGCCTGAAGCAATAGCTGTGAGAGGGGTGAACTACCTAACCCTAATGATGTCTGTTTAAATGGCATCTTGTTAATTAGTTCACTGAAGCCACTTTAGCAGAAACATTCAGCTAATGTACATGCCCTTTGTTCTTTGAACAGTGGTGAATACTTAAGCAAGGGGCAGTTGGTTGCTCTCAAGAGTAGCTGAGATGAGGAACTAGGAGTTCAAGCCCTCTCTCCAAATTTAATATATCCTCAGTTCCTATCCACGAGGGGGTGAGAGAAACATGAATTCCCTCCCTGTCAAGCACCCTTGTACTCTCTCCTCTGTGCATGGAAGGAGCTCTCCACAAAGCCACTGCCTTGTCCTCCCTTAAACTCTACTCTGATGTGATGCCTACAAAACACTTGACAAGAGCTAGGCAGCTGGTGTAGTGCTTGTCACGCGCATCTCATTGTTATCTTGTGTTCCTCCCCGCTGTTTGTTGTATTCGCTGGTTGTCTCTCATCTTATACTTACAATGTAAGCTTTTTGAAGCAGGTACCATCTTTTTGTTCTGCCTAGCATAGCAGGGTCCTAATCTTTGACCGGGGCTCACACGTGCTACGACAATACAAATAATCAATAATAATAATGTTGAATGGATTTCTGGGTGACAATTTCATATCACCTCTCATGCTTTCCTGGATGCCAAGTACCGCTTCACAGCTGCCAGAACCTCCAGCTTCCCCCTCACATGCAACTATTCATTTTCAGGACAAAATTATGACACACTCTGTAAACTGTGAGGCAAAGTATAGCACATTGACTGTAATATGAGATTAAATAATGCAGAATACTGCACTGATCACCTTCTTGATTTTCATAGTTGAATGACTCCCTCCTCTTTTAAATTTACATGAAGCTACTACAGGGTTTGTAGTATTGTTGAATACAGGGGGCCTCATCTTACCAGCATCTAGGTCCAGGTTACTGTGGGAGACACAGGGACTTGATTATAACCAAAGTGTCTGAACCAACCCTCCCTGAAATCAAGTAGGTCAACATTTTTGAAAATGGGTCCCTAAAATGAGTCTCCTGGGTTCATATATTGACATTAAACTAAGGATTTGCAGTTGGGATTTTTAAAAGCTGTCCGAAGTGGCCTAACTCTGCTCCCATGAAAGTTAATGAGAGTTTTACCACAGATGTTAGCAGGGGCAGAGGTAGTCTATTGCTGTGCACTTTTAAGAAGGCCACCCTCAGAGTTTAACTTGAGGCATCAGTTTTTAAAATATTGACTTTAATGGTCATTGGATCATGCCCTAAATAGCGCTGTATAGAAGAAGAAAGGTGAATGGGATGTGCCAAAAGTAAAGTTATTGAGTGGAGAACTTTATCACCCACTTTAGTTCTGAACTTTTAATTATTCCTTGTCTTTTTCATGCTTCTCTCCTTATGTCAATATTGTTGGCGGCACCAATGCTCATTGGTGTCACTTAAATCACGTAGGAATTTGAGGTCATATTTAGAAAGGAACATTTCATCCCTATTCACACACATTAGGTCTTTCCTCCCCCAGATATCAGATTTTGGCTTCTAAATGTGGACGTGTTTAGTTCTTTCTTTCACTTTGTTGAGTGTGCATTCCTTGTCTTCCTGGACATGTCTGGATTAGATTTCCACTGTAGGACTGCGCTCACTGACAGGCAAATGAGGACTTCTTTCCACCCAGATGAGAGGAGATGGTAGCAATGTTTAGAGAATTTGGTGAGAACTCCAGCTAGTAGTTGCAATTGCTCATATTAATAGCAATTTTAAAAGGTGCTCCCAGCAAATGATTTTAAAAAAAATATTGTTGATATCCACAGTTACCCATCCAGAAAGCAGAGATGGAAGAACTAATGTTACCAATTCAAGATATGAACCAATTCAAATCCTAGAGTTTTTGCTCAAGTCCAAACAATCCCAAATTCTCCCAAACTGTATTCTCTTACACGTTGCTATTTATACTCTTCTTTAAAATATTTATATTGTCTTGGTTAGGCATAAAGGCAATGATTTTCAAACTTTGGCATCTTTATCAAGCACCGCTGAAAAAAAGGCCAGTTTTATTTAGGTGCCTAAATATGAATGTAGGTGTCAAAAATTCAAAAAAAAGTGCCCCAAAATATTGATCTTCCTAAGGAATTTAGATATATGTGGTATTTTTAATTTTGACACTTGGTGGCGCTGCAGTTAATGTTTATATTTCTCTAAGGTCTTCTTTTCCCTTGTGATTTTATTTTTGGTTTGCTTTCTCCATTTCTAGATGTTACACTGTATTTTGTGGTGCAAGTAACACCTTTGCTGTCCCTGTGTCTTTTCTTTTAAAGACTCAAAGTGAATTGGAATTAGAAATTATCGAAGAACCTGGAGATGTTTCAATACATGTTAATTTAAAAAATCCCAGTTATGTATTATTACAAAACAGGCGAGCACCACTGCAGTAAATCATTTCAAATGTAAGCTTGCCATCCAGTGATTTGGAGTATAATGTGTCAATATATAATACACATATAAGATTACATCCAATCCTTTTTCCTGTGGTAGAAATCAGCTACAGCTATTCCCAACAGCCATTGAAGTTAATGGGAGATTTGTCTAAGTAAACGAGGTAGGTATAATGATCTTGGGGTTCATTAAATAACAAACCAGTGAACGAGAAAGGAATAAAACTTTAATGAAACAAACCGGACCGCATCTATGGTGTTCCCAAAAACAACGAGGAATCCAGTGGCACCTTAAAGACTGACAGATTTATTTGGGCATAAGCTTTTGTGGGTAAAAAACCTCACTTCTTCAGATACATTTTTCAGTTGCCATTTTTTTTGTGGATACAGACTAACACAGCTACACCTCTAATATGTGGGTGTTCCCAACCTCCATCTCCAGAGCACATCTCCAAATTCCCAAACTCAAACACAGTCCCTTTTGAGGGAGCGTCTCCAAATCACAATCTTTCATAAACGTATCTCTACAGTAGGCAGATCAAGTTCATATGGTATAGAGTTCCATGCATAACATGTAATCAAATGATAGTCCCCATTGTTGCAGATTGGGACAAATGCTGCCCCCTGTCTTCCTAGTAGTTCCAAGCTGTTCATCTCCAGACCCACAGATCTCAGGGGAGCTACTGCATGCAAGGGTTTTCTACATTGAGGCCTTGTACCTCTGCTCTGCTATGGGGTCTTTCAGGTCTCCTGACCCCATGTCAAAATGGCTCCACTGAAGGGGTGCTACTAGGCACTCCCTCAGTGACTGTTGTCTCCCAAACCATCCAATAGAGCTTTCATGGCCTGGAAGTGGACTCACATTATAATGATGGCTCACTGAGCATTGATTCTTGCCTGTTTGTATTGCAAGTTTGGGGTGTGCTCTGTGTCAGGGGAGAGAATGTCATGAATAGCAGCTGTCTCTTTGGCTCCACCATAACTGGCCTCACTTCCAACTCCCTGCAAACAATATACTTCGTTTTTAGGAAGGAAATAACAAAGAATATTAATTATTAGAACAAAGATAATTTTTAAGTGCAAATCTCTAGTACTGGTACAGAAAATAAATAAATAGTACATACATGCCTGCACAACATTATATTTAAATTGAGTCCCCAAAGATTTCCATTTAACTCTACCTTTGTATTTATTGATCTAGTTAATTCTATCTAATTTTTAAAGTTAAAGAACCAAAGAAGTAACAGTTTACATACGGTAAACAGGAGCTAGAATAAGATTGTTACAGGCTTAAAGGAAAATAATCAGGTCACAGCCTTAAAGCAAACAAGACATTTTTATGATAGAAAATTTAGTGAACATGTGCAAATTGAAAAAGGTAGATGAAGGAGCATAACAAATTGTGAGTGATGGTTATGTGCCACCAGCTGTTCATGCAGAAACGATGGAAGGGCTACAGTGATATGGGAAAATTATCTCCTCCTCTTTACAATAAAGTATGTTCTGACTTGGTGGTGCCATGTGGTGAAAGCCTCAAACATATGGCAAGATCAATTTTGGTTTTAGATATATGTTTTTAATGCCTTTTAACATTTGATCTTCACATTTCATTGGTCTCAGGGGATGAAAGTGAGCATCTTGTAACATCCTGCTGCTTTACAGAGGCTGGTTTTACATTGGTGGTCTCTGGAGTTGGAAAAGAAAGGAGGTAAATTTAGCCTCTAACAAAGGGGGATCTAATAACAGCAGAAGGGGACATTCATAAACAAATCACTAATGAGAGAAATTAGAGCATATTCCACTTATTCAGGCTTCAAAAAGACTAGAGGATGTGACAAGTGCCCTTGCAGTCTAGTTACTTTTTGAACAGTTATTGGCAATGTAGTCATTCCTCAAGGCCTGGTCTACACTACGACTTTAATTCGGATTTAGCTGCTTTAAATCGAATTAACGCTGGACCCGTCCACACAACGAAGCCATTTAATTCGAATTAAAGAGCCCTTTAATTCGATTTCTGTACTCCTCCTCGACGAGCGGAGTAGTGTCAAAATCGGTATTGTCAATCCGAATTAAGGTTAGTGTGGCCGCAATTCGATGTTATTGGCCTCCAGGAGCTATCCCACAGTGCACCATTGTGACCGCTCTGGACAGCAATCTGAACTCGGATGCGCTGGCCAGGTGGACAGGAAAAGCCCCGGGAACATTTGAATTTCATTTCCTGTTTGCACAGCGTGGAGAGCACAGGTGACCACAGAGAGCTCATCAGCACAGGTAACCATGCAGGCTGATAATCGAAAAAGAGCACCAGCATGGACCGTACAGGAGGTACTGGATTTGATCGCTATATGGGGAGAGGATTCAGTGCTAGCAGAACTTCGTTCGAAAAGACGAAATGCCAAAACTTTTGAAAAAATTTCCAAGGGCATGATGGAGAGAGGCCACAATAGGGACTCAGATCAGTGCTGCGTGAAAGTCAAGGAGCTCAGACAAGCCTATCAAAAAGCAAAGGAGGCAAACGGTCGCTCCGGGTCAGAGCCGCGGACATGCCGCTTCTACGCCAAGCTAAATGCATTTCTAGGGGGGGCCGCCACCACTACCCCACCTCTGACTGTGGATTCCGAGATGGGGATAATCTCATCAGGTACACCTGATGATTCCGCGGAAGGGGAAGAGGAGGAGGAGGAGGACGAGCTGGCAGAGAGCACCCAGCTCTCCGTTCTCCCCAACAGCCAGGATCTGTTTCTCACCCTGACTGAAGTACCCTCCCAAGCCTCCCAAGCCAGCACCCAAGACCATGACCCCATGGAAGGGACCTCAGGTGAGTTTACCTTTTAAAATATAAAACATGGTTTAAAAGCAAGCATTTTTAATGATTAATTTGCCCTGAGCACTTGGGATGCATTCGCAGCCAGTACAGCTACTGGAAAAGTCTGTTAACATGTCTGGGGATGGAGCGGAAATCCTCCAGGGACATCTCCATGAAGCTCTCCTGGAGGTACTCCAAAAGCCTTGCCACAAGGTTTCTGGGCAGTGCAGCCTTATTCCGTCCTCCATGGTAGGACACTTGACCACGCCATGCTAGTAGCAAGTAATCTGGTATCATTGCATGACAAAGCCTGGCAGCGTATGGTCCCGGTGTTTGCTGGCATTCAAGCAACATCCGTTCTTTATCTTGCTGTGTAATCCTCAGGAGAGTGATATCGCTTAGGGTAACCTGGTTGAAATACGGGAATTTAATTAAGGGGACAGAGGTGGCCGTTCCTACTGGGCTGTTTGCCTGTGGCTGAAAAGAAATCCTTTCCTGCATTTAGCCAAGTGCAAAGGGGGGGGGGGAGGATTGGCCCAGAGCTTTTCGCGTTTTGCTAGCAGGGATCTTCCCTGATACCAGCCACGCGGTGGGGGGAGGGATAAAGCACTCATCCCAGAGAATTCATGGCGGGTTGGGGGGGGTGTTAGTTTGGTTCCTGCAGGCATCTTCCCTGATACCAGCTACGCGGTGGGGGGAGGGATAAAGCACTCATCCCAGAGAATTGGATGGTGGGGGGGTGTTAGCTTGTTTTCTGCTGCTGAAGGTTAACAGGAAAATTGCAGCACAACGGGCTGGTATGTGGGAAAGCAGGGCGCAGAAGCCTAAAGACAGTGGCTTACCATGGCAGCATGCAAGCTGAATTCTGTTGCCTGGACCTGCGTCTGTGATCTCTAGCAGCAAAGCCACAGGCACTCAATATTAAGAGGCAAAATGCGACCTTGCACAGAAATCACATGTGCTATGTAATGTGAATAGTATTTGTCACCGTGAAAGAGTATAAGCATTGTTCTGAAAAATGTATCTTTTAAAAAAATTCTCTCCTTTTTTCACTCCCTCCAGCAGCTGCAAATGTTTCAAGCCTCCCTCCTCCTTCCCGAAGGCTATCCCAGATAAGGCGTCAGAAAAAGAAGACGCGAGATGAGATGTTTGCAGAAATCATGCAATCCACCAGGAGTGAAAGAGCTCATCTGAATGAGTGGAAGGACACGGTTTGCAAGTATAGGAAAGAACCCAGTGAACGTGAGGACAGGAGGGACCAACGTGAGGACATGAGAGACCAACGTGAGGACAGAAGGGACCAACGTGAGGAGAGGAGAGACGCTCGAGATGAGAGATGGCGTCAGGAAGATCAGAGGAGGCAGGATGCAACGCTGGGGCTGCTGCGTGAGCAAACAGACATGCTCCGGCGTCTGGTGGAGCTTCAGGAACGGCTGCTGGAGAACAGAGTGCCGCTACAGCCCCTGTATAACCCCCCTACCTCCTCACCATGTTCCATAGCCTCCTCACCCAGACGTGTAAGAACACGGGGGGGGGAGGCTCCGTACACCCTCCCATTCCACCCCCGTGGACAGCCCAAGCAAAAGGCTGCCATTTTTTAAACCTTTTTTTAGTGGGCTTTTCCTTCCCGCTGATCCTCCTCCCAAACCCCACTCAGGTTCTCTCCCTCTTTTTATAATCAATTAATAAAGAATAAATGATTTTTAAACAATAGTGACTTTATTTCCTTTGAAAGCAAGCTGGGGGAAGGGGGAGGGTGGGTTCCTTACAGAGAATGAGTCAATAAAGGGGGCGGGTTTTCATGAAGGATAAACAAACAGAAATTTCACACTGTAGCCTGGCCAGTCATGAAACTGGTTTTCAAAGCTTCCCTAATGCGCAGCGCTTCCTGGTGTGCTCTTCTAATCGCCCTGGTGTCTGGCTGCGCGTAATCAGCAGCCAGGCGATTTGCCTCAGCCTCCCACCCTGCCATAAAGGTCTCCCCCTTGCTCTCACAGAGATTGTGGAGCACACAGCAAGCAGTAATAACAATGGGGATATTGGTTTGGCTGAGGTCTGAGCGAGTCAGTAAGGATCGCCAGCGACCTTTTAAACGGCCAAATGAACATTCTACCACCATTCTGCACTTGCTCAGCCTGTAGTTGAACAACTCCTGACTCCTGTCCAGGCTGCCTGTGTATGGCTTCATGAGCCATGGCATTAAGGGGTAGGCTGGGTCCCCAAGAATAACAATTGGCATTTCAACATCCCCAACGGTTATTTTCTGGTCCGGAAAGTAAGTCCCTTGCTGCAGCCGTTTAAACAGATTGGTGTTCCTGAAGACGCGAGCGTCATGAACCCTTCCCGGCCAGCCCACATGGATGTTGGTGAAACGTCCCTTGTGATCCACAAGTGCTTGCAGCACCATTGAAAAGTACCCCTTGCGGTTTATGTAGTGGGTACCCTGGTGCTCCGGTGCCAAGATAGGAATATGGGTTCCATCTATCGCCCCACCACAATTAGGGAATCCCATTACAGCAAAGCCATCCACTATGACCTGCACATTTCCCAGAGTCACTACCTTTCGTAGCAGCACCTCCGTGATTGCTTTGGCTACTTGCATCACAGCAGCCCCCACAGTAGATTTGCCCACTCCAAATTGATTACCGACTGACCGGTAGCTGTCTGGCGTTGCAAGCTTCCACAGGGCTATCGCCACTCGCTTCTCAACTGTGAGGGCTGCTCTCATCTTGGTATTCTGGCGCTTCAGGGCAGGGGAAAGCAAGTCACAAAGTTCCATGAAAGTGCCCTTATGCATGCGAAATTTTCTCAGCCACTGGGAATCGTCCCACACCTGCAACACTATGCGGTCCCACCAGTCTGTGCTTGTTTCCCGGGCCCAGAATCGGCGTTCCAAGCGTATAACCTGGCCCATTAACATCATAATCTCCAAAGCACCGGGGCCCGCGGTCTGAGAGAATTCACGGTCCATGTCCATGTCCTCATCACGCTTGTCGCTGCGCTGCAGTCGCCGCCTCCTCCTCCTCGCCTCTTTTTTCTGGTCCTGGGTAAGCATAAACTCCACGAGAACGCGCGAGGTGTTTACAATGTTCATGACTGCGTTCTGGAGCTGAGCGGGATCCATGCTTGCTGCGGTATGGAGTCTGCAGAGTTCACTCAGGAAAAAAGGCGCGAAATGGTTGTCTGCCGTTGCTTTCAGGGAGGGAGGGGGAGGCTGTACCCAGAACCACCTGCGACAATGTTTTTTGCCCCATCATGCACTGGGGTCTCAACCCAGAATTCCAAGGGGGGTGGAGACTGCGGGAACTATGGGATAGCTATGGGAAAGCTACCCACAATGCAACGCTCTGGAAATCGATGCTATTACGGTAGCTTGGACGCACACCACCGAATTAATGTGCCTAGTGTGGCCGAATACATTCGAATTTATAAAATCGGTTTCCTAAATTCGAATTATTTAAATTCGGATTAATCCCGTAGTGTAGACATACCCCAAGAGTCAACACTGTTTGTTTTTCTTAATTTACTTTCATAACTTCCTTGCTGTAATTGCCTCCAGCTATTAAACTCAGGAGACTGTATTCCTTAATATATATGTTTGATTTTAACTCCGCAAAGAAAATAATTTGAGTTCAGACTTCCACTTGACCCTGAACTCAGCCCTTTAAGTCAAAGGATTATAGCACCTGTATTGTTTATTTTCCCCAGGGCCTCTCAGAAGAAGAGTTACTTTTCAGGATGTTCAGCCGGGTGCAGAAGCTGGGCACACTGAAAACAGGTTTTCATTATTGGCCTTGTCTATTTGAGAAAATTGCCCCAGTTTAACTTAAATTGGTTTAAAAATTGATTTAGTTAAATCAGTGCAAAAAGTTGCGTGACAACTCTTATTTCGGTTTGAGTGGTTTTAAATTAATAAATTTACAGATGAAAGCAAAATGGATATAAACAGTTTTAAATTGATATGAGACTCCACACATACAAATTATTTTAGTTTAACTAAACCAATTTAAATTAAAGCCATGGAACTTGTATGTACACAAGCCCTAAGGCCCTGATCCTTCACAGACATACATGCCTGCTTAACTTTAAGCATGAGTAGTCTCATTCACTTCCATGAAACTACTCTTATGCTTAGAGTTAAACATTTGCACAAACCTTTGCAGGACTGGAGACAAGGAGCTTATTGATTGAAAGCCAAGATTGGAGCCTATGATATATATTCAATTGTTCCTCTTAGGCTGCATATCCATGGGCCTGATTTTGAATTTGAAACCAATAGGAGTTTTGACATGGGCCTTCAGTGGGAGCAGAATCAAGTCTGTGACTTTTCAGTAAAAGAAGGCAAGTGTTGCATGTGGTCCTACAAACCTCTATTCTCCAAAAGATATTTGTGAAGCATATCTGCATAGTTACTTCTGCTAGTGAAAGAGATGTACTTCAGTATTTGTTCCATGAGCACTAAAATACTTGCTCTTATACTGAGTTTATTTATTAAGAAACACTTCTCATTTCTGAATTAACATAGATTTCTCACATTTGTGATAAAAGGAAGACTCAATATTATTACTTTGTATTATAATATGAAAAAATACACATAAAAATAAAGGTCATAATTCAATAAGATTTTGCATAGTAAAAATACAACTAATTCATTGTCAGGTTTCAGGACCATACAAGACAAAAGTCTATAGTAACTTTATCCCCAACAACTGTTATGAATTGTGCTTTATAGGGGCTATATTAGCAGGCACATCATTTGAAGTTACAATCTACTGCATTTACAGAGCACTTTTCAGCCCAAAGCAATTTACAAATGATATACAAGTGAAACATGTCTTAGGCAGTCACTTAAAGGACACACATAAATCATGTGTAGTGGAGGTCATACTTAAGGATTAAAATATATTGTACTGGGAACTTGGGGCTACTTGAGCTTACTAGAGACGTGGGAGACAGCCTGTTGGAGATAGACCATTGTTCAAATTCCATTATACAATTATATATCCAGGTAACTTGAACTCTCACTGAAAGGCAGCCACCTCTGGAGTGGAATATGGCAACTGTTAACACTACACAGCTAACGTATACAGCAGAAAATAACAGTAGAGGACTATGGCTTTCCTCAGCGTGTACTGCTTAAGTAAATAGGCTGTGCACTGGGGACATCTGTGGAGTATGGAATCCCTCCACCCACAAACTTGAAAACCTATTGGGAAGCCTTCAGTGCAATTAGGAATTTGGACTGTTGATCTGTATAATCCTGGATTCACTGAATAGGGCACATACAGCTCCTTTACAGCACTAGCATGTGGCACATAGTGTAGACCCAGTAGAGAGGCTCCCCGCAATAACTCCACCATGCATAGCAGAACCTTATGGGTTCCACTGTATCCAACACTTTCCACCGAGGAATGTGGCAGGATTTTCCTTTCACGAAAAATACAGTCTCTAGCTTGAGGCGTTTTAGGTATGCAGAATGTGCCAGTAACTTTCCACACTGAATTTGGACATGGTGCCAGGGCTAACTGCCACACTTACAGGAAAAAGACCAAAGCTTTAAAGATATTTCAATATAATCCCTCTGTGTGGCCACAATCACTTGTACAAATAATTTGGAACATATTAGTTTTTACATATGCAAGTAATGGATTTTGTTTTCACAGAACATTCCCTTTGCATGTGAAAACGACCAAGTATGCAACATTAGAGGCTTCCTTTAGAAAAAATGACCTTAACAACCACAAGTAGTCAGGAATTCAGTTTTACATTTCATCTTAAAGAAAGACAGCCCAGTGTCTCAGGCTAGCATTGGGTAGCACTGACTAGGGAGAATGCCACTTTCTGGGCACCAAACTGCCATCCAACTACTGACTAAATCCAACTCCGTGTAGCTTGCAAGACTTGATCACAACCTGAGGTGATATGGCTCTAGAGCAGGTTACTGCTACTAAGGCATAGCTTGGTCTTTTAAAAACAGCGTTATTATGTCCCTCCCTTATCATTTCCAACCTTGCTTGCAGGCCCTTTGTAGTGTCCTCATCTAAATAAGAAATTGTCTTTTTTAGGAGGACAGGGATTTTCACTAAGCAATTTCCTCCATGACTGTGGCTTTAAAAAATCATGAGACTATTAGAAAAAAATATGTTTAACTTAAAATCCAGATTTACTGAAGCAGGCAATTTACACCCCCACCCCCAAGCTGCAACAGCCAGTGTCCGAGACATGTGGCTTTGAGCAGATGATACGAGATCTGCAACAGTGGGGAGCTAAAACCTTTCATGGATTAAGACGTATTTAAAAATCAGTAAGCATGTGTGGTGGGATATGCAGGCTATCCCAGAGGTGCCCTGCAGCCCCATCACACCTTCTTCAGTGCTGTCCTTAGGACAAGGCCTTGCAGAGCCTAACAGCAGTATGAGTTAATTGCCAGTAGGGGTTTTAGAGTCAATTAGTTGAGACAATTAGGTGCAACTGAGCCTAGCCTGATCTTTAAAAAGGGACAGGGCTACTATGATTAGATAACAAGCAGGATTCTGCTGACCAGTAGTCAAGGGATGTGATATAAGAGTGGATTTTTTAAAAAGGCTGCTAAATTGCATAAGGGAATATGGTCAGATACCCTTCTGGTTGGTGTTTTTTAGGCTGAACTCTGTAAATAAGCCATAAACCCCAAAGTGGGTTTTGTTTTGCTTCTCCTGGGCCTCCTATGAATGTTCTCTCCAGATGCTCAGATCCAGATGTTGCCACACCATGAAACATGAATATAATTCTTATAGATGTTCTCCCTATGATTCCATGTTACATGTCTGTCATAAGCCATTTCTTTTAGGATGGAAGAATATATGAAATTACTCATAGTTTGAGGTTTTTGTTTGTTTTTTTTAAACTATGCCTATTTTTTAAAAAGTGAAAAGAGTTTTCTAAATTTCCCTAAATCCATCAGGCTATGTATCAGTGTGTAATAATGCAACATAGTAGCTGATGGCCTAGCCTTTGGGTTAATCCACAGAAACTGTCTTTATTACATAATAGTGCCAGATTTGTCATATTTTATTGGCTAATCGCTGCCTAGTTTGATACCCTTGTGAGATTTTTGAAAAGGGTGCTTTTGATAACTTGACACTGCATCTTTCTGTGCACTGGTAATATTGGTCAAGTGTGTATCTGTGTCACTACAGGCAGGAAACTGTGGGAGAAGAGAGAGAGAGAGAGAGTACCTGAGGACACAGCACATTGCACTTTCTGAATTGTATTGGTGTTGTATAAATTGACTACCCTCTGTATGCCAGATTTGACTCCCATTAAAATTAAGAGCAAGACTCCCAAAGGCCAGTCTCCAGGCAAGCATATGTGACGAGTGAAGCTCTTCAGGCACCATAATTACTCCTGAGTATCAGAGTTGCTTTCTTTGAGGGCATCCTCAGTGAACAGCTTTGTTTTCTTCTTTTGCATAAGTATGTGACCCTGCCTGATGCTCATGGCATTGCCAAACTCTACTGAGACAGCAGCAAGTTGCCAGGCCCCAGTGGATGGCAATCTATTCTCACTAATGAATGGGAGGAAAAGGTGGGGTGTAGGGGATAACCTGTTTTGCTGGTGTTTGGTATCTACAGTATCTTGCCGCTTCATGCTGTCTTCAGATAATATTTTATATAGCTCGGGTAGCTGTCTGATCTTGTGTTGCCACGGCTGCTGTGAAATGATCCCTGCAGTAGATTGCTATCCTCTTCAGGTGCAGCTAACACTTGGTGATGAAGCACAATGGCAGGTGCTTAATTTTTAGCGTTAGGCATCTCTACTGGGTTTAGGCTTATATATATATATATATATATATAGCCTACTTTCAGCTTTTCTGATTAACATATGATTTTACAGGCACGACCTTTCCACTGCCTCATGCAGCTGTGGAAACGGAAGCTTTTCCTCCTGAGAGCTGTGGTTTTCTCAGATCCAAAAATAGACATCTTGTTATGTATCATCTGTAACACTGTTCTCATCCTTCCCATCCAAGCCTTTCTGGAAAGTTTATGATCGCCTAGAGGCTGGTTCTGTTGTTGGATATTATTAGCCAGAAGGATTTTTTTTTCAAAACAGTATGTCTAATGTTAATATTTACAATGTTCTCTTGTGTAAAAGCAATGCCATGGAGAGCAGACAGTCCCATCCCACCCAAAGACCAGTCTTTCTACAGAACCTCAAGGGCCATCCCCAAGAAACATGACCCAGAATTGCAGCTCTCTCCTTCTTTCCACACCCTGAGGGGAGGTTTTCTGGATCTAGGTCCACCAAGAGCATACAGGTGGGGCTGATCTGCTTAGGTGAGTAGAGGGTTTAATAAAAGTTTCTGTCCTACTCCTCCGACAGCTGTCTGTGGTCCCTCTTGTGTTTGCAAGACTACATCTGGAAGGAAACAAAAGGTGAAACACTACCAGGCTTTGTCTGTTAACTGAAAAATATATTTTTCAGTCAAGCAGATGGTGAATAGAAATGTACCATAGAAACCAGATTACGCAAACATGTTCAAAACTAGTATGCCCATTAAATACAAAACTCCAGATAGAACTAGGGTAATAGAGCTAGACAAAAGAGTGTGTACAATTAGCGGGAAAAAGTGAAATACATTAGGTAATTTCAAGTTAATTTACAGAGATATGTAGAAATACAAAGGCAGCAATGTAATCTAAGTCTTGCTTCAAAATCATAAACTGTAAACATGTCAGCAACTTAATAAAAATCCATTGCACACATGAGTCAGCCAGAGATAAAGGCATCCAAGGGTTTCTTGAACTCATATTGACTTGGAGTTGGAGGTCACTCCAAACAAGCAGGCGCCTGGCTTTGCTGCGGGTTCAGGCAGAGGGAACAGCTGTGATGGGACAAGGAAAAAGAACAAATATCTGAAACAGGGATGCAGATCAGTACTAGTCAAATGCATTTAACTGTGTGCATATGTTCACTCTTTACTAGTTATTTCAATAATGTTGGTGAGTTCTTATTATTACTTATATAGGTCCAGAGATGTGCCTAGCATGTCACAGAGCAGGAAAAAATGGGAAAAAATAGATTCTAGAACAACTTTCAATCCAAAGCCCCTATCCTGCAGCTATCAGCACAGAACCCTGATCCCATATAGAGTTACTTTCATTTCATTTTGATTCCTCATGGGCTCAGGGCAACCAAAGAAGAGTTAACAGAGAGAAGAGATAGGAAGATTAGGAGGCTAGCATATACATCTTTCCCATTAAAATATTTTAAACATTAATATTGTTTTGATTAGAGCTATAAGGCGGACTTGAAATAGGTTTTTAAAAGGGACTTAAAGGAAAAGAACAAGTTATGGAGTAACCCCCTGGGAGTGTGTGATGCAAATCCCCCTCTGTGTTGAGCCACAGAAGATATGAATTTTTACAGAGCCCTACTAAAGAACCTTGGCTCTTTATTTTAAATTGTAGCAGCTCATGATTTTAGCTGGGGAGGCCCAATTTAAACCTCAACAGGGGGCAGCTCTCATTAAGGCAGATAGGGTCAGGCAGAGAGGCACTGCATTTTAGCTGAAATGTAAATCAGTGTTGCTGATTACCTGCGGGCATTAAAATCCACTCAGTGTATAAGCTTCCTTCAAGACGCTACAGCATATTCTTCTTTGCTGGCTAGTAGGACCTGATCTGGCAAAGACTGAATTTTATACCCTGGGAGAAATCCCATTATTTCATAGCTGATTTCTTATTGCTGACTTTTTCCATATTAAAAATATATATTTTAAAAAGCAGTTGAGTCTTTAAGATGAGCTGGATGTGGTGACAAAAGCTCTCTTGCATTTCCTTCAGAATCCTATTGCTGACTGACTTGTTCATGGAAGAATCTCCCAGAGGCTTTGGCTGAGCCATATGGGTCCTATCTTCTGACATGACAATTATCACCTGATAATAATGCGACAGCAGCATGTTTGGGAATCAACAGTGAAATACTAATGAATGTTAATGTATTGTTTTAATTTAGTATATTTGTTTTGTTGATGTACTTATTAACCTTGTGGTCTGTGGTTAATAAGCCATTCTATTATAGGGTATTATTGTGTGGGATAAGAAGAATAAAACCACTGAAGGAGTTAGACAAAACCACTGAAGGAGTTAGACAAATTCACATTTTGCTTCACTCACTTTCTAGCAGTTTCTATACATTCATCCCAATAATGTATTCATATTATAGTGACATGATCATTACTGTAACAGTAAGGGGACAGAGGGCTACTTTTAAAGAGAGGAAATAATTCACTACACAGTTAATTGCAAATATATTAGTGGACATCAGTGACCAGCAGACACCAGGCACTGCATAGGGCAGCAAGAGGGGACATTACATGTTGGTACATAGCGGCATACGAGACACAGTGGCCATGATGTTTGAAGAACCTGCACATTTCACACACGCTTAGGTTGTTATTTCTATCACTTTCTCATATTTAAAACAAACCAACAACCAAATGAACAGATTAAAACAGATTTACCCCATTTATTTGTCAGGGCTCTTCTTTCACATCTTTCTTTTCTTCCCTCACTGTTTGCTGTATATAATTGGTATATAATGGTATAATTAACAAGCATAACAAAGTCCACCTGTCCTGAGTGACTAACTGAGAAACCCAGATAATTTCCAACAGCCACAGTGGGGAAGGAGGAGCATCTATTTGTTCATTTTACTAGAATTGTGCTGTTAGTGGTTCACGAGAACAGAGGCTTGGTTCTGGTTTGGAAGGTTCCTCTAATATATACTGTTCTTATTAGAAATGCCTCACTAGAGAGAAAACAGCTTAGATCTGCTTCCATCAGAATATATCTCTATAGTGTTTATCAGGCAAGTGTTTTTCACCCATAAAGTAGTAATGAGGCTGAGGTAGAGTGCCTTTGCTTTGAAAGCATTCATCCTTTAAGCCTGTTGGGTATGTATACTGTATTGCAGCACTTTATGGGTAACATAGAATGCTCTTGGTATAATAATTAATCATTTGGCAGTAGAGTTATCAACTGATTTTGTTGGAAATATAAACATGGTACATTTCCACTTTTTTCCAAAGTATAATTTGATTCTTTGGATGTTCTATTCATCTACTGGACTGTGGAGTTGCGGATAGTTAGCTATAGTTCTGCATAGCTTTTCTACATCCCCTTAGTAGTGTCTCCACATAATTATCTAGTAACAGTCTCCTACAAGACAAGCATGTTATAGCACATCAAGGAACAGCTGATACAGCAATATTTTATCAGTGTTCAAAGAATTCTGAAGGTCTTTGAAGATCTGACCTCATTTGATCAGCTGTGATTGAATGACACCATTGATTTACTGTGCTGCATGCCACGTTGGTCAGAGAAAGAAGCATTTTGAGAAGAGACACCAAAATGCACTCTGACTTTTTGGAGAATAGTATATAAGAAAGAAGCTGAAGGTGCAATAATTGTGTCTACCATGAAGCTGAAACTCAAGTCAAAACTCTTGGGGGTGAGCCCATGAAAAACTAGTCCAAAAGAGGTTTCATGATGCCCAAATAAACTGAAACAGTGAGTTTTGTAAAGCTGTGATCATAATATCTGAGAGTAAATAATGGAACATTTGTGAATAGAGGAAAGAAGATAAAAACAATTTTTCTCCTAATCCCTTTAAGGTAAGGGAAGACTATATATGTCACATTAAATTACATCCTCCTTATGCTCCTTAAAAACATGGAGGATGAGCTAGTAGCTTCTTGAGTGAAAATAAAGCTGCCTTCACCTTCCCTTTCTCAGAATGTCTTATCTCTCCGGCATGTCTCTTCCCTTTCTCAGAACTTCTTATCTTTCCAGTTTAAAACACTACCAGTTAATTTAGTTCTGTTCTGCTATGGCTCATTCTTATACAATATGTTTTTTTTTTTTAATGTCTGTTTGATTTTTATCTTATGAGAAAGACCCATGGGGAAAATTCATCCTTGAAATAACTTTCTAAATTTGAATGGAATCATGCTGGGGATGAATTTGATGCATGAATTGCAGGTGAATTCATCACTATGGGAAGGCAGGGAAGGAGCTGTATTCCCTCTCTTGGAGATCCCAATGATGTTCTTGATAAGACAAAGCATGATGGCTGCCATAGATTTGTCAGAATAGTGTTTTCTTTAAGAAATCAAGATTATAATTTCAGGACAACCTCATGCTGATGAATTTCCCTTCCATGTTGTCCCAAAATCATGACACAAATATAGCTACATTCCAGGGAGTGTCTATGGGTGTTTCTGGATGTATGACTAAGAAGTTATTCAAACAGTGAATGCATGGGCTCCAAATAGAATAGGAGTCTGTTTTCTTGTGTCCTCTTGACTAGAACTTTTCTCTCCAATTTCCTCACATAAACGAAATCTTGATTTTAATATTTATGTGAGTGTGTTACAGTAGTTGAAGAAGGAGACAGATCATCAGGACTCATGAATTCTATTTCTTACTCTGCCTTGTATGACCTTAGACAAGTCATTTTTCTATAGTTCACTCTACTTATCTGAAAAAAAATCATACATTGAGCTAAATTCAGCGCAGATGTAACTTTACTGTTGTCTATGAAGTGAATTTTACACAACTCCATTGTCTTAAATGCAGTTGGGCCCACTTGCATAATGTGTGAAATGAGAACAAGGGTAAATGTGTTATAAAAATGAAAAGTATATAATCCATGTACTATATACTGAAGGGAATAAAAGGGAAAAAGTCTAGTCGAAATAGCTCCAGGAGTGTTACTACAGGTTTAAGAGCAGACTGAAACCTTTCCCTTGGACAAGCAGGGTTATAACCATGTAGAGATGCATCTTATACATTCAGAAAAAATCTATTTCATCCCTTCTACAACTCTTCATCATTCTTATATATTAAAAATAAACATCATCCTTTTCACTGAAACCCCTGGAAGAGCTAAATAAACTGGATGTATTTATAATCTGTATCAAAGAATATACACAATGGTACTTAAGGAGCAGTTGGTTACTCATGGAAAACTGTGATAAACATTTAGTTTAAAAACAATGTTGCTCAATGCTTGTATTATAGCCTCTATACTTGCCGTTTCTTGTATCTTGCTACTTAGTCATACATCCTGATACACCCATAGACATTCCCTGTAATGCAGCTATATTTGTGTCATGTACTTGATTCTGATTTTTTGATCGATTGTTTTTAATGTTCTCTGTCACTAAGTATTATTACCTGAAAACACTTTTGTTTCTTAAAAGTTCATTAGCTGTTAGTGGTCTTTGTTGCTATCCTAGTAGACAAATATTAGCATAAAAAACCTACTTTTAAATTGACACCCCTTCTTGGCAGTTTTAGCAGAGCCCTAAAGTCTGAATACAAGTGGAGACCAAAATAACCTCTAACTATAATGTGGTATGTCAACATAAAGGTTGAGATATGATGTGGGATAATGTAAGGAAGTTTGCATTGTACTACCTGTGCTGTATCCATTCAGTGAACAAACAGAGGACTTCAGACTCCAGGACAGACAAACCAGAATCTTTTTTCGGGAGCATTAAATTAACTTCAGAAGAGTGGTTTATTTTCCACTTGAAAACATAAATCCCATGTAGCATCATAACAACTTTCACTGCAACCTCAGTGCTGTGCTCTCAGCTGGAATAAATCTGCTATCCTAAGCTAAAGCATCTGAGAATTTGGACATATACTTTAAAATGGGAGGAATTAGGAGCACCTGATCCTCAACTAGATCAAAATCTTACACTGTAAATTTTTAAAGCACTGTAAATAGTTACTGGAGCTATGAAAATAAATGATTCTTTTGGTTCACTGGCTTTTCAAAAGAAATAAAAACAAAACAAAAAACCCAAACTTTTTTTTTTTTTTTTGCAATTTTCAGTGAGTTGAGAATTGGGAAAAAATTTTTGGGTCAAACAGTTTGTTTATGTTGGTGGCATTTGTAACCACTTTAAAATAAAAGTGAAGGAAATGAAAGCTAGATTCACAAAACTGAGAAGAAGGTGGTGGTACCCAATAATTCTGTGGTTGGGGAGCTCACCTGGCATGTGGGAGAACAAGTTCAAATCCCTCCTCAGAAGCAGCGTCTTGAACCCTGTGTTCTTACACCCACTCTCCCCAATGAGTATCTAAAAACCACTGGGTTTTAGGCAGTGTTTCTCAAATGTTGCCACCAGAGGCTTTTCTTATGGCCACTCCCTCCTGGTAAGTAGGGGGGGGAGGGGAGTGGCCCTTACCCCAGGGTTGCCAGCAGGGGTTGGGCCCTGCCCTCCTCTGCAGCCACAAATGCCAGAGGAGCAGGCAGCTGGTGTGAGTTCCCCACCTTCCCAGGGGTGGAGGGGCTTGGGCTTCCAGTTTCAGCCCTGGGGTGGCAGGTGCCAGGCTCTGGCTCCAGGGCTTCAGTCTCCATCCCCCAGTCTGGGGGCTTCAGGCTCACCTCCCCACCCCACATTGCCCCTGGCCCCCACTGCCTCCCTCCCTACCTCTCCATCCATGGCTTAATTTGTCCCCGGCTTGCCGGGGCTGCGTAAGTCTGTTGTGAAAAGCAATATTTGTATGTTTGTTAATATCACTTTTCATTGCCTCCCAGCTAGCTAGTAAGTCTGCTGTGAAAAGTTGTACATACAAATATACATATATCAGTTTTCATAGCAGCAGTCTTACTGGCTAGCAAGTTTAAAAAAAAAAGCTGCAAAAGAAACAACAACAAAATGGACAAAAATGTGCAAAGCATCTTATTTTGTTTCTGTTCTGTTTAGGTCCAGTAAAGAAGGGAGACAACTGTACATTGTTTTTATTATTGAGTTGGCAAAAATACCCTACATTAAATAAATTACAATGATTTGGACATGTGCATATTTATTTGTTTTTCCTAAAGTTAATTATGTATTTTAGGAACAATTGTCAGTGCGACCACCAGCAAGAGTTGGTGGCCACACTCTGAGGCCACCAAAAAATTTCTTGTGAGAACCCCTTCTTTAGAGTACAAGGGCACTGGCACCACCTCCTTTTCTGTTTTGTGAAAAGTGCCTTTATCTTCCTGGGAATCTAACCTAGAAAACTGGAACATTGTGAAAATGTTGAAAAAGTTCACTTTTACATTTCTGAATTTTTTCCCCTTTCTTGGCCCTAAACTATATGCTGAAATTGACACACATTCATTAACTGTTTCATTCAACATATCTGCATTTTGTGTGTGTGTGTGTGTGTGTGTGTGTGTGTGTGTGTGTGTGTGTGTGTGTGTGTGTGTGTGGAAAAAGGTTTGCCCAGCTCTGCTAGTTACTCGTCTGAATGCCCTGTGAAAGAGGTAGCATTAATACCCCTGTTTTACAGATGACTGAAGTAAATGGCAACTGTGGCTCAGCAACTTTATTATTTCTATTGCAGTAGAGCCTAATGATGCTATTTTTAAAAGCACCTAAGTGATTTAGGAGCTGAAATCCTGATTTACGTTTCTAAGTGACTAAATTAGGACATAAACTCCTCAGTTACTTAAGCACTTTTTGAAAAATTTATACTGTACAAACTAGTAACTCATAAATAGCATCTCTGAAAATCGGGCCAATAACACCTAGGTTAATTTACTGTATTTATCCTTCTTGATTTTATTAATTATCCTTGAGAGACGTTCTATCGACTTGTAACAGTGGGACAGGATGGCAGGGCTGTATCAAGTACTTATGCTGTTGGCTATTCTGAAGTCTCTACTGTGCTGGTGTTATCCCATTGGAGGCCCTACACAGGAATATTTTGCCCCCCCCCCGCCACAATACATACTAATAATTAATAGGGGGGCCCCTTGAGCTGCTCGGAGCACTAAGCAATTGCTTAGTCTGCTTATGCCTAGCGCCGGCTCTGAATCTCTCTTAGAGAAAAAGCTGAAAATGCACCCTCCACCTATGGGAGCAGTTGGTCCCACAACCCCAGCTTGATGCATAGGCCCTAAGTTGTGCTTCTGGTGGAGCAGAGCAGGCTGTTGATACCAATCTCCTTTCTCCAACCAACCCCCCATACTACATGAGTTATTTAAGTTGGGGTGGAGAGGGCAAAGAATGATCTTGCTGCCCCCTTCCTAAAAACCGAATTGACAGTCCCATGTGTAGTGGTGTGATCCTGGTGTACAGGAGTTGGTGGTTAGTGTGAGTTCTGAGGAATGGGGGCTGAGTCATTATTTCCTGGGCCTACTCTAAAGCAGGAACACTGGCTTTGATAAATATCTATGACAATATTAATGAAGTTAGAAATGTAGCAGTCCTCTGGATGCTGTGGTGTCTTGATCAGACTGTTGGCAATGTTTGAAACATGCCCTTCTAGGGTTAACGCTCCTCCGTACAGTGAGCCATGCCTGTTAATTCCAACATGCCTTCCCTCTTGTGCTGTTTCCTGCCTTTAGATCGGAAATGACAGTTGCATAATTGTTTAAGTGAAAGCTAATTACACTACTATATGTTCCCTGGTCAATAAAATGTACAGTTCATCATAGATAATAGGGTTGGAAGGGACTTCCTGGATCATTAGAGCAACCAGTTACATCAACTATAACTAGTTATTTCATTTTTGTTGTGTTTTGCATATAATACAGTAAGATTATTTTTCCAGCTCCAGGGGTGGGGGGTGGGAGGGGAGTGAATGAGAGAAGGAGGGTAAGTGAGGATAGGGGCAGTTGCTCAAATGGATTTCACTTCGTTTGGGGATGCAGGACAGAAGTGCTAGCTGCTAGGTTATGATGGAATTGAAATGAATGGTGTTATTTTCATGTGATCCTTTGTGATAAAAATATATTAAAAAGTCTTTTCCTTATAAACATCTCTATTGTTTGTTAACAATAGTATGTAACAAATGCACAATAAAGGGAACGTAAGTTCTGAACAAATGGGAGTAGGTCTTTCATTTCTGTTCACATTTCTTTTTTTAAGAACATGAAACTCTTGAATAGTGTGGCTGAAGAATGCTTTTCTGTTGTAAGGATTGACCTTCACACAATGAACTAAGAGTCTAAGCTCAATGGTGTACGTGGGCACAGCTCTATTGACTTCCAGCGAGCTGAGGATGTGGCCTTAAAAGTTGCATTTTGATTTTTGACATGAAGAAGCAGATAACACTAAGCATATCAGAAACACATCATAGGTATGTGATTACTTCAAACACTCCCGGTTGGCACACTGAAAGCCTGTTGATAGAACCTCGGAAGCTGGGAAAATGTCCTAATTAGCAAGATGTTCCTGTTTTAACTTTTGAATCCCGTGGATTGTATCCAAAGGAAGAGAGGAAGTTTCCAGTAAATACCCACGTTATTCAGATCATCCTGTCACTGGTCTCCAGGATTATTCAGGGAATGTAAAAAATATAAATCAAGGCATATATTTAAGTAGGTATAGAGAGATGAAACTAGAGCTGGGCTAATACTGAGAAAACATTGCCCATTAATGTTAGCTGAAATCCTAATTCGCCTCTGCCATGCTTGGACCCCTCTATGTTCATGCACACACTGAAAATGAGAGTGATCAAGGTTTAGTTGTACAAATCATCCCAGAATTTCAAGTTTCAAGGCAAATTATTTATAATTCTGAGTATTTGCATGAAAATGCTTATCTGCTAAGGGAACAGAAACCGTGCCAATCTGACCATTCACAATTTACCAATACAGCACAAATAGTGAAATCTGACTTCCACCCTAAGTGTTTCCAATTAATCATCTGTTTAAAAAAGATCTATTAAAAAAAGTCAAATAATTTTGAATAACTGATAAATTCAAAGAAATTGCCACTTGCTCAGGAAAACTTCATGAGCTGATAGGGACTAAATCTGTCACATAAGTGATTTGCTTAATGCCGCTTTATCTACAGCAATGCTAGCCACTGCTGGGGTTGGTCCAGGTCAGGGGTAGCAAATTCATCTACTGTAGGGGGCTGGATTCCATTTTTAATTAGGGCTGTGATGTAAAATTAGGGTGACATACTCCCCTCAATACACAGTGAAACTCCTACTCATGATGTGGGAGGTTGTCACAAAAATAGAGAGTAGAATTAGGTCTTTAAATGGTATCTAAACATTTGTTATCACTGTTTATTTACATAGCACCATGTTTTCGCATTCAGTGTCACTTAGGCCTTGTCTACACTGGCAAGTTTCTGCACAGTAAAGCAGCTTTCTGCACTGTAACTCCTGAGGTGTACACACTGCCAAGCCACTTAGTGCGCAGAAACTGCGCAGTTGCAGCGCTGTAAAAAAACCCACCCCAACGAGAGGCATACAGCTTTCTGCGCTACGGGGACCAGCGCTGTGACCCCCTCTGTTATCCCACAACTCTTCGGGTATGTCTATACTATCCGCCAGATCGTCGGGCAGCGATCGATCCAGTGGGGGTCGATTTATCGCGTCTAGTCTAGACGCGATAAATTGACCCCTGAGCGCTCTTCCGTCGACTCCTGTACTCCACTGCCATGAGAGGCGCAGGCAGAGTCGACGGGGGAGCAGCAGCAGTCGACTCACCGCAGTGAGTAGATCTAAGTATGTCAATTTCATCTACGTTATTCACGTAGCTGAAGTTGCGTAACTTAGATCAATTCCCCCCACTCCTCAGTGTAGACCAGGCCTTAGTGGCAGAAGAGGAAGAGATGCTCTGTGGGATAGCTGCCCAGAGTGCACAGCTCTGAATACCGCTGCAAGTGTGAACACACTATTGTGCAGGCAGCTGACAGTGTGAACACACAACAGTAGTTTTCCTTTGGTGCTCTCTGAGCTGCACTGTAACTCTGCCAGTGTAGACATGCCCTTAGTTTGAAAATAAGATCACATGCAGGACCACTACTTTCTGCCCTGTCTTCCAATCTTCCTTTCTCTGGTTTTGTTTCTGTTTCCTTTCCTTGCCCTTGAGTGTCTCCTCTTTTCTTCTGTCTGTATCTCCATTCCTACAGCAATTCCCAATTTCCCCCTTTTCTTCTCATCCCAACCATAAACTGACATTAAAAATGTCACCACTAGGCTTTATGCAGTGTTGTAGCTGTGTCAATCCCAGGCTATTAGAGAGACACGGTGGGTGAGGTAATATCTTTTATTGGACCAACTTCTGTTGGTGAGAGAAACAAACTTTTCTGCTACACAGAGCTCTTTTGGTCTGGCAAAGTACTCAGAGTGTTACAGCTAAATACAAGGTGAAACAAATGGTTCAGTAGTTAACCCATATTTCAACGGACCATTCAAGGTGAAGTGGCCCGTTAACATCCCTGCAACCATAGGGGGGAAAGGAAGTGGGGTGGGGGAAGGAGGAAAGGCAGCTGGTGGGGGTTGTTAGTGGGTTATAGGCTCTAACAGATAAATGAGATTAATTGACAGGTGCAAACTCTGCCTCCCCAAGCCATTGTTTTAGATTGTATGCAGAGTCTGTAAAGCAACACTGCATCACATTGTACTCAACTCACATTTGGCAGGTTATTTTTGTAAATAACTGTTATAAATGTACACTCTATATGTTAAACAAAAGAGAGATTCTGAACATGCTTTTCAGGTCACGTAACAATACCAAGCAGGTCAGATATTTGACCTGGGTTTTACAGGTCATTGTGTGAAATAAAATATGTAGGGCCTCAGGTAGACTTAAATTGCATGGAATATTGGCCTGCCGTTCTACCCATCCCACCCTCCCCAAGCTAGGTGAGCTTGATAAGCACAGGGTTTTTCTTCTGGTCCTCTCTATTGTTATGTCCTATTCCAGTCTTTAAACAGCCTTAGAATGGATCTAAAACCTCATATATAAATATATATATAACAAAAATGACTGTGGAGCTCTCACACTCCCTGAGACAAATTTAGAGGGCTACAGCTGGTGTAAATCAGTGACTTAGGGCTGGTCTACACTGGGAACTTACATAGCTACACTCCCAGGGCTTGTCTACACTTACAGCACTGCGCTGCACAGCTCGGCAGCACTTAGTGAAGACCCTACCTACGCCAAAGGGAGAGCTGCTCCCGTCGGCATAGGTACTCCACCTCCCCGAGAGCTGATAGCTATGTCAATGGGTGACGTAGCTATACCAACATTAGTTCCTAGTGAGACCAAATCTCAGGGCTATGAAAAATCCACACCTCTGAGAGATGTAGCTACGCCATCCTAACCCCTGGTGTAGACAGTGCTAGGTTAATAGAAGAATTCTTCCATTGACCTAGCTACTGCCTCTCGGGGAGGTGGATTACCCACACTGAAGGGAGAACCCCTCCTGTCGGCGTACGTAGTGTCTACGCTGAAGTGCTACAGCAGTGCAGCTGCAGCATTTTCAGTGTAGACAGACCCCTTAATGGAGCTATGCTGACTTGCAGCCACTGGGGTAACTGGTCTGAAAGCTCAGTATGTATTTATTTATTTTTCCTCTTCTGCCCTTTTCCTTTTCCAGTGGAAACACTACCCATGACACAAGAATGACACAGATTCTCATTAGGAGGTAAGTGTTTAAATTATAATTAATATTGTTACCTCCACGAGAGAAATCCTGGCTTGCGGCTGCCTCATAACAGCCATGAGACAAGTCAGTCACAAGTTGTTGTTTACCTCCTCAGAGGTCAATAATTCTGAGGTCTGGAACAATGTTAACCGATCAGATCACACATGTAATAATCAGATCACCCATGCAGTGATTTAGCTGAAAACTGCACACTTCCTGGGCAGGTAAACCACTGAGTTGAGCGAGCCTTCAAAGATCAGTTCACAGCATGCTGGTGAACTATTTTTTCCCATTGGAATCTGTTTGCAGGCCCTGATATTCAGTAAGATCCAGCTTTAAATGGCTTCTGTATTCCATAGTCTGATCTCACTGAGAACCTACAGGTGAGCATGTGAGTTGCCAGTAGGATTGCTTCTCAGGAGGAGTTAATATAGCAGGCTACTATTTACAGGGCAGACACATGGGCTGGGCTGCTCTGATGTGCTACACACATGGACCTTTTCCTTTCAATGCTGGTGGGAGTGACTGCAGTCACAGAACTGGTGATAGCAGCTCTCACACTGTGTATCTTGGGAGGGGAGGAGATATGCCATGCTGATTGCAATGATTGCTAGTATAATGGGTGATTAGGGAAGGTTGTGTGACACATGCATACACAGGACTCTCCCATGATGTCAGCAGTGATTGTAAGCATCGTGGGATGCCAGGCACACTGTGAGCATATGGGAGCGAGCAGTAAGCTAGCACAACTGCTGTTATCATGTGAAAATAGTAGACAAGCCTTGTGTGTGTGGGGCAGGGGCTTACAGTGAGGTAACAAACATGCAATAGTTATCTTGCAGTAAAATCCTGACTAGGAACTTGTAATTTTTACCATGAGGTAGCTAGGTGAGGTAGGCACTATACCCCCCACCTAGTTTACCTCACAGTAAAACTACAGGTGCATTGTTTCCGCTCTGATTTTACAGTGGAATAGCTAACATTAATTAGTTACCTCATGGTAAAACCACACCTTTGTCAGTGAAGACATAGCCCAATACTGAGTGCTGCCATCATGGTGTGTATTCCTGCACCTCTGTATGTGCTTTTAACTTGAATGTACTGTGAGTAGTCTTGAAGTAAATTACACTACCCACAGTGTGTAACATTAAGCATGTAAGTACTTTGCAGGATCAGGGCTTATGTTAGCTGTACTTGCAGGAAGTGATGCACTGGTGATAGTGCTAAGGTCTTAGTGTTTCTGAACACTCACTCAGGTAAACCTTTTATTACAGCTTTTTAAGACTATTTTAATCTTTCAAGTTTTTGAGTTCTCATTTTTATTGGCATGTTTCAGGTTCTTGTTTTTTGTTTTTTGTTTTTGTTTTTCTCTTTTGCCCGGAAAATGTCAATTAAAAACAAAAAGAAAATCTTTAAAAGATTTTTTTGTAATGGATCCTTTAAAAGAAAAGCTTTAGACAAACTTTAAGATACCATTTCCACCATATATTCTTATTCTATTCTAATGTACCTGTGCATAAAAAAAATAGTGAGTTCAGAAAGGAAATCAGAGAGAAAAGTCCTAGAGGGATAAAATAATTAAAATGCTAATGAACCTGGCTTGAGCAAAGGTGTTTATCCAAACACACACAGAGGGAGGGGATGTACTTGGGGGGGGGGGGGAAATGAGGGTTCAAAAGAAGTCTGAAGTATTCATAATTGCAGGTGGAAATTAAAAATCATATTAAGAGGTAATGAATTAAAGATGTTGTAATATGGATACGGTTGCAGAGGTAGGAAAGATGTATGAATGTTTGTGATGAGCAGCTGAGGTAATGTTTAAGCATGCTAACAAAAACATTGATACTTCCCTCTGCCAAGAAAGATGGAAATTCTTTTCTATAAAGATAGCAGTCCGACCTTGGGGGAAGAGAGGGCAAGCCAAGGAAAACACATGAACTCTGAGAGTTTGATACACCAGAGATTGCCTCATTAATGTCCTGACTAAGCAAACGTGTGCCAAGCTGTCAGCTATGGGCTAAAGACAACATTGTCAAATACAGATCCTTTAAAGTTAGGCTCCTAAATAAATATAAAGGCATCTATGTGGAAATGGCCTGATTTTTCAGAGGTGCTGAACAACCGCATTTCCTCCTGCAATGGGAGGAGCGCTCACTTATAATAGGATTGGATGTGGTCCTGTTTGTTGAAATGCAACTATAATTTGGATTTGGCTGTTAATGTGGTGAAGTAGACTGAACAACCCAGGAGACGGAAGTGTCTCTTCTCTCAAGATGTGGAAGGAGGGAGAACAGATGGGGTCAGTTAGTACTGTAGGAACTGTGTCCAAGGTCATAAATAGCAGTCAGGAGAGGCACTGTTCTCTGCCATGGACATAGTACAGATGGCAGGTGGGATATGTGCTGCCACATGAACCCTCAGACCTCAGTGCAAATGTTCTGTGGAGACCCTTGCTAATCAATTATTGCCTTTTGATGCAATTGTGCACTAGAACAGAGATTCCATTTTTCCTAAGCAGTAAGTCCAGTACAAGAAAATCCTAGGCCATCCTTTTACCCTGTTCATCTCAAAGGTAACATCAGAACTAAAATGATGTATGTAAATTGTTTCTCCCTCAAAGCAATGAGAAATAATTTTGCCAAAATCAACAATGTATTTCAAAGACTTCCAGGTTCCCTAGAACACAAAGGCTGACTCAGAGCAATGACTCACTATCAGGAAACAGCGTGTTGTAGACTTTGCTATCTGTTTTCATATCTGGGGTGTGGGAAAAGAATGCGGGGCAGGGGTAGGGTAGGGTAGGGTAGTGTATGGGGGAGGAGGGAGATTAGATACTGTGGCTGGTTTTACTTCTTGGAGAATGAATTAGAACATAAAGTTCTTTCAGTTCTTTTCTGTTGGCAATGGGACTTGGCCTTTAATATAGGGGCAGATGAATACTGCAAGTCCTTCAAATGGTTGTACAGTAAATTGGTTCATGTTTGAACTTACTGCCTTATTTATGATGAAAGAGTTGGATCAGTTTTACAAATAATAAAAAGAGTAACTCCAGGCAAATGTCAACGTTAACTTCCACGGACTTCTGCAGTCTGTCAGTGCTGGCTGCTTTAGCTGTCTGGTTTCATTTGTTCTCCCAGCACATCATCTTCCCTTCATGTGCTCCAAAACAAGTGCAGGAGGTGAGTCACATTTGAGATTGCATAGGGCAAGTTCCAAAAACAACTTCTGTGTAGCTGTACTGAAAGGAGACCTTTCAGAAAAGAGAAGGTGCTCCAGGCATGGGAGTGATACAGGGTAGGGATAGCTCAGTGGTTTGAGCAATGGCCTGTTAAACCTAGGGTTGTGAGTTCAATCCTTGAGGGGGCCCCTTAGGGATCTGGGGCAAAATCAGTACTTGGTCCTGCTAGTGAAGGCAGGGGGCTGGACTCAGTGACCTTTCAAGGTCCCTTCCAGTTTTAGGAGATAAGATATTTCCATTAATAATTATTATTATAATGAGGCACAATATAATTCTTAGCTAAACATCCTGAATGGGGTAAAGAAAACTCTGTGGCTTGTCAGGTATAGAACATGCGAAGATCCCTTCAAGTCAATCTCTGTTTTGAGGACAAGTGGTTCTTTTTTTTTAGGCATCAGAAGACCCTTGTCTTTCCCTCCACATCTGGTGCCTTAGGCATCATTCACTTGTTCCATTAAGGGGCCTTGTTTGTCATCTCCTTCCTGGCTAGCCACACCTGGTGACTGTGTAAGTCTGCTCACAACAACTGACCCTCTTTTTGTACCTCTGTAGTTGCCTTCACATCTCCTTCTCCATACCTCAGATGCAACTGATAGGCTTTCCTGAACTCGTTGCTCTATGGTTCTGGACCTCTGTCCCTAACTTTGACTTCTGCATGCCTGCTCTCTCCCAGCACTCTTCTGGATTTGATACAGTTAGGAGCTTGGAGATTTTCATGTTACCTGGTTTGTCTGTCCCTCACCATACTGGCCACTGACTCAGCTCCCCACTCCTTCCTTTGCCACTTCTCAGATTTTCTTGACAATTGGGCCACGCCTCTAGCCTTGCTAGACTGCTCCTTACTCCTACCCAGACTGGTCTCGCTCCTGCTCTTGTCATCTGTGACTTTCTTCAGCCTGTTTGGCAGCTTGTGTTGTGGATGGGGAAAACTGGAGTGATGCAGGGAGGAAATCTTACATACTCGGGCTGGGATCCATGAAGGTAGACACCCTGTGACAGGTTTCTTCGTTCCAGAGTCTTTGCTCACCTGGCTTCCTCATAGGCCAAGTGAGCTGGGTGACCTAGCTGTGGGAAAGGGGATGGAAATGGACAGATAGAAGCAGAAATAAGTCATTAAGCTCAGAGGGTTTGATTCACCATTACCCTGTACTTTCTGTAGTCACTGACACCAGTGCAAACGGGAGTAAATTGCTTTCACTCCAACTCAGAATTTTATAGTCTGTACTGGTGCAAACGACTGCACAGGTAAACGGTAATGGTGAATCTAACCCATAATGCAATAGACTCTTTAAAATTGTATTATGTGTCTGTGGTCTTCCTTAAGGATCAGTTTTGATAGTGATACTGTTAAAACACTGAATGAAAGAAACCGGGGTCCTCAGTGGTGAACCATGGTATTTTTTTAAAATTATTGTTTAAAATCTCATATCTGAAACAGACTGTGTGTGGAATACTTTCTAGAACTAATGTAGTTTGAAAACAATTCCTCCTTCATTTACCTGCCAAGACCTGATCTCAAGATATTTTGCCTGTACCAGAGGCACTAATGGAGTGAAGGCAATGCAATGCCATGCTCTGTCCCAAGTGTCAGTGATGCCATCTGTTAAAAATTGTATGAGAAATTAGACTCTGACTCTATTATGTCGCCAGCACAAATGAGGTATGATTTTCTTTTTTTTAAATTTAAGTCCCTAATTAAAGAGGAATTCTTGCCGTAGGACTCATGTTGGGAGCAAAAGACAACACTTATTTTAAAAAGCCATTTATCATATTAGTAACTGTCTATATTCTCTGCTTTTGTTGCAGGCATTTCTTCCTTGCAAGTCTTATTTCTTCCTCTTCTTGATCCTTCATTGAAGGTTATAATCCTCTGTTTATATCACAGTCTGTTGCTATAGAAATAGCTGATGTCACAAACTAAGGAATGAGAATTCTTTGTAGGCTCAAGCAAAGGGATATCCCTTTTTCATGCAGATGAGAGACAATTATAATAAGCCTATAGATGGATTTCTCTTCCAGGGTCATGAATTTTAAACTTCTCTCCAATAATTTTACATTATTTTGTGCCAATGAAAGGTGTCAGCCTGACACCATTGTCCTTTCTCCAACAAATGAGTGAGCAGGGGCAGCAGAACAAGCTCTTCTATCTTGACTCACTAGAGTTGGGATTCCAACCAGTGAGCTAGCAGTGTACCGTTCTATTGTGCAGTAGCCCCAGTCCCTTGAGCCATCCATTCTCTAGTGCTCACCTTCTCTGCAAGTCCTTCTTTGTATATATTGCTTTGTTTCCTTATTGTTTTCAAGTCAACATAACATTTCTAAGGCCTTGGCTACACTGGCGTTGTACAGCGCTGCAACTTGCTGCGCTCAGGGGTGTGAAACCCCCCCCGAGTGCAGCGAGTACAGCGCTGTAAAGCGCCAGTGTAATCAGAGCCTGCAGTGCTGCACGCTCGCTCGCAGCGCTGCAAGCTATTCCCCACGGCAGCGCTGGGAAGTCCTGAGTGTAGCCAAGGCCTAAATTAAGGGTGTCAGCATTAGTACATGCTTGAAGAGACATTTCAGTACAAACACAGCAACTAACAATTAAGAATAGACCAAGCATTGAGCAGAGGGTAAACCACAATGTTCGTTTTATTTAAATCTTTAAAAAAAAAATCATCTTCCACTTGTTCTTCTGCCTGAGAGAAGGGGGAAAAAAGGGAGTTAACAAACTGAAGTGGAATTAGCCTCCTTTTAAAATAATAAGGGCATGTCTTCACTAGCAATGTTAAAGCGCTGGCCACGGCAACGCTTGAACGTGGCTGTGTAGTTGTGGCAGAGTGCTGGGAGAGAGCTCTCCCAGTGCTCTAAAAAACCCACCGCCACCAGGGGCGTAGCTACCAGTGCTGTGAGTGCGGCTCCCAGTGCTGGGGCACTGTCTACACAGGCTCTTCACAGCGCTGAAACGTGCAGCGCTCGGGGGGGGAGTTTTTTCACACCGCTGAGCGAGAAAGTTGCAGCACCATAAAGTGCCAGTGTAGACAAGCCCTTAGTTTCACTCAGAGTTTGTATTTAGTTTACTGAAAATGTTACTCTTATTTAGGAGTAGGTGGTGTTCTGTTCCATTGTAAGGAAAGTATTGGGTAGATCAATGCAAATTTATGAGGAAGTTTCAGAGACTAGTGGAAATTACTCCACATAAAGTTAGAGAGACAAGCTGTGTAAGATATTATCTTTTCTTGGACCAACTTCTGTTGGTGAGAAAGACAAGCTTTCAAGTTTACCCAGAAGAGCACTGTGTAAGCTCGAAAGCTTGTCTCTTTCACCAACAGAAGTTGGTCCAAGAAAAGAGATTACCTCACCCACCTTGTCTCTCTAATATCCTGGGACTGACACGGCTACAACAATTTTACATGCAGCATAGGAAGAGTATTCTACCCAAACCTAAACAATCTTCTATTTCCTGTGACTAGTTTTAAAGAAATTGGCCCGTTTTAACCAAATTCTCAACATCTTTGCTTCTACAAGTTGTGGACAATCCTGGTTTTAAATGGTTAAAATCAGCCCTTTCCTAATGGTATGTGTACAGATATAAAAAGCTCACTCATCTGCTGTGAAGTATCATTCCACAAACTTTTATTCTGTCCCTCCCTGCTATTTCCTGAGTTCTGTTTTTTGTCCTTTCCCTTAAGTCTGTCAACTGCAGCCCTTCCGTTTTTATTACAGTTCACCTGTTTCCCTCATACTTCAGTTCCTTTTTGTCAGACTTGTTTTCTTCTTATTACACTGCTATCTTTTCATATCTTTTACTGTGTAAACTGTATTTCTCACTCAAAACCCCAAACATTTAATCCATGGGTATCAATACCTTTGACACTAACATTCATTGATTAAGCTTCGCAAACCTTTTGAGAGGTAAGTAAATGTTATCCCCATTTTACACATGGGTAAATTGAGGCACAGAAGATAATCTGCAAGTAACTCAAAGGCAAATAGTCCCGATTTCCAGCTCCCTGCTCTAAACAGAACTTCTCCTAACTTCTAATCCTGCTGTTACCCTTCATTTTAAGATTTTGCTTCTTGAAGAAACATAATGACCAACAGCTGTACTAAGAACAAGATGAGAAAAGCCTTTGCGTTAATCACAACAACAAAGTTAAAAGTGATGCCCTCAAATTCTTGAGATTGGGTTGCTAAAATGGCAGATAAACATGTCGGGCTACACTAAAAGACCACATGGGGCTATGGTTGGAGTAGAATGCTGCTCCCCAAACTTGGTTAACCACAGGAAATAGCTTGTATTATATTTCCTAAGATGGCACTGGCATCCTATTTATTTCCAGGTATAATTCCTGGTGTTGACATTAATCTATAAAGCCGTAAATGGTTCCTGCCTGTAGCTGCCTCCCTACCCATGTGTTCCTACCACTACAATTGATATAATCTGAGGCACAGTTTTAACAGTCTGTAGTTCTGAATGTCTGGAGGCAGGAAAAAGAGTGGCAGCTTGAAACTGGTTCACCACAGCCTGAGCCTATTCCATTAAGAGCACAGGAGAAGGCCCACTTCTGCTCTCAAGCTTTACCTGGCATGTGCATGGGGGAGAGGAGACTTGTAAGCTATAATTTTTCAACACGGTGAGAATTTTTAGTGTTTCTGTTCATGCTGATCTTGAACCCTGCCCTGCACACTAGGGATGGGGCCTTTTATAAAGGTGACAAATATTAGTCATAATTTCTTAAATGTTTTTTACGCTTTAGTCCAATAACCCTGTGAAAACGTGAAGCTCTGGTCTATTTCCTTATCCCATTTATTACCATTTTTAAATTAAAAAATGAGTGGCCAGGAATTTGTTTTGAATATAGATAGCATCTAGGAGATCCACATCCGGAGTTTGAACCTTCTAAAGTTTTTCACCTCATGATAAATAGAGATAGGGCTAATTGAAATTAGGCTCAGAGT
This sequence comes from Emys orbicularis, assembly GCF_028017835.1. Classification (NCBI taxonomy): domain Eukaryota; kingdom Metazoa; phylum Chordata; order Testudines; family Emydidae; genus Emys; species Emys orbicularis. The sequence goes on from NC_088693.1 coordinate 46,409,373, forward strand.
TGTGATTCTGAGCCTACTCTGTCTCCACATTTGAAGGGCTTGTCTGGATTCAGGGCCTTTGCTTGGGCCCTTATTTAATTTTGTCACTTAAAAAAAGAGAGAGAGAGAATTACCTGAATTTTGCAAACAGTGTCACATTCTCATATTTTGTTCCCATAAAACTGCATCTGTTTAACCATCTTGTGTGTGTGTATTTCAAAAGAGAATTAAATTTTTTAATCTTTTCCAGCTCAATATAATCTTTGAACTTTCTGACCACTGCACCCTGCTACCTTTCCTTTAGCTGACTGAGGATGGAGGTTTTTTTGCAGGGGAGTGGGGGAATAAAGAGGAGGGAGTGAGGTGGAGTTGGAGGTAAAGAAAGGGTACACTGATGGGCCTAACATATGGAGCTGTCAGCTGTGCTGCATAGGAGTTAAGGATCTGATTGAATTTATTTGATCTCTCCTGTTAAGGTCCTTTGCAAGACCAAGCTATGGAGCTGCATTTTGATTTTACTATTGACATTTTGGCCTTGTTCAGGGAGGTCTGAGCTTTTTCCTGTGGTTGGATTGACCTACTGAAAGGCCAGTATCTACAGCCTCACAGGGCTTCCACCACCCAGACAGTCACATATATCTTATGTATTGGCCTCTTAAAAGAGAGAACTAGAGTACTGAAAAGCATTAATTGTAGCTACTTTCTCCTCTGGAGAGCAACAGTGGCTCTTCATAATTTAAATAATTGCATTGCTGTGGGTGATGTGTGTTTTAAAGCATTAGCCTCTTCAGAAGCAGTAGACATGTTAAGATCCAAACTCATTCCTAATTTGACTATCACCCATCATTTCTTTTTTGGGAAGTTACTGCCAATAAAGTCACAGAGAAGAATCTGTTCTTACTTGATTAAAAAAAAAAAAAAAAAAAGCCTTAAAACCACAGAGTGAAAATGACAAGAAACAGAGCCAGCTCATCTCAATTTTTACTTCCTTTTTCCAGGTTAATATTGAATTTTGTGTAATGTCTGAATTCAAAGCAGCTTGAAAGCCTCACTATAGTGAATGATTCTAACAAGAGCAGGCTTGAATTGGGGACTGCTTCTGGTGAGGGATGAGCCCACTCTTTCTTAGCTTGAGGTCAGTGTAGAATGGTGCCATGACTTGTTCTATATGCTAGTAATTACTTTTCCTAAAGAAAACAGATGTTGAATAAGGAATTTTTGGAAGCATAATGTACCATTCACTAAACTGACTGGAGCTTTGGTTAGAACATACTGGCCATTTTACTGTCTCCGATTTTTGTACTCTTTAGTAATTTGGAAGAAAACCCGTGTATCTCTAATGCTAATAAATGACAAATTAAGGGAGAGCACATTTTAGGAGTTTTTGTACTTATCCTTTCAGATTGGATGTTTTTTAAAGTCTCATTTCCCCATAAATACAAATAATGAACATACTAAGCAAGGCCAACATTTTAATAGGTATGGGCAACAATCACATGTAAATGTGCAGCATGTAAAGGAAAATCTAGGGAAGAAAATACTTATGTTGTAGACCCCAAACTGAAATAACTAGTGAAGCTCTGGCTGAAAGATATATTGAAAATATAGGAAAAGAATTTTCTTTCAGTGTAAAGGTTAGGCAAGCACTGAGCTGTGACTTCTGCTTCTCTGCTAAACTTTGTTTCTCTTAATGTTATCTCATCATCCAAATGTTAATCTTAATGTTTCTCTATCTCACCCACTTCCACCCTTGCTTGACTGTTTCATCTGATGTGTAGATTGTTGCCAGCTTCCACACAGCAATTGCCACTCACTTTTCCACTGTGAGGGCAGCTCTCATTCTGGTGTCCTTGTGCCTCAGGGCAGTGGTGAGCTCTGCCTAGAGTTCCAGGAAGGTGGCTTTGCACATTCAAAAGTTCTTCAGCCACTGCTTATCATCCCATACATGCATCACGATGTGATCCCATCACTCAGTGCCTGTTTTCTGAGCCAAGTACCAATGTTCCACCGTGTGCAGCTCTCTGTGAATGCTAGCAGCAATCTTGAATTGTTTCTTTTCATAGCAAACAGCAGGGCAGGCACCACAGATTTACTTTGTTTCCCATCCCATGAAATTCTGCAGAACCAGCTGCATTGTGTTCATAACACTCTTCACCAGACTGGTCAGCAGTTCAAGATCCATGCTTTCAGGCAGAGATGGCAGGCGCACAGTTTAGAGCGGCTGTTAAAAAATGGCATGAAATGAAGTCGGAAGACCATCGAATGATGGGACAGAAAGAACTGCATCATGGGACAGTGAGCACAACCCCATGATGCACTGCGATCTGTTCCCAGATCTCCCAATAGCAGAGGGTAGTGAATTGCACAGTGGGATAGCTACCCATGATGCAATGGTCTCTCTGTCAATGCAAGAGCACCAACTGTGGATGTGCTACACCGACACAAGGAGCATTGTGTGGACGTGCACAACCAATGTAATTAAAGTGGCATATGGTCATCAACGTAACTTAAGTCAACTTAACTCTGTTATGCAGACAAGGCCTTAGTCTCTGGTTGCAATCCGTAATGCTAGTTTAATACGTTTACAGTCTTACATGACAAGGTCCTCTTACTGACAAGGTCACAAATGGGGTTGCTTTCCTGCAAGATGGGTGCCACTGGCTAAACACTCAGAAATGACCGTTGTGACTGTGCGTAAGCTGTTGTCGAGAGCATAATGACTGTTGTAAATCATTATTTGTAAATTGATTTGCTATCTTGGCTATGAAGGGTGCAATAGAGAACAGCACTTAGCTGTTGCATTCTGTTAGGCTCTTGAATATGCTGCAGGTTTGGCTGAGGGTCATTTAATCACAAAAGCATCCTTAAGTGACAGAAGGCTGAACAAGGTGGCTTTTAACTTCCTTGGGCTTCCAGTAAAGTGATTTTTAATTGCAATTTAAAAAACATAAAGCCAAAGAATGCAAGGAATGTGCTCAATGGCTATTGAGCAAAACATACCTACATTAATTAAGCTGTTGAGTAACACTTGGAGCACTCTGCTTCAGGCCTGACTGATATAGACCAACAGGAGTGGTGACATTTAAATAGGCTCACTTAACACCTATTCAGTGTACATAGTGCACTGTATCACTGAGCCAGGCTTCAGCAGTACTGGACATTTAAATCTATTCCACGTAGAAGGTGATGCAAATAAAACACTGTATCCATTATTATTTCAATATAGACAGATTAACTACAATGCTTTGCATTTATATTTCTGTTAGAGCTGAAAATTCCTTACAGGTACATGCTGCTGAGAAGTATATTGCTAGCAATAAGACTGTAAGAGTAAAGCATATTAGAGAGCCCATGTGGGTGGGAGTTATTGATGTAAGTGCCTCCTCTCCTATAAACGCCAGTGACTGTCTGAGGAAGTGGAGTTTGAAATAGTAGGATCAAGAGAGGAGCCCACTACCAGCAATGCATCAACAGCTTCCACTGCCTACATCAAGAGCTTCCACTGTCATAGGCACCCTTACCCTGCCTAGTTGAAAGATATCATCTGACTGCACAGTTGGCCAGAATCCTCCAGCACCTGGTCATACAGCATGAGAGAAGCCCCAGAACAGCAGACAATGGTTCTCCTTTGGGGCACTCACTGCTCCCATTGAGTAGAAAGATCTGGCAGGCCCTGTTTCTTTTCAGCACTTCCTCTCCATCTTTGCCCTGGCTGGACCTCAAATTGTGGAATCTTAGGGGTACAAGACCCAGTTTTAATCCACATGCTCCTTCTAGAGATGAGGCCAGAATGCATGGCTGCTTCCTGACTTGGTGTCATGGCTTGTAGTGGGAACCATGTAAAAATGAAACTTACCACACAATTTATGGCATATCCCATTCATAATATAGAGATACTGACAGTCTTTCTTCTTGTAGTAGTGTATGTTCCATATAATATCGATGTCTGTCTCTCAGACTTGGCTATATCTCTCCCTCTTCCACTACTTTCTCTCCATAAGTCAAAATAAGCCGTGATACTTCTGAGAAAAATTTGAAATTTGTCAAATTTTGAAATACCTAAGCAACTAAGACACTGAAAAGAAGACAGGGCACCAACAGAGGAGATTGGCCCAGATTTCAAGGGTGAAATCTGTATATTAAGGACTGCAATATCCAGTGGGGTGAGAAAAACTGCTTTAGTCTAGTTGTTGCCCAGTCTAATAGGGTTCAGAGTTTAGACTGCGTGCTTATATTTTATTTATTTTGGTAACTAACTCTGACTTTTTGCCTATCACTTAAAATCTACCTTTTATAGTCAATACATTTGTTTAACTGTTTATCTTTACCAGTGAGGTTGTATGAAGTGTGTGGCAAATCTACTCAGGTTTTGCAAAGGCTGGTGTATATCCACTTTCCATTGATGAAGTGGTGAACTAATTAATAAATCTGCACTGCCCGTCTTGAGCAGTGCAAGACGGTATATTCCTGAGGTTCAGTGCTAGGAGCTGGGGGGATTTGGCTCTGGTGCCTTTCTCTGTGTGATTCATGGGTGGCTCTGGGAGCATTCATGCAATCTTGCTGAGTGTGGGGTCTCCACATGCTGTTTTGCTGATTGATAACAGCACCTGGAGGGGTTTGCTGCTGGTCACTAGCCAGGCATTGTGAGAGACAGCCCAGGATGGAGAGAGTTAAGGAGGGGGTCCCACAGTCCCAGGCTGCACCCCAGGTTTTCCATCACAGGATGTCTAAAGCAATGGTTCTCAACCAGGGATACGCATACTCTTGGGGGTACGCAGAGGTCTTCCAGGGGGTACATCAACTCATCTAGATATTTGCCTGAAGAAGTCAGTTCAAACTAAAATTTTATACCGACAATGACTTGTTTATACTGCTCTATATAACATACATTGATATGTAAATACAATATTTGTATTGCAATTGATTTATTTTATAATTATATGGTAAAAAGGAGAAAGTAAGCAATTTTTTCAGTAATAGTGTGCTGTTACACTTGTATTTTTATGTGTGATTTTGTAAGCAAATCATTTTTAAATGAGGTGTAACTTGGGGGTAGGCAAGACAAATCAGACTCCTGAAAGGGGTACAGTAGTCTGGAAGCTTGAGAGCCACTGATCTAAAGCAACATTGCAGTGATCATGATATCAGCAAGTCACACACAATTAATAGAAACCAGACTTCTGGGTTCGCTCTTAGCCATAAACTTAAACTGGGCTTTTTAAATGCATTAGCAGGGGAGATCTCCCCATCCCGTATTTTTATATGAAGAAAAATAAACCTTTTCTACCTATTATTTTGGATTGGAATGCTCGCGTGGTTAAAGTATGGTTGCCTGAAGCAGACCATATTACTCTTTCTAGGTAACCCAGAGTCCTTGTTCATTTAATAGGCTTATTGATTCCCCTAATTTTTAGGGAAACCAATCAGACTTGAGCTATCTGAAAAGAAGACCTTGTGCTTTGGAGAAAACCACATATCTTAGCTGGATATCTCAGCTCTACACAAAGTTGTTATCTCCACCTATGTTTCCCATTTTTCTTTGAGACCACAGTCAGATTTCTCACCCATACCCCAAAATGACAAATCGTGTAATACACATTAAGAAAAGAGAAAAGATACCTGTAAACCTTAGGAAAATTGCATTATTGACACTTCCTCTAAAAAAAGAAAAAACCTCTTTCATCTACAACTGAGGACATACCCACTGATTTGATTTTATAGAGAGTAATTAATTTCAACAGAAGCCAAAGAGTGGATTTGAAGGCACAAGTTGATTGTGTGTTTGAATTTAATAAGACATAACATAATGAATGTATTTAGTCTAATAACTCAGTTGAAGTTTTAAGTACGACAATCAAGCAATATTTAATAGTGCACTATACATAATATAGAAATGAAACATACATTCCAATCTGAGGCTGGGGAAATGATGGGCAGCTCACTTCACTAATAACTAACTTCCCCACACTCATCTCTTATACAGTGGTTTTAAAAAAAGAAAGTCCTTTCTCATACTTCGATTTTATTTTGAATCAATAAGACAGTAACATTTATAACTAATTTATCGCTAAGATAAAAGGCAATAGAAAAGGTTCAGAGAAGGGCAACTAAAATGATTAGGGGTTTGGAATGGGTCCCATATGAGGAGAGATTAAAGAGGCTAGGACTTTTCAGCTTGGAAAAGAGGAGACTAAGGGGGGATATGATAGAGGTATATAAAATCATGAGTGATGTGGAGAAAGTGAATAGGGAAAAGTTATGTACTTGTTCCCATAATATAAGAACTAGGGGCCACCAAATGAAATTAATGGGCAGAAGGTTTAAAACAAATAAAAAGAAGTTCTTCTTCACACAGCGCACAGTTAACTTGTGGAACTCCTTGCCTGAGGAGGTTGTGAAGGCTAGGACTATAACAGGGTTTAAAAGAGAAGTGGATAAATTCATGGAGGTTAAGTCCATTAATGGCTATTAGCCAGGATGGGTAAGGAATGGTGTCCCTAACCTCTGTTTGTCAGAGGGTGGTGTTGGACGGCAGGAGAGAGATCACTTGATCATTTACCTGTTAGGTTCACTCCTTCTAGGGCACCTGGCATTGGCCACTGTCGGTAGACAGGATACTGGGCTGGATGGACCTTTGGTCTGATCCAGTATGGCCATTCTTATGTTCTGATGTTCTTATAACGTAGATATGGATTTCACAAGCCAGTCTTAGAAAGGGGTTCAGGCCCTCTAAATGTAGATGTGAAAACCGTGCAGTTTGAGTTGTTGAACATTTTCCCTACAAACTTGTCACCAGTTTCACACAGAGTAATAAACTATAGATGACAAGGTGAACCTGTTCCAAGTACTGAAAAATGGTCTTAGCAGTATTTATTTTTATTATGTATATCGTACTAGACAGCAGAAGGTGTGCGCGGTGCTTTACAAATATAAGTATAAGACCAAGCCACTGCTGCCAAGAGCTTGCAATGTATAGAACAGTTCATATGACCCTGTAGGCCTTTAGTTCAAACTTAGCTTCTCGAGTTTATTAATTCATGAACTTCCTACTTTTAGAACAGATTTCAGTACCTCTTCTTTCTTCACAAGGGACAAAAACCTTAGGCATCAACGTGGCTTAAAATGAATAAAATGCTTCTTTCTTGGGAGCTAGTGTGTAGCATGTGATAGAGAACTGCCCATAATAACGAGGACGTTTGTTTAGTTAAGAACTTTTAACCACTTCATCTTTGTATCTCGGCTCTTAGCAAAAAAATATAAGAACATATGAAAAACAAACACTTAAGCTACTTAAGTCTAATTGACATGCTGCTGAAAACATCTGGCAGAGATGAGGAGGCATCTACACTGGGGCTGTTCAGAGGTGCAGCTGAACCTGTGTTGGCATCTTGCATAATCTTTGTAAAACTTTCCTAGAGCAGACAAGCTTAGCCTGTTATTATTTTGAAAAAAAATTCTGTAAGGAGGTGCCACACCTACTGATGTCAATGGGACTTTTGCTCTTGTATTTTGTCCATTGAAATTACTGTATTGGAACTAGCAGAACATTGACTGTGTGCCAGGTGCTTATAGTTTTATTATGAAAAGTTTAATAATAGCCACTATACTGGCACTATGATAAGGGAATTTGTGTGATCGGAGATATAACTACGCAATGTTACAACTGTAGCTCTCTAGATCCACAACTTGGAGATGTTCTGGGCTTTATTTGGTCATAGCTTGAGCTCAACAGCACTGTCATCACCCAAATCAAAATGGAAACAGATCTGGTGTTGGGTAGAGATGAGCCGGAGCTAAATCTAAATCATGGTCTGTACCTGGGTGCTGAGATCAGACAATTTGTTTCAAGCTCCTCTCCAGTTTCACTGGGCCAGGTTTGCAAACGTAGACCAAATTCTGATGCTGGGGACAAGGACTCATAGAAGCTCATTGGTTTTATCTGTTTTCAACAAATAAACCAGGCAAATAGTGGTGATCCTGGTGTATTTTTGTTTGGGGGCTTATATTGTGAGCCCACAATAGCTGGCTTGGAACATTTGTATGAAATCAAAACCAACTTTCCCCTTCACACTGTTTGGCCAAGAGTGCCAGGAGGCACTGTTGCATGTACATCGCTGACATAGCAGTAGGGAAGTGGGCTGGCCTTAGACTTGTCTCACGGTGACACTGGAATTTTGATTTTTCATATACTGGAAATAGATTTCTAAACTGAGAACATGTGAATCGCCATAAAAACACAGCTGAGGAGGTACTGTCTTACTGGGATGTGAATATGCTCCTTTGCAGCTTTATCCCTTCAGTGATCTTTTTATTCCCTTGTAATTAACAAAAGTGAAGAATAATGTAAATAAAATGAAGGGAGCTTGTAAAAGTAGAAGACAACAATTTTATTATGATAGCTCTCTTCTGATTGACATGACACTTTGAGTCCAATGTTTTGTTACGGAGGCCTCTTGAATGCTCAGGTTGAAAAATGCATTTTGATCTGGGTCTAGGTGGGTGGCTCAGGCTGTTCTGGCTGGTGGCACAGAGGAGGGCATCAGAAAATTCCATACCATATGCAGTGTTAATTTCAAACCCTAGAACATGATTCTTTTTGATAGGATGCAGGAGCCATGTGAGACACCCACCCCCCTGCCACCGGGTAAAGCCAGTGTTGCATTTCATAGAATTATAGAAGATTAGGGTTGGAAGAGACCTCAAGAGGTCATCTAGTCCAACCCCCTGCTCAAAGCAGGAACAACACCAACTAAATCATCCCAGACAGGGCTTTGTCAAGCCGGCCTTTAAAACCTCTAAGGATGGAGATTCCACCACCTCTCTAGGTAACCTATTCCAGTGCTTCACCACCTTCCTAGTGAAATAGTGTTTCCTAATATCCAACCTAGACCTCCCCTACTGCAACTTGAGACCATTGTTCCTTGTTCTGTCATCTGCCACCACTGAGAACAGCTGAACTCTATCCTCTTTGGAACCCCCCCTTCAGGTAGTTGAAGACTGCTATCAAATCCCCCCTCACTCTTGTCTTCTGCAGACTAAACAATCACAGTTCCCTCAGCCTATCCTCGTAAGTCATGTGCCCCAGCCCCCTAATCATTTTCGTTGCCCTCTGCTGGACTCTCTCCAATTTGTCCACATCCTTTCTGTAGTGGGGGCCCCAAAACTGGACACAGTACTCCAGGTGTCGCCTCACCAGTGCCGAACAGAGGGGAATAATTACTTCCCTCGACCTACTGGCAATGCTCCTACTAATACAGCCCAATATGCCATTACCCTTCTTGGCAACAAGGGTACACTGCTGACTCATATCCAGCTTCTCATCCACTGTAATCCCCAGGTCCTTTTCTGCAGAACTGCGGCTTAGCCAGTCAGTCCCCAGGCTGTAGTGGTGCATGGGATTCTTCCATCCTAAGTGCAGGACTCTGCACTTGTCCTTGTTGAACCTCATCAGATTTCTTTTGGCCCAATCCTCCAATTTGTCTAGGTCCCTCTGGACCCTATCCCTACCCTCCAGTTTATCTATCTCTCCCCCCAGCTTAGTGTCATCTGTGAACTTGCTGAGGGTGCAATCCATCCCATCATCCAGATAATTAATAAAGATGTGAAGAAAACCGGTCCCAGGACCAACCCCTGGGACACTCCGCTTGATACCGGCTGCCAACTAGACATCGAGCTGTTGATCACTACCCATTGAGCCCAACAATCTAGCCAGCTTTCCAGCCACCTTATAGTCCATTCATCCAATCCATACTTTTTTAACTTGCTGGCAAGAATACTGTGGGAGACAGTATCAAAAGCTTTGCTAAAGTCAAGATATATCATGTCCTCTGCTTTCCCCATATCCATAGAGCCAGTTATCTCATCATAGAAGGCAATCAGGTTGGTCAGGCATGACTTGTCCTTGGTGAATCCCATGTTGACTGTTCCTGATCACCTTCCTCTCCTCCAAGTGCTTCAAAATGGTTTCCTTGAGGACCTGCTCCATGATTTTTCCAGGGACTGAGGTGAGGCTGACCGGTCTGTAGTTCCCCGGGTTCTTCTTCTTCCCTTTTTAAAAGATGGGGACTACATTTGCCTTTTTCCAGTCGTCTGGGACCTCCCCCAATCACCACAAGTTTTCAAAGATAATAGCCAATGGCTCTGCAATCACATTAGCCAATTCCCTCAGCTTTGTAGCTTTTGCAACTTTTTTCATAGTCTGCTAAGAAAATGCTAAAAAAATGGCTAAAAAAATCTACAGCTAAGGAAAGATGAAAGATCAAGGTGGTGTTTTGTTACTTATTCTTTAGGAAGATATTTATCAGGATAAGCAGAAATGCAAATTATTATTATTTGCACTACCATAGCACCTAGGAGCCCTTGTCCTGGACCAGGAACTCATTACACTAGGTGCTGTACAGCTATAGACCAAAAAGACAATTCCTGCCCCTAGGAGTTTTCAAGCTAAGTATAAAACAAGAGGCAACAGATGGATGCAGACAAACTGATGGATCACAAGGAAATAGGGTGGCCACTCACATGTTCCCAGGGTACCAGATATTTCAGCACTTCTGGGAACGGTGCAGGCCTGCCTGCCTAACCCTGCCCTCACCGGTGTGACCTTGTACACATGGTGTGGGCAAGGTCATGCCACATGGGGAATGCCATTATCAAGATTGCCCTGCCCTGCCCCCACCAGCTTGACCTCGTACACAGCATGTATATGAGGCCATGCCATTGGGGGCAGAGTGGTGCACTGTTCAAAATGGCATCTCCCATCTGATACTGGATAGTCTGTGTGCTTCCACACTAGACTAAGGCCCAGATAGTAAAAAGTGCCTGGGCACCTCAGGAATTTTACATACAGTAATACATTGCTAGAATCCTTCTACAGAAGTTGTGTGTTTTATCCTAGTAAAAATCAATTGCTACATTGAGTACAATGATACCAATATGGACTACTATGTAAAAGAATGTCCTTGTACTTTTAGGGTACAGCTGCACTTCAAGCTGGAGGTGTAATCTCCAGCTGGGGTAGATGTCGGTGCACTAGCTTTGAGCTAGTGTTCTAAAAATAGCAGTGTAGCCTCAGCAGTGCAGGTGATGTCATGGAGGAGCATCCCCAAGTACAAAATCCTGCCTGGAAAGCTAGGTACTTACTCAGGCAGCTAGTCTGTCCCAGCACCTGTGCTCCACTGCTGTGTTTAGCGCACTTGCTTGATGAAAGCTAGTGCGTACATGTCTACCCAAGCTGAAAATTACACCTCCAGCTCAAAGTGAAGACATCCCCGTTCAAGTCAGTTGGAAGAGTTCCATTCATTTCAATGGACATTGGAGCGGGTCTTATTTCCTTCGAGTTACATATAATACATTTCTGTGTCTAATAGCTAGGAGGTTAGGATGCAGAGTGTGAAAAGGGGTGGTATTTTGTACATCCTATATCTTTATTGGCCCTGGGTCTAGGATAGAAAACCATGTTGAATTCAAGTCTTTCAGTTGGCTACAGCTGTAACAGCTATTGCTGTGAAATTAGACTGGTAGGCAGAATAATCTTCCATCACCATGTTTTTCATAGCAATGTGTAAGTTTAACTTTAGTAAATGCAAACTATTGATGTAGTATTAAGAAATAACCCCCAAGTATTTACCAGATATGTTGTTGCATAACTTGTTCCATGCAAACTATGCCCTATGTCTATGTAGTAACATTTGTTTGGGGAGTTGAAAGCAACTTTTAAATGTAGCTCTTTGTCTTTGTGGCATCTTTATTTGTGGTTTGAGTAATTATTTGAAATGACCTATGGAATAAAGCCTGTCATTCAGTAACCAAATATATTTCCAGGTTAGACACACAAATATTTGTTCCACAAAACCTCAAAAGCAGTTCGGTGGACTTTGAAAATATAGTTACATTTCTTTACTGCCTAATTTACAAATTAAAATACTTTCTGCAAAATATGACTGCCTGCCAAATGTACAAGCAAAACTACCTTTGTTACAGATGCACTTCATTAGTTCAGATCTGTTGATCTACAGGTCATATCTGAGTTCCTGAGGTAGCGCTATCCTATTTGGAAACAAGCCCAGTAACTCCCTGCAAACAGCAGTAGTATGCATTTGGTCTGAATCTAAACTCCCTTTTGCAATACTCCCTCTCGTGTTATTGCTTATCAAAAACTCTTGAACAGGGTTCTTAACAGTTATTCTTTAACCGTAATGAATTTTTCAGCTAGTACAATAAAACAAATATACGTTGAAATCTTCCACAATGCTGGAGAGCAAAAGGGCGTAATCAGCTCCATTTTCCTGACCAATACATTGCATAGTCCTACCTCTCATTTGACTTCCAGATTTATTTCTTGAATATACACCCGTTAGCTACATTTGATTAGGACTGGAGCAATGTGGTGTAGAGCACCAATACTTCTTCAAAGGTGAAGTAAACATAAGTAATCCTCTTTTAGAATGTTATCCTTTTTTAAAAGAGCAATTTGATGTTTGACTGAATCTATAACTTATTGGACTTTTTTTTTTGGTTGCTGTAGTGCTGAAATGAACAAAAAAATTTGTACTGTAGATACTCTGCTGAACAGTCTAATAATAACTGATGTTTCAGGCAAGTAAAGACTTAACATGATATTAACCAGAATATTATCTGTTTGGGTTACAGGACTTTCTTACATAATGCACTTTGTCATAACTTCCAGAGTTCAGCAGGCTTTTAAACAAATATTGTCCCCAGAGTTTCTGCAGGTTTCAGTGTTTAATTTCCCTAGTATTATTATCTGTCATTTGACAAAATCTGAGTACAAGAAATTGATCAACAGGAGGGGAGAGAAGCTTTGTTATGGTATTCATTAGTGTTAAATTGTACATCTTTACCTATGTGTTAATTCCATCTACTGCTCCAAAACAGGCAAGGTAGAAAACATGGTTCTATTAAAGATACTAATGAATGTTTGTATCTTGTATGATATATACTACAAAAGCCATGACTTCTATGCACAGGCCAGCCCAGTGGTAAAGTTCTCTCCTGCTGTGCAAGAACCTAGCATGGATTCTTGGTAGTGGGGTTTTGCTCCCAAGGCTAGCAGAGTTTGGGAGCTGCACAGGCAGTAATGTGCATTACTCAGCATTACTCTCCAACTAATCAAGGCGTGTTGCTGTGGTCCAAGACATGAATCCCATTCCTTTCTTCGCAGACAAATTGAGAGTGACTATGATGTGCAGCAGGAGCATAGGAGGGGAATTGGAATGCAGGAAAATAATGGAGATTTTCTCCCTCCAATGCCTAGAGACTGAGTGGGCATGGAGTGCTTCAAAGGTGGAGAACAAGGAAAGTGGCTGAAGACCTGCTCTCATTATTAGAATGAGGGAACTCCCTGAGTGTTCTGTGAAATCCCCATGATGTCACTAGTAACAGTGATATTTACATTGTGTTTTAGCAATAGGAGAGGTGGATCCAGGGGACCTGGATTAATGGAAGAGTGTGGTCCAATGGTTGGACCAGAGTCTGGGCACTAGGACTCTTTGGTTCTGTTCCTAGCTCTTCTGTTGACTGCTCCTGGATGAAACACTTAACCTTTTTGTGCCTCTGTTTATCCATCTGCAAAATGCATAGGATATTTACCTACATTACAAAGGAATTGAGGGTTAAGTTGGAATTCGTGAAACACTTTGAGATCTTGTAGAAATGCAAAATATTTATTTTATTACAAGTGGAGGATGGGAATGAAAGATCTCAAGAAAGACTATTATCCAAGGTTAAGTATCCTCTGTGTATAGCTTTGGAGACTTGAATATTATGGTGATCAGTTTCTTCAGTGCACAGATTTACCTGAAACTTAGATTTCCATAAACAAACAATGTATGCAAACTGAACAGTGTTTTGCTGTTTTAAAAAAATAGTAATATAGTATGTCCTTTGCAAAATACACCTATACATTATATTTGCAGAAGCTTGTTTATGAACTTGTTAGGAACATTTTGAGAAAGTAGACTCTAGTTTTTTATGTGTACGTTCAGTATTTGAAGGTGCAGTTTGTGTACGGTAGTTGATAGATTTGTCCTTTTACATGCGTACTACTGCAGTGATAAATAGTATCTATCTCTTTAAGGATCAGAATCTGCTAGGAAGAAATATGGAAGATAGGAATGACCGAGACTCTGCAAACTTTTCTTGCTGGTGTACCTCAAATAAATGGGTGTTGCTAAAGCAGTTTAATATGTCCTGCTTCAGTCCATATCTGAAAGCACACATTAAATATACATGTTCAGAATTAAGAGGCAGGCTGCAAACTTGGTTCTCTATGATGAGGCCTTGTTATTAACAATTTAAATTCTTGTGCTGTTTCAATAATAATGCACTGAGGTGTGTGTAGTTACTATAGGTGACTGAAAGGGGATGCCATTCTGTTTTCTGTGTACTGCACCTCTTACATGTAGAAGTCCCTTCTGCTGCCACCTAATTCCTCTTTCCTCCAGCCGAGCAACAAGCCAGGACCATGCCTCTGCTCCTCTGCCCCCATCCCTGCAACACCTAGCCTGGGAAGAAGCAGCCTGGGGAGAAGAGCCTCAGGAGCTGCCTCCTAGCTTGGAAAGGAAGGGAGGGGATGTTACTGCAGCCCCCACCAAGACCTGGAAGAGTGGCTGAGAAGCCCCAGGTGAACTAGGGAGGGATGGTGTTGAACTGCTGGTGACAGGGGCTGGGTGAGGGTTGAAGTGATGGGGGGCTGGGAGACAGGATTAATTGCTGGGCAGCAGATGGGCAGATGTGGGGGTGAAAGGTCCTGCAGTGGGGGCTAAAATCACCTTATCCAATGAGTCTGGGAGAGTGGGCAACGCTAATGGACACACACACACTCACAGAAGCAGGGCGAGTTCAAACATGAAAAGACAGACCAAACCCACAATATAATCTTTTTTTAAAAATCCCATGGTTTTTGGGGTTTGACTCATGAATTTTAATCTCTCAAGGCTGGCAATTCTGAGTGAGTCATTGGGTTCTCCTGGCCGTAGAGACTCATGCTTTTTCATTCTGAAATAAATCATGAAGGCAGAAAATACGTTCTTTGGACTTTGTCTATGAAAGCCCAATACTTATGCTTACCCTGAGAAGCCCAAAGGACTTTATCAATAAAAGCTTGATCCTGCTCCAAAAAGCAAAGCTCCCACTGACTTTAGTGAAAGCAGTATCTGGCCTTAACCTGATATGCAAATATAAAGATCACTTTTTTGCCCGTCACTGGGCTGCAGCCACCTCTGCAATGAAATATATCAGATGGTGTAACAGAGCACAGCAGCATGACACAGAGTTTAGGAAAGATGTGCACAAGAATATAGTCTCCATTTGAAATTGCAAGGGGCCCATCTTGCAACCCTGACTCATAGCTCTTACCCACATGAATAATCCTTACTCATGCAAAGAAAATCATTGACAGTGAGTCAGACTGTATTTACCAAAGTCAGAATTCATCTAGAATACTGTACCAAGTTTTTAAGGGCTTGTCTACACAGTGCTGCAGCCCGGACCATGGGGGTGTGATCTAAATGACCTATGTAGATCTTGCAAGCATGAATTCAAAACCACCTTGTGCATGTTAACATAGTCCGATAGGTTAACGTGCACTAGGTACCTTTGAGTTCATGCCAGCAGGGTCTACATGGGGCAGTTAGAGTGCAATAGCACATACCCCCTAGTCTGGACTGTGCAGACAAGTCTTAGATAACACTTCTAACCCTATTGCTATCTATGGCTTATATTGCACCAACTATCTTTAATAAGAACTCTACATACTTTTCATTGGGGAGTTCTACCTAATGTATGATTATTTTTTACATTGTAATTTTGTAGTAAGAGATACTACTATAGTGCAAGCAAATATGATGCAACAATGACATGAGATTGGTATAAAGTGGACAGGAAGTGAAACTACTGAATCAAGGATTTTAGAAATGGTTAAAAATGGACGGTGCACTCTATTATTTAAACTCTTTTTCCAAGCAATCTAATCTGTGCTTTGTGCAATATCATTATTAGTAGTTCAAAGCACTCAAATATTTTTTCTTTAGTGTTTTAACAGCAGATGTGGACTAGTTGGAGTCAGTTAATTGAAATGAATTGTTTTTCTAGTTGCCAAGAAACAGATATTTTTCTTAGAGTATGCAGCACATTATGCTTACAGCTTTAGTTTCCTCATTTTTCTTGGAGGATTTAGGAATTATATGCTGTAGCAGTTTAATTACCCTGTGGGAACAGCAGCACAAATCCAGCAGCAATAATAGACAGAGAACATTGTTAGGTAGGAACCAATGTTCAAACTTGTTGCATATTTTAAAAAATATTAACCTATTTGCTGGCCACTGTGTGGTTATGCCTTGGGGAAATTTGTGAACTAAAAATAGACTTTCTTAATGAAGATTAGGGATGTTGTGCTTACAAAACAAAACTAAACACAACCTACAACAAAAAACTTCATGGTCTAAAAATGAAGCTGTTATATGATGACTGTCAAGCATAATCACAAATTATTTACTAATGTATACGCTGTAGATGCATGCCACAATGTACTGCATGGGTTTGCTCTTTGGCGCCAGTGATCATGGTGTCTCATCCCATTGCTGGCTTTGGAATGTGTGCCAGGAAATCCTGACCTGCATCAGAGATTAACCTATTGAGTCAATCATGCTGTATGGGATGGATGTTTGGTAATGCATTTTTTGGCGATGTGACTTCTATTCATACCACTTAGCGTATTCTAGTTTGAGACTGCACCGTTTGTATTTGTTAAAATAGCAAGCACCATTGATTTAAATCACTCATTACTCTCTCTACGCCCACCTGTCTCTCTCTAATCTATTCCTGCTCCCCATCTCTCTTCTTGTAAAACCACCTCATTCAAGACTCCAACCCATCACCATATTGCCTATGGAAGCTCTGCTGTTGTGGGTCAACTCTATCCTCTGTCCGCTGAGGTGGAAAGCATCAAGTAGATCATAACTGGAGGAACCACTGGAGGAGACAACAGACACAGCCTCGGTTTGATGCTCCCATTTCTCTGCTGAGTCTACATGCCTCTCCAGTCACACAAGGTGTGGTGGTATCAATCAGCTGTAGGTAAAGAAAGACTGTGTCAGTTCCAGTGGGCAGTCAGCCTTTTTTTGCTCCAGTTCCTCTTTTCCTTAGGGTGGAGGGACAGTTGTCCCCTTGCCTTCCTGCTTACAATGTGTATGGTCAGGAGGGGGGGGGGAGGTGCACTTTAATTCTCTAGATGTCTTCTTTTTAATTTGGGACACATTGTGCAGTCACAAATCCTTGTGTTGTGGTCTTGTGTTCAGACTCTCAAGGTAAACAGCATTGGTTTGAGTCAGTAGTCGGATGGTAGTCCTGTATGGAACAATCATTACAGGAAGTGATGTCACTAAGATAGCTAGTGTCACACTTTCTTTGGAGTCAGTACTGAAAAAACATAACATGGTGTTGGGGGACACTGCGCAGCTGTCTTTTGGGAGACACATGCAATTGAGGTCCTGACCATATGTAACAGTGAATCACCTCATAGCACTCCTCTTATGAGTAGGGATGTAGATCCTGGTATCCTGGCCTCATTCCAGCTGGAGTACTTCCATTCTTCCACCTACATTAGTCTTTCCCTGCTGTTTGAGTGGGAGAAGCTGCTCTTCAGTCCTTGTGCTGTAGTGTGGCTGGACGTGATGTATTGCAAGGTGGACTCTGTATCAAAATCTTATGACAACAGAATATTCCCCTGGAAACCTTTTCAGCCAAAACATTTCTGACCGGCTGTAGTGGCTACATTTTAGTAGTTAGCCTAGCAAAC